>NC_141350.1:43233295-44433295 GCF_057382095.1 Aulonocara sp. 'chitande type north' Nkhata Bay
GTGTGCTAAAATACTCAAACAACCTGGCTTGTTCAGAAGACATAAATGTCACTGTATTCCTGCTGTCGAGTGTCAGGTTTGACACACTAGATGGATATATGAAAAATGATGAGGACGCTTTCAAACAGGCCAACATCTATTTTCTGCAAAAAACCAAAAAAGATAACAAATGTATAACGAGTCAAGAGATATGTGAATTATTTTCCAAAAATTGAATTTCCTTTCTCTGTAGTACATTAGCAAGTTGCAAACCTTTGCGTCAGTAACCCTCCAAAGTACTTATCTTGCTTGATACATCTGCTACATCAGTGCCGTTAAGAGCCCCCAACATGTGGGTGCACTTCAATGGACAAACTAAAATGTAGGTGTGTTTGATTTGTTTATGTTGGTGCACCTTTCTTGCTATTTGGCCCTGTGATCTTTTAGACGGTATATGTTGTCAAGTGCTGCTTTCATGTGTCCTCTTATCCCCCTCGTACTGCACAGGGGGCTTTGAACTAGCATGCAGGTTGCAGTATAAAACACCCACCCACCAGGTCACAAGTACCACCACCACATTCACAACCACAACTCAGGGGGATTACTAATCTGAGAGCATCAAAGGGGTAAATTTCCCAGGAAACACGCACATACATGCACTTGCAGACATTGTTATTTTTTAATAACTGTGTTTTCTGAGAGGAGCTATGCAGGCAGCTTTACACGAGAATAAGATCTTAGTAAGTGAGGGCTGTTGGGTTTGTTTCTGCAACCTTCAAGTCTTTAAGTGCCATTAAGGGTGAAAATTTCAGCTGCAAAATAATTCATTTGTTTTGAGGTGAAAAAGGATTTTCCCCCTTCCAGATTTCTTATTTTCGGTCATATTTGTTATGCTTCAGATCATCACACAAATTGTAATATTTGTCGCATAAATACAAATACAAAATACAGTTTTTAAATGATGATTTTATTTATTAAAAGGAAATAAACCTACTTGGCTCTTTGTGAACAAATCTTTGCCTCCTAAACCAAATAACTGGTCGTGCTACCTTTGGCAGCAAGAACTGCAATTAAGCATTTGTGATAACTGGCAATGCGTCTTTTACATGGCTGTGCAGGAATTTTGGTCCACTCTTCTTTGCAGAACTGTCTAAATTAACCTGAGTGAACTTCAGCTTCATGTACAAACTGATGTCCAGAAATCAGGATTCAGGATTTTTTTGGAGAGAGCAGAATTCATGTGTCCATCAATTACATCAAGTCGTCCAGGTCCTGAAGCAGCAAAGCAGCCCCAGCTCATCACACTACCACCACCATGTTTGACTGATCTTTTTATTGAATGCTGTATAGTTTTACTCCAAAGGTAACGGGACTCAAAAATTCCAAGAAGTTTAACTTTAGTCTCATGAGTGCACAGAATACTTTCCCAAAGGTCTTTGGGCTCTTCAGAATGTTTTTTTTCCTCTGTTTTTTTGACAAACATGTGACCAACCTTTATGTTCTTTTTGGTGGGCAATGATTTTTACCTTGGAGCTGTACTGTGGATGCCATTTTTGTCTAATCTCATTCTTATTGTTGAATCATGAACTCTGACTGAAACTGAGGTAAATGGTGTATTTAGTTGTTTTTCAGGGGTTTTTTTCTAACCTTCTAAACGAGTCATTGATGCTCTCCTGGAGTAACTTCGTAGGCCAGTCACTCCTGGGTTCACCACTGTTCCAAGTTTTTCTTCATTTGTAAATAATGACTGTCATGGTGGTTCACCTGAGTGTCAAAGCCTTAGAAATGACTTTGTACTGCAAACCTTTCCCGACTGATAGATGTCAATGACTGTCACACAGGGCAGGTTGGTTTGGAAATCTTTCATCTGTTTAATAAATAAAAATTTCACATACATCAGTGATAAAAAGGATACAGGATGGACATGAGATGTGGTTCATAGGGGTTCCCAGCATCGCATTGCAATATTTTACATATCAATATTTTATTAACACAGGGACACCAAATGTTGATATCTTTATATATAAACTGGAAATACAACGTTTTTAGTACTATAATAATAAAATGAATTACCTTTTAACTATACCAGCAGATGCTATTGAGTTTTTCTAGTGAGTGACACGAGGTCAGTGTATGGAAGGAAGAAAGATGGAGGCTTTGGAGAAAGAAATTTGAAAAAAGTGCTGTCCAGGTTTAAATCACAAACCTGTGGAACAAATGAGATGGACATGTCACGTGGGATTTGCAAGAAGTGTCATATGAAAGCAACCTTTATACTACAAAAATGAAGGTTTATCTTACGTCCCACCATCCTAAGCTAACGTTAGCCAGTCACAGCAAAGCTAACGTTAAATCAACCGAGAAACCAACCAACACTGGACACACTTAGCTTGACAAAACTACCTTACACTTCAGAGTGAAAATAAAAACCCATCAACTGCATTTAGGCAAATTTAATAAAATGTTGTGGGAAATACGTTTTTTCCCACTGGAACAATCAAATGCAGGTATGTGACAGAGCTGCACGAGCACAGCCGTACCCGGGCTAACGAAGACCTGAGCAAAGCCTGAGTACAGCAGGAAGAGCTGCGTTAAATTGTGACATGTGAACTGACTGTGCATTCATATCTCACAGAAAACTAGAGACTAAATACTTTTAATAGTATCATAACTCACACATTTTTGCTTCCACTTAAGTTAAACTTTGAAGAGTTGAACAGTTCACTTTCTCAGGTTTACCATAGGTTTCAGTAACAGTGTTGGTCAGTGTGTGTGTGTTTGATAATCCCATTTTGAAGGAATAAAAATTACTGAAGTGAGAGGAACAGAACAAAGTTTGCATAATTTTCACCTGAAAAAAAACAAAACGGTAATACATTGCAATATGTCACAATCATGTAGACTCCATGCAAAAACCAACCCGGTCGAGAATTTTAGTTTTTTTATATTCAAATTTTCCTCTAACTAGACTCTGAATAGAAGCCATATTTCTGTCTTTATTTTCTATAAATGTTTAATATGAAGATGTCAGGTGTATATTTCACAAATTATTGTGGTTTAGTGACTATTATGTATAATAGATAGTCACTTGTAGCACGTTCATAAACGATTACACTTCTGATAAAATCTCTGCAAGGTTTTCAAGAAACTGACACTTCATCACAGTCTACACCACGTTATCGCCACAGTCTAAAGATGGAAAAGTCTGCAGCATCACCAAAGGTGACTGTCCAGATTCCACCTGTAGGAGTTTGTGGCTGTGCTAAGCACGGTGGGTTTACCCTCATATTTGAGAGTTGTGCTGGATGAGTATTTAGGGAAAAATAGTGCACTGGTTAATTGCAGTTTATTCATCAAAAACTGTTCAGTAAACTACATTATTCAGACGTATGTTTGAGAAATATTTGCATTGCTTGAGTGTTTTTGTGCACAGTCCTCATCTTTCACATGCTTCATCACATATGTTGTTGTAATACTCTGCATTAAAGTGCTATAGTATTGTACTGAGAGTTGAGTATCATCATAAGGTGATTCCCACCTCTTGCTTTCACAGACCCCACCTGGCTCGATTTCAGTGAACCAATATGGTGATAAATGCTCAGCTCAAGGCTCTTACAGGTTATGTCATAGTAGCTTAATTAATCTATTATACACTTTATAGCAGTGGTCCCCAACCTTTTTTGCGCCACGGACCGGTTTATGCCCGACAATATTTTGCATAAATACAACACAATAAAATTAGTACCGGTACCGAAAAAAAGAAGATTTATTCATAACACACGTGAAAAGACCCAGGAAAACCGAGTTAACGATCAAAACGATAAAAAAATAACACTGAAAACCGATAAAGACCCTGAAAACCACACATTTCACACCTGAGCCTCAACTCTCGCGACTCACGGGCCAGTACCGGTCCGAGGGCCGGGGGTTGGGGACCGCTGCTTTATAGGATTCACATAATTTTAGCACATACAGCATAGTGAACTTTATGCCATGTGTAGATGACAGTTAAACATAAGTGAACCCATGCAACATTATTCTGTGGAAGAAGAGAGCAGTCTTTTGTTTATTCCAGCCCATAACTTTCCATTTCGTCTTTACAGGTGGATGTTGATGAATTTCGAAGTGTGTATCGACTAATTAGTCTGCTAAATTGCCCACTTCATGTCCTACATCAGCTTTTAATGGGCTTGTCACATTGTCTTCATGCACTCTTTGATATGACACAGACCTCTGGTCTTGGGGTGGAACGGACTGATACATCTAACTTAGTAGAACTGCAGATTTCAAAACAATACACATAATCGTCACATAATCAGTTAAAGTAAAAACATTCATGGGAGAATCTTTAAATAGCATCTGATTAATCTTTATTTCTGTAGGATAGATGGATACATGATCATTGCCCCCTGTTTCACACAGCAGTCACCATTAAGTGCCATGCTTAAGGGAAATTTAACAGACTGCAGTTAAAAATGAGCGTAGGTCCTTGCAGTTCAAACCTGTGCGGTGACAGGACGATGACCATGACTTGTGTTTTGCATTCCAGCGCGACACGCTTTGCAGCAGCTCTTTCACACTGCAGTTTTGCCTCTGAATGCCACGCTTAAGATAACATTTAGCAGATTTTTATGGTTTCACTCGAGATGTTAGTCAGTTGGAGACAAGACGGAGCAGGAGAGCCTGCGCTTCACAGCACGCTAATGAAACTCAGTCACACACATCTGAACACATTTGAACAAATACACTGAAAAAAGAAAGAAGCACGCATGCGTGCACATTAACAGTAGCGGCAAAAAAAAACAACGTCCCAATGTCCCTGCGTTATGATTAAATCTTCAGGACACAGCTGACTTTTTCTTCTTTGAGGATTTATGGTAATTACAAAGGACAAGGTTCTTTCTCCAAGCTGGATTTAAATGACTGCCAAAAACGAAGAGGAATTTTCTGAAGGCTCAAATAACTCTTGAGTCTGTTTATTCGTCGTGTTTAAAAATAAAACTCCAACCATTTCTTTTGGCTTCGTGTTTACTCTGTGGTATCTGAGCAAATGGACTAATGTGAACTATGTGATGAAATGAGATGTCAAAATGACAGCCCGGCCTGTTGTCACACAGCTTAACACTCAAGAAGCTGTGGTCGGGGAGCCATACATAACTGTTTATTTTTCTGCAGGTGTGTGTGTGTGTTCATACGTGCATGCATGGGTGTGTTTGTGTATATGTAAGTGCATGATGGATATAAAGTGCTAGCAGCCTCATGTGTTTGGGTGTTTGTGCATTTGTACATGTATGTGCTGTTGGTCATAAATGTGTGTGTGTGTGTGTTGCTGCAGCTCCTTCTGGGCTGGCTTGTGTTTATCTTGGCCCGATCCCAGACCTTCATCACTTCTCTGCTGATAGCTCCATTCCTCCATCCCTCTGTCCCTCCGGCTATTTACAAGTCTACCGCAGACTGCTTTTCCCTGCGTGCCAACATCCAATCCTTTTTATACCCTCTCCTCTCCATGCTGTCGTCATTTGCTCTGTCTCATATTTTTTTGTGTCCCAACGTTGGTCTGAAAAAAAGGAAGCAAAAAACCCCCCAAAACCCCTTCTCTCGCTGTCAGCCAAAATAGATTGAATGATGGCCAAGTGTGTGTCCATCTCCGCCCTTTCCTCATTCTTTCCTTTGTGTTATTGGTTGTTCGTGTTTTGATTTGTGTTGCACTGGAGCACAGTCTTATGAATAAAAGTGACGACAGTGTGATGAAAGTGTGACAGCGATCCAACTGAAACTCAAACAGACTTCAGCCGTGATTAATTCAGTCGGTTACACCTGTGCTCTTCCGACTGTCATGTCAGAATCTCTTCGGTTAAATGGACAGTTTTTAACAGACTGTTTTAAAATTAAATCTCACGGAGTCCCTAAATCTGCCCCTGATGAGAATCACTATTTGTAGTTTTCTTTAGTATGTTTTACTTTGAAGTAAGCTGGGAATTGTAGTCTGATTTGTGAACTCTTAGGCGTTAAAAGGAATTGTGGGACACTCACGTTTTACTGTGAGAAGGTTGTATTTAGGGCTGCCACAAACAATTATTTTGATAGTCGACTAGTCACCGATTATTTTTGCGATCAGTCGACTAATCAGATCATGCATCCATTGGACGTAAAACTACAGCTTATTGCACCAGCAGCATCTGCTCTTATATAACTATCATTAGCTTACAGCTTTAAGTGTTTAAAGTATGTGCTAACTAAAAATAAAGACAAGATGGTAGTTTATTAAATTTTAATGAATTTTGCAGATTGTTTCGGTGAAGTTTAATAAACTCCTTGCTATCTAAAATATAACAGGACACCGGAGTAAATTCTCCAGCATCTCATACTTCTGATGATCAGCTGTCTGCTTGACGTTTATTCAACTGTGTAAAAACTATAACCTTAATCTCAGCCAAACCGATTTACTCAGGAACAAATAAAATACTAAAAAAAGCCAAACAATAACATTTTTAAGTTATCTAAGTGACTTATATTACATGTTTAACCTGAGTAGCGAAAGACGGCGGTGGGTTTGAAAACGATTTGCCGGGAGTCCGGTGTTCTCACCGGCTCTAGTGAGCCTTGAACCCCGGCTAACACTCGAGCTAGTGGGGAACAGACGTCTCCGAAAATATGTGGTGTCTTGATAAACTGAGCAGATATTTGAGGTTTACATAGTTACATTCTCGCCTGAAAATATGTTAAACGTTTATTTTGTGGCCCAAAAAGAATAATAAGAGTACTATTAAAACTAACTAGCTGCTGCCATTGTTGGAAACTGAGCTGGGCTGCGCTATGAATTCTGGGACACAGTCCGTTATTACACTCTTAAATCCTACTATTTATTCCTGCGTCTTTTGTGATCTTACAAAGCTTCAAACGACGCGTCGACTTTTAAATCAGTCGTCGACGATTTTGATAGTCGACGTAATTGTGACTAGTCGACTAATCGTGGCAGCCCTAGTTGTATTTTGATGTAACACATCCTTTCACTGAAATGACCTAATGTTGTGACCATTGACTGTAGTCAATGGTCGTGACTAAAACAAAAATGAGGCAATATTTTAGCACGTGGCACGATTACATAAAAAGTCTATGCAAAGACTGAAGCTGAAGCAAATTTGTGCCGGATGACCAAATATTTCAGCTCCGGTGACAAATTTACTTGACGCCTTGTCGTGAAAGTGTGTAAACTGAGAGCTTCACGTGGACTGTGGATTCTCCTGACAGCGTAACAATAAGACATAGAAAACAAGCCAGTCATGTTGTTGTTTGTGGACAGCTAGTGTGATATTATTCAAGAACAAAAACAGGTGAGGGCATAGAGGCAAGTTTTAAAAACCACAATCCTAAGATCTGAAAAGGCTGCTGTTGCTAAATTCTGGTTGTTGCTCTTTGGAAGGAAGTAGTTTTGCTATTTGCTGGTGTGAAAGTTTCTGGGTGGTGAAATTGGTGTTGCAAGTATGCAACATAAATCTTTGAATGTTTGTTTTCATGTGGTGTTTGGTTGGGTTCAGTCAGCAGAAATAGATGATTTAGTTTTACCCACTAAAACTAAACGTGGTTAGGTGGAGGTAAAAAAAAAATATAAAAGAATGTAAAGATGGCTTGGTCATGTTTAGGGGTCCGAATTGCTCGGTTAGTTTTTGGAAAAGATCACAGTTTGGGTTAAAATGCAAAGCTTACAACTATATTTTCAACCTGAGATTTTGCATGCACTTCTATGTACAGCCACTAGAGGTCTCCTAAATTATCTGTGTCTGTTTATCACTGGAGTTAATAACAACAGCCTGCTGAGTCAGCGCCCCGCATCTACTGCTGGTATGTATGGGATGGGTGACAACTGATACTGACCATCGCATTTGAATCGAGTGGTTCCTCACTTTCTTTCAAATCTTGGTATGACTACAGTAATACCCACCAACTAAACATGACCCAAAACCACCTCGGAGGCGCTTCGCCCTTGTCAGCTCTTATTGACTGCTTGCTGACAGCACCACGGCATCAAAGGGACTTTTACTGAGACTCATACACACACAGTTATGATCTTGCTAGTAGGCAAAGCTGTCTCATTCCCATGGATTTCCCTGGGAAGTCGCCCTAATTCTGTTGTGCTTGCGGTTTCTACAAGGTATACTGCAGCATTCCTCCGCCGTGTGTTCATCTAAACAGAGCTAGTTAAAAAAGACGCGCAGCAGCTCGGGCTACACAGTTGTGGCAGGGCTCCTGTGGGTGGTTCCTATCTGACAGAGGGCTAAGAAAGTCTTGGGTTTCCTACGCATGTCAAGATAGGTTAGCTGTTCCCAGTGTCGGTCCACTCTGAGGCCCCGGTGGGCTATCAGTCACAGTGGGTCCTCCCTACTCTCTTTCCCCGCGTCCACACCCTCCTCCCACACACCACCTCGCCTGCACTGACGCACAGGCCGTCCTCTGGCTATCATCCTAAGTTTAGTTGTCAGTTTTCGATGTCTCTTCGCCCTTACGTTCCCCTCTGTCTCACTCTTTGTCTTCCACTAAGATCATGACATCTCAAAATACAGTCCTGACACATCATCTTCAATTTACACTTGCATTGAAGCAGACTCCTGCTGTGATCGAACACTCTGCACTTTGCTGTTGGGTAGGTTTCGAAGACACACTGATTCATTTTTTGTTTTCCCAGAAACATAATCTTTGCATATTGTGCAGCCCAAGCTAAAAACAAGAGAAAAGCTAAAAACTAAACACCAGCTTTACTCACCGTCTTCTCTGTGGTGTCATCTTATTCGAGAGATCGCCAGGAAGCGAGAAGGAGACAGCCCAGTCCTGCTATCCCACCTGTCCGCGCATCAACACATAAATAATCACACCACTTCCAGGTTTTCCTAGCTCGTTAGCATCCCGCGCTTACAACACTTTTGCTTAATTGTGAATGCAGGCAGTTTGTGAGTCAAAACTAAAATAACTTTATGCAAAGGAAAAATAAACTGACAGGGATTTTTCCTGAGAGGAAACCTTTAGTTTACTATATGACATGTTTCTTAATAGTGCTAAAGTGTTCAGTGTTCTTTAAATAAACAATGTGGAGTTTTGCATAGTGGGGCATGAAAGAATGCAGGAGTCTCACTGCCCCCTCGCACAGATGTCAGCAATTTGGCTGCCTTGTGTATTTTGGATGTTGAAAAAAAAAAGGAACATTTCAAAGTAAACGAAAGAAGGAAAGTCTTATCCGCCTGGCAGCTGCGCTCTGGACCAAATTGCTTTCAGCTGATGCGCTGCAGCTCAAACTTGCTTGGGTAATGTCAAGTGATGCATTGCAATACTGAGAAAACAACACAGACAAAAAATAAATAAGGAAAAAGAAACGCTGGAAAGTTCCACTGCTTATTCAGGCAGAGCCCAGAAACGCCCAACATGCAAACATGCTTGTGAACAATTTTGTTTTCCGTGTTTAATTTTTTCCTTGTTAAAAAAAAAATTCATTAATTTGTATTTAGTGATCTCGAGTAGAAACATTAGAAGTGCTGCACATACCCAGTGCAAGTAGAAGGACATAAATACATATCTAAACAAGAGCGGGGGCACAGCTTTTCTTTGTCAGTGAACAATGAAAGAAATCAAATATCAACTTTTGCACATGAAAACTACCTTCAGAAATTACATATAGTTTAAAGTAACCACATGAAAAAAATCAATGGATCAAGTTTTGCATTTGCCTCAAACACACATCGCAGAACTGGACGTGATGATGATGATAATGTAATCGACCTCAAATGCAGCACATTGTGTAACTCCATGCTGGCATCTCTACCTGCTCGACAAACAAAGACTGGATTTCTGCACAAACTAACAAACGGGCAAACAAATTAAAGGGAGAATTAAGCATCATGCAAAATGTGCCCTTTCTGCATGCTGGCATGTTTTGCAAAGATGCACAAATATTACATCTTCCAGCACATCAATAAAACCCTCAAATCAAAAATGCACTGAAAATACACATTGGATTTAGATATTTTACTCCCAAACGAAAACAAACACACAGAGACACACACAGAATAAATCAAATGATATTTTGGGGATTTTCAAGCTAACAGCTGGAGATCATTGAATTTTCCATGTTAGGGGTCATTTGTAGTGCAAGCTCAATTGTTTCTGGCAGTTTACCCCATCTGTGAATTGAAGACTTTATTTTCTATATTTTATGGAAGTGTAACATTTTTGTTTTATTTTTCTGAGTTTAGTGTACTTTTGGATATATTTATCAGTTTTCCTGACGTGTAGGAGGAATGATTTATTTAAAAAAATCCTTTGATCAAAATGTAGGTGTTAGGAAATAATGAATAAATGTTTCAAAGCAACAGTAAATATTACCCACTGTTTAAAGACAATTTTTGAATTTTTGAGTGAATTCATTCATTTATGCACAACTTTATCTTTTTTTTTTAACTTGTGTAAAATTCTAAGTGCTACACTTACTGTTTCACTGTTGTATTCATAATTACAGTGAATCACACAAGTCTGGCTATTTATTTATCATACATAATAAATACTACTAAATAATTATGTATTTATTTGCATTCATGTATAAATAGAACTGACATATTTTTAGAAATGAAATCAGTTTTTTTAATGTATTTACATGTTTTTGCACTTTGATAACATCTTTACACTTATCACAGTTATATTTTGTCTTCACCATCTTATTCAGCAAAAACAGGGTTTCAGATTTTTTAGTAGTGTTTTAAGCATTTAGATTTTTTTATTTTAAAGTGGGAAAATCACGTATGTAGAAACCCATATGGAAAAGATACATATAAATCTTATAAAGTTTGTATCTGTCTTGTGTGAAACTTGTATGAAAAGCATATAAGAGTGAAAACAGATATAAGATACCTTAAAAAATTATATAATGAAACTTGTATGTTTTGGATACTTACTAAAACAATATATGAAAGTAATGAGAAAGTGGCCACTTTCATGAGTAATCACATATAAGTTTTTACTATTTCTTTTCCATATGGGAAAGGACTGATGGGAGAGAATGAGTTTCTTACAAACAGCTTGACCTAGAGACACTGACATTATCCATTCAGTAACAAATACCACTGTGGGTGTGGAGCTTGACTCTCTGATGGCAGGGCCAGAAAGAAAGAAATCTACTCCAAGTCAGGAACAGCACTGGGAATCCTCCCCACACCCTCTCCATGATGTGTTGGACAGTTAGAGGAGCACGATCAGCAACCACAGGAAATGATTCCTAATACCTGTGAGCATCAAATTTTACAACTCCCTATAACACCTGGACTATTTACACTTGCCATAGCTAGTATATGTTGTACACAGTATTTTTTGTTGTTGTTGTATTGTTGGCTTTTCATTATTATGTTATATATATGTGTGCTATTTTGTTCTTTTTTATCTATCATTCTTTGTTTTAACATGTTAAATTGCACCTTGAATGGGGCACCTTAAACACATTTTATATACAAGGTTTATATTTTTCCATCTTCTATTTTTAATCTTCCACGTTGATTTTGTAATTGATTGTCTGTAACCAAGCAACCCAAAAATCCAGACTTTTTTTCCCTGTCTTTCTGTCAGCAGAAACAACTTCGGATTTTTACCATTTTTAATTTGAAACATGAAAGTGATGAAACATTGACACTATCCAAGGATATCTGGTTCATCTCAGCACTCTAGCCCTGACAAAATATTTCCCCCATTGAGAGTCACCACCCAAACACATCCTTGACTCTTTGTGCAAATAACAAATCACTTAAAAATAAAAGGAGGGGCGTGGGGGGGGGGTGTTTGGAAACCTTGGTCCTAGTAAACCAAACCAAGCAGATCGGTCTGAGCTATATTGTGTGACAAGAACACAGCAGGTTCACTTGCTCTCTCACAGCCCCGGCTTTGTTTACATTCTCCTGGAACGGGGATCTGGAAGTGTTTGGCTCAGCTCTGCACTCACTGGGAACTATCAGACAATTCACATTTTAAACTATTTTGATATCAGCTCTGTAGAGAGTTGCTGTTTCCCTGAGAACACGACCTGCCTCTGGGCTCTGGGGCCTGCTACACCACCAGAAGAATAAACAGTAAGAGCGAGAGAGGAGGGCGGGGAAAAAAACAGAGAGGCTGATGGGAAGAGAGAGAGTGCGCACTGTGGATATATTTCTATAAAAAAAAAATATTAAAAAATATAATCTTATGAATGGAGACAACAGTGTGAATACAACATGCAGATATTGGTGACTTATTAAAAAACCCAGAATCAGCATAATAGAGGTTTTCTGTTGAGTAGTCGGTTCTTATGTTGAGGTTAAAGGTGATGGAGTAAGAGGGGAAACCTTCAGCCTGTGTTAATTAGGTAAGTAGTTGTGCTTTAGCCTGCACATACATCGCCCAAAGCAGTTTGTGGATATGTTTATGTGCACCTATAGCGGGGGGGAAAATAAAAGAGGGTACTCACCACCATCACCAGTGTAAAAAGTATCTCAGGATAAACCATGTCAACGGATGGGGCACTGTAATGTGTGGTTACACTGAATGAAATGTAACGAGTTCTTCTAAAAGTGTGACTGAATATTACTGGAAACATCTGGGACAATGTAAAGCTAGCAGACTATAAAAGAATAACATGAAAATGTTACATAGGCTATTAAACAATTAACTCTCTGAGGTCTAGGTCATATGCCCAACATAGCCCCATATATAAGGCTAAACAGAAATCTTTAACTTTTATAAATCTTATAATAGCCACACATTAAAAAATGCTGTCTGCATTTAAATTAAATAACCTGCAGTGGTGAACCTATTTTAAACTATATCATTTACATTTAAAATGTTCAATACATTTATAAAATGCAGACATAAGAGCTTTGGCACAGAATAAACCATGGTTTTTAAAAGTAAAGAGTATATAAGGTTACTTAGACCAGCTACAGGATTAAGGATGTGGATTTATAACACAGATTCCATCATATATATCTCATCTGCTCCTTTTCTGCCTAATAAGTAAAGCCCCTTTTCATGCATTTAATACATGATGATGACATTAAGCTGTTTCTTAAACTGTTTAGTACTATGTTCTTTGATTGTATGGTGTTGGTCCAACCTTATTTTGCCAGAGGCTTCTTCCTGTTAAAAGCAAGTTTTGCCTTCCCACTGTCGCCAAGTGCTTTCTCTTAGAGGGTTGTGTGACTGTTGTTGTTTTTTTTAATAACATAGGGTCTTTACCATGCAATATTAAGCAGCTTATTGAACTAAATAATAACATGACATAACTCAATGATATAATAGTTATCATTATTATATTGATCATTAATAATAACTTTGAGGCACTGAACATTATAGTCTTTATTACGCTAATGAAATGGATTTGCTTAAAACACAGAAATGCTTTAAATATACTTGCGTGAAACAATAGATAGGTAACTATTATATCTGTCATTGTCTGACAGTTTCAGGAACAAATTAACTTGCCTATTCCTGTGCAGCTGTGTTTTGTTGTCCCAGATGTTGAAGCATTCTCCCCTTTACAACACTGCATAATTTAAAAAATGAATAACGATCCAGAAATCCAGGCAGGAACTGTCTGCGTCGAAGTGCCTGTGTTTCCTTAAATGCTATTAAAGCTGACACACACACATTGCTAATTGTAAGTCAGCAGTGTGGCTCATATGTGTCACTTGTTTCCTTTGAAACTGTGATTTACAGAGTTTGCTGTAATTTCATGTGACAGACTGAACAAAAACCAAATGCCACAAGCTGTTTTATAAAGTGTTTGTGTTGCTTTCTTTGCCTTTTGTCTTTCCCATTTCAGCACTTCAGAATAAGTAGGCCTACTTAAAACAACCTTCGAGCCAATCAGCAACCCCAACTTCTCCCCTTCAGGTTTGAATGACCTATTAGCCAAATGTGTTTATTCAGTGTTTAGTCACTATTACCCTCGGTATGATCCCTGCACTAAAGGGCTAATGGCTGAAAATTTCCCCCCAGCCTGACTTCAACGTAAAATAATTGATCGCATGTGAGCGCAACTGGCACGCGTTCCCTCTTGTTTTCCTAAAGAGGTGATATCATGCGGGCAGGCTGCTTGTTCGTCACCAAGATAGTGTGATTGCTTCCGGTACTGCAGAAAGAAAGATGGGAGATGGATGAGAGGGCAATGTGGTTCTCAGTGAGGATTTACCGCTGCAGTAAATCACACATCAAATTATTTGGTGTTATCGTTTAAAGGCCGACAAGCACACAAAAAAAGCCCCTCTGGAGCAAAGCCAAAGTCAGAACATGATTTGTTTTGCAAGCTGTGTTTTAAATGCTCCGTCATTACATCGGCAGGAAATTGTCCTTCATCAAAAAACAAACTTTTGTAGTTTTTATCTTTTGAAGATAAAATTTCAGCTGCAGGGATTTATTGTTGGTTTTTTTTTTTCCTGAAACGTAATGTCAGATAAAGATTTAGCCAGTCAGAGCTTCCCTTTTTAAAGGCAATTATTAACATTTTTGTTTTAGCCTAGGTTATTTAATTATTTCTGTCCCCATTCAGCCAGATACTTCTTCAGTGTTTCTTCTGTTTATATTGCCTGGTTAATATCTGGCCTATCCTTTATCAGTAGGGATCATACTGATGCAATTATAACGTAGACTGACTTTGCACTTGTAGTGAAGTTAGAAGTCGTAAATGTGTGTTTTTGTGGTCAACGCCAGATATCGTGTAGATATGTATGTGTTTGTATTTGCAATTATTTATTGTGTGCATCCCATGTTGTACAACCCAAAGTGTGGCTGTGTCCACAAAGTGAAGGGACATGTGTGTCAGTGTGCCTTGGCTGCCAGTTTGTGTTTGTCTGTATGCTGGTGCGTGCGTGCGTGTGTGCGTGTCCTATATGTTACATTTACCTAAACTGCTGCTCTGTCGTTTTCTTGCTTCATTTTGACAAATTTGCGTTTCCAGGAAGTCTCTGAGGTCAGTGCAGCATCTGTTGCTAATTAGGTGCATGATGCAGCCGTGAGCACCGGCGTGCACACACTCACACAACACACACATACATGATGCAGGAGCTGCCCTGTATGGGTTACTGAGGAGCTGACAGCCAATCAGACATAAAGGCGTGTTTAAAGTTTCTAAAGTGACGTTAAAGAAAAGTCCATGACTAGACGTTCAGGTAAGATGCGATGTGGTGTGTGCTAAACCTTTAGAAAATAATTTAAGCATTATGGCCTTTAAAATAATAGATGTGTCTAATGCTTATTGCATGTAATATTTAAAATGATGTAATGTGAGTGTCGGGGCACATGGCTGCAGTCTGAGAGTGGTTTAGCTTTTCTTCCCCCTGTTTCCAAGTGCTTGCTCATAGTGGATCATTGAATTTATTTATATTTTGGTTAATACTCTGCAGTCTTTACCTTACAATGCAAAACGATAAAAGCTGTTTGACTTCATGCTCCTCTGCATTTGTCTGTTTCTTCTTTTGATATTAGATCACTGACATACAGACAGTAGTGCTTTTCTCTGACTTCACCGAGCAAACACTACAGCCTGATAGTTACACCGACCACATTGGTCTTTCCTTGGCTGCCCACCGCATTAGCTCTTCACCTTCGACTGTTTAACTCTGTCAGTTTTCATTCCCTTTCATTCACGTCTCTTTGCCCCAAACCATATTCATGCCCAAACAAGGCCTGATCCCATCAAAAATGAAGCTTCAGCATACATCAGTGAAAACCCTCTGATATTTCAGCAATGCCACAGCAGTAGAAGTGCATAAGAAGATTACGCCAATTTCGCTTCCATGGTTTCTGGAAAGAGATCGAGAAGACACTGGGTAGTAAGATGAGAGAAGCCAGACGTGTAGAAAAACTCTGCAAGTTTCTTTTCTTGGTTTGGGCTGAAGCCACAAGAACTGGGCTTCACAGCCAAGTCTCTGAGCCGAACCGAGGTAACCTCAGTGGGTTAAACAGAACCCAGAACTGCAGATTGCAGACCTCTGTCTCTCTATGTACAGGGGCCGGGATACCAGCTGAACCTCAAGTTTGTTAATAGAATTTGTGCAATGAAGAGAGGCACAGATTAAAATACACATATTTAAATAGATTGTAGTAATAGATCACACAACTAAATTTAATGCACAGCAGACAGCATTCAGTGCCTTGGATTGGGCTTTCTGAAAGCACCATCTTTAGGTTGTCACCATATGCTTTGAAGGCTGCACAGAAAAAAATGCATCAGATAGCAACTTTTAATGTTTTGTGTTGGGAATTGACATTTTGAATGAAGCATATAGCAGCGTAGTATTTCTTTTTCATGCTCAAATCATGCAAAAGAAGTCTCCGGGGTCTCCTACTGGATATTGAACTGATAGATTGAGTGATTAGAATTGATCGTTCTCTTTCTTTAAGAAATGCGGTTGTTTAATTTTGTGAAACTGGTTGTTTATTTTCTTGTTGGGCATTAGAAGAGAAGAAATCACTCTTGTGTTTTTATGCTACATTTTGTCTTAAGAGCTTGGACCCGTGCTCACTATAAAACTATAGAAGTAGCTGTTGTTTTTGGGGTAGGATTACATGTTGGACTATCACTTGCACGGGTGGAGGACGTCTCATTTACTATTTTCGTGTGTGTTGATTGAAAAATTAGACATTGTAGCAGTGATGAGGGGGGCAGGCAGTGCAGCAGGGCAAGGTTGCCACGGCAACTTCATCTGATCATGTAATTATTTGGAAAAATGCATAGCTTCCCAAGTCTTCAAATGACTTTCTGTGTCCATACATTGGGGTTGGAGTTAGATTGCATAGGAAAGATGGAAGTAGCCACCATGTAGTAGCAGCCGCGTGTGAATGTCCGTCTTCAACAGAGGGAATTAGCAAGTTCTGCTTTGCTAGATGATGTCATCTGGTTGTTAAGTGATGACATCTCAAGTCTGCTTTTGGGCCCAAGCTCCTACTGCGTTCATTAATTTTGTTGTGTTTTGATCATGCGTAATGCTTCATATCTTGTTTTATTTAATATAAATAAGCCTCTGAAAAAAATAGTGGTCACTTTAGGCTTCTCTACTACTATTCATGTGCACCGCAGCCTTAGGTTAAGATTTCAATGGGTATATAATGCTTCAGATCAGTAATCCAAACCACGAAGAAGCATATTTGTGACTAACCTTGTGCTAAGGATGGATCATTTCAGGTGTTCTCTTGACTGACGTTTGGTCTGTTTTCAGCATCTTTTTCCACCCCTGTGGTTGCATTTGTCCATTGGAGATCTTCACATTCACTTAAAGTTAGAGCTCATCCTACATATTCGCTGGCTAGCTCTGTACCCAGCCACCATTATATGCCAAATTCAATAACCAAATAAACATTGCTGCTGTTTAGTTTTCTGTCTTCATTTATATCGGCAGAGATAGGAGAACTGCACGTTGTAGTGTTTTAGGAACCCCTCAGTATCAGCTTTAGGTGGAAACTAGCAAGCTAACTTTATGCTAACTTCAAACTCCATTAAACTTTATAAATCCTGTCTTTCTTATGGATAGTGATAACAATAAAAGTATTTGGGCTGTTTTTAACTCTCAGTGTTGCCACAGTGTCTGTTTGCGTTTGGGAACTGAAGAAGAGTTTGCACCAGAAACGGCTAACGACGTCACGCGTATTGCTCCACATGAAAATAAATAACCCTGCTTCCTATCAATTTTCACATGCTAAACTAACAGTTTTTAGAGTCTTCTTTCTTAGCTGCTTTTGCACTGCTACAGTGAGCCGTGACTGCTGCTTCTACACTCCACACACACATGCAGGGCACACTAAGATGTTCGGATGTTTCCCTGCAGGTGATGGACTCACCGTGGCCTGCCATGTTAACAGGCTAGATGTGTTCAAGGATTGAGGACCACCCAACTGCAGCTTCTCTCCACAAAATTCAACCAGATGTTTAATGAAGGCCAGTGTATGTGTGAGGATGGTGTGTGTGTGTGTACTGTATGAGTGTGTGTGTGTGTGTGTAATCATTTTCACCTGTGTGCTGATACAACCCCTTGTGTGGAGGCTAATGGATGCAGGCTAGCTACACCGTTTCTGCATGTCTCTCTCCCCTTTGTCTTGCTTCCTTCCCGTCACATTTCTGCAGCTTTTACATCGCCTCACCCTTCACTTTTCCTTTTCTTGTGTCCAATCCTTTCATTTTACTATTTGCACCATTTTGATACCCTCCCCACCACCACCACCGCTGTGGCTTACATGAGGAATTAATTTTCATATTCCACTTCCCTTTTTTCCAAAATCCTGCTCAACTGACAGCCCTCCTGCTTCCCTCACCTCCCCTCCGCCCTCTCCTCCCCTTCATCCCTCTAGCCCTACCTTACAGCTGTTGTTTTGGATTAGTCAAATGGCTCCTGTCAGATCCAGTGATCCTTTTCCTTTGCCACCCACTGAGCTGCACTGCACTGTCTGCTTGCTGCCTTTTCTGTCTCCTCCTCGCTGTGTCTTTCCCGTGCACGTGCACACAAACCACACTGATGTCTCTGACAGGTGCGTGTCAAGGTGTCTTTGTGGGCAGAGCCGTGAGTTCGCTGCAGTTTCTTTCCTTTCAGGTCCAGCAAAGCGCGACGGTGCTGGCATACCACTCACACCTCTTAACAAAAAAACAAAACAAAAAAAGGTTTGTTGTTCTAAACCGGACAAGAAGCCTAACCAGGGTAAATTCCCGACGGCTTCCCTCTCTGGAATTCACCTTACTTTTCAACTACTCCTCGATTCCTCTTTGAGTTCTTTCTTACAACCAACATTATTTTCTTTTTCCTTTTTTTTGTCTAATTTTGACAGCTGTAGGTCTGGTCATCCACGCTGGCTGAGACAAACTGACACTAAAAGGCGTTTTGACATGATGATGGCGAGAGTAATAGTGTTATTTCAGTCATTTGGAGAGAAAGGGGAGCCAGTGTGTGCGCAGAGTCCGGCTGCAATAGTGCAAGCAAAGATATGCATCGAAGCAGAAATGGGAGAGGTGCTATATAATAATTTGACAGATTCACGTCAAATCAGTTATGTTGTTTCAGCGAGTGAAGAGACAGTGCCCCTTAGTTTTCAGTTTCAGTGACACGACACCTGGGTGGCGTGCAATGATTGCAAATGTATTGGCGTCAATGAAAGAGTGCTAGAAATGTGTGTTTTAGATTGTATGACATTTAAATGTTTTGAAGGTATCCTTTTTTTATTTGAAATTCTGTGCAAAACATTGGGTTTTGATGAAGCTTGCAGCCAAAAAGAACATTTTTAGGATGCTGGAGAACTGTGAGCTGGTTTGAGACTGTGTCAGTAGCCACCTGAAGAGATGGAGGTGCTGATGTAGGAGTGGGATATCTAGGTGGGTCCTGTGAAGTATATGTATGACTTTTTATGTCATTGTTTTACATTAAATTCACCATTTGCACCTTTACCTTTAGCGCTTTGAATTCAACTTTAATAATTAACATAGACGTCTTTGACAAACGCTCGCTAGCTTTGTGGCTTTCATTGCTGTATTGCACCTCTTACACAAACAAGCAAATCAAAAAATCAAAAGCCAATCGTGGTTCATTGTTTATGGCCTCCGTATGCTGATCTGGCTGTTACAAGATTAATTGCTCTTGGGGGAATGAATGCTGTGTTGATTTTTTTCCCCCTCGAAATACATTAAAACCTTCTTCAAAAGTCTAGTATTCTTTGAATTAGGCCACTGTTTCCTTTGTTTCAGGCTGCACGCATCAAACATGGTAGCTGTTAACTCTTTATGATTATATAAATACTGTATCAATCACACACACACGCTTACGCACACAAAGATTGATGTGGTGGCTTTAATCAGCTGAATGTTTCTGTGCCAGGGAGGGCATTACAGTCCAGTTAGCCGACTCTATTATAATGCCATCAGATCCTTGCTTGTGCGATAGAGGTGCATTTGTATGTGTCAGAGAGACTGCTGACCTATATGTTACAAAGACTGACACAAGTTTTGTTCCCCTGCAAACATAAGCTGTCTCGACATAAGAACAAAATATTGTGAAATTTGTTAACTCAAAAACTGAACTATTTCTTTGATCTTTGTTGTGTACGTACACATAGATTAGCTAACAGTTAAACCTGGCCTCCTCCTGTTTTTTTGGTCCTACCTCTTCTTTCTTTATCTCCTCTTGGCCTCATCTTTCCATCCCTGTGTTTTCTCTCCATCAGTTGCCCCATGTTGCCCTCCAGCTGAGGGCAAGACTGACCTCCTCTTCCTCACAGGCATCCTCTGCAAGACAATGGCAGGACAAAGGAGGCGTGTGTACAGAAAGTTAGCAAATGAATGCATGAAGGTGTAATATTATTGATCAATAGTGTGTAACTTTTTTTTTTACAAGTGGTGGGGAGGTATTTTAAATATCTGTGCATGCGTGTAAAGTAGGATTTTTAGGGTGATTAAGAGGTGTGATTTTACTTATAAATTACTTGAATGTTATTGAGTGTGTGTGTGTGTGTGTGTGTGTGTGTGTGTGTGTGTGTGTGTGTGTGTGAACATGCAGATTTATGATGCAGGAAACAGCAACTGTGTCACTGTAAAACAATAGAAGATTCACGGCGCTACTGCAAACACACACACGTGCACTCTTTTGGCACTTGTCCTCAGACCCCTGTGCGTCTACGGCAAGGAACTCCCTTCCTGCTGCATTGCTGGAAGAAACGCACACACTGAGTGACACATCCCCCTGGACTCACAAGTCATCCGGATAGCTTCGTACATCCTTTTTTCCAAAGTGGGTACAAAAAAAGAAAGAAAGAAATAAAGCACAGGGGAGACGACAGAGACAGGATACAGGATATAAAAGTGAGATGTATGTCAGCATGCCATGTGTTAGATTTATGAAGCTGCGAGGGGGGCAAAAAAGAGAAAAGTGTGTCAGGTGTGTGTGCACCACTCATACATCAGCTCGCTCGCCTCGTGTGTCATGTGCAGCCATATTGCAATCACTGCATTATTGTTGCAAAGAAAATGATAGATTCCCAGGGTGGCTTGTGCTAGCCTATAGCCTGCCCGCTGTGTGTAATCGTCATGAGACAATGGCGTTGAGTGCCAGTGTTCACTTATAATAAGCTTTCTTTCATGTAACCCTTCCCCCCTCTGTTTCGATGGAGGCACTGAAGGCCCTCTTCAGACGGTCAAAGATGTTGCAGCCACTGTTCCCCTTCCCCCTGTGAATAGAGACAGTCAGCCAGAGATAAAGGTGATCGAGAATACAAGAGATTATGGTTGTTTCATTGAGCTTTTCCTCCAGTTCTCTTTCACAATGCAATAACAGTCAATCACCTGCATAAAGAAGCCTAAATATAGGGTTTAAGACTTGTTACACCACTACCCGCAGCCTTGGCTTATAATTGAAACTTTTCCATTCTTTTTTTTCCCAAATGCTTTGGCTGCCGAGGGGAGATTGGCAGCTCTGAGTGGCCAGCAGATGAAGCGGCTGGCGCGGTAATGAATAGAACGCTGATTGCAGGATCCCCAAGATGCAAATTACCATGCCTGCCACCCCTGACGACCGGCAATTACCGGGCCGCCGCGGCGGACGCCTCGTGCATATTCATTGCACCCGCTGGGCATATTGATCAACAACTTACTTCAAGCAAGAAGCACTGAAATGTATCATGTCGCTCTGTCACTGCTAAAGAAACACTCTTTCCTTTCCTGTTGTCAAAATTGACACAGTAATATCTGGTAGGACAAGCCCTTTAACTAGGCAAGGAGTATTTATTTTAATCAGGCTCAGGTACAGGCTAATTATTAACGTATCACATTGAAAAGGAAGTGACAAAACATGCCATTCATTAAAAAATAGTCTTAATTCAAATATTAATTCCTGCTTGTACTTAACCTAATTAACTGCACTTAAAGTTCACTGCCCCTAACAATGCTGTGCCGGGTTAGAATTAAAAAAAAAAAAATCTTTCACAAACACTTGTATATCAGGCGTTTCTTCGTTCATTTATAGCAAACCGATGTGCGTAATACATTTATTTCTTAAACACTCTACATCAAAAAAACAGTTTTAACTGAATAATTAGTCTTATTATCCTTTACAAAGTGTGTTTAAAATATTTTTCCCTTTTTTCATGCTGCTCAATATTTAACCCTCAACTTTGGACTGCAGGAGACTTTTTTTCTTTTAGTTATGAAATCATTCCCGAGGAAATGCACACACACAAGCACACACACACAGAGTGAGTGCAGACTTCAGAACATGGCATATGAATATGAAAGGGCTTCTTTCAACAACAACGGAAAAACAAGAGTGCTGCCAGCAGTTAATGGGACCAAATGAAGGAAAGCTGAGCAACATCGGATTTTGAGCTCTCTGCCTCAAAACAAACATTCAATGATCGCATTAGCGATGGATGACAGAGATATATCATTATTGTCTTGTGTGTCTTCTCTGGTTTACGGCCTCAGCCTCACTCGTTTTCACCAACATAAATACATTTTTGGAGAGTTTCAGTAAAATTAATTTACACCGGTTTCTCATGGCCAGTGTAAGATGACTGACCTGCAAGTGACATGTGTGCTTTATGACAACAATTTGGATTTGAGCTCCTTATACCATCCGCTATGCACAGTATGGAACTTGTGGGACCCAGTGCTGAAAACATCAGCTTACTGGAAACATCATGCTTACAGTTTAACAGTGTCTAACATGCGTCTGTGCACATTTGTTTAGCATCTTGAAATCCCATGAAATCCTGTTGTCACATCTTTAACATTTCTATGAATATTTGTTGATATATGTCTAAATTATTAAGTTACAGGGTTAAAAAAAAAACCAAACCCCCATCTGACTATTTTTTAATGAATTTAACGGCCAAAGAGTCAGTTAAACTCCTACAGTAGTGCGCAGGTGTGGATTGGTCAGACTGAGAGTGCTGGCAGTGTTTCCAAAACTGTCATCACAATTTAATACAAATATCATTTAATTATGTGGGGTGTGCAGCAACATGTAACAGCTCCTGTTCTGTAACTTCCTATAAATGAATCATCATGTGAAAGAAGAAGAACTGCTGCAGCAACACTTACAGAAAAAAGCTGTTGTGGGAATCATGTAAGACAGGATGTAGATGTAAAGCATCAAATCTAAATACTGTTATTATAGAAACACTTCATATCAAGAAGAAGCGATGGTCCGATGGTTGTCTTTCAAATATGTGAACAGAGTACTATATACAAATTTAGATAAAAGTTGAGGTCATGCCCAGTATGAGATAAACACGTTTAATTGTATGCAAAATATGTAAAAACCACGCAATGGATTAAAACAATCCCACACATTCAAACTGAGAAAATAGTTTTCAGAGCATTTAAAACTTAGCGGTAAACAAAAAAAACTCCCCTGTAATGCAAAACCTGCATCAGTTGGTTGTACTTCACTGGGAAAAATGCCCAAACATATTCCATATTCATCAGATTTACATAACTGACAGACGCACGGTTAAATAGGTAGTTTTGTGGGTACCAGCTGAATGCTATGCCCATTCAGCTGGTACTGCTGCCTTGGCAGGTGAGCTTGAAATCAGAGCCTGTGCGGTTCAAACCCTCACTCTGACTGTTTGTGGGAAATATTACAGCTGCCAGAGCGCCACAGAGCACAGCACCAAACTCAATACAGTGGTTCAGCTGTCGGCAAGATAGGTTTGTATCGCTAAGCGGCTCCCGAAGGTGCCGCCCTGCCTCCTTCTGTTGCTACTTCCCCAGGTCATGTACAGGATAAAACAGTTCTTAGCCAAGTTTCCCCGTGGTTTAAACACACACACACACACACACACACACAGACCTCTTTCCTTTCAACTTTTCATACAGTCACCAGCAACGCATATAGATCTGTATCTTAAATATTGCCAAACCCCTTTTGATAAGAATCTACACACACACACAGAGGTCTGACGTGTTTCCATCAGACAAAAGCAACCTGCACTTAGGCGGCGGTGGGGGAAAGGAAAGCCCAAATGAGGAGGGGGGGACCTGATAGTAACAGAAGAAGAAAAGAAAGAGCAAGTGCAGGTGCTGACCTCCAGAGTTGCTCACATATGTTGTTATCTGTGTGTAATTTCTCCACTGCAGATTGCTATCTCCTTATCAGAGAACGGCTGGTGAACTGAGGTCCGCCTATCAAACGCTGACTTGGGGCCCAAATTACATCAGGGTTTGGAGTTCCTTAAACCACGGGAATAATGAATTCACTTCCACTGGTTACCTTAGATTTAAACATTTGATGAGGAACTGGAAGAAACAGAGCTTGAGAAAAGCCTGCAGGCTCGTTTGTATTACAGTAAGGTGTTATGAGTAAGGTAGTCACAGTGTGTTATGGTAATCAACACATTGCTTTATGCATAATTCAGGCAAAGAGAGATGGCTCTCAGGAGTTTGTTACATTTAAGAAACCTCCCTTTATGCTCTCCTTCTCCCATCATACCTCATTTGAAGGAGGACAGATATGTCCAAATGAAAGGCTTTATGATATGAACAAAAAAGGAAAGCCTCTGTGTCGCTAACACAGTAGCTGCTGAATAATAAAGTTGGAAAAAGTGTTATTAGACAAATTATGATATTGTCTGTCATTAAACTTTTAACATCTTTTAACATCTACCACGTCTCCGGAGGTATGTTATGGTGTAGGACTGAATAATTATTTGGCCAAACTTCAAGCAATGGGCTTTGTTTAATAAGAAAAAGCTTGTGCTTCTAAAGCTTGTGGCTAAAACACTTCCTAACATGAAGCCTGAATCGGTCATCGTGGTCTGGCGGATGTTAAAAAGTTAATCTGAGACATGACTAAACACAGAAGACGAGCATAAAATGTTTGCTAGTCTTATTGGGCATGAAATCCATTATTTTAAAAGGTCTCATATTTTTTTAAAGAGGCATCTGTGTACAAAAAATGCACATAGTATAATATTTGTATATAAAGTTAAGGATAGACAGACTCACAGATGATGCGCAGAGATACATTAGACATTTCCCCAGTTATGAAAAGCATGTGCAAGAGTGATTCCAGGCACAGGAAAATGTTCGGAAGAAAATAATGCCGAAACGTTTTGCCAAGCAGTGAACTGAAGCATTGAAGCACGTCTTCACACAGACTACCTGCTTAAAAAAGGTTTTCCTTAATTTTTACAGACTTGCCCCCCTAAAGAAAGGAAACCTTTATATGTAGCTTGATTTCTCAAAGAAGAAAACTCATTACATGGTTTTCACAAGAGAGAGGAGCACTTCACTTGGATCAATCAGTGAGTGAACTTTAAACTTGGACTTGAATTACTACTAGTTTTCAATCATCCCACGTTTTTGGTTTGATCAGCTTGAGAAACGAAACCCTGCATTTTTCTGAGCACACACACACACACACACACACACACACGCACACACACACGCACGCACGCACGCACACACAAAAGCTGAGATATTTTTCAGTCTTACATTTTTTTTCTGGACTGAATTATTATGGCAGGAAGGCTCCAAAGCTCGTGGAGCTAAATTTGTCTGTGTGTCTGTATTTGTTTGCCTGTCAGCCAAGCAACATGAAAGCTTGTGAGGGGAGCAGCAGAGCTGTAACAGGAAGCAATATCACTTCAGGAGCAGAATTATTATTGGGAGGTGACTTTTCACGAGAGAAGAAGCGAGGATGATGCACAGCTCCAAGTCATCTGAAGTTAGTTTCATGATGGTGACCCGCTCCACAAGCCAAAGAAAGCACTTCTGTGGTTGTGTATAAGTGATGGCTGTCACATTTGTGTATTTCTTATGACTTTAGTCTGCATGTGGTCATCAACTTACAACACAATATGTTCCCTGAAATTAAACGGTTATATTCACAAAAAGTATAAATCATAAGTGGTGTTTTTTCACACTGATTTCGGCGTAAATGCAACATTTCATTGTAATATTTCAGAATCAAGATGAACCATCGAAAGACTTTTACAAGTGTAATTTGTTGCATATTGCTGTAAAGTGATGATCTTACCTGGACATCCTCAGTACCACAGTATCACAGCTCTACTTTCTTTTACTGGTGTGCAATTTGGCTGATATGGCCATATGATCATTTGTGACAGGGGTCATGTGGGTCAAGTGGGGTCATGAGTAGTATCCTGACATCCTGGCAGTCTAATCACCTGTTTATTTATTTAACAGCCAAACTCTGATCGACACCGACTAAAGCAGAGAGCGAGAAAGTGAAAGTAGCAGGAGGGGTTGATTAAGGTTCAGAGCTCCGTGGCTGGTGTTGGCGTGCATATCTCATATCCAACTGTTTGTCCAGCTTGTTATTCATTTTATAGATTGCAAAAATACAGATCCAAAAGTTCATAAAGATGTGAAAAAGAAATTTGGGAGGAAATAAAAAAAAAATTAAGCATCGTGTGCATAAAATGATGCCCGATTCATCTACCTGTAAATTATTTTCATCTGAATTAACGTTTCACCCAAATAACAGAAAAAAACTATATTAATTAAACTGCAAAACTATATGTGAGAGGGTTAAAATAATACTTTTTTGTTTTTAATATCAGTCATGAGCTCAGTTATTGTGAATTTTGCCCTTACTACATTCAAAAAGGAATACAGCCTTTCATCTGGACTGTAAGGGAAGTGCAGGAGCAAAGCTTGCTGCTGCCCTCTTTTGGAAAGTTCTGGTGCTACTTTTAGATTAAACTTCGCTTGTATTTACAAGCCTTTGCCACACAGTGGAGACGCATGATGGACTATTATTTCAGTATTTAAACACCTCTTTCAACCACTCACATAAGTATGTCCACTTTGGTTTTTGGTTATCTTACTGCAAAGTCTTCCTACATAAATTTCTGCACTTTATTATTTTAATGATCAGTTCTTAAAACTAAAGTTTACCCATTTGTTTCCTGTTTATAATAATAATAATAATTATTGCATTGGTTATAGATCTTGTGTAATGACTACAGCTGAACAGGTCGTCCACTGATGTCGGAGGTTCGATGCCCAGCTCTGAACCTGGCCTGAATACATCCACCAGCAAACAGTGCGTATGGCGGATGAGGCTCTGGATGAATGTGTGTACAAATAGGCAAATGGGGCCTAAAAAAGCAGGGCGTGTACAGTTACATTCATCACAGGACTGATGTCATCTTTCTGATGATATGGTATTTAGCCAATCACAAGAGTTCTTGGTGTTTATAAAATCTATTTTTTTCCTCCTTTCTTTAAGGAGGAATCTTGAGTGTTGATTTACTAGTTTGCACAAGACACAAAATGTAAAAGTTATAAACAAATGTGTTTTCCTTTTTTCGCATGCAGGACTGAAGAATTCTGAAAGTCTAAGAATGAGATGCAAATAAAGATATTTGCTATGCTGTGAGACGCACGCGTTATTTTCATCAGACTTCAATTTGAATATGATAATACAGGCTGGAATCACATGCTTTACCCGCATTTTAATATCAGCAGCACCACTATTTCTCTGAGACTTTGCATAGACAAAATTCACAAGACCAGAGTAAATGGAGTCCCTGGTCTTTCTTCCTCTGTGGGAATTTGAGGGTATAAGCATGAAAAGGAGCTTCCATAGTAAAGAACGCATACACAATTAGTTTAGAGGTTAAAATTTTAAGTACACTGAAACATTTTTCTGTCTTGTTCCTCAGTGCACCAATTACAGAAAGCACTGATCGTTTGGCTAATTTTCTCATCCTCTACCACATTTGTGTATAAGTGCTTCCACCAGCAGCTTTTCCTTCTCTGAGTGACTTTTTGAATATTTCATCTCCAGCGTGGAGAAGGAGGGTTGAGTTACAGCAGGATGAGTGACTGCAGGGCAGGAGGGTTGCAGAGATCCACAGGTGGAGCCTCGCACACATACGTGCTAGCGGTAAAAGGCTGGTGGGGCTAATTAGATATTCAATAGCACAGACACATGAGAGCACACACATTATTGTGATGAGAGGTGGAAACTGAACAGCACAGTAGCTACGTTTTGAGGATATGCTGGTTAAGGAGTATTAGTTACTCAGAAAGTTACTCTAATCAATGTCTTTATATCACTAATAAAAAATTATTGTAATGCCTTGCGAGCATCTTTGTGCTCACTGCTTTATGGTTTTACACCGCAGCTCTTTTACTCACTACTTTCATCAGCCAACCACAACAAGCCATTGCTACCCAGCAGACAGGTTATCAGCCCACGGAATGACTGTTATCATCTGTTAGCGTCATTCAGTAGGTGATCATGCAGGGCAGCTCTTGTAGCCGTGAGAATATGTAGGCTTACTTGTAAAATTTCATGCTTGGAGGCTTTTGGGGCTTTCTATATGGTGGAAGTCTGTTTTTACCCAAACCCTGGCTTTCCCTAGTTACAACCAAGTAGTTTTGGTGTTTACGCCTGACCAAACAGCAAAAAACCCAAAACCTAAAACAAAAGACATATGAAACTCAAGTCTCTTCAGTGAACATCACTGATTCTCTTAATGCAAAATTTTATTGTGCTTATAAAGCGGAAACACTGGGCCTGGAGGAGATCTAAAGCTCCTATCCCTACCATCACCTCCCAAAAATGTAGCACCTGGTTTTTTCATTATGTCTTGCGTTTAGTTTACCTGTTCACTTTTCATCGGAGTTTAAACGCAAATAACAATGACAAAGACATAAAGTGAGCAGGCATGAGTGGGAAGAGCACCCTACCTTTCTCAAGACCTTCAGGTGCATTAAACACACCTCTACTTGAGAGTTAGATCCTCCCACTCCCGCTCACCTGCATATAAGCACACCTGTAGCATCAGCAGCAAACAGAGCCTACTACATTCTTCTGGATCGTAGACTGACTCTACCTGAACAAAGTCCTGGTAAGGAGAATATATATCTTGTTGGTTTTATTCTTTTATTCTTTATTTTTAGGAATCAGACTTAAATGAAACAGGTAAATATTAATTAGTGGTTTTGCTTGCTTGTTTAATACATTTAATTAGTAATAAGGTTGTTATCATGGAATAATTATAATAATGCACTGACATGAATCCAAATAAAACTTCTAAACTTCTTGCTCAGTTTCATTCAAATGGTCAGCACACATATTAGTCAGTTGATAGCGTGATGATGATCCCACATTATAAAATGCCCATTTCCTGCTGTACAGCGTGTCCCGTTGTGTTGCTGGAATTCACTCTGAATATTTTCTAGATCATTTTCCCAAGCTCTATCTCTCATCTGAACAAGGACTGTCTGTCTCCTGCTGGGTCCTTTGTAGTGTTGTGGGAACAGTGTTGTGAGGATCAAGTGACAGAGAGACAGAGAGGTTCCCTTGACCGCTAATCTGCTACTGAAACTTTGCGAGCGTACACACACACACACACACACACACACACACACACACACACACACACACACACATACACACACACACACACACACAAAGCCACCCTGTCCTTCACTACGTTTGACATCCAAAAAACAGTTAACCTTTTGTAAAGTCAAGGAAATACCATGAACACCTGTTGCGTTGGTACTAATATTAGTTAGTTAGTTTATTTGCTTGTTTTAATCAATTTTAAATCATGCTTTTTATTTGTTCTTGTTTCTAATGTCTCTGTAAAGCACTTTGAATCACCTTGTTGTTGAATTGTGCTATACAAATAAACTTGCCTTGCCTTGCCTAATATTACTGACAGTAACATCATTGATCATTAAAAACCGATTACAAAGACGTGCCATTTGAAGGCGCATAGACACCTGTATCCTTCTCTGTTTGCTTCTGTTCTTTTAGAAATCCTCTATCAGTCTCTTCTTGAATATAAAACACATCTTATTATCAGACGTAAAAGAATATGTGAGAGTCCCACAGTCTCAGTGAGAGGCTCTTCTTCAGCCCATAGCCGAGCTGTGGTCATTTGCATTTAGATTTTATGCTGACTTGAGTTGAATTATGTCTGCACAGAGCTGAGACTGACAGACTGAAGAGTCTCCAGCCACGAAGTCAGTCATCTCTTGATGCAGATGCTTAGGATGAACAGCCACGAGGCAGCCGTGCATACGCTCATTGAAAGACTCCTTTCATCATTTTCAGTGGGCGATCAGTGGTCTTGAATATAAGACCCTACTTGTATTTCCATCAAAGTCTGCTGAAATGCTAGAATAAAGCACATTTGCTCAAGGATCACAAAAGAGCTTTTCTACAACCGGATCTCATGCAACACTACATTTAAATGACTGCCAAAGGTCAAACAGACTGGCTTTTGAAGTTATGATGTGTGTAATTTAAACATTCATCTGCTCTCTTCGAAGATATGAACCTGTAAGAGACTAAACCTCTGTGATTGTGCTCTGGTTCTGTTTCTCAAGTTTATGCATTTCCTCCGTCTTGTCTTCGTAGTTAAAAATAAACGTATAAGTACCCCAAGGGTAAGTCATGCTACATAGCCAAACTTAGCTAATATGTAATAACAGAAATTAACCATTTAATGTAAGATGAGAGCAGGTTTCAGCATTAAAGACAACTAAAAGTAATGGCTAGCAATGGAAATACACAACCAAAATAAATGTACATATGCTTTAAATACAAACAACTGGCTGAGATTAGTAGCTAACATTATAGCTAACTGTCAGCTAATAGCACAGAACTACTAAAATCAAGTTTAAGCTGCTCACTTGTTAACTTATAGGATGGATAAATAAATAAATAAAACACATTTAAAAGTTGTCATTAAAGTTATTCTAGTCAGTCTTGAGGAAAAAAATATCTATTTACCAACTGGTTGGCGAGTGTTTGCTGGAAGTCGCTGGCTGTCGGTATGAAATCAGCTGCAAAGAGGAGGCTACCTTTTTAATGTTTAATGCAGATTGCCACAGTTGCCTGTAGTTTGCTTGGAAGGTGCCAGTTGTCTGCAAATAGTCACAAAATACTTGCCGAGCAGTAGTAGAAGTTTTAAAAGTTTGAGGCAAACCTTAAACGAAGAATGTTCATCTTTAAAGTAAAATTTGTACTTCGTTGCCCCAACCAACACGTTTCAAAAGGTGCAGCTTTTACTCTGAAGGCGCTCAGAGAGTAGTTAGTGAATCTTTGCACTCAAGAGCACATGCTCCACGGAAACTACCAACCAACAAAATCAAGCTTTTTGCCAAATGGTCGGGTATCTGGCAAGATCTGTCGCTGGCTGACGGGGCAAGGCCTAGCATCAACCTCCAGCGACCATTTGCCATCAGGTTGGGGAATACACATTTTGCCCTTGCGACCAATGGTGTCCAGGGCTGTGTAATTGGCGTCTTGTTCAACTGACCTGACATTTGTCACATTTACAAAAAATGCTAGACAAGTTAACGCCATGCGGTTAGTGGTCACATGACTGCAAAACCTTGATATTGTAAGGTAAAAGCTGTCCAGATCCAGTTTAAATTGAGTTGATAAAGGGGCCGTGAGGCATATCAGAAAGGTTGGGAACCACTGGCTTGAAACACAACATTGTTTAACCCCCAAACCTTTTTGCTTTGTTCTTTACGCCTTCACAGCCGCCAATCATGGCCTCCAGTATTTCAATGAAAAGCTACTCTATTGGCCGTCAGCCCTCCTTTTCCAGCCGTTCGCTGATGGACACCGGCCGTGCTCGCTCTCGGGCTTCTGTGTCTTTTGCTGTAGCGAGCCCGCTCACCCGTTCAGCTTCCATCAGCCAGGATCTCAACGGGCCAGCAAGCCTTCAAATTAGCGGACTGCATGGCAACAGCACCAATGAGAAGGAAGCTATGCAGAGTCTCAACAACCGTCTGGCCAACTACCTGGACAAGGTCTGACAATAACACAGCACTCCACTGTTACGTTATCAGCCCAGGAAATAACACAAGCAGTAAGCTGAAAGACTTTGATCATTAACCTGTGTCCTCCCTTCTCTGTGGCTCTTTGTATCCTCCAGGTGCGTTCACTGGAGCGCTCCAACGCTGATCTGGAAATGAAAATTAAGCAGCTGATGCTCGAACGCATTCCCAAAGGTCATGACCTCGATTCCATGATGGCCCAAGCTCATGCTGTTGAGCAAGAGGTAGGCATCGAGTGGCAGGCAGGCAGGGGAAAATGTCAGGTCAGCATAAGATCTGAGTTTAGAAGGGGCAAACAAGGCTCAAGGTTATAATGACTGATCACTTTACATAGACAAAACATTCATGCAAATATCAGATCTATTTTAGCAGGAAGTGCACTAGGAGAGTCATCACAGGCAGAATCAGCTCATACTTCTAGTTAACAAGTAGTAAAAGAAGCCAGGCCAGAGTTAATGATTGTTTTGTGCTTTTTAAAACAGAATTAGTCACAGTTCAATGAAGCTCGAACAAATCCAACTCTTAATGTATCATTTAGAAACCTTGTTGCTATTAGTGTAACACACAAAGGTAACATGAACATACACTAAAGTTAAATTATATTATATAAGCTTTAGTCCAGGATTTAATGCTATTATTGACCTATGTTAATATTTATCAGGTGAGGAAGAAGACCTTGGAAAATGCTCGTCTCATGCTAGAGATCGATAATGCTAAACTGGCTGCCGATGACTTCAGAATCAAGTGAGTGATTAATGATTGCACCATGGTGATATAAAGCTGTTTTCGCAGAATGATACAAAGAGATGTTTCTGTTAATAATGTCATTGACGCCTCTGTCATGTTTTGGTCAAACATTTGCTCAATCAACAAAAAAATGTTTGCACATTAACACAGCGTTCTTTGGAAAAAGTTATTTAAGTACTGATTATTAAATTAAAAGATTACTGTAGGAACACTAAAAAGCATAAAAAGGATAGTATGTCAGCTAACATACAGTTTTCATTACATACAGCCAAATATTTATCAGTATATATCAGTAAATGTATATTTAATACAAAGTTTTTCTTATTATTAGAAAATGTTTGTGTTCTTTGAGTTTTTATTGCTGTATTAATTAATTTCAGGCTACTTTTGTAAGACTTCCTGACTGCATAGCCATTTCTTACTACTTTGACTAATAAATATTATGCAAAGGGAAGTCAGAAGCAGAAGTACAGCAACACAAATGCAAATGTTTAACTTCAGTTCAGTTCAGTTCAGTTCATTTTTATTTCAAACATTTCAAACATGTGCCTTCACAATCATTACAAAATATCATTCCATTATTTGTTTGAAAAGGAGTAGGCTGAAGTATTTACTTATTTGTCCCTACCCCCTCAAGTTTTACCTCTCATTCATTTAATTTTTTTTTGTCTTAAATTAAACAAACAACATATGAAACATATAAACATATGAAGTAAAACAAAACATAACATACATAAATCAAAAACAAGAAATTAGCAAGCCCCACCACAGTATAGTTTCTTTCATTCATTCTTTCATTATGAAAAAACAAAACATGACAAAACAATACTTTTTCCTGCAAACATGTTATTTCATATCCAGTACAGGCAGTTTCTACCGCAGTAAAAACAAGGGGGGAAAAAGCAGTTTATCTGTGGAGGTAATGAATAAAAGTTTACTGTAATATACGATGCTGCTCGTCTTTCCAAACTACTAGATGGGAGACTGAAATGGTGATGTGTCAGTCTGTGGAGCGAGACTGTATTGCCCTGAAAAAGGCCAAGACCGATCACGAGCAGATCATCGCCTCTTTGAGGGGAGATTTGGACAGCCTGAAAGAGGAACTTTACTTCCTCAAGAAAAACCATGAAGAGGTTAGTGTGTTTGCCACCATCCCCATGTTCTCGTTTTCTCTTCTCACTACTTGACATTTGTGTAGTCTCATTTTCATTTTGGCCCTCTCCCTTCCCCAGCCTGCCCTCACAAACACTTGCTTGAAACACGCTTGACCCACTTTGGTGGACTCAGTGGGCTTTTTTAGCGCCAACATAGACAGAAAACGATGTGTGGTTGAGGAGAGCGCAGCGATAGGTGGTCCTCTGGTTACTGTGGACAAAAGCAGCAGGTAGATCTGGTTGCTCACACCTGCTCTCTCTGTCCAGTCAGCTGATCCGAGGTGTTCTCCAAGGCAAAGATAAACTTACCCCCTCACACCAAAGGAGGAACTGATCTCCCTTTTACTGAAACAAGACTGTGTAGATCCTATTTAGTGCCACTTAGAGGCCACTAGAATAATGTGATGCAAAGAAAGAAGCAATATGTCCGAGACTGGAGGTTTTTAAAACCTCATTTTCACAATGAAACAATGAACTGCTGCAAATATTCAGCATGAATTTAACCAAATAAGAGTAGATTATTAGAACAGATCACATATTCTTAATTTTTATGTATTTTACCCATGTGGTGCTTGCTTTGTGAATGTGAATCTCTGGAATCTATGCCTTTTTGTTGAATATATGGCAACTCATTTAGATAAGCAGTGTCTCTTTGGGGAGCATTGGGACATTAGATAGACCCTAAGCAAGAATTCAGTGACTAAGCATGAAATATATAAACTATAATTCAAGTTTGTTGCCCAATAAAGTTTAGAAAAATGTGTATAAACATATATCAAGAGCTTTAGTAATACACTACTTTAGAATAAAACAGACTAGTGACAGAGAACAATGTAACAAAGAAGAGAGAGTGAAAGAAATCCACCAAGCATGCTTGAGCAGGATTATTTGTGTGCAAGTTGAAAGGCCAGGGGTAAGCTGAGCTCTTTCCCATTCAGTATTTATGAGAAACATCTAAATAATTAAAGTGCCATCACATCCTCTCTGTCACTCTGCGGTGTAGGGTTCAGCGATCTCTTCCACGCCTTCTTCATATGCTGACTGTGGAAACCAGTGTTGGTTACATTTAATTAGAAGTGACATTTAATACACAGTGCAACTAAAATAATTTGGTTTAAAAATGACAATGTGAGCAATGTAATAAAAACAATCTCCTGTGTGCCTACAGGAACTCGAGCAGATGAAGTCTCGTATTGCCAGAGATGAGGTGAACGTGGAGGTGGACTCTGCCACCGGGCCCGAGCTGGGCACCATTCTGTCCGAGCTGCGTTCCCAATATGAGGGCATTGTGAAGAGGAACAAGGAACAGGCGGAGCAGTGGTATCGCAAGAAGGTGTGGGGAGTAATATCTAGTGTGAATCACTGTAATAATGTTGAATGGTCCTCGCAAAGTTACACAAAAGGTCACAGAAAACACTTCTTTGCCAGCTGGAGACGATGCAGAATGAGGTGAAGGAGAGCAACGAGGCTCTGAGGGGAGCTCAGGGAGAGCTGACCGAGAGGCAGCGCTTCCTGCAGACCCTGGAGGTGGAGCTGGAGAGTCTGCACAAACAGGTGAGCTGGGATGCAACAGCAAGATGAAACAGCGCACGGACATACTGTAAATTCCTTTAGCTTCCACTCATCACCAACTGGTCATGTTAGATGGTTTTTCCTTCCGACTGTCTTGTGCTTGCTCATAGGGGTTGTCTAATTGTTGGAATTTTCCCAGTTAGTGTATTTACCTTTAAATACAAAGCACCTTACTGTCATTTGACTGTATGTAAAATCGAATTGAAAAAGTCACTGTGTAGACAGAGAATGTCTACACAGTGACTACAGCAAGAAAAGTCGCCCATCCCTAGGAAAGGTTGTGGTGTAGGTGAGGGTGTGGTCTTACTTCACTGCTGTTTTTCCTTTCTGCAGGCAGAAGAGTGACGTGTCTGTGTTTCGGTTAAAAAAAACCATTTTGAGTTGTGCAAACATAGCCTAATACCCGCAAGAGCAGTGCAAACACACCTCAGGCGTGATTCTAAATTTATGGTTACGAGTATTAACTTTTCAAAAAGCCGCACTGAAATATGGTGTTGTATTAAAGAAAGAGATTTGTCCAACAGCAACAGAAAATCCTTACAGATGTCCAGATAAGTTGTACATTTCTTTGTACATTTCCAGACCACTGCATCTTATATTCTGGGAAAAAATCATTTTGTTTTTCTTTCGTTTAATCCTGTGTTGACAGTAAACATGTTTTACCGTGCAGGGACATATCACATTCAGTTGCAAAATAGTATGGGGTGCGGTTCAGTGGCGAGGTGGGTTAATTGTGTCTGAGCAGCAAATGTTTGCTTTAGGTGCCAAGGACTTGTCCGTTCACAGGAGTTTGTTGATATGGGCTTGGGAAGCAATTTCAGAATCAGGCGACCTACTATGTCATCATATTACTGATCGCTGGTTACAACACAACACAGCAGAGTCACTGTTATGAGGAGAATCATAGGGTTATCATGTCCGGTGGACATGCCGGTGTTTTTTAACTTGATACTGATATCACGACTATGAGGAATATTCACGGCAATTCCGGATATAGATTGCTTTGTTTTGTTCCCTTTTGCTCCTCAGATAGCAGCTCTGGAGGGAAACCTCGGTGAGACGGGTCAAAAGTATTCTGCTGAGATGGAACGGCTGCAGGTCACCCTGAACCAGCTGGAGGAGGACCTCTCTCAGCTCAGGCTGGACATGCAGCGCACCAAGACCGACTACGAGCAGCTTCTTCGCATCAAGCAAAACCTGGAGATGGAGATCGCCACCTACAGACGCCTGCTGGAGGGAGAGGACTCGTAAGTATAGCAATACTAATAAAGATGTAGCGCATGTCTCAAAGGGAAATTATAATTAAGTATGCTTTACCCAGCCCTTTAAAATAAATCTGTATGTTAGCTTTGGCCAGCAGGTAACACAGAAACTTTAGTGAAGAAGTTAGAGAAGGACAATAACACACCTGATATACTCAGAGATTATGGTGCATCCTTGTAGTTTGATGTTCAGTCAGAATGGGGATAATTTGGCTACACTGTTGCCTTGATCACAATACCTGTATGATCATCTTACATCAAGCGTTTCTTAGCCTGCCGCCTGGCATTGTTGGGTGTAGCCGTTCTCAGATGTCAGCTTTGGTGAGAACACTGTTACTGTGGCAATGTTCTCAACAGACAGGAAAACTGACGAGAGTGTAAACTGTACTGCGTTGTTTATAAAACCTAATCACAAAAAAATATAATGATAAGCAAGTTGTAAGAAACTGAAGCTTGCTGTCAGTGTCCGGGCGTGTTTCATGCTAAGAGTCCTTTTAGGGCAGTGTTTTTCTGATTGGCTGCCCCTAACAAACCGAAGGTTTGAACAACAAATGGGTGGGGCTTTTGCACTCACAGCCAGATCTGTGTGCCTGAGGTGACTATATTAAGGATATCTGCTCTCACTGACATCAAAAAGAGCTAAAAACTGAAATAAAGCTGCATGAAACCAGCTATTATAAAATATATATAAGTTCCCTTTAAATGATTGCTTTGATTGTGTTAGTCTTGCTTTAATTGAAAGGTAATTCTAACAGGTTTTCTTTCTGCCCTTCAGAGTCAAAGAAGTCCCTCCTCCACCAAAAAGTGAGTGAGTTATTGAAAACTTTATGGAAGGAAAGAATGACCAAAAGTGAAGTTATGAGAAAGATAAGTCAAGCAAAAAAGGAAAACTGTATTCAAAGTCAAATGTGGATCTGAGCCAGCATTGTAGTAGACAGACAGACAGACAGACAGACAGACAGAAGGGTATATCTATCTTTTACCACACCCAGGAGGCCCACAAATAATTATAGTTATGTAAATATCCAAACAATGCACAAACCACTTACAGCTCAGCTCCTATAGCAACTAATGTGGGTCTGAAAACATTTCCCCCGTGTTGTGTGTCCTAATCTCTCTGACTTGCACTGCTGGATTAAGAAACTGGAGTGTGATGTGATGTGAGATGAATAGGTAACACAACTTTTACAAACTCTGTGCTTTAGTAGCAGTCACATATCATCCTATATGTGAAACTACTGAGATTTTACATTTTTTTAATGTATTTATATGCGTAAAAAACTAGTTTAGTCAGCCTCACATTCTCTTCTCATGTCTTTTAAACACAGAGGAGCCCGAAGTCCGCACCAGAAAGATCGTGAAGGTGGTGACTCAGACCATGATCAACGGCAAGGTGGTGGACGAGTCCAGCGAAGTGGAGCAGATTGAGGAGTCGAAGAAATAGAACAAGCAAAGAGCCAGCTGAAATTTTAAAATAAACAAAATAAGTAGAAGTTAGAACTTTTTTCAAAAAAAAGGAGAAAAGGAAAAACAAGAAAAATTAAGAGTCCGCCCTATTACTCATGAATTGTGAAAATGAAGCTGAGAGCATTGTTGGAGGTACAGTAATGACTGACTATGAATGTCCTGTGTTTCCTATCATCTCACATGAAACGTGATTCAGACGTCACTACAAACAAGCTATGCTTTGCATGAGTTCATTGACTTTTAGATAGAAATGTGTGAAAACTGACTGATCACTGCTAAACTCTGTTTTACTAATAAAGGGTTTTGTAGTCAAATGATGTTTAATTCCTAGTGCGATAACATTCATTTTACTAAATGAACCTCTGTTCCTTTTACAACAATTTCATGTCTGCTGTTTACTGTTTGCATTCTGAATACAAAGACAGAATAAATCCACAATGTGTCCACCTTCTCTATTCTTACATCACCTTTGATAATGGCCTAGATTTTGGGATTTTTTGAGTCTGAATTGAGCAACTTAGAGTCAGCCTAAAGGCTTCATGAGGCTATTCTTCAGCACAGAAGTGCTTTGCCATGTTAAACGTCTGTGAAGGTTCTCATTCAACCAGGTCATCTTAGTCTAAGAAGATTGGAAAGAAAAGCGCCTGGACTTCTTTAAGTTGTTTGAAGACATTTCACCTCTCATCCGATAGCTTTTCTTTCCCAGCTCCTTAGGCCATGTTTAAAAGATTTTATTTAATTAAACAAGTTTACTGAAGTTAAGCATAAAGTGCAGCCAGGTTTAAAGGGACAATATATAAACAGTCATGAAAAGTACAACCTAGGGCGATCGTGGCTCAAGAGTTGGGAGTTCGCCTTGTAATTGGAATGTTGCCGGTTCGAGCCCCGGCTTGGACAGTCTCGGTCGTTGTGTCCTTGGGCGAGACACTTCACCCGTTGCCTACTGGTGGTGGTCAGGGGGCCCGGTGGCGCCAGTGTCCGGCAGCCTCGCCTCTGTCAGTGCGTCCCAGGGTGGCTGTGGCTACAATGTAGCTTGCCATCACCAGTGTGTGAATGTCAAATCAAATCACTTTTATTGTCACATCACGTGTGCAGGTACATTGGTACAGCACATGTGAGTGAAATTCTTGTGTGCGAGCTTCACAAGCAACAGAGTTGTGCAAAATACAATAATGTAAACAAGCAAAATACAAGAATGGCTACATCTGAAACTAATAAATATATGTACAATATATAATAGTATATGCATTTCTGGATGTGTATACTAAATATTTTTCTACGTGTGTGTGTGTGTGTGTGTGTGTGTGTGTGTGTGTGTGTATACACATATTTTACAAATTAAATAGAGTAAACAATAAATAAAATATATAAAATAAAATGTACAGAGTTGAGACATGTGCAAAACAGTGGCATTACTGTACAGTATGGAGTGCATAATGTTAAAGTTCCAGTAGTGAAGCTGAGGTGTCTATGACGTGTTCAGCAGTCTGATGGCCTGATGGAAAAAGCTGTCTCTCAGTCTGCTGGTACGGGACCGGATGCTGCAGAACCTCCTTCCTGATGGAAGCAGTCTGAACAGTTTATGGCTGGGGTGACTGGAGTCCTTGATGATCCTCCCCGCTTTCCTCAGGCAGCGCTTCCTGTAGATGTCTTGGAGGGAGGGAAGCTCACCTCCAATTATCCGTTCAGAGCACCGCGCTACTCGCTGGAGAGCTTTGCAGTTGTAGGCGGTGCTGTTTCCATACCAGGTGGTGATGCATCCAGTGAGGATGCTCTCAATGGCACAGTGATAGAAGGTCCTGAGGATGCGGGGGCTCATGCCGAATCTTTTCAGTCTCCTGAGAAAGTAGAGGCGCTGCTGCGCCTTCTTCACTGTTTTGTTTGTGTGTACTGACCACGTAAGATCCTCAGCCAGGTGTACACCAAGGAACCGGAAGCTGCTCACTCTCTCCACAGCAGCGCCGCTGATGGTGATGGGGGTGTGTACTTCTCTGCACCTCCGGAAGTCCACTATCAACTCCTTTGTCTTTGCGACGTTGAGGGTGAGATGGTTGTCTTGACACCAGTGGGTCAGGGCGCTGACCTCCTCCCTGTAAGCCGTCTCATCACCATTGGTGATAAGACCCACCACTGTAGTGTCGTCCGCAAACTTCACAATGATGTTGGAGCTGTTAGTGGCTGTGCAGTCGTAGGTGTGGATGATGTAAAGCGAACTGGATGTGTAAAGCGCTTTGGGGTCCTTAGGGACTAGTAAAGCACTATACAAATACAGGCCATTTACTTGTGGTGCCAGACAAAAAGTATGGCGATACCAGAAGTAGTAGGAATCATCCAAAGTAACAGACAGTGCACACGAGAAGTGCGGAAGAGAGTGCAGGCGGGTGGAGATGAGTGTCGGGGGTTATTTGTGACAAATAGATGGCAGCAAGAGTGAAAGGGAAGGTTTACAAGATGTCAGTGAGACCTTCTGTGATTCATGGTTTGGATACGGTGGCACAAAACAACAATAATGTGGCATATAGTAGGGTGGGCCTTGATGACTGTTTCCCTCTTTTGTTACAGGATTGTGCCATACTGCTGCTGTCTTGTTGTGTCTTGTTGTTGTTATCTTACAAGCGTCTATGGACTGGCCATGACTGACTCCCGGTTTTATGGTCTTTTACTTGGAATTGTTTGATATCTTTTAATCTTGCTTTTATAAAAAACTGTATCTTAGGCTGTATTTGTTTTATTTATATCTCTTTTACTAATTTGTTTAACGTTTTATGCTTTGTTTTGTTGCTTTACTGGAGGTGCGGCCGATTGTTGAGGGGCTAGGCACGTGAGGTGGAATCCCCTTCCCAATGTATGAGATTGTACACATACAGATGGTAGATTGCACCATTTAGATTTCAGTGTGAGTGACAGTGAGGTTTGCAGTGGAACTACACGGGTGAGTAATTGGGGGCACCCTTGGGCACTGCTCTCTGTAGGGTTGCCTCCTCAAGTGGCCGGTCTCCACCATTTTTAGGTATTTTTATTGAGCCGTGATTGTTCTAGGGTAGCATCGTGGCAGCAGCCTGGTCATTTTAATCATTGTTTGTTAAAAAGGCATTTTAATTAACTGTCTTGCAGTCAGTTACCTTAAGAACTTTTCTGATTTTACAGTTCTATGCTTTTAGTAGTTTTTCTTAATACATTTTGATTTGTGGAATTGATCTGCCTCACCTCTTCTGAGCTTGGTAGCTAGTGTAACATTTACATTGGCTATAGAAATCTGTCCTGGGGTGTAACTCCCTCTCCAGGTGGCGTTGTCAGCATCTCATAGTCACCTTCACTGGTTATCCCTCCTTCACGCCACCACATGATTTTCGTTGGGAATGACCAGAACAGACAAGATTAGAGCATCATGGGTACATCAACTCACGGTGTGCTGCAGGGGGCTGGTGTGACAGAAGATGATGTGATGGATAGGGTGAGATGGAAGTAAATGATTTGCTGTGGCAACCCATAAAGGGAGCAGCAAAAAAAAAGAAGATGAAGAAGAAAATAATACTAATCATTTTTAGGGGTGTGCAGTTAAATTTTAACACAAATTTTGTATCGAACCACAATTTCTGTGACTCATTAAAAGTAAAGAATGATGATAGACAGACCTGGAGGGATGGTCTCACTAACTTGACATATATGAGCACAATGTATATGCTGTACAGTCTTTTTATTTATTTTTATTAATGTTTGGGTTAATGGTTAACCTAAAATCCATCCCCAGAACTATCTTAATATCTGAAAATGATGGGCTCAGTCAAAAGTCAAATTTTCTCTGCTGGTGTCGTCACAGTTGCTCCTTTTCAGGCAATGAAACCACGGCCTACAGCCCGAGCTATTCATAAACAGAAAACTATATTAAATTGGGCTCAAAATCCAATCAAAACACACTGATTAGAAAGCAGGATTTGTGAATAATGCTTTTGTTGTTTAATAATTGATTGTTGTTAATTTTCTGCAATAAATGTTTATTTAAAGAAGGCCAAAGTAAATTTCCAAACATGTTCCTCCATTAAAACATTGTTGGGAAAACAATTTCACTCTAAGAAAATGAAAAGAAAAAAATCAGAATGAAATGAGTATTAAATGGATTGTAACAGTTAGTTTAATTCAAAGGTTCAATGTCCAACAGGATCGCTGAGATAACGCAGAGAACAGGAAAGTACAAGGAGCCCACCTGGAGTAACTATCAAGGGGAATCCCGTTCAGATTACATCACTGTCTTTTGTTCTCAGTGTATTGTAAAGAGGATAATTACAGTCATGGTTCTGAACCAAAACCTGACTTTATTTATGCTTTATACATTTTTCTTGTCAATTACATTTTAGTTGCAAATACACTGAACAAAAATATAAACGCAACACTTTTGTTTTTGCTCCCATTCCCCATGGGATGGACGTAGAGACCTAAAATTCATTCCAGATACACAATATAACCATCCCTCCCAAACAGTGGTCACAAATCAGTCCAAATGTGTGGTAGTGGGCACATCTGCTATATTGAGATAATCCATCCCACCTCACAGGTGTGCCACATCAGGATGCTGATCTGACATCATGAGTAGTGCACAGGTGTACCTCAGACTGCCCACAACAAAAGGCCACCCTGGAATGTGCAGTTTTGTCTCACAGCAAAATGCCACAGATGCCACAAGCAATGAGGGAGCGTGCAATTGGCATGCTGACAGCAGGAATGTCAACCAGATCTGTCGCCCGTGCATTGAATGTTCATTTCTCAACCATAAGCTGTCTCCACAGGCGTTTCAGAGAATATGGCAGCACATCCAACCGGCCTCACAACCGCAGACCTCGTGTAACCACACCAGCCCAGGACCTCCACATCCAGCAGGTTCACCTCCAAGATCGTCTGAGACCAGCCACCCAGACAGCTGCTGGAACAATTGGTTTGCACAACCAAACAATTTCTGCACAAACTGTCAGAAACCGTCTCAGGGACGCTCAACTGCATGCCCGTCGTCCTCATCGGGGTCTTGACCTGACTCCAGCTCGTCGCCGTAACAGACTTGTGTGGGCAAATGCTCACATTCGATGGCGTCTGGCACGTTGGAGAGGTGTGCGCTTCACGGATGAATCATGGTTCACATTGTTCAGGGCAGATGGCAGCTGAGAATGTCCCAGTTCTTGCATGGCCAGCATACTCACCGGACATGTCACCCATTGAGCATGTTCGGGATGTGCTTGACCGGCGTATACGACAGCTTGTACCAGTTCCCACGAATATCCAACAACCTCGCACAGCCATTGAAGTGGAGTGGACCAACATTCCACAGGCCACAATTGACAATCTGATAGACTCCATGCGACGATGTGTTGCACTGCATGAGGCAAATGGTGGTCACACCAGATACTGACCGGTTCTGGGTCCCCAGACCCCCAATAGCGCAAAAAACTGCACATTCCAGGGTGGCCTTTTGTTGTGGGCAGTCTGAGGTACACCTGTGCACTACTCATGATGTCAGATCAGCATCCTGATGTGGCACACCTGTGAGGTGGGATGGATTATCTCAATATGGCAGATGTGCCCACTACCACACATTTGGACTGATTTGTGACCACTGTTTGGGAGGGATGGTTATATTGTGTATCTGGAATGAATTTTAGGTCTCTACGTCCATCCCATGGGGAATGGGAGCAAAAACAAAAGTGTTGCGTTTATATTTTTGTTCAGTGTAGTTACTCAGTCATTTTGTACTCCACTGATAAAAACTGCCACCTTTTCTCAAAAGTTTTAAAGTCAGAAGATGATGTTGCTCCCTGCCATTTGTGCAAAATGCCCAAGAACACAAACTATGCAAACAAACAACAAACTCCAGAGAGTGTCTCAGCGCAGCAGCCTTTTAAATTATGTGCAGCAAGCAAAGCAAAAACTAAAAAAAAGAAAAAAGTGGTGCTTAAAAGAAGAAGAGGAGAGTGCAGGATTAGGACATTGCACTTTGGATTTGAGCAGTTCTGTCAATGACTTTGCTGCGCAAAGAGTCTGAGTATGAGAAGTTGTGTTTGCTCTGGTACAGTGTGGTGGTAAGAGCCCAAAGAAATATCTGCCCCGGGGCCTATCACAGAGTTATTACGCCTGCGGTTCAGCTGCAAACATGTGAAGCCCAAAGTCATTATGTGGGAGGGCATGTTTGTTGTCACTGAGGTAAAGTGTTGAGTAATATCTCAAAAGCACTGAAAACATACTGCAGTTCTTTCACTAAAGACATTTTTGAGGTAGCTCCTCTAATGCCGAGGCAAATATAGAAAAAAATAGGCTGAAAATAACAGGGTCCTATAGTGACGGGTGATGTACTTGTAAGTCTTTCCTGTCTGATTTATATGAAGCACATTATCTAGAATGACTGACAGCTCTATAGTTCACACAGACTTAGTAATTAGTTTGGTTGTATAATCTTTATGAGTGACATTTAGGGTTTTTTCCTCTGGCATGATAATCCTTTAAAAGCTCATGCTATTATATGAATGCACACTTTCATGATTCTACAACCAAACCGTCACAACAAACCCAAACAAAAAAATAAATAAAGATAAATCAGGACAAAAGCAGGTACCAGTTATGACAACACTGTCAACTTGTTTATAAAAAAATGTATCATCCATGTGTAACAACAAACAATCGCAGGAGCCACTTTTACACGGGTTCAAACGGGAAGACTTTTTTAGCGGTCAAACATTTTGTTTTTGTGGAAAGGAGCATGATAAAAAGGAGCAGACCAACAAAAAACATAATAAGACATCAACAGGCTTCCTGAGATCATGTTACAAATATACATTTTCTGTGAGTGTTTATAGAAATCTGTGGTTTTAAAAGGCCACAAAACAAAGTTTTGTTTTATTTAATCAGATTTTCGTGTATAGAAAACTGAAACACCACTGACTCAACGCCTTTTCCCGTTACTCTGAATAAATAAGACAGATACATGCAAGTCCTGTTCACAGAGCACTGAGTTTGTAAAGACCAAGGCTGATGCATTGTCGGCCAGCTCACAGTGTTATAAAGCAATTGACACAGAAAGTCTGATAAACTTTAGGACAAACAAACTCTGAGAACTGCCTCACACTAGTGCCACATGGTTACATGGCAAGAAGCAGCGAGATTAATTATTAATATGCCTGAAATAATTTCTAGATTCATGGATTCAGAAAATGAAAATCTTCTTTGTACAGACCAATTGCTGTCAATTTGAAAACAAGGCTTTCAGATGTTGGACAGTTTGGGGCCTCTACTGTAATATTTCCAACTTCATAACCTGCCAGATGTTTTCAGTAGGTGACTGGACTGCAGACAGGCCAGTTGTGATGACCCTCACCCTAATGTCCTTTCATCGGCTCCACTTGGCAGTTCCTTTCTGCAGCTCTTGGAGCGGACGAGTGGTTTGCTCCCAATTAGCAACATTAGCAACAGCTGAGCTCTAATTTAAATCCCTTAGAGCTCAGCTGCCGGGTGGGTCTCTTCCCTCATGAATCATTTGGGATTTTGGTTGTGTGTTGCTTAATTTTCTTTCACTGAACAACACTACATTCCCTGCTCACTCACAGTGCTGACTACACATGTCTTGGTTAATTCAAGTTCCTAAAGGATGTTGCTTTAAAATAAACAGTTTTTTAAAGGGACATTTGTGTGAATCTCACTCTTGGTCATGGCATTGTGACCCAGGTTGTGACACGGTTTAGCATTTCAGCTGTTTCACCATGCAACCAGCTAATGTGTGCCTCTGCTGAGAGCATACATAGTTTCTTTTAGGCAGAATTGTCTTATTAAAAAAATCCATTGCTGAAAATGCATCATCCGAATGGCAACACAAGTTAATGCAACATCTGCATAAATATAGTTAAATAACAAAGGTATATTCACAGATGTGAAAGTTACCCCTGCCATAAGTACCTAATGGACCTAATAAAGACGTATAATAAAAATTTAATTCTTACTTCTGTATTAAAGCTATGATAAAGAATATATTTCTTATATTGTATGTTTTTCTTCTTCTGGTAATTCATCCAGAAAGAGCTGCAAAAATTTTGCATTAATAGCTAGAAGCAGTGGCACAAATTAATCTGGCAACCCATGTCAGTAATTATTTAAGTAGTGAACAACTTTACTCCAGATTACATGAATGAGACTCATATTATCCATTTACATCCTCAGAGCCGCACAGGATGCACAGTGAGGCCTTCTAGGAAAGAAATCACAATTTCACACCAGAAATCTCTCTAAACAATAATTAACAATCAAAGACTCTTAATCAAAGAGTACTAATAAGTCTGTTTACTCTGACAAACTTGTTTGTTTACAGTCTGCCTGATGAGATGTTTTTACTTCAGTATAGTGTATTTTTACTGTATTGCCAAAAGTATTCTCTCATCTCACCCTTGAGTGACATCCCATTCTTAATCTGTTGGGTTTAATATGATGTCGGCTCACCAGACTGTCGTTTTGTGCTACCACCTCTCAGCTTCAACTCTTGTGGGAAGGCTCTCCACGGAATTTAGGGGTTTATTTATTTATTTTTTGACCATTTTTCCAGGAGCACATCTGTGAGTTCAGACACTGATGTTGGGTGAGAAGGCCTGGGTCATAATCTCTGTTCTAATTCAGTTCTGTGCAGGCCAGTCAAATTCTTCCACATCAAACTTGCTCGTCCATTTCTTTATGGACCTTGCTGTGTGCAATCCTGTTTTAATAGGAAGGGACAATTCCAAACCTTTCCCACAAAATTGGGAGCATGAAGTTATTCAAAATGTCTCTTTATGCTGAAGCTCTAATAGTTCCTTTCCCTGGAATTAAGCTTGATCCCAACTCCTGAAAAACAATCCCACACCATAATCTCCTGGCAACCGCCAAACCCAGACTCATCCGTCACATTGCCAGATGGAGATGTGTGATTTATCATTCCAGAGAACAAGTCTCCGCTGCTCCAGAGTCCAATGGCAGTGTGCTTCACGACACTGCGTGCTGATGCTTTGCATTGGATTTCATAATTTAAGGCTTGGATGTAGCTACTCGGCCATGAAAACCAATTCCATGACTGCTGTTCTTAATCTGTAGGCCAGATTGGAGGTCTGAAATAAATGACATGGTGGGCCGAGTAAACACTTTTGGCAGTATAGTGTAGCAGATTTATGGAGCTCAACCTGCTTGTAGATGTTCATCCTTTGTTGTGTCCACTGAAGTGCAGAGCAGTTACATTACTTCTTTAGTGTAGAGAGAATCACAGAGAATGTGCGAGTAGATGACTGTAAAGACGAGGAGACAAGCAGATCTGTGGATTAAGCAGTCTCGTGGTGTTTCAAAAACAAGCACTGCAAGTTTTCTCTGAGTACAGACGATGGTTGGACAGCATTTGAAAGATTTCATCTCAGCAAAATATTGCCGTAAATTAAATCCATTATATTTCATGCTCAAGTTTATCCTTCTGTTATTGTGCTATGGGAAAACGTTTCAAGGCCATTCTCTAATAATTTATTTTCTATTTTTCATGCCTTGGTCTCTGATATAGTTTGTTTTTTCTGCAGAATTGTTTAGCCACAGAGGCTGTGAGCAGTCATGTTGGAAACTTCTGCTTGCTTTTCTTTGGATTTTGTGATGACATCTGTCATCTGCAGACAAGGCAACAAAAGAAATGCATTAGATATAATAAGCAACTGTTTAAATATTTGAAATCACCAAAGATTGCACACATAAGGAGTATAAAAGTTTATGTTTTACTGTTACCGTGTTGGTCACTCCAATCATCCAGTAATTTATCAAGGGAGATAATAGTGAATGAAATGCTTCATGAAATTGTCAAGGTTGTGTAGTATTTTTCAAGCCTGGGGTTTAACGTTTAACGTTATTTAGCTGCCCTCTGCTGGACAGATTTTATTGTGGTGATTAATTTGTAAAGAAAACATCCATCCAGTGCATTTAGGTATATGCCAGTATGGACCAAAATCTCAGAAATGTTTTCAGCAATATGTTGAATCTCCACCATGAAGAATTCACACAACTCCCAAAAGGGACCCAATGTGGGACCAGCAAGGTGTACCCAAGGAAGTGGCTGGTGAGTGGGGGGAAAGAGTTTATGAGGAAGGTCTAATAATGATAATAATAAACTGGGATTGCAGACTTTTGTCACACAGAAGCATAAAGCGCTGCTGGGACTTAGCAGATCTGATGGAAACTAGGAGATGGTGTTATTGGCGTTAAACAATCCTATCAGAGTTAAGCCTGCTGCCTAACCGACTAATTCTAACTAACACTGTCCAGACTGGCCTGCCAGACATTCCTCTTACTAATATCCACGATCCCCCGAATCTCTGAGCAAGAAAGACCCAACAACAAAATATTAGAGTCCCTAAAACTCCCTGGTTCTATCTGAGTAAATACATTACTTTCCAGCTTATTGTAGAACACCAACACAATCACTCACCAGCTATAGAAAGCATTTCTGTCTCTGTCATTCTTGAAATTAAAGACGTATTATTATGTTGACAGATGTCTTTCCTCTTTCTCTTGCAGCATTTGATCTAACTTGTATTGTAACTTTACAAAAAAAGAAGGGCACAGAGGGTCAGTTGATCTTTGTGGTTGTGAGGCCTAACCTGCTGACACAAACAGTCCAGACAAGAACACTCCTAATTTGATCCATGACCCTAGAGTACCCTCAGCTGAGTTAGTATAACAGGACTAAGATCGCAAAACATTAGTAAGCTCATTACTGCTCGAGTGTATTGCGTGGTTTTGGCTGCATTTTCGTGGGCTCAGAGAGGATTACCCACTTACTTTACATGGCTGTGTTTTCAAAGCTGGAGCACTGACAAACATTCCCTATGTTTCTGTGGTTCGGTGTGCTACTTAACATCTTATCTTAGTCCGTTTAGGTTGAATTTTCTTCTTTATGGGCCAGATTTTTGAGCAGCATAAAGAAGGATGTTTTTCAGACATATTTTGTTTAGAAAAAACATTTATTTTAGCTTTCACATTCACACGAGACTCTGGAAGACTGATGTTTTCCTTTAACAGACAGTAGATGGATTTGAGAAACAGTGGAAGATCTCAGATATTCCTCTACTTTCATGTGTTCCTCATGCACATTCACTCTCACATTCTCCCACTTCTTGGTGTCAAACCACCTAGACTGCAGCTAGCTGGCACACTCTTCTGCTCCTCACTCTTTCTCTTAATCCCTTTCGATTCAGCAGGCTCCAGACTGCAGGACAGGTTGGAACTCTCCAGCCATGCAGATATCGTCCTGCTTTTGGCGGACGACACGCTGGATGGCGGGAGGAAGGCCACGGGGGTTCCTGGAAAAGACAAGGGCGTAGCCGTCCTCACAGCTGCCGTCTTCTTTCAGGGTACGGCAGGCGTAGGTGATGGCGTAGTTGTCGTAGTCTGTGTCAATCACCCAGTAGTTGTCGCCTGAGTTATAGAAAGGAGGAGTGTGAGGAGGAATGAGGGGATAAAAGAAATATACGGGAGGGTTCAAGTGTGCAGAACCAACCTCCACTGGACAGGTAGCTGGCCAGTCCTTGGTAGTTCATGAACATCTTGCCGGGTGTGGAAGGGTCAGGTACAGAGTACTGTGCAGCCATGTCAGCACACACAACCCAGAAGCTGCGAAACAGTGATACAAACACAAATATGTCTAATACTATATTTTACACTTTCTCTAAACAAAGCCTAGCTCATTGCATGCTTATCTAAGCTTACATTCCTGTATAAAAACCCTCTCTCTAAACTGTGTTTCTTCCTAATCCTTCCTAATCCTGAGAAAGCCAAGCCTGCAGCTAATGCTGTCCAGAATGTTCTTCTAAAAAGTGTATGTGTTTATGTCTTAAAGCTTTACTGGAACTCAAGCACCACGTGTAAGCTTTTCTTAACCGCTGACCTGATAAACTGAAGGTTCAAGTTACCTTCACCTCATCAGGTCTTACAGATAATGAGCAGATAATGAGATAATGAGTGTAATACAGCAATATGGATGCATACATCAACTGTGAGGGCAAAAAATCTGCACCCGACCTTTTAACTTACCCAAACAGAGTGACGCGTCCCTTGGAGGAGGCGGTCATGGAGCCATCGTCATCGATGGTGTACTCTGCTGAGATGTTGTCCTGCAGGAACAGGCCTTCAGGGTCCTTCTTCTGCAGTGCATACCACTTCCCTGCATACTTCAGTGAAAATGAAACGAGAAAAGCAAAGTCAGAAATTATCCTTTTGTTGTTCATCATTGTTGCTGTCTGTGTATTTTAAATTCACTCACCCTCTTGGGGTCAAAGTCCTCTTTCACAGAGAAGCTATCAACAACGCAGGAGGCAGACAGACAGCGTTCCACGCAGGACACCAAGACCAACAGCAGGGCAAGCTTAGAGGATCCCATTCTGTAATGAACTTATATATCAGTGTTTTCAGAGTAATCAAAGATTCAGTACAAGAGAGCCCGCAGTATTCATTGTAATAGGCTGTTAAATACAAATTTGAATGAATAAGTTCCACCGATGAAAGAAAAATATTTCTGGAAAGTTCACGACAACGCCTGGAGTCTGTATACTAAAATCGGAGATACAGTCAGTCAGATCTCATTTTACACTCGAGCACTATGTTCCAGTCTATCATTAATGATATCATGTAAGACTATAGGAAAATGACTAATTCACAGCTATATATGTCCAGCTCACCACTCTCAATAATTAAACCTAACGGGAGCTGAAGGAACATAAATCACACAATTTCTGATCATCACGACTGACAGAATTAAAAGAAATTCCCGAAAAGTAGCTGAAAGGATATTTTTTTCAAATAAATATTTCAATGTCATACCTGTTTTGGGTTAAATTAGCAATAGGAGTTAAAAATAAGTTTTCTGTGTGCAGTTATCCACCAGGCTGGGTCTTGTGTCAGAAGCTGCCTTTATATACATGCACCACAGACAAGCTTATGGCTGATTTTCATTGCCTGGGACTAAATAAGGTGCTTAAATCTAGAGCTAATCCTGTTCGTCTGAAATCCTTAACGTAATCTGGCTTTTACCTTCAAACCTGCCCAAGACTTACTATAAAAACAATTAGACCATTATGTAAGTGACTGGAAGAGCTGTAAAACAAGACACATGCTGCCAACAGATGGCAAGTGAAATGTGTCTGACTGTGTGCAAAATACAAGCAGTGGTTGATTTTTAAACTTAGAGATTTGATAATAGTAATGAAAATGCATGTCTGAAATCCAAACAATGAGGTCAATTGTTTGGATTGTTTTGTCCATTTTATTAAAACCAGGAATCTTTATTGGGAGTTTAATTAAAGGACAAAACGCCAGGCTACACAATGAAGACAGAGGGAGACTAAAATCACTGTGTGACACCACATTGAAAAATTGAAAATTCCAAAATTTACTGGATTTTGATAAACCCAAAAAGGTATTTTATGAGGAAGCAGGTTAGTCTTTTCTTTTTAGTAGATAAAATAATGGCAAAAACAAAAGAGTTTGGGGTCAAAAAAGGGTCAAGAGGTCAAAAGTCAATTTCAGCAATGGAAAAGTGCTGTGTTAGCATAGTACAAATTCACCTGAGAAACTTCCGTGTCTGTTTAGGATGAGAAAACAAACAGGAAAGAATGAGTACATGCTCCCTTTTCCGACATGCATTTCTTGAAAAACAGCCATGCAGTAAGGAAATAAGCTCTATCTTAGATCCCACATGCAACATTTGTGTGTGAAGTGAGAGAAAAAGAACAACTTGGAGCTCAAACCACCAAAAAACCTATGTTTTTATCAGCTGCATAATAAAAACGTGGTCAGAAAACACTGATTTGAGATGTGAGCTGTATTCTGTTTTGCTTTGATACTTTGGCAAGTCTGGAAAGTGTTGTAAACAACTGAGATGCACTTCATTGATAAGCACAATTTAATGGACACTAGCTCAGGCCACCAGGCAGGAGAGGGTGAATAAAAGTAGACAATCTAGTTATGTCATCTTGTTTTGGCTGAACAATCAAGGTGTAATGCTCTTTAAAAAAGTCCAAAAATACTGATAGATGAGTAAAATAAGAAAATGTGCCCCACCTGTTAAAAAATATATATATTTTAAAGAATTTTGGTAATTTCAGAGAATTGGCCTCACAAGAGTACAAACTAAGCCCACAAGAACATACCGGACATCGCATTGTTATTCATAAACTTACACACAGACCCCTGTTTGTGATTTCTACTTTCCTGGATTGACCTTGGTCACCTGAGATTACTGCTGGCATTTTACATCATGTAATAATATCCACAGGTGTCTGTTTTAAAATTTACCTTAGTGTCTGTTTGTTTATATTCGACTTACTACTGTTACAAATCCTGTTTAATCCGATATCCGGTGAAAAATTAAGCAATCGGTGTAAACTAGTGCAGCTCCGAAAGTAAACAGCGTCTTCAGTGAGATGCTGCTATCCCTTCAACTGGTTTGCCTAGACCAGTCCTTGCTACAGAAGATGAGACTCCCTTTGATTTCCTGGCCTTATCACGGCAGGATCCCGACCAGATCTCATGTGTTCAACCTGCTGTTCCTTTAGCTGAGGTGAGGTTCTGTTTGGGTTTTTATTTTATGTAATGTTAAGGTAATGAGTAACTTGAATCTCTGTTTTTTTTCCGCACTTCCACACGGGGCGGCAGCTGAGCATTGGCAGTCCATGTGTGTCTTTGTTTCCTTCCTTTTTTGCCTTATTTATTTGAGAATAAAAGGAGTACCCTGAAAATAATTCTGCATTAGATGGCTGCTTTTCTTATTCTAACCGGATGAGCCCATGAAGCTGATTGCTTCAGCCCTGAACCTTCCTCCCTTCAAAACATGACAAGTCAGTCAAGACAGCAGCTCTATTTTCTCCACTGACTGGAGGAATACAGTTTAATCCTGCTTGTAAGAACAGAAATAGATCCCTGATAAAAATACGTACTCTACACCATCATTAAATTCCTATGTGAAGAAATACAGTTAGTTCCCTTATAATACTGTTGTATTTTCATTTAACCTTGAAAAAATCTAAGCGTGGTATATGTGTATGTAAAGGTTATGAAACTGGCCACAGTAATTACTAACAGTTAAAAAAAAAAACTGGTGTCATTGTTTGACCTTCAACTACTTTAAATCTCAAGAATGATCTTCAGGTAATTTTTTTTTACACTTCTGTGAGCCTTTCTTTAGAGTGTGTAGGTCTTAGGCTTTAAGAGCTCTAACTAAAAATATGTTTTCTATCCTTAATGCAAGATGTTCTTTGTATAAATCTGAGGTTCCTTGTTTGAACAAAATGTTTTGATGTGACCGTAAATGGAAACAACATTTACAAATTGTGTTTATCAGTGGCTTTTTGGTCTGTGAGCCTTTCTTTAGAGTGTGTAGGTCTTAGGCTTTAAGAGCTCTAACTAAAAATATGTTTTCTATCCTTAATGCAAGATGTTCTTTGTATAAATCTGAGGTTCCTTGTTTGAACAAAATGTTTTGATGTGACCGTAAATGGAAACAACATGGTGGCAATCTGGTATCGGTCATTTTGCTAATTTGCTACGATATGTATCAAAGGCGAAAGCCCCAAAATGTAAAAAAAAAAAGTAAATTTTTTTTAAAGTACTGGCAGCTTTGTAAAAATACTTTCAGTAGCCTGCAAAAAAATACAAATAAAAAATAAAAATGCAAAAAAGTGGAATAAACCCAAATCACCAAGCCTCAAACAATGGATGGATGCTGTCAATGACATCTACAGTATGTAGTGGAAAGTTCACTTTTAGCCCAAGAGGAGAAATCTTTACGAGAAAATACACTTCTTTTTTTCAGTGAACTCATTATGAACAATCCAGATTCATAATTCATTGAGGCAGAGTTGTATTGACTGATGTGCCCCAATATGTATGCTTAATAAAGACTAATAAAAAAAAAGGAAACCCCCCAAAATAAAGAACAAAGTGAAAAGTATGGGGAAGTCTGTTAATCCTTTTCGGCAGCACATACTTTGTAACATATGCTTAGATAACCACTGCATGTGCCCACACAGAAGGAAAAATAGGAGACTTGCAGATCATGGATCACTCAACATCTTTCTAGCCTGCGTCTGTTGCCATCGTGTGGTGCATGGCAGGATTGCAATATAAGAAAGCTAATATGTGAGTAAATCTTTCAGTTTATTTTCATTTTTTCATGTACTAAACTAAAAGTCTACATCTTTGGTTTCATCTCTGTTATTGTAGAGTCTTTAGGTCACAATATAAAGCACATTGAGATGACTCTTGTTGTGATTTGGTGCTACATAAATACTATTGAATTGAACTGAATTGAATAGCTCGACAAATACTGAAATAGTAGTAACATTAATGACCATATGGCTTTTCATCCAGACCCATAATTAGGTAACATTTTCTATTACTTGGTTCATGATCAACACATGCAAAACAAATGACACTGACATCGGCTTTATATGTGCTTTGTTTTGCTAACAGTGCTAATGAAAAAATGTTCACATGCTAACAGAAGGTGAAAACAGTAGACATTACTATTCATTAGCATGTTGAACAATGTCATTGATTCAGTTCAATTTGTCTCTATTCAAATTAACAATTAGATTTATTTCAAGGAACTTTACATTATAAGCTGTTTTACTTGCTATGATTAGTGCTGTAGCATGCTGATTGCAGCTGTTAGCTTTAAGTGTTTGCTCAAGTACCGTATTAGAGACCACTGATTAGGCACAAGGAAACAAGTTTATCTGACCTAAAAAAGTTAAGAATAAACTTTGGGCTTTTACAAATCCTGAACTAAATTCAGGATTTATCTGAAGTAAATTGGGACATACCTAAAAATAACACTGCTAGCTAATGTCTAAAAAATACTTGACCAAAACTAAACAAAGAATCATGGGAAACGACAAACAAGAACAACAAAAAAACAGTTAGTGTAACAGTTACTTTTAACTTAACATTAATCAAATCCAAACCAACCACATACAGAACATCAAAACCAATGAATTAAATCAAGGTATTTTGACAAAACAATTCCATTCCACCCCTGTGATGTGGCAACACTTGGTATATTCCAATTACCACTTCCTGTATTTATAGGAGCTCCATCCACTTCATTCAGAATATACCACCAGAAGCATTAACAGAGCCAGAAAACAAAATTATATATGTGTAATTTAGCCAGACTAAAAACTAAGATGATTCAAATGCGTGTTCAAGTGTTTTTAGGTGACTTATACTATACTATTATACACTATAGTTGTGTGGCTGATAATGTGGCCGTCTCAGTACTTCACAGAGCTGCTAACATGGTGATGGTGGGACGCTTTAGTTTGCTGGTCACTGTGTAAGATTTAAGCATTCATTCATATTAGGTAAACTAAAGCACTAAGAAGAGGAAATATGCTGGTGCACAAGTGAGCATGCATAGTGAGGCTCAGGTGAGTGCGTACATGATTCCTGTGTAGATGATACATGGAGTAACACAACCGGTGCACATCATACACATCCTTATCAAACTAAATCAATAAACACCTCCTGACCCTATCATGAATGTGCACAGATACGCACTCACACAGACACACACAGTACCAGTAATCTATTGTAGTGGAAGGAGATTATGTATTTGACCTTTTGTTTAAGATGTTTATGAAACCTTATTATAGACAGGACCTCAGTGCACTGAATCAAAGGATTAATTTTCCCACAGAAGCACACAGCGTCTCATTTTCCACTGTCTATATGTGCATTACAGGTTTAAAGACTACATGAGGAGAAAGCCAGAGTTTGGGTGCTGACCTCATCAGGCAGCGTTTTAACTAAACAGAGCTTATAAAGAGGAGGTCGAGATTAATGAGGAACTAAAGAGCTTTCACAGGTAGACCTAGGAGAGAGAGACAGAGAGAGGGAGAGAGAGGCAGAACTGGCATACTGTAACTGAAAAATATAACATATACAGTAGACATGAAAAGCAAAGGGTGTGTATGTAATACAAATATATATCTTATAATTTTGTAGATTTTATAATCATTTAGATTTAATAATGCAACAAATTTTTCATTCACAGCAGTGCAGAAATATGGAGACAAATAATATTTTATTTACTGATTTTATGTTTCATTAAAGTTTTCAGTAATCAGTCAGCTAATTAATTTGTTTTTTTCATATTTGTTTTTCTTACTAGTCATTTTTACTGTGGATCCATTGCTATATCAGCATTTACAAGTAAATTTACACATTTACAAATTGTGTTTATCAGTGGTGCACATCAATTTTGTATTAGCTAAATATTCCTAGTAAAATTGAGTAAAATTGTATTATTGTTATTATTTATATTTTGGACTAGCACAAAAGAGATAGAAAATATATTTATACTAATGATTATTAGTGGAGAATTTAAAAAATGTTAATAAAATAATAAAATTGCTATTTTAAACATCTGTATTGACCCAGAAATTTAAAAACAGGACCATCATTTCTATTTATTGGTTTCAGAGCCTTTAAACCTATATCTGTATATCTATAATGCTTATATATTTAAACAAATGTTTAAATGTTTAAAACACCTCAATAAAAAAAACAGTCTGAGACCAACGAAGAAGACTCGCTGTTTTTTCATTGGTTTTTAAGCTTTTTATTATATTCTCCCCTCAGAATTTTAAAGAAAAGTTATAGTTATTGTGTATTAAGTTATTGTGCCACGATGCTTAAATGCGTACATCAACAAAATCAGTAATTAACAGCAAAAAATGAGCCAAGTTGAATTTGTAGTGCAATGCCAGCAGAAAACCTAAAAAATAATTATTCCTTTAGGGACCTGACAGTATATATTTTACTTTTGTTTTGGACAAAAGCACAATGGTGTCTGGATCCTTTGGCCTACATATCCCTTACTACATGATCAGCTGATGAGTTTAGTGTAGGCAGATCCCCACTAACCTTCAGCACTATCTGCTGATGACAGAGGGATTGTTGGATTCAGCCCGCTGCCTTCTCCTCAGGGATCTCCCTTTCTCAGTCTGCTTATCCCACTAACAAGAGGGGATTATTTTTTTTATTTTTTTATACCTGCATTTGAATGTGTCCACTTCTGTTTCCCACCTTTGTGTGTAGTATCTGGGTAAGATTTCTTTCTTTCTTGGGGGGTAAAGTTTAGAAAGTTGTCACTATGCAAGTGTTTCCTTTCTTATTTTGTCTTCGATTTCTAGGTGGGGAAGTTGGAGGAGCAGTGTTGGACGTAGTGGGAGCTCGATCACTGAGCTGAAGAGGGAGAAGACAGGGACACTTGGAAGAGGACAAGGAAGAAGCAATCATGGGTGTACAAAAGGAAGACGTGGAAAAGTTCCTGAACGGGAATCCTGATTTTGCTAAGAAGTACTTTGCCAAGAAGATGAACACCTCCACCATATCGAAGGTTTCAGGACTCCCAGAGAAACAGATCGACTTCAGCCAGTTTCAAGAGCTCAGTCAGGTAAGTTACAGTTTTATTTTTTGTTTATTATTAATATTATTTTTGATCTTTAGTGATTTTTCTGTCCTTTTCAAGATCGAGGAAAGCAAAATCATGTATGACCTGATCAAAGACATGCAAGAGAACATCAACATGGAAAAGGTGGTTTTCAAGATCCTGAGAAGAGTCAGCGCACTCTTGCACGCCGACCGCTGCAGCTTGTTCATGTACCGCCAGCGCAATGGCGTGGGAGAGCTCGCCACACGACTCTTCAACGTGAGCAAAGACTCCGAGTTTGACGATTGCATTGTGCCACCAGACTCTGAGATCGTGTATCCGCTGGACATGGGAATAGTTGGCAATGTGGCTCTGACCAAGAAGTCAGTTAATGTGAAAAACGTCAAGGAGGTAAGGAGGAGGGAGGGCTAATTAATTAGAGGGAAAGCTTAGATGATGAAGGTGTGATTCATATTAGATCACCACCAGGTGACACACAGTGGCTAGAATTAAGAATTAAATCAGTTATAAATATATCACAATAACAGTTTTGATTTATATTCTCATTTATTCTCTCCAATGGAAGGTAAAGGTGGTGGCAAGTTACCCATGATCTGTTCAGTTCTGTTGGATAATCTCATTGGTTGCACATGAAAGAGGCAAGAATGTCAAGATTTGTTACAGTCTCTTTAAAATCAGCCTCTTTAAAATCAAACAGCAGGAGCTGCCGCTGCTCTTTTCCTCACAGAGTAACAACAAAGTAACATTTTTGCACGTTTGCTTTCGTAAATATTCACATATATTAGATATCATACCCTAAAGCCTCATGGTTATAGGGCGAGTAAAAGAAAAGCTAGTCACACACTACACTTGACCACCTGAAGGTGTAAATCCCCTTGTCAGACATAATCCATTTATTTTCAGATCCCATGAGGCTCTGCTCTAGCTGTGGATTAGACACCTCTGGCATTTAGTCAGCAGGAATCTAAAACAGATCATTTCACTTTGATAGCTTACTTTTATATCCCTGTATAAACCTTATATTGTTATTTACACTGTTATATTTTAAAGGAACAGTAGCGTGCATCATACGTTTTGTAGTTTCATAATTAAATTGAGTTGACAAACTAATAAAAATGTGGGATTTGTGGGCCATATCATGCGTTCTTACCTACACACTTACCTCTTATTATAGACTCTATTTATTCTCTAATAAATCTACTCTTGGCTCCTGCAGAACTCTGCTGTATAAAAGTTGTTCATTGTCTCTATGTCACCGTGTTAAGTTGGAGTATTTACTATAAGTGTACACACATTAACTGTAGTACATTGTAAAAGTCTTCTGTCTTCAAAACAATAATCTTAAATGAATTTTTCTAGCGATGTATTCGGCTTTCAGTAAGGCCTTATGAAAGCCTTTGCGGTGTTATATTAATAATGTTTTCTGGATGAGCAATTACATGTCTATGTGCTCTGAAGGCATCTTTCCTGCATTTTAGAACCAGCACTTCAGCTCATTTGTTGACGAGCTCACAGACTACGAGACCAGGAATATTCTGGCTACACCCATCCTCAACGGCAAAGACATGGTGGCAGTGGTCATGGCTGTGAACAAGACCACAGGACCACATTTCACTGCTGAAGATGAAGATGTGAGTCCAAACCACAAAAGCACACGTGCTTGAACCACTCACAGTTGAAACTAATGTGCACAATTCTGTAAACAATGTTTTTCTGCTTTAAGGTAAAGACAATCAGCTTTAGACAGTCAGTCAGCCTTAAGATTGTAATTAAAGACAATTAGTTTCTTATTACAACTGATAAGTATTGCATGAAATATGGGCAAGGTCAGTATGTTCTCTGTTTAAAAAAAGGCACAATAATAAATATAATAATAATAATAATGTGATGTTGCTGATTATATTTATAGTACATTATCTTCATCACCCCTCGACCTTCATTTACAGCATTTTTTTGTACCACAAATTTAATTCTGCCACTTATTTTTTATGTTATTTTGACCCCGTTTCCTCCATCCTCACAGCTTTTTTTGAAGTATATGAGAGTTGCCACTTTGAACTTGAAGATCTACTACCTGAGTTACCTCCACAGCTGTGAGACGCGTAAAGGACAGGTACAGCAATTTTAATGTGCTGTCTTTGATGTAGATACAGAAATATTACTGCAGTGTTACACTTGCACCATGTATTAACCTAATTTTCACCCTTCTTTAATGTATATTTTGCATGTTTTGTAGCTGCTGCTATGGTCAGCCAACAAGGTATTCGAAGAGCTGACAGACATCGAGCGACAGTTTCACAAAGCCTTGTACACAGTCCGAGCCTACCTCAACTGTGACCGCTACTCTGTTGGTTTACTAGACATGACGAAGGAAAAGGTGTGGCTTCTTTCTGTATCTTTGTGTGTGTTAAGCTGTATTTTTGTACCACCGTGAAGTTACTGACTCGTTCTCTGCTTCCAGGAGTTCTTTGACATCTGGCCAGTTTTGATGGGAGAGCAGGCACCTTACTCTGGCCCTGTAACCCCTGATGGCAGGGTATGTTCTTTTATTTTATTTATCTAACATTATTACCAGCACTGCCTTTGCTAGTAAATGTCTACACACTGCTTCCTCTTTCTTCCTGTTTTATTTTGATTTTAGGAGGTAATCTTCTACAAAGTGATTGATTATATTTTACACGGAAAGGAAGACATCAAAGTAATACCGTAAGTGGTTAGATGAAAAAATAAAAGAGATTAATAAAGTTTTAGTGAGAGATAACATCTGTTGATTTACTGCCTGTGTGTCTTATAGCAATCCTCCCGCAGATCACTGGGCTTTGAGTAGTGGCCTTCCCACTTATGTTGCTGAGAGCGGCTTTGTAAGTTTCTTTTTAATTACTTGCAGAAAGCTGTCAAACCAGTTTAACCTAATAAATATTTCCAAACTGATCAGGTTGTTCTCTTCCCTCTCGTAGATTTGTAACATTATGAATGCAGGCGCTGATGAGACGTTCAATTTTCAGGTAAGATATTGTAGACGTCACTGTGTAGAGAGGACGCTACTTTATTAAAAATAAACAGACAAAAAACAAGCAAAAAACAGTGCAGAGTACTTTCAGAGCAGTGGCAGTCACAGTGGTATCCGGGAACGCCCAGGGGTCTGTGACCCATAGCCAAGGTTTGTCGTAATTTTAAAACGTTAATATCTAAAACTTCAGTCGGGGTTTATCAAACCTGTGCTGCTTCTTCCTGGTTTATTATCCAGGTGACTAGTGGGCAAGAGGGATATCTGAATCAGTTATCATCTTTAAGTTATTCCAGGAACAAACTGGTTAAACAGAGAAAATATGCAGACAATCATACTAAGCTTGAATTTTTTTGAAAACACCAAAATGCATCATTAAACCAGACAGAATGATTTACTGGAAAATGAACATGATTAAAATGAAACCTGTTTCTTCATTATTATTAAGACCCCCTGAAGTATTTGGGCTACAATGTTTTAGATTGTAGTTACAGTTCTAAGCTTAAACAGGCCACGCAAGATGTTCTGCTTGTAAAAAAAGCTAAAGAACCTTTTGCATGTAGACATATGTTATGAGGTCTGCTTGTTTCTTGTGTGTTGCAGAAAGAGCCATTGGACAGCAGTGGCTGGACAATAAAAAATGTTCTCTCGCTGCCAATCGTCAACAAAAAGGAAGAGATAGTTGGCGTAGCCACGTTTTACAACAGAAAAGATGGAAAGCCTTTTGATGATCAGGATGAGCAGCTCATGGAGGTAACAGTAATCTTCACAAAATCATTTAGTGCAAATAAAGACAAATACAGTCCCACCAATGTAATCTGGGAAGATAAAGTGTCTATATCTGTTTTATGTTTATGTGTGGAGTCCACTGCCGACACTGTTTGTGGTGAAGGCTGTACGTGTAACATAGATGGCCATCTTCTGATGATTTTCCTGTTTCTCAGGCTTTGACTCAGTTCCTGGGATGGTCAGCGTTGAACACAGACACCTACGACAAGATGAATAAGCTTGAGAACCGCAAAGACATCGCTCAGGACATGGTGCTCTACCACGTCAAATGTCGAGATGATGAGATTCAGAACATCCTGGTTTGTCCTGTTTAAATGTGTTTTCTCTCCCAGCTGTTAACTGACTGTAAACATTAGAGTATTTAGATGAATGACAATAGAAAAGGTTTCCAGCCTCATTTGATCTCCCACCTCACCAAAAGACATTGCAAACCATCCAAAAAGAACCAAAAAAAGCTTTTCTTTTTTGACAAGATTCACTAATTTTTCTCTTTGTAGGAGACCAAACTAACACTTGCCATCTTTGTACTTGGCGTTGTTGCCTCAGTTTAAACCTATAACATCAATGGTTTTTGTAATTTCTCCCAGTACACCAGAGAGCTCTATGACTGTGAACCCAGAGACTGTGAAGAGGACGAGCTCCTAGCTATCCTGGTATGTCCAACATGCGTATTCTGATGTCCAGCACATGAATTTGTCCCTCAATTTGGCATATGTTACCAGAAAAGTTTGACATTTTCCATATATGTCTCTTTTTCATTCATTTCCCTCACAGAAAAAAGACCTTCCTCCACTAATTAAGAAGTTTGAGATCTATGAGTTCCGCTTTTCAGATTTTAATTGCACAGAGATGGAGTTGGTGAAGTGCGGGATCCAGATGTACTATGAAGTCGGTGTGGTCAAGAAGTTCCAGATTCCACAAGAGGTAATGCAGATAAACACAAGTGTGCATCTTTATCTTCAGTTTGTGAACAGCCTTTTGGAGCTGTGTCGTTTTTAAATAGATTTAATGATTTGCTGCTCTCCTCTCAGGTGCTGGTTCGATTCATGTATTCAGTCAGCAAAGGGTACAGAAGGATCACCTACCACAACTGGCGTCACGGCTTTAATGTTGGACAGACGATGTTTACGCTACTGACGGTATTTCTTTAATTTTATTAACCTCCATTTACCTCAGCTTAAATGTATATCTTTATACACAGCAGGGCAATATCTTGTGTGTCTCTGTGTGCTCAGACAGGAATGCTGAAGCGATACTACACTGACTTGGAGGTAATGGCGATGATAACCGCAGGATTCCTTCACGATATTGATCACAGAGGGACAAATAACTTATACCAGGTCAAGTAAGTGCTTATGGGAACTTTTTGATTTCTCACAACAAAATAAAGAAAACTGCTTAAGGTTTGCAGCATTATATAGCATTTAGCAATATATTGTACAGTACCTTGTGCAATATAATTACAATACCTTGTAATCCGAGTAAAGAGATTCTCCTCTTTCTGAAACAGTTTGAATTTTGTCTCTAACACAAACAATTACAGAGTTATGGTCATTTAAAGAGTGCTTGTAAAGTGGGCCTGCTGGCAGGTCGATGATAAAAAGAAAAGTTAAGGAAGGAATTTTTGACGTAGTCACTATATTAGGTTTATTTTGAAAGGGGGAAATGATGAGGTAAATTCTCATTTACTTTCCAGCAACGTGTTCTATAAAGTAATTAGCAACATGCCCTAAAAAGGAAAAAAACTACTGGCCGTTTAGCTTCGATGCTACTCTGCTGCATGTGCTGCAGATGTCACTGAAATGGCTGCAAATGGTGAAATCTAAGGCACAAATCAAGTAATTACACGATTTCTGAATTATGCCAAGCAATCAGCTTGTAAACAGAAACAGTGAGTCGTCATTGTTCTGTTCATTTGATGAACCATAGCTACACATATACACACACAGGATATAGTGATCCACAGTCATTACTACAGTGATTATGCATTCACTTGTAGTTCAGAATGAGCATTAGATCATCTTAAAAGTTCACCTGCACATTTTAACCTTTCAGGAGATCTTTTGAAAACAAAAGGGGAAAAATGTGGTAATAAACTGAATGATGTTTTAAAAAGCCTGTAAATTCTTTTAAAATCTTTCATATATAGTAACTATTATGATAACCGACTTCAGTCCCATTTGAAATCTTGCTGGTATCTGAGGATTTTTATTTTCATTCAACAGATCTGGTAATCCTCTGGCCAAGTTACACGGCTCTTCCATTTTGGAACGGCACCATCTAGAGTTTGGAAAGTTCCTCTTGGCTGACGAGGTGAGTAACAAGACGCTAACGAGAGATTAGCTTAGGTTACTTGTATTCTTTATTCGGTCACTAATGACATTTCTTTGCTCCTCTCCTATGCAGACACTGAATATCTATCAGAACCTTAACAGGCGACAGGTTGACCACGTGATCCATCTCATGGACATCGCCATCATCGCCACTGACCTGGCTCTTTATTTCAAGTCAGTACTACTTTTCATTTGCCTGCCCTTGCTCCCTGACGATAAATGTCTTATTTTTCTAATGTTTTTACTGTCAAACTACATTAAAAAGTAGACAAACAGTAAGTAAATGATTCTTCTCCTTGCACCTTTCTAGGAAGAGAACCATGTTCCAAAAGATTGTGGACCTCTCACATACGTATGAGGATGAAAAGAAATGGGTCGACTTCATGTCACTAGAAACAACCAGAAAAGAGATTGTCATGTGAGTGCAGCTAACATGCACAGTGTTACTTGCTCCTGCACATTTCTCTGAGGCTGCAAACTGTTTTCTATTTCAGGGCCATGATGATGACCGCATGTGACCTGTCCGCAATCACAAAGCCTTGGGAAGTTCAGAGCAAGGTGAGAAGCACAGAAATTATTGGTGTTGATAGTAAGCTGAGTCACAAATGAGTAAATAATGATTTTTGCATTATTTAAGAGCATAACCACGTTTGTATGTCTTCCAGGTCGCCTTGTCTGTGGCAGCAGAGTTTTGGGAACAGGGTGACTTGGAGAGGACTGTACTGGAGCAGCAACCCATTGTGAGTTTATTTACTGCTGGAGTGTATTTGTGCTCATAAAAATAGACTTATTTGTTTCACATTTAAATGTATAATTATTCATTTGTTGTTGTTTTTTTCATGATACTGCCAGCTAGATACAATGTCCAGCACTATATTTCCTAGCTTATTACAGATGTGTAAAGGGCAGAATAAAGTTGTAGTGTCTCTTCAGCAGCCCACACACGTCACTTTAGGGATCGCACTCATTATGTAGCTGAGCAGAAACCCACCTGAGGAAAGGTGAACTACTCGTACAGAGGCAAAGGACGTCATAAGACAAGTGTCAAGTAAAAAAATAAAGCTTTTTCAGACAAAGTGAAGTGACTGGGGGCGATCGTGGCTCAAGAGTTGGCAGTTCGTCTTCTAATCGGAAGGTTGCCAGCTCGAGCCCCGGCTCCGACAGTCTCCATCGTTGTGTCCTTGGGCAAGACACTTCACCCGTTGCCTACTGGTGGTGGTCAGAGGGCCCGGTGGCGCCTGTGTCCGGCAGCCTCGCCTCTGTCAGTGCGCCCCAGGGTGGCTGTGGCTACAATGTAGCTTGCCATCACCAGTGTGTGAATGTGTGTGACTGGGTGGTTGACTGAATGTGTAAAGCGCTTTGGGGTCTTTAGGGACTAAGTAAAGCGCTATACAAATACAGGCCGTTTTTACTATTTTAAAGTAAAAATGTAACCATGTGTGGAAGTGTGTGTGATTAGCTACAGACTTGCACTGATTTCATTAATTATATGACAGTTCTGACTGCGCTAAATGTTTGTCCCTCCCACCAGCCCATGATGGACAGGAACAAGTCAGCTGAGCTTCCAAAGCTTCAGTGTGGTTTCATTGACTTTGTCTGCACGTTTGTCTACAAGGTAATAATGATTATTACATTCTTGCTCACCGAATATGTGCACTGCATGGCTCCTGTCACTGTTTCTGTGCAAAAACTAGGTTAGTCTGAACACATTTAAACCACTGGGTCAATTCTTCTTCTTATTGTTATTTTTTTTTATTATGTATTTGTGTTTTCAATGGAGCATCACCATCTCCTGTACAGCTCCCCTCTTCTGTGCTGCTCCATGCTAATTTTTCATTTCTTCTTTGCATCTTATCTTTAAGGAGTTTTCTCGCTTCCACCCACAAATCCAGCCCATGCTGGATGGCATCTTAAACAACAGGAAGGAGTGGAATGCCAAAAAGGAAGAGTACGAGGCTAAGCTCAAAGCCATCGAAGAAGAAAAAGCTGCTAAAGAGGCAGCGGCAGCCAGCAAAGGTAGGGTGTGTCTTTACAATAATCAGAACCCTACAAGGAACTGTTAAAAAGGTTGTTGACTCAGAGAGGCAGAGCACTGAACCCAAACAGGTGGAACAATGTAAAGTGCAAAAATAAAAGAAATGCAATGATTTGAAAGTTATTAAGTAATCTGAAGGTAGCACAGAGACAACCTTTCACAGTGCTAAAAAAACAAACAACAACAACAAAAAACCCCACTTTTAAATCGATACCAATTAGCCCAGTTTGGTGTCTGGACTGTTTAATACATGCAGAATTCAATGGATAGCTGAATATGCTGTGCCCAAACCTTCAAATATCATTCAGCATTAATGGGGCCTTCATAGAAGGGCAAGTTACTCACATCATGTGCACTAATCCATCTCTACACTGTTGAGCTGCATGCTGATAGTAAGCCAGGTTGAATCCTCCGTCTTTAGTGTGGAGGATTCAACATTAAAAAACAAAAAAACAAAACAAGAAATAATGTCAGTTTTCTACTTTTTTTCCACCTCAGTTCATCTTGAATGGGTTCAGGCCCAGAGGAGGTGATAGTGCTTTTAATTTGCTTCACATCTGAAACACCAAACCTCTCTGAGGTCTCTTTTTCTACCTAACTATGTCATTGACTTGTCATGAAACTTTCCACCAGGTTTTCAGCCTTTCTTTGGTCTAACACCAATATTTTTGAAGTGTTGTGTCTATTTTTAGTTAAATATCTCGTTTGGATTGTAGAATGGGTTCATATATTAAAATTAGCCACAACACAAGTGATCATTTGGTTTCTAGTGCTTTAATTGTATACTTACCCTTTTGTTGAATATTTAATTGTTTAACAGCGGCTGCAAACAACCCCAGTGGTGGGTCTGGCTCCAAGACCTGCTCTGTGTGCTAATCAGCCAAAGAACTGCTGACATTCCTGGGGTCTACGAAGACACTCATGACAGACTGAGTCTCACCCCAGCAGAAACAAACAAAAGAAAAAGTCAGGGAGACGGATATATGAATGCACAGCCCTGTAGTAACTCTTCAGAAAAGGGGGTCCAGTCGGAAAAGGAAAAACCTGAACACGGCGAGATCTCCACCAAGAAGAGCAAAGCTTTATTTTTAAGAGGCCAGGTGAGCCAAAAATTAATTCGGATCAAGGAAAGACTGACCACATTTTGAAAAAAGGAAAAAAATCCTGCGATTACATTTGAGGCAAAATTGCTGCTTCCTGTCTTAAAATAATTGTACTTTTATGAATCAAGACTGAAGATGATTTTTGCATCTCGTGTTCCTCTGATCTTAAAAAAGTTTGCTTATCTTTAAAGGATTTGTGTTAGTGACAATGTGTGAATGTGTGTGTGCTTGTTGTGTGTTTCTCATATGTACAACTTTTTTATTTTTTCCCCAATTCTTCCAAGTATTTATTTACATGGCAAACATCTCAGGAGGACACAGCCTACATCTGTGTAGTAAACAATAATCCTGTACAGAAAGGGAGTGCAGTGCTTTTTTTTAAATGCTCGGGCCTCTTTAGATTATTTAAAATGTTTGGGCTTTTAATTTTCCATATATTTACTATTATAGTACTTTAGTTTTCACAGAACATAGAGTTATTGTTTAATCATATTCAAAAGTAATCCACTGTTGACTACTTCCAGTCACTATTTACAAATGAGAGTCTGTTTACTTTGTCTGCAGAGAGCCAAAGGTAAATGTTCGGTCGTGCTACAGGAACAGCTTTTAAAAAGAGTTTTACAGTGAACACTTATGAGTTCACAGTCAGCAAAAGTCTGTAGATGCTTATTCATGATGCCTTTATATTGTAAATATACAGTATGTGGTCTATGAATGTGAGACGGTAGCCTCGGATATGTATTTTCCAAATATAGAATTATAAATGTCTTATTAAATAAGAGCGGGAAATCAGGTGGTCACACATAAAACTGATTTATTTGGTTGATTTTGTCTGAGATTTAATTAATTTTGCTCTGTTCATATCTGCTACAACATGAGCACAATCAAATACTGGGATCAGAAAGTTTACTCAAACTGCTTTAGAGGGAGTTGTACTACATCAATCCCTGATTGAAAGCTTCTCCCTGCACTGGACTCCTCCCAAATAGGACGAGGAGTCAGTCAGAGCTCACCATCAGGAAGAGTAACCATAATGACAAACAACCATGTGGCTTATGTGAAAGGATACAAAAGGAAAAGCAAGAACAAGCAAACGCCACACGACTGGTCAGGTTTCGAGACCCAAACCCAGGACTGTTGTGCTGCGAGGCAGCAGCACTAATCGCTGAGCCATCAGGCTATTCTTATAACAATCCCTGAGTGCAGGCCTCGAAGGCAACAAGGACACAGAGCTGTTTGAGACAGCATGAAGAAGCAACTGAGCTTTGTGTATAGACTTGTACATACCATCGCCCTTCCTGTAAATATAAAGATGCAAATATTTTTCTAGTTTGATGCTAGAGGGCCTTACCTTATTATTTATAAAGCACTAGAAAAAGAGTCATAAAGCTGAATAACAAATGCATTGTGCTAGCTTCAATTTACAAATATTTAAAGTGTTCCAGATATGGCACTGCTATGATAAAAATGCCTGTGTGATAACATTAGGTCCCAAATCAATTTAAATGTGCTTTGGATGTACCGTGGATGTTTTTTTAATAGACTTAAATTACTTTTTGGTCAGCATTTCAAAGCTTGCCTCCTCATGTGCTCCAAATGTACAATGATGACCCCAATAAAAGCAAGTGTATTTTTAACCGAGTGGATTTATTTCCTGTGATGGTGAAACTTACCAAGAGCCAACATTATTGTTGGAATCTGGTCATTTATTCATCTTCCCCTCATCCTGAATGCAGGGGTCAGTTAAGGCGCGTCCTGGCCTTAACTGACCCCCAGCCATTATGATTATAATGCAAGAACATGTTCTATATAATGCTATAATGCAATATGGAGTTCATTATGAAGGTTACAATATTACACAACCCACAAGAGTATTGAGGGATCGCTTCTGTCCACACTGCACTTTCTACTACTGGTCCCTGACCCCAATCCTAGGATTGCTGCTAAACTAGGCCAGGATTACAACCACGCTCCTCCTCCAGACTCAATTCCCACTGAAGGACAGGTGTACACACAAACACAGACTAGCTCGAGTTACGAAATGTGCATGTGTGTTTGTCAAACGCAACTAGAAGGTTCAAAAGGCTTAGTTCAAAATAAGAAGTGACGACTAATACGAGGCAAATTCAAAAAAAGAAAAAAAAGTAAAGGACACTTTATTGATTACATTGGAAATATTTATTGTTCAGCAACATAAGTCAGGAAATGGTTCATTTGAGGATGGTGTCAGAATTTGCTGCAGAGACAGAAAAAGAATGAGGAAACATGAATATGTTGGCATTAAAACAAACAAACCTAATTTCATGTGACAGACAAACAAAGGCTGTGTGTGATTCTGCGTTACCTTCAGAGAGTTGTTTGTAGATGCGTTCCTGCTCCTCTCTGGCCTTCTTCTCCGCTTCCTCAACCCTCCTCTCCTCCTCAGCAATGGGCTTCAGGTAATCTTAACAAAAATTACAGAGCCCATCACTAAGCATTCTTAGAAATCACAGTGGTATTCTTAAGACACATTACATAAGTGTATCTGAGCATAGATAGCCCTCATTTTCTAAGACTTTTGTGACTTCATAAATCCATCCTTTAGTTCCCCCTCCCCATGTGCTAAAGACATCTTCATGGAAATTAAGGGTGCCCTAAAGTAATCCTTGCAAGCACATATCCCTTCCTCTGTGACATAAATTTATTAATAAGCAACTCCTGGAGTTAGTAGTAGTTTTCGCAACTGTTTTTCCTTCTGTCATACTAGTCTGTGTCTAATTATGTGTGCCTTCTTACATGCTTCATTCTTAATATAATTTTAGTAATTCAAGAATTAAGGCGGCAACGTCCTGAAGCTTTATGACTTTCAAAAGATAAAGAGTTAAATGACTAAAGCAGATAAAATTATCTTAGAATAAAAAGAAAGCTTTCTATGAAAACTTTACTTTAAAGAAAATGTATGTGTTTTAAAAGACCCTGGAAATTTTAGCTAACAAAAGCAAAGTGGCTAAACTACAAGCATGAAGTCTCGGTGTTAGCAAAGGAGCTCAAAGCAGCTATGAGCTATGAGCAGCTATGAAACAGAGAAAAACAAATCTGTTGCACCTGCTTTTGAGCAACACCTAATCAGTTGTTTCAGTAAGAGAAGATCCTAGAAATCAGAATCAACCACGAAAACTGCAATTGGTGCATCTCCTGTTTAGGGTATAAATGCTGTGATATGTGGTACAGTAAAAAATAAAATAAAACCCTTGCATCTGTCACAAACAATGTACATTCCTGACTTTCTGTTCCAAGTTTTTCCTTTTACGCACTGACACAAACCAGTTAACGCATGCGCACACATGGACTTACCAAATCGCTGTTTGCCGTAGATCACGCCGAGTAGCAGGGCAGACCATCTGGCCGTCTGAAATGGAAAACATATGGTGTTAACAAACATGTTATCAAGCGAAACATGTGTGAATAACCAGCTAACCATGCGTGATTCATATGTCGCAGCTCACGCACGGTTATCTTGTTCATCTTATCATCTTGTTCATATCATATGAACAAGATGAACTTAATTTCCACAGCCTGTTCTGTCGTTACTGTCAATCGCTGATATATAACTACCATTTTATGCTTAATTTTGTAATTTCATATTTAAAAACATCGTGTGTGGTCACGATACCGTACAAAAACCTAAACGAAGTGCGCCAAATGAGCCGTGACAAGGGACGAAGTCCAGTTTTTCTCTGACCTTTCAGCATACGTAGTGAACAACAACCACAACACTATTAACTATTACTCAGCCTAACAACATGGCATGGGTATTACTAGTCATAATACCTGCCTCTGTCAGATGTGAAAGATGCCGCAGAAAGCAACCGTTTGCGAGGAAGCATTCACCTCTCAATGTCACTGCTAGCAAACACTAGCTAAGATGCTAATACATTAACTTCCATTAACGCGAGTCTGCGTGTATTAGGGACAGACTGTGGCTTAGACATATTTGTCCATTTACATTTACAGTAATAAAAGCTATACAAGCTACAAAATTAATGTTTTACCTTGATGAGCGGCGACACTGCAACGGGGGGAACCATGTTGAAGCTAGGATGTGACTTCCGGTCGAAGCGGAAATAGTTTTTTTTCCCTTGAAGCAGTGCAAAATTGGACTTTTAGCGGAACATGAAATAATAATAATAATAATAATAATAATAATAATAATAATAATAATAATAATAATAATAATAATTATCATCATCATCATCATCATCATCATCATCATCATCATCATACGTCAATGCAAACAGTGGGCTAACACAACAGATATAAAGCTGCAATGTCGTGCCAACTTACCACACGGACAAGGTAGAGTGCTTTAACAAGTTAGAAATAAATAATTATTTGTTGAATATCTGTTGCAAACAATATTTCGTTAGACAACACGGTTTAATTCAAGTTTTTCTTCTATTTATATCTAACCTTTTATTAATGGGGCAGTGTTTGTTTGATAAATCTTAGAACTTGCATTATGTATTTTCAGAGGACGTTTCCAAAAATGTGTAAGAGATACTGATTTGGTCCGTTTTAGTGTTTATTTCAGTTCTGTTTAGTTTCATTTAGTTTACACGTTTTTATTTAGTTAGGATTTACTTTATTTAAATGTTCATTTTATTTTTGTTTTGGGCAATATTTGTAAAAGTCAGTATTTATGAATCTTAGAATATACCATATAGAACATACCATAGCAATATACCAATATATCCAGACATGGACAGAAATATGTCAGATTAGTGTGCTTTCTTCAGCATATGAACAGTTATTCAGTGGTAAGCTTGGCTCAGAATGAAGGCCTGATAGTCAGAAATAACAGGAAAATCCAGAGTATCTGATAAACAAAAGTGCATTATACGTGAGTAAAACTAACATTTCTGATGATAAAAGCATCTTTGTTTTTAAAGTTTTTAAAGAGTTTTACAATGAAAACACTTAAATTGTTCACAATTTAGTGTTTCATTCGTAAGTGTTTCAATTGAATCACGTGGTTTAGGTGTTATGTACGTAGTCATGTGTCAGTACTGCCAGGTTTTTATTTGTTTTTGTGATTTGTGTCTCATTGAAGTTTGAATTCGCTGTAGTTTCTAATAGCTGCCACTAGAGGCTACTAATCCCCTTCTCCTAAAAAACAAATAAATAAACAATCCTTTGTTGACTCACCACCATCCATTAACCAGCCAAACTTACATTATTTAAGTTCAGAGGTACATATCGAAAGATGCAGTGCATATTAATTTGGGGTCTTTATTATCTTTCTCAGGTATTGTCTTATTGCAACAACAGGACAAAATATAATGTGTTGAGAAAAAAATCCAAATAAATCAAAAAACAAAACAAAACAGGAAGTTCTTCTTAACTTTCTATACAGTGCATGAAAAGTACTTTGGCACAGAATTACGTTTGTCTAAATCTTTAGTTAGACAAAGATAAATGTTTGAATTGGCCTTATAGAAAGGAATATACAAACAGTACATCATCCGCCGAAAAGACAACAAAAGTACAATCTTTTTATTAGCTGTATACTGCAAATATTCTTAAATTTTTGCAAAATCTTTGAAGCAAATTCATAAATTAAAGCCCAAACAAGGAAGAAATGAAGAAAACAGACAGAGAAATATATTAAAATACTGTTGTTTGAACAAATATTTGACACATAGTTTGATTTAGAGCTTTTTTGGGGGGTGGGGGTTAAAGTATGAGATTGTATGTGGCTAGCCTGGCTCCAGCAGTTGGAGCCACCAACCACACATTTTTTTCTGTCTAATTTCGATGATATAAAGAAAAAAAATAGATTGACACCAAATGGCCATTTTATACCAACTCCCAGTGTATAGCAACAGTAAACATAATAAATAACAAAAGATGCAAATAAGCAATATAAAACAAAAAAGCTGGTGCAGGATGTTCATTAATCGTTGTCGTAGATGCACTCTGAAATGAAAGCAAAACAATAGTTAAAATGTATTTCCTGTGAGGGTCGTATCCACAGCCAGACAAATAAAATAATTTTTTTAATATTAACCCACACTCAACACACAAATCAGAAGTACAGCTTTTTTGGTTTCACACTCTTCTACTGGTTTCACATTTGTTTGGTTTAGCTGTTTTGGTTATTTTGTTTTAATACACTGACACCGCAAAGTATTCGACATGATGACAAATGGATTTCGTTTACATAGTTTACAATTGATAAGTTGAATGAATTTCTTTTTCTCAGTGTTTTGAGTCATGTGTCTGCTGCTCAGGTCCTTCCCACTTTTGTGAAAGAGGAGGGAATACACAATCTTAACCAACCATCTTAACCATTAATAGTACTGCACTTGTTTTGCAGTCAGAGGACCTGGGCACTGTGCAGTCGTTGAGTCAACCATGAACTCCCAAAGTATTGTGGAGTTAAATATGAGGGTGTGTCAAACACTGTCAAATTCCAGAACTCAACCATATAGAAAGTCTGTGGTGGGACCTCAAGAGAGCTGTGCATAAAGAGCCATACCTGCAAACCTCAATGTACTGAGGTTTGTGGGAGGGTTAAAATAAAATCCACTTTTTAAAGACTGCTCTGTCAGCAGTTATACTCCTAAAAGTTCAGCTGCACAGCAATGTATTCAGAACGTACCGTCTCCAATATCATCATAGATATCTCCATCGCTGTAAACAAAAACAAAAACATCAGTACTGCCAGTATGTTGTTTAGTTTCTAGCTTAGCATAAATGTGTGAATGTCTGTAGTACTTACTCCATAGCAATGTGGCTGGTCGAGACATAACCAACTGTAAAATGCACATTTTAAGGGTTTAATGGTAAATAGTGCTAGGATTTGTTAATTGGGTAAATGGAGATCTTAAATATATCTATCAATTAATCAATATAATTGAGTAAATAGATACTCACACTTGCCGTCTTCATTTCGACAGATCAGTTTGTTATCCACAGCTTTAGCAATCACATCAAGGGCCTCTCCTGCTTTTACTGGCAGCTCTTTGCCACTCCATTTTTTATTTGTAAGATTGTGGATGACATTCACCTGGTACAGCACCTGTATTTCTCCTTCATACTGAAACAGATTTAAAATTTATATATCTATATATGTGTGTGTATATATAAAAACATGCGAAATAAGATAAAAGATATTGTAAGTGTGGTTGAAACATGTTAGAGTGACAAACCTTAAACTTCTTCCTGAATTCCTTCTCCTCCTTCTCAAACCTTTTCTGCTTCTTAGGGTCCATTTCGTCAACTTTGGTTTTGATTTTCCCAGGTGGAATACTTGATGGGAAAACAAACAGAAATTGGAAAGAAATAACAGCTGTATTAAGACATTTCAGTTCATGGATCTAAACAGGTTGGAGTTGATCTTAAATACAGTCTTTTGTTGTGAGGTTGATCTACCTGCTGATGGGAGGTGGGATAGGTGCATTTTGAGAGTCGACGTCATCATATATTTCCTCATCAATTGCTTGACCCGGCTTATCTGTGTTAACACAAGGAAATGGTCGGTGAGTATTGGATTGGATAGTTTTCACTAAGCCTGAATGAAGCTTTAGTTTGCAAACCTTTCTTAAAGGAACACCGTAGACATTATAATAAATGTTACAAAAGAGTAAATATAACAAGTATAACTCACAGACCATCACTATAGTGTTACAGTGGAAAAATACTACAAGTTAAAGTCAAGAAAGTGGGACAGAAATGGCAACGACACAATAGTATCAATATAAAGTTGAACGATCTTAGAACCGATTAGCCTCAATAAGCCTTTGGGTCCTAAAAGACAAACCAACCTGTACCAGAAAAACTTATGTGTGCATTAACGTCTTGTTATGTTAGAGAAACCGTGCCAAGTTGTGTTATTTTGAAATGGACAGTAAAGTGGTCAAATGAGTCAAATGAGTTATACCTGAATTCCCATCTGCTGTAAATTGGCTGGGTGGAGGCACTCTGGGACAACAGAGGAAAAGATAGTTAAAAAATATTATATCCTTTATATTGCTACAGTATCATCAGTTAAAAGTGTGTTAATGTGACTTAAAGCAGCCCTGATTAACAATCATATTCAACTCTGGTTAAAACATGCTTTTGACAGTGTTAGCTGTTAATACATTGATTTTTCTGATTGAGTTGTACAGCAGTCGCGCACATGCAAATTACTCCCAAAGATTAGTAAAATCACAGGTAGTCAGTGATCAGACACAAACATGTAAACGTGACCGTTAGACTCCAGCTTCTCAGACTGCGGAAGTTAAACTGCAAATTAGGACGTTTCAGTGTTATTCAGACAGAGGTGAAGTGTTTTTTCTGATGCCGATGTCGGGAGAAATCAAAACTGAAATGCGGCGTCACTGATAAAAGAGGAGTGACGGCTGAAAGATTAAGGATTAACAACAGTGGACAGTAGATCTGTGGTCAGTCTTACTACTGAGTGTATTTTACACTTTAGAGCTGGCAGGGCGTCTGTTTCGGTCAAACATCCGCAGGAAGCTGCGGGGCTTCAAAGAAGACCTGGGATCGAAGGGACTGGAAAGCCAACCAAGGATGTAATGATCTGCTCTTCTGTCATGTTTTCTGAATCTTTCCAGAGTGTCTTTACGTTTGCATTTACCCGTTTTTTTAAATAACAAAACCAGTTCTCACCTGACTTCTAAGTTTGGATCGACAACATCATCATATATTTCTCCTTCTTCTCCTCCTGGTAGAGGTGGTAGGACAACTACAAGGCATAAGAGATGTAATCAGCAAGATTTCATTGTGTGAGCAACAATATTATTAATATAATAATATATAATAATAAAATGAAACACAGTATTGTAAAATGTACCTCCTGGTCCTTTTTTAGTGCTGTAGAGAAAAAAAAGAGAGATATTAAATGAGAAGCAGGCCAACTTGGCTAACTTTGTTTTTTCACAGTAAATTGGAGAAGTGCTTCATGGGGTAACAGCAAGACAGTAACACTGGAGTTGCCATTAGCGTTTCATAACCCTGACTGACTAGCATTTTCAAATGTATTATCTACGTCTGTGTCTGTGAAGAAGTGTTGGGGCCACATTAAGGACTCATCATTTACAGTTGCAATCCCGTACCTGTTATCAACTACATCGATGTCATCGTAGACTTCGGGTTCGTACGCCTGCTGAAGTGAGGCTCCTTGATTCTTCAAGGAGTTAAAGTCAATTTCTACTGAAGTCGTCTTCACGTAGCCAACTGTGAGAGCAAAATGAAGCATTGACGAGATGTTAGTGTTGCTCCTACAGTCAGCTTTGAAGCTAAAATATTGACTAAAAATGGAAAAAAAGACCATAGATGGTGCATAGAGAGATAGCTGATCCTGTATTTGCTGATACAAGTGACAATTTATCCTGTCAGCAAAGAGTTAGAGTGGAAGGTGACGAGAAACTGAGAAAATTGAGGGGTAGATTGTGAACCTACTGGATCCATCCTGTGCTCTTCCCAACCATTTACCCTCGGGGTTTCCCTGGACTCGAATGATGTCCACGGGGTCTCCCTGCTTCAGACCAAGGTCAGTCTTGCTGCTTCGACAATCTGTGGATGCCTTTCCTTTCTGAAGGACCTCCAGGGGACCAACCAACTAACATACAACCACGCATGCACATGAATTCAAATGTGCACATGACAAATAACTTGGTTTTGATGACTGAGGTGTGACAGTCTTATTGATTCTACCTGAGACGTTCACTCACTTTGAATCTTTTCCGGGCCTCTTGTTCCTTCTTCTCGCGTTCCTTCTGCTCCTTCTTCTCAGCCTCCTGACGTTTTTTCTCCTCTTTGTCCTCTTTCTCTTTCTTCTTCTCTTGCTTTTGTTCCGCTGCTTCCCTTTAACACCAAAAGTACAAAGCATTTAAAAACAAAAGTTTTGATAGATGGATGGATAAATAGGTTTAAGATTCAGTTTTATTGGGTAAGAAAGGTGAAGAAGAGCTTTCAGACTGGGTGGAGTTTGTGACAGAAAGCTAACAGGAAGCCTTGAAGGGAACAGATTACAAGATGGTAGCGATGTATAGTTTAATGAGCCACACATCAATGCTGAAGATGCTCAGATTCTCACTGGGAGTAACAGGGATTGATTGTACCAATTTAGTCAAAATAAACCTGGTTTATAAATGTATATATTTTATGTTTATGTAAGATATTCTTAGGTTCTATAAAAACAAGAGCTTTATTTGATATCATTACCCAAAATATTCCAAGACTTCTGATGTCCCTTAAAAAGTGAAGTTAGAAAGGAGATTTAATTTACTCTAAGTTTGTCTGCTCCCTTGTTTTAATCGGTTAAAGTGCCACAGACCGAAAAGCAACAACATCTCATAGTGATGCAAAACAACCACTAGATGGTAGTGTTAATAAGGTGTGACGTGGACACAGCTGAACATTTACCGCAGACATTTTGAACTTTGGGTCTAAGCAGACTTATTTCATACGCAGTCCTCAAACATTGTGTATAAAAAGGCCAGTTATTCTTTCACACTTTAAAACCTAGACATCACGAGTGAGGTGTGGGATAAGCCAATGGAGGTGTGACAATCTCTCACCATCGTTCATCAAGATCTTCATACATCTCTCCATCATCATCATCGTCGTCATTAATTTCCTCCTGGGAGGAGAGGACATAAAGCAACAGAAATATATAAGGCTATAACCTTAGTCAAGTTAAGACACGTTTAATTTTAGAGTATAAACTTTTCAACTTAATTATTTGAATTCGTTAAAGATATTTAACCTCCAGAAGTTCTGCTTGGACTACAAAAGCCTCTTTGAAGCAGACCTACAATCTGTCAAAAGTCATGTTTTTTTACCCATACGTTCATTTATAATTACTTCCAGGGCTCGTGTTATTTAGTCACTATTCTGTTGCCGTTTCCTTCTGTGGTACCACTGGTGGTGATGTGGTTTATTCTGCACTTTCACCTGCATGGCAATCTGTATTTATATGAGTGAAAGTAATTCAGCATGTCTCACCTTTCCTCTCTGGCTTGGGTGGGCTGCAAAAAGAGAAACAATAAAGCAGCGTTACAATGAGACCCTTTTGAAGCAGATATCACTATCTGAATTCATGTTCATACTGTGAAGTTTAACGTGCTCAATGCTGACTGTCAACTGTACCAAAAACATTTTAAGAATTAGTCTTTTTTTAAGTATGATATGAAAATACATAATATTTAGAAAACTAAATCTCTTTAGCTTCATGCTAACTTTTTCATCTTTCAGCTGCTGCCTTCAAGGGTCGCCACAGCAGATCATCTGGGTCCATCTCACCATATCCCTAGCATCTTCCTCACCATCTTGTAAACTTTCTCTTTCAGTCTAGCTGCTATCCTTCTGTCAAAAATCACTTGTCTCCATCGGCTCCACCCTGCCTGCACTCTCTTCTTCACCTCTCTTGTGCGGGTCTGTTGCTTTGTACGGTAAAGTATTCATGTTCACTGCTTCTGCTCCCTGCATCTTATCCTTATGCTAACTAATGTAGGTAAAGGTAGGTAAACAGTGATGGTGAGGTTGCACTAGAATCCACTGGATTAAAAAAATATTTTGGGATTACTCCAAAATGAAGCATTTAAAATAGTATACTTTATACTTAGGAATAGTTGAAGCCATAACATTTTGAGTTCTAAAAATATTCTTTTCTTCCTTTCATACAACTCCACACATTTTCAATGCCAATAAAATGCATTTTACGTATTTAGAAATTACCACTGTCTCCTAGCACAAAGTTCAGCTTCTTCTGTTTTCCTGTGATGTTAAAAAAAAGTTGTGCAACACTAGTTTTAGAGACTTAGAGACTTTTACTGGACCTGCAGATGGTGGTAGAGGCGGAGGAGAATTGGTCACGTGATCGACATCGTCGTAAGTGTCTTCTTGCTGGTTCCTAAACAGCAGGTTAGGATTTAGCTGTTATTAATTCGAGTAGCATTATCCAGATAATACACAGCATGTCCAACATTTATCACCGTGTTTCTGTTCAAACAGGAAAATGAAAAAGTGTGTTTAATGTGTCACTCACATGGCTCCAGGATGTCGTGGGGGCAGATTTGGCAGTGCAGGTGGTGGGGCTTGATTCTGGGCCACATGGTTGCTCGCAGCAATGGGTTTCTTAAAACTGGGACCTGCAGCAGAAACATGCAGTGTTGACGCTGTGTTAGCCGATTACTCTTTAGGTGGTTTTGCTGTACTTTACTTGCTTCCAGTGTAAATTTAGCACTTTTTAGACCAATGCAAATGAATTTCACCAACACTGTCTGACACCATCTCTGATGACCACACAAGACGTGTACATAAATAGATGGGTATCTATGTTTCTAAATGTGAAAAACTTCCATTTTTCTTTGAAATAGGTCTCTCTAATTTCTGTGATGATTATATATGTCAAAGAGTCACATCAGTCTCATCTAGACACATCGAAACTGGCGCAAAGATGGTCCTCTGTACATAATCTTCAGAGACTGTTGACGGTATGTGTTAATAGGACTCTGACTATGATCAAGAATAATATATAAAAAATTTCTGCAACGAGGCATTTGAATCTCCTAGAGTGTTTTTCCTGCTTAAGTAACCCTTGTGTCACAAGATTTCGAGAACAATGACCAATCTTCGTTCACTGTCCACATAAAAAAATGTCCCAGGAACTTTAAAATGTGACTCACGGAGTTTTGAGAGTACTGAAAGTAAAAGTGAAAATGGCTACGTCTTTATGGAGTCTTTTTTGCCATGAAATGTATTCAGGTGTATAATGTGTAATGCACAACAACCAGGAAGTAATTAACAGTAAGTGCTTCAAAATGGTGTGTCTGTAATGTCGGTAAATGTGTTTCTTTGGCCACTAAATTTGAATGATGCACCTAAAAACAAACTCCAGTAATGTAGGCGATGCGAATTATGTAAATCTTTATAACTTTACTCAAGATCAATATAGGATCACAAAAGCCATAAGAAATAAAGGAAAGAAAGTGAGAGTACAGTGTTATTATCCAGAGTTATTACTAGTGGACGCTAGGCAATGTGGTTTGGTGGAATGAATCTCACAAAACTGCAAAACTGTGATCAGAACATTGCTCTCTTGGCCTTTAGAATTCCAGCCAAGACAGCCGACCCGACCTCTGACTGGAATATATTCACGTATGTTTCTATAGACAGAGCCTGTCTTTAAAAAGGCTCGCTGGCTTGCTGGAACTTACTTCCCCATGTGGTGAAACAAACTCGGCTGTCAGAGTGGCGAGTGAAGTGGGGGTAGAAAAGAGAAACTGGACAGGGAACTTGCAAATAGAGGAACCTAGTGTCACTTTAGTCTCTTATGTGAAGCTTGGAAGAACTGCAGCATTTGTGTAAACACACTGAAAATACACAGAGTATCTTATGCAGTGCAATATTTCATGCACAAGCATACTTTGTGTATTTCTTTTAGGTCTTATAAGCTAAAGTATGCTCAATAACTGCTGGCCAAACACTGCCCACGTCACTGAAACCACACTGACTTGTGAAGCAACTTCTATTTCACACTTCAGAAATGCGTTAACAGATCCTGTCCAAAGTAGCATTGCGGGCAATATAGAGGAAATGCACTTCAACCAATAAAATAAGAGGAACACCTTCTTTAGACAGTCACGAGAGCTGCATGCTCTTGAGTGCCCCACATTAACTCTTACACATTTAACCCTTTTCACGGGGGTGGGGAGACTGACTCTGCTTCTATAGAGAGTCCATTACATAAAATGTTGCTGGGGCTTGTTTTCCTGCAAATTCTGCTGTGTTTAATTTGCCATATGTGTTGTATACAGATTGAGATTAGAGAACCAAACACCCATGAGACCAAACTGAAAACAAAGGATGTAAAATCAAACAAAAAGCTGAAGTATTTCTGACTGGGGGGGTGGGGGGGCGCACATGTGCATCCCTGCTGGCTGGCAAAAGTTTACTGCCTGAAGCTGAACTCCCTGTCTCACATATGTAGAGCATATTTTCTACTTTCTTGTACGTTAGGCCATACTGCAAAGCAATAAAATGTTCATTTTCATCTCATTTTGAAAAGCCTATTTTGTGAGTTTGTTAAGCATTTTTTTAGAGTTCTCTTTTGATAGAGATACACATGATCTCATCAAGATTTGTCAGCAACCACAGCGGTCATCCATTTTTTATTAATAAAAAACAAATCCAAGACCTAAGTTTGGGTTTAAATGCTGTTTTCTAGTATTTCTTAGTGTACTCTTTGGATATTCAGCATTTCTTTAAACTAGAAACACCGAACTGTTCATCTATCAAATAAAATAAGTTTTTTTTCTAGTACAAGTGTATTTATTTACTTTCAAATAGTAAGGTTTCTTGTTCTGTATTGAAAAGTACACATTCTAGTCTTGCAACACTTCTGCTGTCATCTTACAGTAATGGGTGATAACAGGTAATTAAAATAAACAACAAATATATTTACATCTATGTATATTTTTTAAAGTAAAATTCTGAACTCTCCTTCGATTCTGAATAAAGGAAGTAGCTAACGTGCTGGGTTAACTTTAGCTTCATGAAGGTGTGATCACACGTGTCTGGGACAACGTTAAACTGTGAAAGCACGCCTCCACTGCATACTTGTGTAGAAAACACCAGACTGCTTTTCATTTAGGTTTAGTATCTTGCCCTAAGATCCTGTGTCATGCAGACTGGAGGAGGGATCAAACCACTGACCTTCAACTTAGTAGAAAACCTGCTTGACCTGCTGAGCCACAGCCACCATAAGTGGTACCATATAAATGAAACTGAATTGAATGATTCAGTAGATGATTACATTTAACTTTTACAAATATGGAAGGCTGTCAGCAGGTTTCTGAATGTGATAACTCGAGAACAAAGCAACATAGGAGTGCCAAATTGATACAATTGTATCTACTAAAACTATTAGGAGTTGTTTAAATCTCAGTGACCTCGGCCTCAAGGTCAGGGGTCAGGGGTCAGAGGATAAGTTTCCTCAAAATCTTGTGAATGTGACAACTTTATCATGGCTTGCTATACAGGTGGATGTCAGCAACCTGTCTGCTATCCGCCTAACTCAGTAATTCAGTCAATTTATGCTCACGACACCCTAAACAAACCAAAGTTTCAAGGCACACTTGTGTTCATATTTGTGAAAAACAGCATCTCAAACATTTTACATGCTCGTGGTGCTTCTTTTGATTACACTGTCAGATTAAAAGACTTTTGGTCATTTGGACCTGCATTACGTTCCATTAGTTTATAACTTGCCTCAATAACCTTATCAGACCCTTACACACAGGCCAACAAACGGTCTTGGTTCAGATCCACCACTCTATTGAAGCAGGCCAAGTTTTCTCAAAATATATATTTGGCTTCTACGTGGCTTCCTTCCTTTTGACACCCTGAGCCAGATGAAGCCACAATCCAAAAGGCAATGACCTTTGGCTGAAACGTGGCCCATCTCTTTACTTTTCTTTGGGAGTTGACTCAGGATGAGTACAAACACCACATGTCAGCCACAGGTCTACCAATTATGGGCCAGATGTCAGATGTGTTATAACATTTGGGTCACATCATGTACATGCTTGCCATAACCCATATCGAGCATGGCTCATGACATTTAGCTCAGGGCTGGGCCACATATCACAACTAAAGGTGGGTCTTGATACATCATTTGGTCTCAGTGTTGCTAATTCAAGTCAATAACCTGGACTTATCTATAGCTTGTGTGTCATTGGGGTCTTTTGGGGCATATTTATAACAAGTACAAAATCTCTCAGCTTTGTGGTTATTTGTGGTTAATTATATTAATAGCCTGCCTGTGCAACGGTTTTGGTTGAGCGAAATTATAGTATTTTATTTTTATGTTATCCCTGCATAGTACTACTTTTCAAGTATATGCGTCTGTGCAGTGTACAGATCCAGAGTGTACTATCCGAGATTGCTAGTGTCAGCAGACAATTTAGCATCCAACCAAACTGTTACGCCTCTTGGCTGTATGTATGGCAAAAAGTCAGCATGCCACTGACCAAAATGATAGTGTGGCTTTGCGGTTACACGGACAAATCCAACTTACCCTCGTCAGAGGCCTCTGAGCCTCTTTTAATGTTCTCCAGGTTGACTTTCGGAGGTCGGTTAGGTTTAGCAGGAGGAGGACCCAGAGCCAAGCTGTTGGGGAGAGGGTTACGCTTTGGGCCTGATGAATCATTTCCATTAACACCACCGCTGGCCAGAGGAGAGGGCTTGACTGGCTTCTTAAAACTGGGCTTCTTACTGGCTGGAGGTTTTGGAGGAGGAATGGAGTTAGTAGCTGTAAGGCCAGGTTTGCTGGTCCCACCACTCTCTGTCTGCTCAGTCTTTTCCTCCTTGTTGAACAGATTCTGAGCAGTCCTGAAGTTTGAAGTGGGCTTAGAAGAAGAGTTGGCCAGCGATGAAGGTTTGATCACATTGTCTTTGTTCCCTCCTGCCTGTTCCTCAGCTTGCTGCCGTAATTTTACAATGCCGCCAATCGGTTTTTGTTGCACACCAGGCAATTTAAGTGGCGCAGGACTGCTGTTTGGTGCTGCATTGTTTTCGTCTTTAACCCAGCTGGGCTTGTTGCTGATTGCTGGTGAAGGTTTAGGAAAGGCAGGTTTGGACTCAGACACGGTGGAGGTAAGAGGAGGTTTGTTGAATGGAGGCTTCTGTGCCAGGCTTTTAACTTCAGGAGCCTGTGATAAGGGTGATTTCAAGGGTGTCTGCTGTTTATTAACAGTAAAGGGTTTGCTGTTCGTGTTGCTATCATCCTGGATGTTGGCAAATCTGCTTGCCAAGGCTTTAGCTTTATTTGGCTCTTGTACCTCTGTGTCACTTTTAGTAGATACTGTGTTTTTTAGGAAACTTGGTTTTGGAGCCGTATTTACTGCACTGCCAGAGAGGCTTTCCAAGACTGGTTTCTTCTGTATAGGTGGGCCAGAGGAGAGGGTCGGGTGCAAGGGTTGTTTGATACGTCCAGGGGGCGCAGAGGAAGTCTCGTCAGTGCTTCCCCCACCTGCTTGGAAGCGAGCCATGATGGCCTTTACATCTGACTTATTGTCCTGAAGGGGAAAAAAAGACATAAGGGGTTCAGAAAGTGAGTTAATAAGAATCCAACACCACAGTAAGGATCAAACAGATGTTTACTTAAAGAAGAATCTAAGCTAAAGGAAAATAAGACCGTGCTTGCTAGAACATAAATGGCTTCAGCAGAAAATAAAATCCAGACAGAGCAAAAAGGGAATTTAAAAAAATGAGTTGCTCACACTGAGCTGCCATGAAAGTTCAAATAGGAACAGAAAGTTTCATTTCCTCTCATTTCCTTTCATTGTCCAGTCAGTAGAATTTGTGCTTTCTCTTCAGTTTCTCTTTCACTGCTCAATTAAACGGTCTTTTTTTCTCCCCAGTAATTTACCCAAGATCCCTCTCACACTATTTTTTTCTATGCACACATAGAAACTTAATGCACAGAGCTTTGTCTCAAAAGGTTAATCACAGGCTTTGTGGTTCAAACATGTTCAAATGACACTACATCTCAAAGTGTAGTAGTGGTTAGGCCAGCACCTTGATTGCAGCTACGGATTTGCAAAAGTGACCCTGTTTGTTAGTGTCTCTCTGTTAAAGATTTAATGTTTATAACAAAATATCCTCTGTCATGAAAATAAGGGATTTTATGTTCCTTGACTATAAGTATTCTCAGCATTTACAGGATTGTGTAATACAGGAACTTTGCAGATGACTCATGTCATTATTTTTCTATGTTTGGCACTCTTAAGCAATATTTGGAAAAAAAGAGACTATTTTCTGTCTTACAGTATTTTACCTTGAGAATTGCCAGCATTCAAAACACATCTGTTTCTGAGTCTGTTGCATTTGGCAGCATGGTGCAGTGGTTAGTATTGTTGACTCATACCTGGTATGAGTTCTGACCCTTGTGGTCAGGCTTTGTATGTGCATGTTCTGCCTGTGTAGGTTTTCTCCAGGTGCTCTAGCATCATTTCACAGTCTAAAGACATGGATATTTGGCTAACTGGTGGTTGTAAAGTTGTTGTAGGTACACTCTTATGTTGCCCTGTGATAAACTGGCGAGTTATCCCTACTCTCACATGATGTCAGAGTAAATGTGCTACATATGTCTGTACAACAAAAGCATCCTATAGGTTAAGATTAATAAAAGAAAAGATAATCAATCGAAGGATTGAGTGATTTTTCTTTTCTTCAGATGTTTAATATACTTGTCTTACAATCCCACACAATAATGTGGAAGTCTTAACATCAACTACTGCCCAGTTATTGTCTTCACTCCAGGTTTCATCATTTAAAAAACACACAATAACTAAAAACTTCCGACTAAAAAAAAACCCTTCTCTCAAACCACACTCTGTACCAACTTCCTGGTTTGTCACTGTCATAAACACAAGTTTCAAATGGCCCCAGTTTAAAAGCATTTATTACATGGACCTTTGTAATATACCTGTTTCAAGGTAGCTGCAAAATGGTGTTTACACTGGAAATAATTTAGATGGTCTGTGTTTTTAGAGTGGCTTTGAATGAATGAGGAGTTCAAATATGTGAACTGGAACAGTCGGTCTGTGAGTATGTAAAAGTGTGAGGCAGGAATAAGCTGCATTACTAACCTGAGGTACATTATTAACCACACTTTCATCCAGCGTCAGTTTAACAAAGTGTCATATATTTGGCTCGTGACCAACTAGGAGCCACACCTATTCTAATGAAGCTGGCTTGAGCAGGAAGTAGAGATAAGAGCATGAGGACACACAGCTGCAGCTATTCCTATGGAGCAATAAAAGCAAGGGAACACAATGCAATGGAAAGTGCAAATGTGCACCGCTATAAACAGAAACACTTAGCACACAGTGTTAACGTGCACTTATGTGCTGAGACTTAGACACAAAAACACAGAGTGAAGTGGAAGCTGATTTCTCTTGCTGACTTCTCATTGTAATAATGTGATATTGCATATGATGGCTCAGTGAGTTTCATAATCAGCATACAGTCCTGTGAAAAAGGAATATCACCCCATGGTTCAGTAGCTTGTAGAAACACCCTTAGTAACAATAACTAAAAATAGTTCTCTTCTGTATTACGTTGCAACGTTATAGAGGAATTTTAAAACACTGCTTCTGTTCATTGAAATTTGTGGGCATTTTTGCATTTGTATTGGTTTTGGATGCACAGCTCTCTTAAGGTCCCACCACAGCGAGGTTGAGGTCTGGACTCTGACTAGAGCATTGCAGTCCCTTGTGTTTTTTCTTTTTCTATTTTAGTCATTATATGTGGTTTACTGCTGTGCTTGGCATCATTGATCTGTTTCGTGACCCAATTTCAACCAAGATTTAGCTGAAACTGCACATTTAATTCTAGAACACTTTGGTATACAGAGGACTTCATGGTTGACTCAGTGACTGCAAGGTGCACATGTCCTGTGGCTGCAAAGCAAACCCAAATCATCAGCATCATCTATCAATAAGCTTGAAAGCTAGTGTGAGCCGCTTGTATCAACATGCTGTTTAGTTTTCCCCAAGCATGGTACAGTGTATTATTATTGCCAAACATTTGCTCTTTGGTCTCATCTGTCCAAAAGGCACTGTTCCAGGAGTCTTGTGATTTTTTCAGATGCAACTTTGTAACCTAAGTTGTGCGGCTCTGCTCTTTTTAGAAAGAAGAAGCTTTTTCTTTCAGCCTTTCCAGACATGTCATACTGTAGCGTCTGAGAAATACACTTCCAGTATATTTTACTGATGACATAATGCCCCAGTACTGTACATGGATCTATCTACTCTGGCGACCCTCTCTCTGGAAAGTAAGGGAGTGACAAAAAGTACCAGTCTCAGTCTTTAAGATGATGACTTTAGTCACCACCAGTGACCATGGACCAGACCATGTAGGGAATTTCGAGTCTTTAAAAGCTACACTGTCTAAAGAACTGAATCAGCAGTGGAGAAGTGGATGGTGTTTTATTTGATACATTTGGACACATTTTATTCTGAAATGTGCATTCACTGTTATCAATGAATGCACATCCACTGTCAACAACATGGCTTCAGTGTTGAAGAGAGAAATGTCAGTATATGCTCTTTAACAGCCAATCTCTCAGTAAACTGAGAGAGACAGTGGGTGGAACTTCACTGCAGTGGTGCCAGTAACATCAAGCGTTAAATATGTTAACGCTGAGCCTGAAATGCGGTTGAATATTAAATCGGTAGAAAGAAAAAGAGGAAAGTTCCCTCATAATACTTCTGTTTTTTAACCGCGGTAAGCTATAAATTGCCCAATATGTTATGTACAGGATTATTGCAGTTGCTTCTTCTCGAGATACGGGTGCACTGCAGTTGCAATTTTGTAAAGGACCTGCAAATTTTGTCACATACCAGAAACACCTCTTGATAGGATAGCCATTTATTGCACTACAGCTCAACACAAAGCTGCCATAGTTTGTGTGGCACCTATATACTTCTCTGAGATGGTTCAAAGGTTTGAACCATAAATTTAATGCAAAGCTGTTTAATGTAATTCTAGCTATGAAAATAATTATATGTAAATAATCCATTGTTATGGTGCAGGGTCAATGCACAAATAACATAATAAGCACAGAGTCTTGGATGCTAAACCAGTTACTCCAAACACATTTTCTCTTTTAATGTTTGTTCTTTCACAGAAGCCTTGTGAAAAGTGACCAGCTGAGAAACGACAGAGGAAGAGGAACCACGATTTCTATTTACAGTGTGATGAAAAGTGCAGAGCAAAGGTGCCTTGCTTAATCGAACTGACACAAAACCCAGAACCACCAACCCCAACTGTGAGGTTGAACTTTTCATTTTTTACACAGTACGTGAAAAGAAAATTGGGACAAAAATGCTTTAAATATCAAACTATTTTTAACGAGTTTAAACACGTGGTTTTAATTCAGCATTTTACTTTACTTAACTTTAACGATCACTGAAATGAATGAAAGCTTATGTTGACTGCTCAGAATACAAATATGACAACTCTGCTTTTGTCAGTGTGTACACATTAACTCGCTCAAGCAAATTAAAATGTACCAGTTTGTAATAATAATCAAGTATGGCTGACTTCTAAAAGATACAAAAGCTCATGCTATCCTGTCACGATAAGCCGTCTATAACACACATAACAACCATTCTGCAGTTTCAAGAGCAAGTTCCTTCTGTTAAACCCACAGTGCCCACTTAGAGTATTTCAATCATTTAAAATGTGATGATTAATTATTTAAGTGTCTTAAGTTTTACTCACCATCTTGAGGAAGACTTTCCCAGGCAGAGAGCTGGTCAACGACTGGCTGGTGGATAAAGGAGAGTGTTTGTTCAGTGCCTCTGTGCGAGTTTCTGTTTCTGTCACAGAGAGAAAGGCACTGAGATAGTGAGTGTTGATAGTGAATGACAAAGAGTGTGGCTGAGCATTGAGCATGTATGTCTGGGGGGGGATGTATACTCCCGTTCTTTCAGTGACATAAGCATCTGTCTACAACTGACTACTTCCTCTCTTAGTAGTATGTGTGTTTTGTGTGACTGTGGGTGTCACAACTCCTGTTATCTCCGTGTTTTGATCTCATTGATTTGCCTATCCCTGGCAAATTCCCTGCAGTTTCCCACTGTCCTTAACAAATGATGTTCACTCAGTCAGAGGCAGGTCAAAATGAAAAAACAAACCAAAACAGCCACAGTCAAAACTGTTTCATGGCAACTGTGTTAAAGAGGTGTTATAGCTTGTATGATGAAAAGGTTTTTGGTCAGCAGTGCGGGAAGACAACAAGCCATAGCCAATGAACAACATTAGAAGACAGCACAGGAAACATTGTGGTCATATGAGCGGCGCAAAGACAAGACAAGCGTATAAGACCAGCGTACGTCCATGCTAGTGGCTCTTTGAAGCCTTAGAAGTGCTTTGAGCTAAAGCAGAGGTGCCACAGTTCATTTCACAGAGGGGCAAACTGGTAAATGACAATCACATAAAGGGCCAAGCTTATATATTGAATTTATCACATGGCCTCATGTACTTTATGCAATTGTGTTCTCACACACTTATCTTTAAATATGTGAGAACACTTTAGGTTTATCTTATCATGTTTTCAAATGATAAGTCAGTGGTTTTATGGAAGAAAATGGTGTTATTTACATGCACTATTCAGCCTTCTGACATGAAAATTGGCTGCATGTTAGGATTTAAGAATTGCAAATGCGCACAGTTTTTCTGTTGTGAGAAAGTGAGCTTTACAGCTTCACTAAAAGAATACTTATAGTACTAGGCTTCATTTAGAAAACCTCTGTTAACGCTTCATGGCTTAAGTTTTGTTGTGGGTGTGTAGATCAAAAATGGCAATGATGATTACAAATAATCTTGTAGGAAATGCACAAGGGTTGTCATGGTCCTGGGTCGGTGACCCAGCGCTTTAAGTTTATTATTATCATTTTCCAATTTATTATCATGATTATTATTATTGTTTGAGTTCTACGTGTTATATTCGGTCTGCCTCTGAGTCTGCGTCTGTATCTCTGTCTGTCTATGGTGTCACCCCGTCTGTTTGTGAATCTGTCTGTTTAGTTCAATGTCTTGTCTGGTTCCATGTGTCTGAGTTTCCTGTTTTATTGTGAAGGTCTGTGTCGTATGTGAGTGTGCTCTGTTTACGTTTCCCCTGTCTCGTCAGCTGTGATTTCTCCCCGGTGTGTCCCCCTCCTGTCTCTCATCCCTTGATTACTGCCATCTGTGTATTTAAGCCCTGTGTTTCTCTGTGTCAGTGTCGCATCGTACCCTCAACTTGCTGTGTGTTTGTAATGTCCTGTCCTACAGCACCTCGGTTTAGAGTTTTGTTTTTGTAAGTTTTATTTCGTGAATCATTCCTCCAGCAATAAAGCTGCGTTTTCAGTTTATTCCCATCTCCAAGAGTCCTGCAATTTTGGGTCCACCACTTCTGCTTGCCTGCCACACAGCCAACCATGACAAGGGTGAAGAAGTAATTTATGTAGTCTGCCACTTCATGAATTGTCTGCCTTCAGCATTAGCATTCTTCTTTTTTTGCCAGTCTTTATTAGCTAGGTTATTACTCTGCATATCCAGTGTCTCATATGTAACTGCAGGCGACAGCTACAGCTGGGTGGACCGAAATTTAATGAGAAGATGTAGTGATAAGTAAAATTTGTAGAGAAGTTTCAGTTTCAGCATGCTAACAGCTAATAAGCTCAATTTAGAACTGAGAACACACTCTGTATAAAGAGCAGAAAATACAAGTGTCAACACAGGCTTTCTATGTGAAAGTTGAGTAACTCCACCAGTTGAGGCTCATTAACCCTAAAGAGAGCTAAGCAGCCCCCTAGTGGACACCAGTATGGCATTTTCTATCTTATTTTGTAGTAACAATTAAAAAAAATTCATGCAACATAGAATTTGTACCCGGAATCAGAACAAGCTGTAAAATCTGGACAGACAGTATTTTTAATGATGGCTACACATATCTTGTTGCATCCTTTCATGTTTTGTAATTTGCTTGTTCCTTTTCTTATCTGTCCCCCTTCCTCCATTGTGTTTGACATTCTCTGTATTTGTGGTTACAGGCCTGACCAACCTGCTGTGTTTGTCTGTTGTTTCTTTTCGCACCAACTAGTCCGGTTGGTGGTCAGTGGGGTCAGGAGGGGTCACTCCTAGTAAAAGTCTGTTACGCCACTGTCAGTGGAAGCTCAAAGGGACTATTTGGATTTCTCTCCAAGGTCTCTAATCGACCTGGCTTCCTTTTCCTTGGAATTTGTGAGGCACATAATGTCAGCATGCAAATTTGACACAGAGACAGTTTAAAGTGACTTTCTGTCTTACTTCAACCTTCATTCTTCTTCTTCTTACTTATAATTCACATTTTGAGGTGAAGGCCAGAGCTGAATTTAGAGCCAGTTGTGTGATGGATGTGTTTTTCTTTTCACTTTTTTTGCTTTGTTATATTGTACCATGTTTTGATTAGACTTATTGTTCAACTTATTGTACATTCACTTTCTGTTACACATCATAGTTATGTTACAACTATTCTTCACATCTGTTATATTATGTGGGACTACCTTTAGCATCAACCCTCATTTTTAAAGTAAAAATGCTTTTACTTTCTTTTCTATTTTCTTTTGTGATGTATAACCTCTATGTTAAAGGTTTAATTCACTCTTTTTGCACTTGCAGAGTCAATATTGCAGAGCCATATTATTGCATGTGAGGTGTTTGCTATTTTGGACACTTGCATTTGCTCTGAGCTAAGCCTGCATATCTTCTTCTTGTGTTGATTTTACTAAACATTGCTTCAGGATATATCTGACATGAGTTTCATTGTAAACATTTGCTATTCCCCTTGCTGGATCCCGGTTTGGTTAAGACCGATGGCTTTGTTTGTTAGTATTTGGATGAATGAGTCATATCATGTTCTGGTCACAACTCGATGTTAAACTTTCAGTGTTAGGACTTCTGAATTCAAGAAATCAGTCCATGCAGGCAAGTGAAGAACTCATGTAAAACTTTTGTTAACATCTGTATTACTGACCACGAGGTTTATGCGGCTCTTTAAAAAGTCATGGCTTAAATAAAAGAACTTCTCTTCTATTTCAATACTTTGTTCGTTTTAGTATCAGCATATTTCAGTAGAGAACCTTTCCTTTTTTGTACTTGCACAGTGGATGTGTTTGAAAGGTCTACACAGACATATTAGTAAAAAGCACCGTCTGCTCTGTCTTGAAATTACTTTCTTCCCTTTTTACATATGAAGTCAAAGAGAAAATTGCTTTTTTAAAGGGCAGTTGAAATGCTTGAATAAGACCACGCCATTGTCGTCTGCTTATCTTTTCAAATGTATTTATTTCTTGTAAAATATCCAGCTTATTATTGTACGATCCAGCAGATCATCATCTATACATCGACTTTATCGATTCTTATGAGTCCAGTTTTGAGGTCTCATTGGCTCAAGTCAAATCCACATGTTGATACTTTTTGTTTCATATTAAAAAATTTAGGTAGATAATCGCTTCTTCCTCTTTTTGTCATTATTCCTCGGATTGGCTGTAGAAGTGCATCATCTCTGCCCTCTCTTCATTGTATCCGTGGGAGTGTTCCTGCTCATTGCCTCCTCTTCCTCTGTCCTCCTGGCAGTGAATCCCCAGCCTCTTCTGCAGCTTCGCCTCCTGGAGGCGGAGCTCCATAGAGTCCACCAGGTCGTAGATGTTATCCAGGGACCACATAGGTGATGGAAACCATGTTTTGGGGTCACCATCCTTCCCCACAACCACCATGCTGAAATAGTCCTTATCGATCTTTAGCTGTTCCCTCATATTGTTGACCAAGTCAGGCGTCAATGACTCAACCTCAGTCTGACTGCGACCTGGGGGAAGGAATGGAAGTCATTTAAATTACACAAAACAGTGAAAAGCGAAAGAAACGAAAACTAGGATAACCCAGATACTTTCAGATTAGATAAAATATTATGACAGCTCAACCTTAAAACCACAGTCAAAACAAAACTTTCGAAAGCATTTCCTCTAGGCTCCAAAAGGGAGAGAGTCCCATATACTTCTATGTTGAAATGCTCGACTTTACAGCAAAAATAAACTTTTACTACCTGGAACAGAAACTTTTTCGTCCTCTGCAGCTAAATTTCCCCTTTGTGTCATCTGTGCTGACATTGATTTTATTTTTGCATTTTTAAAGGAAACATACAAAAAGGAGTCAAAAAATTAATCAAAAGCGCGTTTTTGTTTTTGTGCAGCATGTATTGCTATTTATCCATTGGGATCATTTTTGGTCAGCTGTATAGATCTCTTTGCTATAATGAAGGGGGAACTCCAGGCATCAAGGGCCGGTGTCCTGCAGGTTTTAGATGTGTCCTTGATCCAACACAGCTGATTAAAATGGCTAAATTTCTTCCTTAACATGGCTTGAAGTTCTCCAGAGGCCTGGTAACTAACCAATCATTTGATTCAAGTGTGTTGACCCAGGGTGAGATCTAAAACCTGCAGGACACTGGCACTTCAGGCCTAGAGTTCCCTACCACTGATGTAGACTACACCTGCCAACTGCATCTCCATCTCTGTGCAGGCCAAACCACATATCTACATGTGGCAAAAGGTTAGCAGTAGTGACAGCATGATAGAATATAAATACTGAGTGTGTCTTCCTCAGCTACAGGCTTCCTTTGGTTGACAGATGTAGCCTTTTGCAGTCCACAAAACCTGTGAGATCATGCAAGCCACATCAATCTTTTTTCTTTTTTTTTTAAACAAAGAATGCTCTTAAACCAAAATGTTTATTAAACTACCTACCTTAAAATATACAATATTACTAATGATTTCAAACGTGTATGCTCCATTACGTCTCATACACCTGGAATGCCCCACATTACCATGACGTACCATTTAAGGGAAATAACTCAACAGTTCCTGATGCTTTTTCTTCTGTTCCTATCAGCTTTAGCATGGCAAAGTGACGAATACCTGAGAAAAACACAAGAGAAGGTACATTTAGACTCATTAAAAGGGACACATTCAGCACAGATAATCAAAACGATCCCTTTTTATAAAGACAAAGAAATGATTTTTGTGTCGATGAACCTATTTAGCTAAGTGCCTGTCTAGCTATGGTTATATATTTCAAATAATATGGCTCTTGTACCACACAATTTTATAAATGCATAACATTTTTAATACACTAATATTCATATTATAATATTCATTGTTTGATTCTGTCATGATCCGTACAGTTTTGTTTAATGGTATGCTTTTTCAGGTCCGAATTTCACAACCATGACAAATCTACCCATGTCTGACTTCTGGCTTCCTTGTAACACTTCCTTGTTACCGCGGGTCTTTTAAAACACGTACCCAGGGGACATTCCTGTCCTCTGACAGCAGAGAGCTGCTGCTGAAACAAATAGTCATCCTCAGAGGGAGCAGAGATGAGCAGCAGTCTCCTTTTAGAAATGAACCTAGAAATGAAAAATATAGATTTAAACTTGGATACCTGTCAGTTTCATTCAGTCATTAGACCACCTTCTATAAAATGGAAGACCATAGATTCAATCATACTTTTACTCAGTTTTCAAATTTGAATTATGCTACACTTTATATCATGATTTGTGTTAATAAAATAGAAACAAACATAAACTTACACAGGAATCAATAAAGACGAATATGAAGAATAATTGCACGATTTAAGATAAAGATAGGAGATTGGACTGTGAAAGCTTCAGAGATCCACGCTCCACTAAAAAAAGGTTGCATTAACCACATGGGTTTTTTCACTGTTGATAATTTAAGGTGACGGAGAGATTAAAATATGCTGACCCTGTTTACAGCAATCTTCAAATTTATTTTGAGCTTGTTTTGTTCTTAGTGGATGGTGCTCACTGCAATAAAAACAGATTAGTTATATTACCTGAGCAGTGGGTTTTCTACTACAGGCTGTCCCATGTCTTTAGAGCACGCTGGTGGATTCTTTCTTTCCTTCTCTTTTTCTCGGTTCCTCGAGGGAAAGTTGTCAATGTAGTCAAACAAAGCCTGGCTTGATGGTGGAGCCTCAAAGACTCTCTGGGGGGGAAGGATAAGAGCAGGTGAGGGATTAGATCTTTAGTCTTTATGGGCATACATAAGCAACTAAACAACAAGGAAAATGTATTGCGATACAACTGTATTATTTAAAAAAATTTTCTTTTTTGGTGAATGTCAAAGTTATTAAGTGACCAACACTTGGTCACATAATAAAGTTGTTCCCGATTACTTTAAGTGTTGCTGGAGTCATCAGAACTTTGTCTTCTCCATGCACCCTGGAAGTAGGTGAAGTTGTGCCAGAAATATTTGTTGCTATGAACATCAAAGTCCCATCTTTACCTGGTTAAATAATGGGTTCCTCGATGGGTTACTTTAAGTTCAAATATTGCAATGGTTTTGAAATATGAGTGTGTTGTCCTTTTAATCGCTAAACTTATCTGCTATCAGAAAGCCAAATAAGCAAGAAAAGGCCAAACTTGGAAAGCTCAGGTGAGATTTTCTTACACTGGCCTTGATGTCATAATCTGTGACAGTCATTGAAAAGAGGTCGGGCGACGACAGGCCGAGCTCTGCCCTCAGCAGAGAGATGGCCCCTAAATCCAAGAAGTGCTCTGCTTGGCCACTGAGTGGAGGCTCTGAATCTGGAGAACACACATACAAAGGATATAAATCAATGTGTGCACACACAGATGTTAGAGAAAATACCAAGTACACGTTACAGTGCATGCAACAAAAACAGCAATTATAACCACTATATCCCAAATCAGTGTCTCTGAACGATGTGTGAACTTGAAGACAGTGAGTACACAGGGCTTTTGTTTGGCTGTGTATATTCACCAAGTCCTCTTGTGGAAAGGGACTACTGTGTTAACTGTTAAAATGTAACTACTGAAGTATCACAGTGTAAAGGTTAAACTAAACATTTACTACATTCCGCAGTGCAAAATTAAACTGTTACTTCCTGGTACACAAGTTCAGAGAACTATTACATTTTGCTTAGCAGTAAACCTGAGCTGTTTATGTTATTCTGACTAAACCACTTCACTTTATTATTGTGTATTGCTATATGCTTTATTAGATACTATCTGCTTTTTTATGGCTGATGGGAACTGTGTATTGTATGGGTTAGTTCCCTGATGATGAATTCCACTGACTTTGTTGTGCTCTTGATTTTGTATTCAGCGTCATACTGAGGCTGAACTTTGTAGTTTTGAGTTAAATGTCTCAACGCACATTGACTGGATTAGGCTAGCATTAAATTTGGTTCAGTAAGGCGCCCGCTCACACAGGTCTACAGATCAGCCTCCAGATAAAAATGTGCATTCTCTAATCACTTAATGCATGTTTAAATATTCAGTCCTGCAGGTCTATAGATTGACGGTGACCCTCTGGCATATATATTTTTCCTGGGGAAAATATATATTCCCTGACTGGTTGGCAAGTGGTTGCAATCGCTTGGTGACGTTGGTGGCAAAGAGGAATATGGTGCTGCACCAAAACTCTCCTTATGATTTCTTTGGTTGATAACAGTTTGCATTGAAGATGTTGTCATTGCAGCAACTCTACTACCAACCACAGTGATCACAAGGAGGTTTTAGTTTCAGCACCTTCTGTACAACTTCTAGCAACCACTCTCAACCCAATCATGGAATACACATTTTTCCCGGAGGACGGGAGGTTGCTATGCCACGTCTCTAGGCCTATGTGACTGAGGGATAATTTATGTCCCTCTGAAGTTGAACTGCCTTACTTTACCTTCAACCATATGTTATTAATAAATGATATACTGATATGGTGACATATGGGAGTTAGGCTAAAATATTAATCGAAGGCTCAAAACAACAGTTCTTCAAAAACAAGTCCACAAACAATTGTGTTCAAAAGTTTACATACATTCATCATGGCCATGAATGTCATGGCAGTTGAGGGCTTTTCAGCGTAACTGGTGCTGAAGGTTCTACATTGTCTTAACTTGACAAGGCCAAGACCTATTAGGTTCTTGATTGACTACAACTAGTAGTTTCTCTTTTCCAGAATAAAAAGAATTTGTTTGATGCCATTAATTGGATTGACCAATATTCAGAACAATGAGAAAGTCCAACGAACTCAGTCAAGATTAAAGAAAGACAATAGGAGACTTAAATTAAAACCTTTTGAAGCCATTTCTAAACAACTGCAGATTCCAAGATAATTAACTTAAATGACTGTAAGTATGTGCCATCACTATGTGGAAGAAGACCCAAACTGTCACCCTCAATAACTGAAAACATCCATCCATCCATTCGCTTCCGCTTATCCTTTTCAGGGTCGCGGGGGGCGCTGGAGCCTATCCCAGCTGTCATAGGGCGAGAGGCAGGGTACATCCTGGACAGGTCGCCAGTCTGTCGCAGGGCCAACACATAGGGACAGACAACCATTCGCACTCACATTCACTCGCACATTCACACAATGGCAATTTGGATTATCCAATTAACCTATCCCCACAAGCTGCATGTCTTTGGACGGTGGGAGGAAGCCGGAGTACCCGGAGAGAACCCACGCAAACACGGGGAGAACATGCAAACTCCACACAGAAAGACCCCGGCCTGATGGTGGAATTGAACTCAGGACCTTCTTGCTGTGCGGCAACAGTGCTAACCACCGTGCCACCGTGCTGCCTTTATCACATGATAAATGTTTTTATTTACACGTAATCCACGTTGAGAAATGGGGACGAGACAAACCAGAAAGAAGCAGACCAACACCAACAACCTCCTGTGAGTTTTGTAGGTTATTCCAGGCCATTCCTCACTTTGTACTCATGAGTGTCTGTGCTGTGCTGTTTGAAGAGCAAGCCCCATAGAAAACAAAAACAAAAAAACAAAAAACTGAAATATCAGAATGACTATGACATTCATGCGCAGGGTTAGTGTGTCTAAAAACAGACTTCAGACCAAAGGTTAAAATTAATTTATTAATAATCCATGTCTGTACACGCATAAGGCGTATACCAAGATGGCTATCTCTTTACTAACAACCTTAAGGCTTATAAACAGTCTGTGTATTTTACCGTTAGCTATTGTTAGCATGCTAAAATAGCTGGCAATAGGTCAACACCCACGGACAATTTTGTTACTGTTCAGTTTCTAGGAAGCACTATATTTGCCTTTGGTTGCATGTTAGTAAAAAACAAAACAAAACCAAATACGTGTTGGTTCAGTGAACCCTGAGAGGATTTGTAGTTTTAAAAGCATTCATGAAGAGAACCTAAACAAATGTTGAAATGCAAATACATAACTGGCAACAAAAGGTAAAAACCCTTCCTACCTAGGTGGTAGTGCTGAATTATAAGTGTGCCATCACTTCCCTGTCCAGTAATGGTTGCCACTGTGATCTTCCTTATAGCGAGTTCACAGCGATACTTCTCATTCTCCTCAGTCTGCTGGATATACAGTGTTGCCTCTCTGTTGGGTGTTGAGATCACCTTGTATGAGGCAAAACAAAAACATGAAAATTGGTTCAGGTACAGCCGTGAAAACACATGATTTAAATTCATTAACAATCTGGAGGCAAAGAGAAGTGCAACGATTAGACAAAAGGTCTTACCATCAACCTTCTTGTCCCCTTTAAACTGTCCAAAAACTCCTTCAGCGCTGTTTTATCCTTCTCACTTGCCTCTCTGTTGGACTTTTCCCCCCTTCCTTTTCTTTTCTTTCCTTTTTTCCCTTTGCCTATTTTCTTAGACCTCTGTTTTTCCTTTTTGTTCCCCTTTCCACTCTGACCAGTTTTATTTCCATTATTTTTCTCTACATTTCTTTTCTTTCCTTCTTCCACAGATGGATGAGTGCTGCAATACAATATATAAAAAAGTCACTTTGATGTCCATCCAGCACTAAAAACAGTATTTATGTGCTGTAAGCAGAAGAGGAGGCAAGAAATACCAGATGTGAACACAAATCAAAACATTCAAAGGCATACTCTTCACTCTGTTTCAAAGTCTAACAAAACATACTAACTTAAAAAGACATTACCTGTTTTTCTTTACTTCCTCATTGCTCCGTGAAACAGATGGAAGACTGCTCACCCTTGTTTTCTTCTGTACTTTAGAATTGATGGGATCATTGTTGCTCGAAGGCTTTCTCATTGTAGACGGCTTACGAATTACAAACCTCGACCGACCACTCAGTATATCCTGGATCTTACTCCTCAGAGCAGCTTTTTTGTCCAAAGGTGGTCTTCTTTGTAATGGCACCACAGAAGTCACATTTCCTCTCCTCTGAGGACTAAGTGTCATCTTTTTTCTTTTTTTCACAATCTTCTTTTTGGTGGTTTTACATCTAAAACATGGCATAGAAAACAAAAAATTCACATGTGTGTTCACTTGGAAAACTATGAAATCTTTATCTGTTTTTAATCATCATTTTTTTTAAACTGATGAACGTAAGTGTCAGGGATTGTAAAAAAAAAAATACAATAAAATAAAATGAGGGGGAGTTGTTTAGCAGGAAGTCTGGTGAGCAGATACTGCCCATGGAATAACGTCCTGTTCATGTCATGGTCCTGAGACCATGACTCAGTGACTTTGTGTTTGTGTTCTTTATTGTTATTATTCTCTTTATTATTCTTGGGCTGTTTTGGGATGGTTTGTGTTTTGGGATTTTAGATACTGGGTTCTGGGTTTGTGCTCCCTCTATTGGTCCCTGGTGTTAGTGTTCCCCTGTCTCGTCAGGTTAATCAGGTCCAGCTGTTTCCCCCCACCTGTGTGTGATTTCCCAGTGTCTCTCTGTGTACTTATAGTGTGTGTTTTCCTCTGCTCCTCGTCGCGTCGTCTGTGTTCATACCCTGTGAAATCCTCTGCGTGCTCTCCCTGCTGTTCTCCCTTCATGTTCAGGTTTGCCACTCCTTTGTGTAGTTTCTCCCAGTTTAGTTCGTCCTTAGTTCAGTTTTGCCATCTCCCTTTTATGTTTGGTATTGTCAATAAATCACCCTTCACGTCTGAAATAGTGCTGCGTTTGAGTCCTCCTTCCACTCTTCACACGGCCGCTGACCCGGACCGTGACAGTTCACCAATGAATCGCTTCACTTGTTCCCCATCGCTTTGTCAGTTGCTGCATTTGATATTCAATATTCTGGTTGTGTAGATTAGTCTTGCATATTTTCCAACCTTATTAGTCCATAGTATCCTTCTTTCCCATTGGTAGTTAATTCAGTCTCTCAGAAGTGAGTTTGACTTAAGCTAGTGCCCAACTGCTTATAGGTGAGTTATAGTTTCTGTGTTCTTGAGTCTGCTAGAGAGACTACTCTGATCTGAGTGACGTCAATTTCATCATCAGACAGTGAAAGCAAGGCGGTCATACACTTAAGTGACCGGATAAACTAATGAGACTTTTCTTTACCTGCATCAACTACTCAGCAGCCTCCAGGTGGAAGGAGGACAACCGTTACTCAGTCTCTGTAACTGCTAGTCTTATTTGTGTGCGTACGCCATATAATGGTCTAAAGATCTCTGAAACTCTTGTATATAATTGTTTTGCACTGGGTACAAATATCCTTGCACATTTTGTGACTCTTCTGTACTTATTGTTTCTGAATTCACTGCAGGAGCCTGTCTAGGACTGTTTGGCAAACTTCCTGACACGTTCCTCTCAAAGCTCAGAAATATTACATTAATTTAATTTGTGATGTTGACTTGACCATAGATGTGCATGTCAGAGTAAATTGTTGTCTGACTCTCTCTGCTAGCCCTGTAATATACTGGCAACATGTCCAGGGTATATCCTGGCTGTCACTCCATGACCGCTGGGATAGGCTCCAGACCTCTATGACCCTGAACTGTGTAAGTGGAAGAAAATGAATTATTGATGCTAAACAGGACAAACATTTCACGGTGTACAGCTGAAAAGGAAGCATGATCATCATATATAGGACCTTTAAAATTAGTCATCACATAAAAATAAAAGTAAGGTAGTGAAACCTGAGGTGAGATCCTTTTCTGGTCATCTTCTCCAGCTTCCTCATGGGGAACTGATCGATGACCTCCAAAACGGCCTCGACACGCACCGGATAAGGGAAGCGCTCGCTGACCCGTAGGTTCTTCTTTATAACCAGCATGGTGAACTTTTGCTCCTGACATGATTGGTGTTCAACACAAATCAGAAACACATCAACTAGTAAACCACCAAGAAGCATTTCAGTTTAAAAAAGAATTAAAAACGCAATAACTTTTTTATATGTTGCCAAGAGTTTGAAATGAATCACACAGTTTATGGCACACTGGTTACTTGGCTGGTAAGCTCCAGGTAGTGCAGCAGTTTGGTAACCGTGTCGGGGTCCAGGTTCTCGACTGTGGCATCTCCTTGAAAAGTTGTTTTCTGGATCCGTCCCTCCATCATAGCATTCTGAATGATAGTTACAATGTACGTATCTCTTTCTGCTAAATGGCAGTTCAGGCCTTTCTGAGTAAGGCAGAGAAAGAAACAATCAAATAAAACAAGTAAAAATTGATGGATAAGCAGCTAGTTTAAATTTTTTTTTAAATCTGAAAAAAGAGTAAATAATGTGTATGTATCAGAATAAATTGCAGAGAAGTACTTGCTCCATTTCTTCTAGCTGTTTCTCCATCATACGAAGATATTGGTCACTGTGGGATGGAGCTGTTATCACCCACAGACGCTTTTTACCTGCAAGGGAAAATCGGTGACTGTAGGGACATAAGAACAGGAACATCTGCTGGTCAATTAATTCCTCTTACCTGCAAAGTCAGCCAGGAAATCCATCTCTGGAGCCAAGCTTGATGATGACTCTCCAACTTTTCTGTTATATCCATCTTCTCTGCTTTCTTCCAGCCCTAATCCATGTTCAATTCCAGGAGGAAGGTCTGAGTAGTCTCCCCAGTCTCGTACATTTGGGTCCAACAGTTCCTTTGGCTTACCGTCACCGAAGCCCTGCCATGCAGCCAGCAAACCCAGGTTGTTGAGGCTCCACAAAGCTGCAATCAGCAACAGATAGTGTGAGGTAAAAAACTGAGGCATCTTCACTGATGTTGCAAATAAATTGGTCTGGCGATCAGCTGGAACTGCTTAGCAGCTCATAAATCCTCATCTGAAGTAAAAATACATATGTGCAGTGTTGCTTTCACCACCGCTTGTTTAGAAGTGATGTGCAGTTATTTTAAAAAAGGGGAAAAAAAAGTATCCAGTTAATAAAACAATAGCCTGAATCCCAGTTCAACGCTCCACTGAAGGCTTTATGGTGAAAAACAGGTGGATCCAACCTGGAATCTGTAAAGGAAAGGGAAAAGCAAAGACTATCGTGGTGTTAACGTCTCTCTGCAGCAGAGAAACTGACTCGAGAGACACTCCTCTCCTTACACACAGACACACACTCCTGGATCGAATTAAACCCCAGACCCTTTAACAGGAAACTCCTGGAATTTTCTGCAACTTCAAAGCATTTTCTCCCAGAAAACTCTCTCTCCCTCTCTGTCCCACACACTACCATACTATTACACACACACACCACAAAAAATAGTCATTGTTGCATAATTGGCGCCACACATTGTCTTTGGTTTGAATCTCTTCACCAGATGAAATTTCATTGTATTCAGCATGTTTGATTTACACATATGTCACTATCTGTCAGACAAAAGGATGAACTTTAATCACAAACTTTGTTACCGCACACATGATTTGTGAGAGGTGATTTCCTGGGGTTTTCCCAGGAAAAGGGCAAAGACAGTGAGGGTCATAAACTTTGGGAAGTTCAGGCAGTTCAGACCAAAGCCATTTGTTCAGGAGAGTCAAAGCTTTTAAGTGATGGGAAATGGCAATTACCATAAATAACCAAGACCACACTGCAGATGCCGATGTCTAGAAAAGGTCACACCAGTTCAAAATTGTCAATCTGAGACAAATGTCCTCACAGGGCAAGAGCCTTCTGTCAGGTAAAGGCACTCATCTTTCTCCAACCTCACAAAGCTTAAAAACAACAAAGCTAGATAGCTTACAACCACCTTCCTCTCATTAAAACCTCCAAATCTGACTTGAAATAGCTGCAATTTGAACCTATAAACCCCCAGATCTCTTCAAATGCAAACATAATCACTGAAATGGTGACAGAAATTCTGTTTTGCAGAATATTTAGAGCATTCTTAGTAGTGATCTTAGTAATTATTGTTATGTTCACTAACTGGGCAGTTTTTATTAGGTAAACATTGCTACTACTGGGTTGAACACCTTTTAATTCTTTGTGGTGTAGATTCAACAAGGCGTTGGAGTTTTTTTGGTCCACATTGACATGACTGGCATGCTATTACATGGCCAACAGCTTAAACTGACAGGGTGGATCCATGCTTTTCAGGCTGTTTATGCCAGATTCAGATCCTACCATATGAATGTTCCAGTAGAAATGGAGCCTCATCAGAACAGGTAGTCTTTCCAGTCTTCTGTTGCCTAAATACAGTGATAACCATGTGATGTGACTGGCTGATTAGATATTTGCATTAAAAGAGGTTGAACAGGTTTCCCTAATAAAAGTGACTATAAATTATTTTATAGAATTATTGCCCTTATTCTATAAAACAAGCAAATATTTCATGTTTTGTATGATAAATCAAATGCAATTTTTTATATTATATAAATAAAGTATCCACATAAGTATGAAAACTGCACATTGTTAGTATTTTATATGTAATTTCATTTGTAACAAATCATTAGTGGATCTACTGCACATAGCGAGGAAGTGCAACAGGTAGAATTTTTTGTCAGATGGACTGAAAAACACATGCTTTGAAGAGTTATGACTTTTTAAATATTCTTGCACAAGTTTCTTTGCCTCAAAAATGGAATTTAGTGAGAATAGGGACAAAATAAAGACAATGGAAGAATGCAGGCTGTCAGTGCAATTAGAAGAGCTGTCTGTAGGGTGAAATGAAATACAATGAGAACCAGGTGCAGCCACAATGCATCCCGCTCTGTGGTCCTGATAAAGAGAACCAGATGATCACTGTGTATGAGAAATAGAGGATTTGTTCTGTTTACATGTGCTGTGCTTTAAGTGAATGAATGTGAGAGAAAAGAAGCTAAGAATAGCATAAACAAAGACACATAAAGAAGCTGCTATCTTGTTGTTTAAGTGTCAAAACAGGTCGTGTATCAGTTTTTGTAATAATGATACACAGTTAAAAGGTAAAAACAGTAAGAATTCACCTCCCCGTTAGCACAACAATGTGATTTTTCATAGCAAATACATCATTTAAGAGACAATCATGATGTCAGATTTCATTTCAGACAGTGTACCAGCTTACATTTACCATGATGAGAGATCTTTGGGTTAAGACCAAGAATAACAGAGTGAAAGCCTCCTTCCACTGACTTCACAGCACCATTCATATTACACTTTGCACGAGAACGCTGAATTTCATACAGCTGTGCAGTCTCCAACATACCAAATGAAGCCCAGGTGTTGAGTTTAGTGTTTTATATGTAAGATTACAATGACATGCTAACATAATCAAATGCACAACAGCCTCAGGTCAGTATGAGGTCGCACATGATGACATCACAAGGGGGAGGACACGTATAACATCAGTCTCCAAATCATAAACACAGACAAAAGATTTAAATTTGTACAAATATATTTGTATGCATAGTAAATTGAGATAACTGACCTGCCACGATGAACAAAAAAACTCCAGGGACCCCCAACCTTCTGGTGACCACAAAAAACTTGTTCTAATCTGAATAGAAGAGTATTTTGGAGTCTGGATTGTGAAAAACATTGTCAGCTAGGTTTACTGAAAAGATAAACAACTCAAGGTAAACACCTTAAAAAAAGCCCCTCACTAATATTGACCAAATCCTATGAATTGGACCTCTGTGTCTACCTTTGTGACATCATGAATTTTTTGTTTTGCTTATATGATGCCTAGTAGAGCCACAGAGAGGGTCACCTTAAAGCAAGGACATCCTAGTTATTAACAGTGGGCATGCCAAGTATGCAAAGTGCACAGCTGACTTTGTGACTATGTGAGACTGTTACATGTGCACAAATTAATGCACATGAATCGCACACAATTAAATCAACCTCAGTGCAAGTCTCAGCCCTGAAAGTTGGCCCTAAGTATATTTTTTTTAATCCAGGTCCCCAAGTAAGCATCTGTAGACCCATGCAAAAGTGAATTTTGTAATGTTTACTCCAAATGTAGATGGGGCTTCTCATAGCTCAGAATGAATCTTTCTGGGGTAACCTGAGATATAAGCACATGTGGGTCCTCATACATTGCATTTTTCAGTGCTTTGAAAAAATATCCGACCTCTTCCTGCTTTTTATTTGCAGAAAGGAAGGGGTATATACTTTTTCACAGCACTGAGCATGCATTAATGAAACACAGCTGGCAATAGCCTATTTTTTTGGCTCAGTGCTACTTTGGGGAGACCAAGAATTCCTCTGTGCAGGAACAAAAAGAATGAGAGTATTGGCTGCGGGCTGCTTTATCCACGAAATGAAAGCAAATGCGAATAGCAACACAAAAACTGTACAGTAAACTCTATGAATCAAGCGGAGCCTCATATTTAGTAAACTGTAGTAGAGCGCGCCTCAGTGGGGCCATGCAGAGTTGCACCTTCAACGTTTTTTTATGCATTTTTCAGGTACATTACAGAAATGTGCTCATTAGTCTTTTCCAGCACATGGAAAGGCTTCACCATAACTTTTCGTCTGATTTAAGGCTGTAAATCTGATGACATATAATATGTGGAAAAGTTATCATAAAGCATAAAAGGAAACGTTGACAAGACAGAGAAACGGCACTGACAGTAACAGCGCAACATGCGCCGCCTGATATCCTCTGACGCATCTCCCGTGGTCCAATCACGTCTCTGTGCCGGCCGCTTCTCCTCACTCCTTCCGGGTCGTCGCAAAGTTCGCCTGTGCTGCACAGAGCCGGGGACTGTCTTCAAAGGTCAGTCGAGTTATCAATCGTTAACCTCTCCACTCTCGCTTTCCACCATACATTTGTTTCGGTTTGCATTTCTGCGAGTGTGCGAGGGGCCTTTTTGACTCACACGTCGCCTACATGTATGAATCAGAACCATATGACTTTGTATGCAAGCTAGCGCGCTTTATGTTAGCTCGGGTTAGCTTCCTTACCCCCCCCCCCCCCCCCCCCCCGTTATATATTTTGTCACGGGTATAGACAAAAAGAAGCGAGCAGCCCGCCTGGATTGTGAGCGTGTTGTCTCTTGAGTCGCAGGGGAAGCTGTGTGAGAGCTGGCCCGCCTGAAATGCGTTTAATGCACCAGCTTTTATGCTCCAGATTCTTTGAATGACACCGCTGTGTTGTTGTTATTGTAAGGAAGCCATTGATATGTGGTTTTGTTTTACTGGTGACTCACGAGGTGGTGGAAAGGTTAACGGTGCTCAGAGCGGGTTAAGCATAGAACACAAAGCAGCAGACCCAAGCAGCTTGATGATGATGTTGGTGGTTATTTTTATGTATCTTTAGCTAACTGTTAGCTGAAACTCAATGACGTGGTAGTTACAGGTTAAAAAAAACAAACAAACCCTCAACTACTGCCTTTAAATGATCCACAATTAACTTTTATCGACCTTTATTCGTGTTGTTATTTATTTATTAATTCATACACGTAGTTCAGTTTGCGTTTATGTTGCCACGTTTCATTCAGGCCTGTTTAACTTCAGCCTTGGTTTACTGAGGACTGCTCAGCTTTTGTGCTCCAACTGAATGCCTGAAAAATCAATAATAATGATGATAATAATACTACTAAAAATGTCTAGCATGAATATCCAAACAGTGTATGCACATCCAAGGCTGTACACTGAGAGATCCCATTGTTAATGAGCTTCTTAATTATCAGTAAACATCAAATGACTGTTTTTTTGTTTATGAAGTTGTACAGTTTGGTTTTCTTGGGTAGTTTTTGAATATTGTTGGTCATATGTGGCCTGTTACATTTTCACTACTGTTTAACTCTAGATTGAGAGCTTAATTCAATAATGAAATAACAATAAATAACTTAATTTAAAATGTTTGCAGGCATATTCATTAATGTGCCTACGCTATGATTGTATGACTGTATTTAGATTTAATGATGTATTGATTGCTGTTTATAATTTATCACTTGTGTTTTTTGTGTACTAAGACATTGTTATTAGCTCTTTAAACTTTTTACAAAAAAATTACGAACAGCTCAATTAATAGCATTGATTGCAGTTTACACAGTAACTATATTTTCCACTCACAAAGGTGTAGCAGCAAATAATATGATTTTTTTGCTTGACAAATTACTTGAAATATTGAGGATTCCTCAGTTCATTGAGTCCCTTGAACGCCACTCTCTGCACTAATGATTGGTGCATGTTTTTAACCTTTACTCAAGACATAAAAAGTGGCACAGTAGAGCTTGTAGCCAGTGCGGTCTAGTTTGAACCCTTCTGCACCAGCCTCCTCTCCTAGTTTATCCCAGTCATATTATCTTCTTTTAAAGCAAACATACTACGCCACATATGCTGTTTACTGCCTTTGAATCATTTGGTTTGTTGCAATTAAAATAAGTGATTGTAGTTCTCTGTGGCTTTATTAGTGCACAGTTAGGTTGATATGCGATCAAACAACGCACTCATAATAAGGTGCTGAATTTTAGTGCAGCTATGTGACCTGTTGCATAAACAGTGGTCACTTGCATGTCCTTGATGTGCAAGGGAAGGACAGTTTTCTGTGAAAGGATTTGGCATGTGTGTAGTTGGATTCTAGTTCTGGGATCGAGAAAAATATTCAACATGCTTATTTATTCCTCTCACTTCAACATAGTTTCATCCTGCAGTTCTTCTTAACCTCTAACCACCCTCCCCTCTCTCTCTTTTCATGTCTCCTCCCAGGAGGGCTGTTGTCTGTCCTCTATAGCTCCTCCTGCAGTGTGAGTGTCAGGTGTGTGTGCGTGCACCATGGCTAGCCTCCTCCGAGTTGTGGCAGCCAGCTGCTCAGCGCCTGTGTTCAGCGGGGTTTCTGCTGTAAAGCTGCAGAGTGGCCGTACCATCAAGTCAACATGTCTGCGTTTTTTTAGGACCCATCAAGCCCTCGGGCGATGTGCTAGTCCAGGTAAGGCACTGCACAGTGAGGAGCGTAAGTTAAAGAATCATTAATGCTATAATCAGTGTGGTGTGACTCTTTGTTTTATTGACTGTCTTCGTAATCCATAAAATGGGCAAGGTGACCCAGGCCTGGAACAGTGTTTTATTGCTAGGTGTAAGCTTTTGTGACCTAGTGTTCCTATATAAGAATAATGCCATGAAATTCACAATTATGTATGATTGGTCATTCTTTAATAGCAGGCTGGGTTTTTCTGCTGTTTCATTGAGACATGTCTTTGAGATATAGGTAGATATTTAACCGCTGATAGCCACAGGAGCAACACCACCTGTAGCATCCATGTCTTTTCTCAGTGTCAGGTGTACAGCATGAGTGTTACAGGTGTCTGCTACGCATTATATAAAACAGATAGAGGGTTATTCAGTTCACCTTAATCACTGTTGCAGCATTCTATTCATTCATTCTTGCATGCTTGTTTTGAAGGTCAGTGTTATGAAATAGTTAATCCAGAGGACAAACTTCAGTCTCATCCAGCAGTTTTTCAGTTTGGAGTTTTGCTTTAGAGTCGGTGTTGCATACTGTTTAAATATCATATAGTGCATAACCCAGTTTCAGGGACATTCTCAGTTTGAAGGCTCTGAGGAAGCAGGTGTGATGACTGTGAAGCCAGTACCAGCTGGTTAGAGGAGCTTTATGTCTGCGTGTGCTGGTTTCCTTTGCTTCATGGTGACATGGGTTGATTTTCTACAGTTCAGCTCGGTCCAGTAACAGCTGGCAGCGTTTATTCTGGACACACAAGTGTCAGATTATGATCTCATGTAGGAGGGGCACACATGCTTACGTGTGATTATGCTTTGACCTCCAGAGAACCTATATACTCACAGCATAACCTGAAAGCATGTGTTTACGTGAGACGGGTTTTGTTCTTTAAAGTGGACAAGATCAGACTTTGCTGCATGTTGTGTATGGTGTTGGCATAACTTGCAAGCAAGCTTACAGACATAACTGACTGTGGGATTAGAGTTAGCAAATGAGCACAGCATGATGCTTCTGACTTCTTTTGTAAAATTGTCAGAGAACTGCTTCAGCACTAATCTAAAAAAATAAAAATCACCGTAATCTTATTTGTAAGTTTTTATCTCAGCCCAATCAATGATTATAATGTCCCTGTATAATAAAAGGCTGGTTTGCCGTACGTCTAAGCATCCCCTCCTTTGAAACAACCCAGGTCTGTCAGCCTCTCAGCATTTCCTCTTGTCCTCATTTCCAAGAAAATCGGCACAGTGTAAACATGTTTATTTAAAAACAACAATCACGTGCCTCTGAGGGTCTGCCCTTTTCAATGTTTCATTCATAGGGGAAGGTGTCGAGGCTGCAGGCTCAGGGTTTCAGTCGTGGAAGCTTTCATTGCTCTCACAGTAACGTAATAAGTTATCTTCAACTCATAAGACTATCTTCACTTGTCTTGTCTCTTGTGTCTGCACCGGGTCTTCTGAGCACGTCTATGTTGCAAGTGTTGTTGATATGTGAAGGGATTAACACGGATCACTTTGATCATCATCATCGATCTATCCGTATGTTTGCAATCGGACTACATTAGTTTAGTTTGTTGAAAATGTCACGTTACATATGCGGTAATTGATTAGGTCTTTAGCAAAAAAAGGTAATCAACAGCCCTTGGTCACTGCTTTTAGTGAATGGATTTATCTGCTTTTGTCTACTCAGCGTGCTTATTCAGAGCATTTTATTTTGGTAGATAGGGTTCTTATATCAGTACTGACCTTTGATTTATAGACCATATTCACATGGTTGGCTCAGAAAAATAAATTCTGAGCCGTCTTGTGCTGCAACGCTTCCTGTAAAAGTGGCCATAGGATGGGTCACTGCAGCAGCAGGAGCAAAAAAGAGTAAAGGTTCATGTGTATGGGTTGAGGAGGCAGCAGGAAGGAACTGCAGTGGAATTTCCCATAGGAGCCAATAAAGCATGTGCCTGCCTGTCACTTGAAAAAGAAAGTATTATAAAAAGACTCTGACGTTTTCAGTTTGTTCTTTCTGTTGTTTTCTTTTCAGTTTCTCTTTTGCTACTAATTTATCCCTTGTTATTCTCTCATATCATACTCCCCTTTTTATGTCACCATTTGAATCAGTAAATGATTTGATTAGTAAATGAGAGACTCAAAATACCTGCAAAACTGATGAATTTACCAGCAGTCCAAGCTGTAGTTTGTGTTTACTGCTAATTTGCAAATGTCACATGAAGAGAAAAATCTTATCAGGAATGCAAACAAAGGCCGTTATTTATATGTTTATGGTAAACTCAGCTAAGTTGTCCTTTCATGTAGTAGTAGCAAAGATCCATAGCATAAGCAAAATGTTGTGGCTTGTTTATTGTCACTATATCTTTCTGCTGTTTTGGAACATGGCATCTTCAGTCGTACAAACCCAGAAACACACTGCACATTTCTACCATCTTTCTTCATTAAGGATTCAATATTTATTTATTTCACCTTAGCTTTTGTAGCTCATTAAAAAATTTCCTTCAGTTTGTGAGTTTCACCAGATCATTTTCCCCTCTCTAGGTATTCCATACAAACAACTCACAGTCGGCGTTCCCAAAGAAATTTTCCAGAATGAACGCAGAGTGGCGCTATCGCCTGCCGGCGTCCAGGCACTCATTAAACAGGGTTTCAATGTTGTTGTGGAGTCCGGAGCTGGAGAGTCTTCCAAGTTCGGTGATGAACAGTACGCCCAGGCTGGAGCAACAATTAAAGACCTCAAAGATGTCTTAGCCTCTGATGTGGTGGTTAAGGTAAGTCTTAAATAAAGAGAGGGTGTGTTGTGTAGAGAGGGAAGAGGAGGCCACAAAAGGCGGTTGAATGAAACCTGTGCCAGAAATGTATCACTATCTGACTGACTGGTTAAGAAGAGGTAATGAAGGATAATAGAAGGAAGTGGGGGAAAGGAAGGAAGTCATAGTTTTGATGATGACAGCAGCTTTTGGCGTGATGTGTGTCTTGTGGTGTAAGTGTAGGAGGATGTGGAGGGATGACAGAGTATGTGAATGCAGGGAAAAAAAACATGTCACTATCCCAAAACAATTAAACTGTCTGTCTTCACGTCAGACATGGTGGTTGAGGATGAGAAAAAGGCAGCGATTCTAAGAAAATGAGAAGCAGCTTCATGCTTTTACAGGTTCTTATTTGATAATCATTTATAATTAAAGGTTTGTTATTTTATAATCTAAACTAATATGAAAGTGGAAAAATGTCAGAGAGAAGTGAAGGTTGCTGTGGATGACTTACTTTAAACACAACCTACTGGATCCTTACTTCCTTGGATACTATACGTACCAGTATGGACCTGAGTTTTAGTACATTGGTCACTCATGAAAGAGCCTTGGTAACTGTAATATACTACTGATGAAACCAGTGGGTGAGTCTGGACTGGAACTGATGGTGTTAACTTCATAGCATAAAAAAAGTCAGAACTAAAAAACACTAAAACTAAAACACTGCACTGTAGTTGGCTGATGTCGAAGAAAAGGTAGAAATATACATATCTATAAAAATATAGGAAACACTTGCAGTACTCTATAGTAGCTTTGATATATACTCTGGGATAAACTGATCTCGATAAGATCTGATCAGTTATTTCTGGTCACACTACGTTCGTTTTGAACTATGTGAGCTTTGTCTGCTTCCAGGTCCGTGCTCCTATTTTCAACCCTGCTCTGGGTGTGCATGAGGTGGATATGATGAAGGATGCATCTACTTTGATCAGCTTCATCTATCCAGCTCAGAACCCTGAGCTGATGGACATGCTGTCCAAGAAGAAAGCAACTGTCCTGGCTATGGACCAGGTGCCCAGAGTCACCATTGCCCAGGGTTACGATGCACTGAGCTCCATGGCAAACATCGCAGGGTATGTTCACAGTGCCTTCAAGGCATGTATTGTTGACTGCTTGCGTCCAGTTGAATGATCTGCTCCTGTCTTCCTGTACTCTTGTCTTATAAACAAAATGTTGAATTACAGACCCAGACCAGAAAAAGGAAAACATTTCTTCAGATGTTTTAGCAACTGCTCAATTTTTCTTTCTTTTTTGCATGTAGCACATCTATATTCATTGTTTTCTTTGTTATGAATTCCCTGTCTTTTCAGGTACAAGGCAGTGGTGCTGGCAGCTAACAGCTTTGGACGGTTTTTCACTGGACAAATTACAGCAGCCGGGAAAGTGCCTCCTGCAAAGGTGTGTAGTCTGAGTCCGTGTACTTTTGGAGGTAGCATTTCTTTTATTTAGAAGGTATGCGTCTGTGAATGTGACTCTGCCAGTTTTAACTTTAAGCATGGGCCATAACTCTGGTCATCCTTAACTAGTATTTGTACGCCTTCTTTAATAGGTGCTCATCATTGGAGGTGGCGTGGCTGGGTTGGCAGCAGCGGGCACCGCCAGAGCCATGGGAGCCATTGTCAGAGGATTTGATACGAGGTTAGAAAAGTTATTGACTGTAAAATATTATTTGTTATTGTTTTTTGTTCACCAGCTAATATAGTCAGTATTATTAATTTAGTGTAGAACTAGCGGCTACAATGGCAACATCTAATATCGCAGTTAATCACAGCGACAAAGGCGTTGTGTCTCCTTTGGCTTTTTCACAATAAAAGCTGTCTTTGGCAGTTGAACACTTTGAAGCAGCAGCAGTAAAAAGCTAAGAGAAAAGTGAAGGAAATGTGCAGTAATGATGTAAAAAATGGGATAAAATTATGACGCATGCCTTCTTTCCTTTGAGTTCCTTATACCTGCTATACATGGAAAATTCAAAGAAAACAAGGGCTTTGTAAATGTAAGGGCCTTCATCCCTTCATATACTATACCGTTCAGTTTTATAAAGTTAATTCTACAGTCATGCTAATTTTCTGTGTGCAGTGAACTTGCTGTCCTATAGATTTTATTTTACAGCAGTTAAAGTCAGCAACCAGATCTCGGACTTGTCTAAGGAGCTTGGAAAGAAAAGCGTCTGGACTTCTTTGAGTTGCTTGAAGAGAAAGAAGTCCAGACGCTTTTCATTCCAAGCTCCTTAGACTACGATGACCTGGATGACTGAAAACAATCACAGACAGATCTCTGACTATTTGCAGACTTTGTAGACCTAACAGATAAAGTCAAAATTAAAGCCACTATTAAGCCAGATTCAGTCTGCAATCTGTCTGCGATTGATTGGGGTCCAGCTGGCATACTCTGTTTGTGATAATATAGTGATTAGCTGTGATAAATTCAGTCACAACCTCATCAATAATGGGGACGTAGTTGGTGCAGTTGGTAACCATCTGAGTCACGTTCCCTACTGCAAAAACATGCCAACGATTGCATCTGAGAATGGCTGAGTTGTGCTCATTAAGGGTGTTGTATGCTTAACGTCTGGTTGACCAGCTTGTCGCCACAGCTACTGCACAAAATTCAGTGCAATCACTAGACAACCACCAATTTTGTTTTTCCTAGTCACAAGGTTGGCTTCCTATTTTTACTCTAGTGTGACTGAGACATTAACACATGTTATTGCTGTAACACAGTATTCACAGTGTGTTTCTCTTCAAGTTTTATGGACATACAGTGTTTCTCATATTGTACCACATAATCATTTTTAGAAGTGATTATTCTTCTGATATTTTCATGATTATTGTTTTTCTTTATTGAATGTAGTGCTTGTTATCTCTCATATCCCAACTTGATATCTTGATTTGGGTGACAGTTACTTTATTTTCATGCACAAAGTGGAAAATAAAGTTCTCTGATTTCAGAAGGCAGAACTGCTAAATGTTTGGGACTTTTTCCTTTAACAGAGCACAGGAAGGATGGTATTTCCTTCAGTAAATGGTTACCAAATAGTTTTCCATTAAATAATATATTAATCTTTGCAGTTTTTATCACACGTGTAATGTGCTCTCATCTGAGATTTCGAAATTACTAGTAACCTCTCATTTTCCTCTCTCCTAGAGCTGCAGCTTTGGAGCAGTTTAAATCTCTGGGTGCAGAACCACTGGAGGTGGACATTAAGGAGTCAGGAGAAGGCCAGGGAGGCTACGCCAAGGAAATGTCTAAGGAGTTTATAGAGGCAGAGATGAAGCTGTTTGCTAAGCAGTGTCAGGACGTGGACATTGTCATCAGCACTGCTCTTATCCCTGGTATGCAGAGAAGCGCAGTGTCAGGCAGAATAAGAATGTTGGCTGTGGCCACGAGCCCTGTCCTCAGCATCAAGGTTGCATAAAGAGATTTCTCTCCATTTGAAATAGGATTTGAGATGTGTATTCTCGTCTCAACTCTTAGAAAAGTGCCCATTAGCTCCAATAATCTTTTGGTTTTAACAATTTTTAAATGTAGTGTGGGCACAGTAAGCTTAACTGCAGTGACTATGAGTTACTTGCTGGGTTATACTTTGAGATTGAGGTTCCATTGAGGCTGATGTGATATGATACTTTGTAAATGTGGGCACATTTTAATCATCTTTCCAGTGATGCATTAATAGCCTAGTCTTTCTGTTTTAACAATGCAGGTAGGCGGGCACCCATCCTAATCACCAAGCCAATGGTAGAAAGTATGAAAGATGGCTCGGTGGTGGTGGACCTGGCTGCTGAGGCAGGTGGAAACATTGAAACCACAGAACCTGGAGAGCTGTCTGTATACAAGGTCAGTGCATACACTCTTCAGACGTTCTCACACTTAAACAAAAGGAAGTTTTTGTTTGGTTTTCTTTAATTGATTGGCTTAGTTTAATTTTTTTAAATATTAATTTTTTTGTTACAGGGCGTGACCCATGTTGGCTACACAGACCTACCCAGCCGTTTACCAACTCAGTCCAGCACTTTGTATTCCAACAACATCACCAAGTTGATCCGGGCGATCAGCCCTGACAAGGAGAACTTTTACTTTAATGTCAAGGACGAGTTCGACTATGGGACCATGGATCACGTTGTCAGAGGATCTGTTGTCATGGAGGTATGAGGTCTTGTGCAGTCCAAAGCCAAACGTGCTGGTATCGCCAATGTGATCTTTGGCTGGGTGGACATTTTCTGCCTTTTCTCTGGCTGTCCTTACCTAATATTTTCTAGCTGTTCTTTACTGGTCCTTTCCATCCATCCATCCATCTGCACATGTTGTAGGATCATGTCTCAGTCACTAGATGTCACTCTTAGCATGCATTCTTCTTGCATCATAGTCTCTATAGAGCTGCAAATGAAGCAGTGTCCTCTCATTACACCAAACCCCAAGGCAAATTAAATCTTTATGCCACATGATATACTCTAATTTCTATGTTATTTAAATATTGCAGTCAGAGGTTCTCATTTTTGCTTTGTCTAATGATTTACAAGCAACGCTACCATCAAGTTTATGGAATTCTTCTAAGAATTTTAGGTTAAGCAAAGTTAATGCAATAATCAGCTGAAATATTGACTACAATATGGATGTCCGTATGCAAACCACACTACAGCTGCTGCAGATTTCTTCAATCCATGTTTTTTAGCACAGGAAAAGAGAGATAAGAGATTATTTTGCTTATATTAGTCTGTAATCTTATTCACTTCTTCAAAAGAGCAGATTTCAGAGATGAATTAACTCATATAGTAATGGTCTTACAAATGCTGCTGAAACACAGCAATTTTTTATTGTACCTGTCCATTAGCTTGCCTCATTGATCTGAACAGTTAAAAGGGTAAAGATTGACCATTTGTGAGGGGGGTCAGGGTAGAGCTGCTATCCCTCCACATCGAAAGGAGTCAGTTAAGCTGGCCTTGGGCATCTTACTGGGATGCCTCCTGTTATCACCATCAGTGAGGTCTTTGCTTGGACTGCTTTCATGATAAGTGTCATATATTAAATTCATAACTTTGCACCGTTTTTTTTTTTTTTTTTTAAATCAGACAAAGATCATCACCAGCTGAGCCATAAAAATGGTTTGCTCTTTTTGTTTCTCTATTTGTCACCTCCAGAAAGGAAAGAACCTGTTCCCCGCTCCTCAGCCTCTCAACGTGCCCGTCGCAGCGCCTCCTAAAACGAAGAGCGTCCAGGAACTGGAGGCAGAGAAGGCTGCACAGATTTCCCCTTTCAGGGCCACACTCACCAGCGCTGGGGCTTACACTGGAGGTTGGTTGTTGCAGATAACTGTGGGTGTACCATTAAATTTAGATTTAGGGTGGAGTAATTCAACTAAAGTGTTCTTTAACACAGTTTACTCTCATATATTTTAACTGTCATCAAAGGGTCTTAGGGGAGGTCGAGGTCTTTCAGCTTTTTGTTAACAGTTGGAATGTGTACAGGAGGCGAGAAGTGACAGAGGCAGGTTACAGATGCACACACCGGCACCCTGTTAGTGTCAGGAAGTGTGCATTGTAAAAACAGCATCACGCTGAGTGTTGGTTTGAAGTAGAGCTGTGGTGTTCCTATGGTGCCTCTGTGTCAGTGCAGCACATGTAGTGGATGCGGTTCACACATTGTTTAGGTGCTTGAGTAGTTTCCTACTTAACACCAACACACAACTACTGATGTTAGCTCCTCTTAATCAGTGTGGACTGCCTGTAAATACCCATTTATCTGCAGCCATTTAGATCATCATGGATGTGCATTCAGTGTGTAAAAGAATAGTCGCCAAAGTAATAAAATAAACTTGTCTGCTAAAGTGAAGGGAATTAGGACAACATGGGTGGTCAAGTGCCCACCACATATGCGCCCTTTATTTTTCCAGTTACGTATATTTGAGATTAAAATGAAGACAGAACTGTTTTCTTAGACTTCAGCTCCAACATAAACCAGTCCTGACAGTTTCAGCTCCTTCTATAGAATATTCCAGGAAAAAGAGCCAGCACATTTAAAACACTTTCTCCACCTAATTCTGTGAATAATAAATAGGAGCTTCTCAGTAGGCATACATTTTGCATTTCACTCTTAATGTGTCCTTCAGCTGTGTAGTCAGAGCTACTCTACTTCTTTTATTTCCTTAACTTCTCTTCTCTCTGTGCCAGGCATCGCCACCCTGCTTGGTCTGGGCCTGTCAGCTCCCAACGCTGCCTTCACTCAGATCGTCACCACCTTTGGTCTGGCTGGCATCGTGGGATACCACACAGTGTGGGGAGTCACTCCTGCTTTGCACTCTCCTCTCATGTCTGTCACCAACGCCATCTCAGGTCAGTTATTTGCAATGTGTCTCATTACAGTTTGTGAGTTAAACTTCCCATAACGGAAGTCATTTTTCTGTCTAGTATGAATGAAGTCATCGTTTCTCCCCATCTGTGTAAGCACAAATCACAGATCCACACAGTGCCTGATTTATAGCCGCGTGATACACATTTATCACGTTTACATTTCTAAGAATAATTGTAATTACAGACATGAATATTGATGTTTCCTTATTCAGTCTGAATCACACGAACCGGTAATTTTATGCACTTCTTGACTGGACGCTGGATGTTTTAACTAATAAAAAAAGAACTTTTTTGAAAGTTTGACTTTAAGCTGTTTAACCAAAATTATTAATCATGTGTACTCACAAGTGTCATTAATCCCCACTGACACCCGTACATCTTTACTGTCCAGCAGAGTAGAATTTACTGAAACACAACATCCTCTACCTCGTGGTATATAGATATAGAATAGCAATACATTAATTAAAAAAAAAAAAAAAAATAATAATAATAATATGTGTGTATATATGTGTATATATATATATATATATATATATATATATATATATATAAAAAAGCATTAATCTTTGATCGATCACACCCAGCTGGCTGCTGTAACCCTGCTGTTGCCTTTTTGCCCTTCGTTCTAAAACTTTCAGGATCGAGTTCTTATTGCGGCTGCTGCTTAACACAGAAGGGTTAAGAGGTTAGAGAGGTAAATGGTACGTGTGTGTTCTCACAGCTTTGATCACTCCACAGCTACACACTGAGGTAGGAAGGAGGTAGGAAGTAACACGCCGTTGGTGATCTCTGAGGGTCAGGGAAGTCTTTTGCTCGTTTACTCGTGTGCACAGCCGGACATCAGAGCTCGCCTGCAGAGCCAAGCAGTGTAATATCTAAGAGATAGTTTTCACTTTCTTTGAAATTTTATTAGCGACACCTATATATCATTTACCCTTCTGTGAAGTTTGTCCAGTGCTGTCTTAAATGAGATGGCTCGAAAAGGCACATGGGGTTCATGGGGTTCGTCGCTTAATATTGGTAGAACTTGATAGATTTCCCGAAACGTTTTTTTGTTTTTTGTTTTTCTTTCCATCTTGTCTGCTCCCTTCACCTCCTTTCCCCTCTCACCTTCCTCTTTGTCCAGGTATTTTTTTCCTCTCATATTTGGCAGGGACTCACTGGCTTTTTTAAAAACCTCTGTCACTGACTGTGGTTATGGAAACAGTGAAACCTGCAAAATTGTTGTTGTTGTGCCAGGCATCATAAAGACACACACACACAATAACTTACAGACATTAGGGAATCATGTTGGAATTTAGGGTTGCAATGAGGGACAGTTTTATTCTTTTCAGGACATTATTGTGTTACAGCCAGTAGTGACTCCGACTGGTGGGTCATCTTAGATTCTTCAGATACTGGTTTCACATCCAGTGGCTCATTGAAATGTATCTTCATATCTGGTGACTTATAATAAGGCTTTAATCTACTTGAGAGCCCTGATTTACTGCCTGAAACCTAATGTTTGATACATAGACACACACACAGGGCGTTAGGCCACCCAGTGCAGACATCTGTTGATACCTTACAGTTTGCATGTGTCCACTGATGCCTATTGGCTTGCTTTTGGGCTTATCCGTTCATTAAGTTGGACAGGAATGTCTTTGATCTCCACCTACAAGATGTAACTGCATCTGTTTTCTTTTCTTTAAAAAAGAAAAAATCAAATTCTCATTTTCCCCCCTTTTTCCATTGTTAGTGACTAGTTGCAAGGAGTTAACTAGTTATTTGCTGTCCTCCTAGTGACTGATCAGTTTATTCTGTAGGTCCAGTTTAGTTTTATTTATTTAGAAGTATTTCAGAACAATTAGCTCAAGGTGCTTTCTATATTAGAGAGAAAACCCCAGCAGTCACATGCACAAGCCCTTGGAGATGGTGGGAATGAAGAACTCCCTTTTAATAGGAAATCTCCAACCAAAACAGGCCTAATGGCACTTTTATCCTCGCTGTTAACCCCATCTTGTTTGTTTCTCCTGTGAATACTGCAGCAGCGGCTTGTGTGTCATTGGCGAGCATAAAAAGACGTCGGTTTTATCATAACAGTGGCACACAAGGCGACCAACATGGCGGGTATACTGGAGTCTTAAGGAGGGGCACATTCTTGCCATGACTAATTACAGCATGGACTTTTTTTTTTATTGTGCAGCTCAGTTCCTGTTGACAAGTGGCAACATTGCTTTTGTTTGTTTTTTTGTTTTGGTTTTTTCAGTCAGGTTGCATTTGCACACATTATTCATTGATCAGGAGCAGAAAGAAGTAAAGACCGTAGTGCCCTAATGTAACTCTTTGTTGAGTCGTCAAGGCTTCTAACATCAACATATATATGTTGACATTAGCTGTAGGTAAAACAAAAACAACACACACAAAAAACCTCCCCTGAGAAAATGCAAAAAAAATCCCATTCAGATTACGTTTAGGAAGTGGGCCCACCTGGTAATTTTATTTAACCATTTAACCATAACAGATACCCATCTATATGGCAAACAAAAGGACAATAAACATTAAAATGAGTATGTGACCTAAAAAAAAAAAGTAGAAAGAGGGAAGGAAACTTGAAGAATAAGCTTGAAATAATCAAGGCCATGCTTAATACGCTGCAACTTAAAAGCTAAAAGTTTGTTTGTTATCAAATTTAAAGCAAAGTTGGAATTCTAAGGACATTTTTAGATATTAAAAAAAAGAAAATACAGTTAAAAAAGGCTGTTAGTTAAAAGAGGTGAAAGCCAAAGAAAAATGTAACACACCTACTGGACGTATATACTTGCATCTCAAGAAATTTGCATGTGGTATAAAAAAGTTTAAAACTATTTGGTTGTTAAATTTAAATAGTACCAACTTCAATGTATTATGTAACTGTTGCTTGTTAAAACCTCAGTATTCAAATTTGACTTGCTTACATTGTATTAGTATCTGTCGGTCTAGTTCAGCACACGCAACCACATTCATGCAGAAGACCGCTGACTTGACAGATGATTGTTATCAACGACCAGTGTCGAGGCTGGCTGTTTGCAGAATGCTGTAGTAAGCAAATTAATGGAAAACTGACTGGATCAGCGTGGTTGGAAAATGTGGACAGTTACAGGGATCATCACTAGGTTACATACGTAAATACAGAACATGGATTCAGTTTGTGTGAGATGTATACAGAGTGCATACGGTCACTTTGTTCATGAGAGTGTAACATTAATCATTATTAAAAGAAGATTGATTAGTGGCACCCTGACTCATTTTTTGCTGGTTTCTGTGGGGTGATTAAAAACCAACTTTAAAGTATTAATGCTCCAGGTTATCCTGCAACAGTGGTTTCTATTTGCGACAGCTAATTTAAAATGAGGTTGTATTTACATAAATACAAGTGGCGAAAGAGTGTTTGGCAGCTTTAAAAGTTGAAGCCGACATACAGGCGTGTTTATAAAGCTGCATTTTGTCTGAGAAAAAAGGAGGTCAGACTTCCTTTTTTCCTCATTTGAAAGTCCAATCTAACACTGTTGACTTCAAACACACAAACACACACACTACCTGTTAGTCAACCAAAATAGCACACAGTCACAAGCCCATGTGAATGCAGGCTCCAATGGTAGTTGTGCATTGCATCCTACTGCCTGTAAATCATTACAGGACTGATGTTATCGAGGTTTCCTGAGTCTCTTTTGGTAAAAACGCACACACTCTTTTCCTTTCCATCCATTTTTTTATCTCCGTATCTTTTTCCTATCTGGAAAACAAACAGTATTCCGAGGAAACTGTCTGATTAAACCAAATCTAATAAGTGTCAAGATTAACTTTTTATTTTGTCGACAACTGAATTCATGTTTTGAAGTTCTGTGCTGTTTTTGTGACATCTTCACCAAATTTTTGAACACCCCCCCCCCCCCCCCCCCAACCCCCCCCCCCCACTGTATTATGTGTATTATGAAAGCGTAGGTTCATGAATACTGAAATGTCTGTGGTCTACAGGTCTGACGGCTGTGGGTGGTCTGTCCCTGATGGGAGGGGGCTACGTCCCAACTTCGACTGCTGAGACACTGGCTGTGCTCGCTGCCTTCATCTCTTCGGTCAACATTGCTGGTGAGTCACCCTAACACAGACACCTCACGGTAACCCCTGCCAGTTACAGCAACCCAGAGCCAATAATATATCATCTTGGGCTGAAGATTGAGGTGTTTAATATTGATTGTGCAATAACATCATTTCAAACCCAAGTTTTGCAGCTGCCCTCTCTGCCCACCTGCTCAGCCCAGAGTCGGTGGCTCTCGCTCGGACCACACACGTCCATTCCTGCTATTAGCCTCAATAATTTCCATTATAATGACAAACTGTTCCTGGAGTCATTATAATACTCATCGCTCTGTAATAGTCCTGGGAAAAACAGAGTGTTCCTCCAGGGCTGAGCCATGATTTAGTTTTAATTTCTCCTATTAGCTCACTGCTAGACACCAGGACAGACTTTGATGCAAGCAAATAAACAGTTGACTTGCATAACAGATACATTTGGTTTGTTTGTTAAAATATACTGATGCGTCAGTTGAGTGTTAGAGATGCAGAGGGCATTAAGTGGAATCTTACCACAGATCAATCATTGCTTTCAAATGCATCACTGTACAAACAACTTTTTAGCGCTTTCACTTAACTTTGCTCTTTCTTCTGAAATACCACAGCCTTCATTGACATACCTACCAGTTATTTTTTTAATGTTCCCTTTGAGTTGGGTTCCTCAGACATATTTCATAGCAGTATACCACATTACCATAACCCCATCGGAACAAACTTAACACGCCATGGAAACGGACAAACACAATAAAGACAGAGCGCAATTAGGTCTATGTAAAATGTGAACATGCTGCCTTATCAATTCCATCTGTTAGCAAAAATCTGAAAAATGCCTGAAAGCTCCAGTGTGGTGGTTGCACTGCAAGAAGGGTAAAAAACCCAGAGCTACGTTTTTCTAAGCTACCGAACTGAAAAAATAAAACCAAAAACATGCAAAACTGGGATTCTGATATCTGCATGTTCAACAGGCACTTTCTTGCTGATAAGTCAAATATTCAAATGCCTCTTTAAAGCTAATATCAACTAATTGGCCAGTTTATTACGTATACCTGTTTTACTGCTCACTAAAAGCAAATTACAGTAATAGAAGCAAGTAGCAAGTAAGTATTAGTAGTAAATAACTACTTGTTACAACCAAAGTACGCAGAAAAGTATCAAGAATGAACAGCACGTCATATCTTGAAACATATGGGCTTTAGCTGCAGAAGATCATACCAGGTGTCACTCCTGTCAGCTAAGAAACAGGAAGCTGAGGCCACACTTAACACAGGCTAATCAAAATTGAACAACTGACAATTGGAAAAACGTTGCCTGGTCTAGTGAGTATAAAAAAGCTCAAACTGGTGTCTTGAACAAGAAAATTGGTTCACTGTACTCCATAGTGAGCAACTGTGTGATGATGTCATGTCAACATGGACTAGAATCTCTGAGGAATCTTTCCAGCACCTTGTTGAATCTGTGGACCAAGGAATTAAGGACCAACCAAGTATTAGCAAGATGTACCTAACAAAGTGGCCATTAAATGTAGTCATGTAAGCGAAGCAAAAGCATTTTGACATTTTAAAGATTGTATAATTGATGTTTTAACATTTTGAGTATTTAATTTGTTTGCTATCACATGATAGCACGATGAGCTTTTTTAACAGCTAGTTGCCTTTTTCTTAACTTTATTAACGGGTCAAAGTTTTTACTGGTCTTGTGAAATACCTCATCTTTTACTGAAAATAACAGGCTAAAAATGTTGTATGTACATTCTTTGGTTACCGGCAGCATTCCCAGCACAGTATTTAGCAGATGTTATCATGGTGAGGTGCTAAATGAAGTAAGATAAGCAGTGTTTATCAGAATTTCATAACTCTGTTATTGCTTAATCTGACACAGTAAATCAATATTATGCTGTCTGAATGAGTTCAAGCACAACTCTTCCAGCATGAGTGTAAACTCTTAATCTTGTTTATAGGCTGTTTTTCTTGCAAGCTTTCCAAATATAGTGCCACTAGCCCCATTTTTGGTTAAGAATTACCCCCAAAAAGAGACCAATACTGGCTCAGCCCATACACAGACGTTCCTCCATATTAATATACAGTTAGATCCATATATATTTGGGCACTGAAACAAGTTGTTTTTTGTTTTTGTTTTTTTTAAAAACCTGTTTACTGAAACATATTCCAATTATAGTTATATAATGGACATGGATATGATGTGTACACTCAGTTTTCATTTGAGGGTGTCTACGTTCAAGAGGTGTAGGACAAAAAATGAACGACACTCTCCAGGAGGTAGGCGTATCGATATCTAAGTCTACAATAAAGAGAAGACTGCATGAAAGTAAATACAGAGGGTTCACTGCAAGGTGCAAGCCACTCACAAGTCTCAAGAATAGAGAAGTTTGACTGGATGATGCAAAAAATCAAAACAAAAAAATCCCCAGCAGTTCTGGAAAAACATTCTTTGGAAGGATGAAACAAAGATCAACCTCTACCAGAACAATGGCAAGAAGAAAGTATGGAGAAGGCGTGGAACAGCTCATGATCCAAAGCAACCACATCGTCTGTAAAACACAGCAGAGGCAGTGTGATGGCTTGGGCGTGCATGGCTGCCAGTGGCACTGGGACACTAGTGTTTAGTGATGATGTGACACAGGACAGACGCAGCCGAATGAATTCTGAGGCGTTCAGAGACATACTGTCTGCTCAAATCCCGCTAAATGCACTAAAATTGATTGAACAGCGTTCCATAATACAGATGGACAGTGACCAAAACATACAGCCAAAGCAATCCAAGAGTTTATTTGAGCAAGAAGTGGAATATTTTTGATTGACCAAGTCAGTCACGTGATCTTAACCCAGTTGAGCGTGCATTTCACTTGTTGAAGACTAAACGTCCATGAGTTCAAGACTTCAGACTGTTATTGCCAGCAAAAGGTTTTCAACCAAGTATTAGAAACGAACGTTTTATTTTCAGTTATTTAATTTGTCCAGTTGCATTTGAGCGCCTAAAATGAAGGGATTAGGCTTAAAAAATACTTCAGTTCCTCACATTTTATGCAATCTTTTTGTTCAACCCACTGAATTCAAGCTTAAAGTCTACACTCAAACTGCATCTGAGTTGTTTCATTTAAAATTCATTGTGGTAACGTACAGAACCCAAAATTAGAAAAAAGAAAGTTGTCTCTGTCCAAATATGTAACTGTATTGACCCAGTCTGGTCTGGAATAATAGTCGATTATTAGTACATGTTTTAAATGGGACATTATGTGACTAAAATTACATGTACGGGACAGAAAGAGATGCTAACCTCCGATTCACCCCTCTGTGTATTAGTGCATGTGCATGCACGTGGCTACAGCCATGCCAGAGGGGAAAAGGGAGGCATACATGCAGTAATGTGATCTTGTCCTGTAAAGCAGTAAGACACTGTCTGCTCCCGGTTTGACACTTTTGAGGTTTTCTACTTGAAATATTTACCCTAACATAAAGTAGACTCATTAAATTCCTAACATTGGTTATTGGGCTTGGCAACAAATTTTAGCTATGGCCTATAAAACACCTGTTAGTCTAAAAATGTAGAAACTGTTTTTCAGGTGCGTCAACTATTTTTACTCTTTTTCTTCTTCTTCTTGTTTTTAGTTAAAGTTTTTTGTGTTTTTCTGTATAAATGATTATTTTGTTAATTTTAATTGACTTAGCAGTTGTCAATATAAGTGTCTTCATTTCCTCATCAGGTGGTTTTCTGGTGACTAAGAAGATGTTGGACATGTTCAAACGTCCCACTGATCCCCCAGAGTACAACTACCTCTATTTGCTACCTGGTGGTGTCTTCGTCGGAGGCTACGCTGCTGCCCTGCAGTCTGGATATAACATTGAACAGGTGAAAGAGGACATTTAAGTTGTGTCCGTTAGTTAAAGTGTTTTCATGTTTTCTCACTGAAGCTATTTTCTTTATCCATGTGCATTGATGCAAAACAGCTCATGACTATATAAAAGTCCTTGAGACCTCCAAAATGTATTCTTTGATTCCACAGATGTTGTGCAGGAACTCTAAGTAAAATCACTTGGACTTTTCTTTTTTTTTTCTTATTCATCCTGTGGTTCCTTAATCCTTGTCCACCCTTCTTTTCCATTCTCGCTCTTTCCCTGACCAGATGATGTACTTAGGCTCAGGCTTGTGCTGCGTTGGTGCCCTGGCTGGCCTTTCTAACCAGACCACAGCCCGTCTGGGTAACACTTTAGGTATGATGGGAGTCGCAGGCGGGATTGCAGCCACTCTGGGTGCCCTCAAACCAAGTCCTGAGCTCCTGGCACAAATGAGTGCAGCCATGGCTGTGGGTGGCACTGCTGGTGAGTCTGTTTGCATTTAGAGTTGCAAATAAAAACTTTAAAATTACCAGGATCTCAGTACTGATTACTGATGACATGCAGTCTGATATTCATCTAAGTCACAAATGGAGATAAAAACAGTCTGAGTAAAGCAATGACACAGAGACATTTGTCTTTATTTAACATGGTGAGTAATAAATTACACTGCAAGCTTAAAACCTACTAATGTCTGGTGTTCAGATTTAAGACATGAGATTTGATGCGTGGGCTGCAGGAGGTGCCATTCCTGTAAATAAAGGCATGCAAAGTCTGCTCCTCTTAAGGAAAACCTGCTTGGCATTTAACATGCTTTGATTGCGACAGCTTTCACAAGATCTTAGAAGCATTACTGAGGTAAAAAGAAGTGGGAAAGGCTAGAAAACTACAGGGACCTGAATGTTCATCAGTCTACAATGAGCCAAATTGTTTTAGACGTACTGCAAAGATCATCCCAAGGTTTCAGTGCAAAAAGAGGTAAGCACAAGGGTAGCAGCAAAACACCTGCAGACATCTTCACACACACACACACACACACACACACACACACACACACACACACACACACACACACACACACACACACACACACACACACCTTGCAACAATATAATGGATATATATCTAAATGAAATAATGAAGCTAAATTGTATGAAGTAACTTTGTCAAGGCAGCAGTCCATAACCTTGAGATTGGGAGAGGTTGGGTGTTGCAGCAGTATTGATGCAAAGCAACAAGCACACAAGTTAATTAGCACCAGAAGAGCTGGAAGACAATGAAACAAGATTCAGGTTTTGATTAGGTTTGACTCTAATCCAGCTAAGATCCTGAGGTATGACCTTTAGAGGGATTTTTTTGATCTTGACATCCCGGGAGTTTTGTATGAAGGAAGGCTCCACTGTTCCTCGTCAGCATTCTGCATGTTGCAAAAGCACTTACTGGACATACTCGATTGTTAAAGGATGTTCCACAAGTTACTGAATTCAAGAGTTAATGTTTAACTCTTTTCAGCTTCCACCATAACTACTTAATGTGTTCAATTAAGCAATGAAAAGCACAACTATTTGTGTGTTAATTAGCTTAGTCAGGTTGTATTCAAGTTGATTGAAATCATCGTAACTCCAAATGATTCACAAACTCCCTTCTTGCAGCTGTGCATAGATTTTAAAAGATCGACTTGTCCTTCTCCCCTACACAGAAGTAGGAATGTCTCTTGACTCCAATATATTGAATGCGGCTTTTGCATTGTTTGCATGTATTCTGGCCTTGGCTACATTAGGTTAGCAGGTGTGTTAAGAGCAGTGATATTTACATCATGACTAAATCTCTGCCAGACAAAGCAGATCTGTCAGAATGGTCAGCATCACACATTACTCACTTTCTCTCTCTTTGAGGATTGTTTGATCATTTAAATGCTAATTGTTCCAGCCACAAAGCCGAAACCCAGACTAAACTATCCACACAGACAATAATGCTGTTTTTCTTTTTAACCCCAGATACGGGAATGTATTTCACACACGCACATGTACAGAAAGTGTAGACCAACTCACACACACGGAATTTCCCCAAGCAAGCCTCATCAGCAACACCTGGCTCTTTAGATGAGCCCACTTCCCAGCAGTCCTGAGTGCATGTGCATGTGCTTGTGATTTGCATGTTATTTGTGTGTGGGTCTTTCAGGGCCACTAAACTTTATTTACTTCTTATCTCTCCTTCTCTCTAGGCCTGGCCATTGCTAAGAAGATCCAGATCAGTGACTTGCCCCAGCTGGTGGCTGCTTTCCACAGTTTGGTTGGCTTGGCTGCTGTGCTCACCTGTGTGGCTGAATACATGATTGAGTACCCACACTTCGCCACAGACCCTGCAGCCAACCTCACCAAGATAGTTGCGTATCTTGGAGCCTACATCGGTGGAGTCACTTTTAGCGGCTCTTTGGTAGCATATGGCAAACTGCAAGGTGAGAGCTGCAGTTGCATATACTAAATATTGAATGGAAAAGAAACATTTACACTTGCTGATGTACAGGCACACTTTGGAATAATGCTGACATGTTATTATAAAGCATATTTATTACACTTTTGATCATCCTGGTTGCCAGAGAGGAGGCAGATACAGTCCATCATGAGATGCTACTTTTAGGTGCACGATACATATTAGGAAAACCATGGATCTGGGTCAGCTGTGATCTGTAAAGCTACAGTTAATGTTAATTTTGCAAAGCTCTTTTTAGAAAAATATTTTTTAAGCTCAGATGTGCTCTTTCTTTACTTTTTTTCCAAGAGCCAGATTAGAAGATCACTGCCAATCTCGAGTCTCTGCATTAATTCTTCAACTGGAGCTGGGAGTCATTGAGCTTTGCTTAGCATAAACACTATATAAGCAAAAGTAAACTCCTTGTTTAAGTTAATAAGAAGTCTTAATTATGGGTGGCAACCTCAATGCCTGAAAAATGAAGCTGGTATGGAAGTGCCAAAAAGTACAGTTCTCTTACTGGCCACTTGAGGCTGCTCCTAAACCACCTCAGTCTCCAGAGACTTCCATGTTAAAATGCCCAGCTTACAACAGTTTGGTCCATTATGGATAGTTTCCCGCTTCATAACAACTTTGTACTGAGTGAATCCGTTTAGATACTGTTAAGGCCAAAAGTTAGGGATGTGGTTTCTTTGGCAGATGTGCCAACACAGAGTGTAGATGCAGATAGCTTGAAGCTAGGTTTCACACCTGCTACTCAGATTTACTGAACTAGACTTCTCAGCCATGCTTTTGCTGTTTGGTAGGAACAAGTGATGTGGATTACAGTGTGGTACAGACCATCTAGGAAGTTTGTGTTTTAGCTTCAGTGAGTGAATTCTTGTATTTTGTTATTGCTGTGTTGTTTCAGATAAGCAGACATGTGTGCATTGCAACTTACTAACCATACTTGCTAGATAAGAGAACTTGGAACTGTTTTCTTCAGGTACCTTCTGACTATAAAAGTCCAAAGCGTTACTGTTGAGACCAGGTGCCATCACGGCAGCTCCATCCATCTTTAGTTTCTAGTTCCTGTCTGAATACTGCAATTCGTTTAACTCACTTCTTGTTTTTGTTATAATTGAGATGATTGAGCCACGATCGAGTTGGCAGTTCGTCTTGTAATCGGAAGGTTGCCGGTTTGAGCCCCGGCTCAGACAGTCTCGGTCGTTGTGTCCTTGGGCAAGACACTTCACCTACCTCCCTCGCTTCTGTCAGTCTGCCCCAGGGCAGCTGTGGCTACAACTGTAGCTGCCTCCACCAGTGTGTGAATGTGAGAGTGAATGAATAGTGGAATTGTAAAGCGCTTTGAGGGCCCCGAAAAGTGCTATATAAATGCAATCCATTATTATTATTATTATTATTATTATTATTATTATTATTATTATATTTCATATGTATGGTAAAGTTTTATTTGCGATTGTTTTTCCTAAACATGACCAGTTAACTGACCTGCAATTATTTTTTGACATTTGGAGGTGAAAAATGATCAAAGAAAAAAAATGTTATCTTTATTGATTAACAAACTTAACTCTAACCTGCATCGACTATATGCACAGACACACATATGCACACTTTGCTGCCAGCTTGATCATACTGTGTTTATCCACATAAGGAAGTCTGCTGCTTCGTGTCACCGCTGCTAGCTGTGAAGCGTTAAAAAAGAAGCCCAGTTCATCAGGTTCATGTGCTGGCTCCAGTCCTTGTAATCACACTGTAATTTCCATGTTGACTGAAAGTGTTTCATAAGGACAAATTATGCATCTACATGGCATTCAGTTAATGACAAGTCTCAAGTGGTGGTTGCGAAGGAAGAAATCTAAAATGATAAATGTCACACATACAAAAAAAAGCTACTGCTAGGAGTTTGAGTGTACACCTAACAGATTTTTTTTTTTTTGTTCTCACCACTTTTCTCCACATGCAGGTATGTTGAACAGCGCTCCTCTGATGCTCCCCGGTCGTCACGCCCTGAATGCCACTCTTATGGCAGCAAGTGTCGGTGGGATGATTCCCTACATGCTGGATCCAAGTTACACCACAGGCATCACCTGTCTCGGATCAGTGTCTGCTCTCTCTGCTGTCATGGTATGCTGTGTTTATGTATGAAGTCTGTTTTTTCGCTCTTAAAAATCACAGATTGAGAAGTTATTTCATACCGACAGACTGGACATGATGGTAAAAATTTTCACGAGTGGTGAAAGGGCATAAAGAAGTCAAGAGAAATGATGCCAGAGAGGTGTAGAAAAGAGACAAAACGAAGGGATTTGCTCATAAATGTCAGGAGGCTTTTTGCACAGGAAACAGTAGCTGCCCAGAAATTCAGAATGGAGCAGAGAGTTGGCAGTGGCCAAACTGCTGGGTTAATATTCTCCACTGTCGTTAAGCTTAACGTTTGAAATTCTGTAGAAATCAGAGACAGACATCTTCAATGCAGGCATTTCTCCATAGCAGTGTCAAATGTTAAGCATGTGACAGTGAACAATAACAATAAACAACAACCCCACCTACTTTTAAATCTATTTTTTACTGACAGTCTTTAGATTTACAATTAGCAATAGTTATATTCTATGAAGTTAGACTTAGGATCTATAGAGAAGCGTTTTACAGTGTAAATAATAAAGGAAAGTGATAATTGTTCTCTTTAGAGAGTCTTTAGGCCTTCAAAGTTTCATTTACTGATGCTGAGTACTTTATACATTAAGTGAAGCCAGGCAGTACATGTTAAAAACGGAAGAAATTTTATGCACAGCCGCGTGTTGGAGTTTCAGTTTTTACACGTGCCAATCCCCCTAAAAACATTAGCATGTCCCTGGAGAAGGTTGATGGATATCATTTCACAGTCTGTTTTATATTTCTGTCCTCTAATCAGTCGTTCAAATACAGTATAATGCATCATCTACTGTACATGTGTGCGTTTCTTAACACTTCTGGATCCTGCTGAGGCTTTCGTAACTACAGTTGGCTCTTATTAAACGAAAGCTGTTCAGATGATAGCGGGAATGGAGGACAAGAAAAATTTGATTGTGAAAAATATGTCTAAAACTAGGATGATGTTTTTATCCTTTGAAAATAAAATGTTGTTTATTTAATTATTACAAAACACTAAGTGGACAGGAGTTTCATTCTAGTATATTTAAAAGTTTGTAAGGTTTTGTTTGAATGTGAGTGTCTCAACACTAGAGTGCGACTATTGCATATATTACATTACTTAACCTTAATCCTAACATTGTAACATTCAGACATTAACCTAACAAATTATTAGTTGTATTTTGACAGTCGGATTTTATGGATTAGCACCTACCAAGGGAAGTAAAAGAAAGAAACATTAGTCTTGCTCTGTGTGCACACTGCTGAGGAAGGACAGAGATGTTTTCATTGTGTACCAATCTCTGTATAAACTGTAAAAGTCACACTGGATCCTGCTCTGCTCTGTTTCAATAAAGCACCAAGTTCATGTGCAGTATCACGGAGCAGGAATGTGCAGGGCTCGGCTCTATACACTCAGAGTGAGGACTAAGTGTAGAGTTGACACGACAGAGCCCAAGTTTTGGCACTCACACACGCTACAGGATTGTTTGGTCTGTTGTTCGGTGGCGGCTTATGATGTCATAATATGTCATGCATAATGAAAGTTTTGTGGTTAGAAATTAGATATCATTGCCCTGGAATTAAAATGACACAATGCTTTTTTTCAAGGTGTTACAGGTGTATACACACCACAAATGGGTCATTGTAGCCTGTTGGTATGTGGTTGCTGAGCAACGCATTAAAGCTACTTTCAGCTGCTACTTTGTCACCTCGGTGGGTGGGTCCATATCTGTTCTGGGGTATTTTTGGTTTTTTATACCAGATGCTCTTCTTAATGCAGTCCCAAAGGGATTTGTGTCTCCTCCCAGAGTCAAACCCGAGATGTTTTGTTTGTTAGGTAAATGTGTAAACCACTACATTATGGAGCTGCTGCACTGGCTTCATAATATCTGATATAGACAAGAAACGTCAGGGGCCTTTGTGCCAGTTTTAGCTACTCAACTCCTGATTGTGTTGGAGGAATTTGCAGTGATGATTTAAGAACTCCGCTGCTGCGCTGCTGTATGTTCGCAGCACAAAGTTCTAATATTGGCACATACTGGACAACATATATGCAAAAATCGCGGCCAATATCATTCGACAACGTCAGCAAACGTGTCTGTCAGTTGAGCTCATAGCTGCTCTCAATTTTGCTGCTCTAACGAATACTTAAGATGATCACAGGAGTGGGTTTAACCACACATTTCCTACTCCTTTCTTCCAGGGTGTAACACTGACAGCAGCTATTGGAGGTGCTGACATGCCGGTGGTAATCACCGTACTCAACAGTTACTCAGGCTGGGCCCTGTGTGCCGAGGGCTTCCTTCTCAACAACAACCTGCTGACCATCGTCGGAGCTCTCATCGGGTCATCTGGAGCCATTTTGTCATATATTATGTGTGTGGTGAGTGGAGCACAGACTCAGCATCTCATGTAGCAGATAGTTTAATGTGGTTTTTCCTTATCTGTCCACCAGGAGGGACTCTTAACTTTTCCATTATAGCAAGACTGTGGAGTGGCTTTTCTAAATATTCCGGTCACAAATGTGTGAAATTCATTGCCATGTTTTGTTTTAGACAACAGCGTTTAGTGTAAAGTAAATATGAAAGAAAGTATCTTAATTTCCCCCCCTCCTCTAGGCCATGAATCGCTCACTGGCTAATGTGATCTTGGGAGGCTACGGCACATCTTCCACCGGCACAGGAAAGCCCATGGAGATCACAGGGACACACACAGAAGTCAATGTGGATCAGACTGTCGAGATGATTAAAGAGGCCCAAAACATAATCATCACTCCAGGTAAGACATACACACACAACCCTATACTCACACTGAGGATTTTATGTGAGTGGAAAAATACAGTACTTTGACTTTGCCAGTCTCTTTTTTGCCATCATTAGCACAGTGTGTTCTGTTTATTTAACCTTTTGTTAACCCGTGTTACATCATTTTGCTGGGTTAATTGACAAGTCCTGGTGGAGCGCACGCGCACGAACACACACAAAAGCACATGCACACACACGTAAACCCGCTGTTAGGTTTCTGTGTGGTCGTCAGTGCTCGTAAATAGACATTCTGCAGTGCAGCTTATGTATGCAAGGTCAAAGGGGGAAATTAGATGGAATGAGGCTATGTTGGTTTTTTTGTTGACAATTCAAATACCACACTCCAAATTGGCTTCTAGTTCCTTTTTCAGGGTTAAAGAGTGGGTTCCAGTCTTTGTTCCAGCTATATGATTTTCTTTGTTTCACGTGTTTTCAATATTTGTCTAGATATGTGCCTGAACCTCCCACCTGGACTATAACGATTGTCCTTGGAGCTGCTGCTCTAAACTCATTATTGTGTGGCCCACTGACATTTCGGTCCCCTCGTCTAGACTGTTGTTAACCATTCGCAGTTCCAAAGGGTTGTTTCGCTCACGTGGGTACATGTAAACACAGACCAAAGGCATCTAATCTGCAAACTGGTGATTCCAGTCACAGCGCTGAGTGCCTGTATACAAAAATGAAGTCTTCAGAGGAAACCGCTGCAATTTACAAGAATTGCAAATTAAAGTGGTCACGTGGTCAAGTGAAAAAGAGGTGATCCATGGAGAGAGTGGCATCCAGAAGCCCCACCCAACAGGTGGGTGGGGCTTCTGTGCTAATGGCCAGAGATGTGTGCTTGAAATTATCATATGGAGGATATCTCCTCTCTTTGACATCATACAGACTCAAGAGTAGAAAAAACTGGCTGAAACCAGGCATTTTGGGCAGCTTCCAGCTAGTAGGGACACATGCTGGACAATATGAGCTTTTAATAAGTAGCAATCAGGAATAATTAGGAATCAGTCTACTTGAAAAGATTCCAGCGCAAATACGATGATTAAAATCATTATCGTTCGCTTATCTGAAGTTGACTCACCTTGAAAGCAGGCGAGGTGAGTCAAGGGTATTCCAGATGTTCTTCTCCCTCTCACAGTTCTCCATCTCAAACTCTACTCAGGCCATATGATAATATAATCTCACCAGTGAATTCTGGTACTACTTTGGGATCTTCTTCAAGTTTGTCATGCCCAGAAAATCTCCAATTGGAGGCACTGTGACATCCAGATGTCTTGGCTCCTTACTCTCTCTTTAAGGCTGATTCTAACCACCCAGTGGGGGAAATGCATTTCGGCTGCTTGTGTTCTGGTCATTACAAAGATCTCATGATCATGGGTGAGGGTTGGGACGTAGATCAGTTGTTAAATGAAAGCTTTGCCTTTTGGCTTGACTCTCTCTTCACTGTGACACTCTGTTACATCTCCGAAATTACTGCTAAAACCGTCGCCGATCTGCCGGTCCAACTCCATGTGCTCCATGTTCCTATCACTTGTGAATAAGATCCCAGTCCTGGGAACTGAAATCCATTAAAACAAATTATAAAACAATCTGTTGAATAATTGGCCGTTTTAAACAACATCAATCAGCTATCCAGACTTTGTTGCAAAGTCTGGATGTCAGCAAGCTTCTAAAATTCCACTTAGTGTTAAACATTCAAACATTCTTAATCTTAGATTTGTTTTCAACTCTGTAGTTTTATAGTTTTAAGGCCTTTTCACTGCACATGTGCCATTTGTCACCTGTGATGACAGGTAAATGTAAAACTTATACAGCCAGACTGTTTCCACTGGAGACAACGCTTCATATGTCGCTGTACAGAACCCAGTACATTAAAATGTGCAGAACAATCGGAAATTTAATTGCTAAAACATGACAATAGCCAGAGTATAGAAGTAATATTTTTTATGGCTATGCCTGCATAACTCACATCAGCCAAATGCATGGTTTGTTGAGCTGTGTGAGGCAGCAGTAGTTTGGTGTTGTTTCTCTTTCAGTCAGTGCCCTTGTTTTCATTTCACCAATTCCCTCTAAATTGAAGCTGTCACAGTCAGTTTGCCTGACATCTGTGGAAATGATTAAGACACTGCCCCGATAAACACGGTGCATTCTTGGCATTCATCCGGCTCGTGTCTTCATGGCCTGGGTCCACTTGTTGTTCTTATACGAGAAGCTCCACTGAGAATTTTGGAAGCGCAGAGGGATACAGTAATTTTGACAGAGGGAGGCAGAGAAGTGAAAAGCGCTACATTTTTCATTTTTGAGCTGGGTGGCAGTGGGTCAACCAATTTTCTGGAGATTTTTTGGGGGGTGGGGTCTCTGTTTGTCTCCAGTAGAACTGTCATTTTGATTGGTGTGCTGTAACATGAAAGTTTTTGACTGGTTGTTGTGACAAGGTTAGTAAACATCACCGGACCGTTTGACATGTGTTTGTGTGTGTGAGCAACAGCGTGAGTTTAAAAAAAGAAAAAGAAAAGAAAAAATCAAGTAGCATACTCCAGAATTATTATCAAACATGAGATAAATCCAAGGCTGGGAGGCAGAAGTACTCTGTGTATTGAGTTTTATGCTACATTGACATTAAATGTCAACATGAATTTATGTAAGAAATCTTAAAATGACAAAAGCAGGATATTACAAGGAAATAAAGTGGGTTAAAAAATACTCTGTTTTTACTCTTTGGTCATTCAGTTCATTTTCAAAATATTTATATTATTGGTGAGTCATTAAAGCAGCGTAATTAGACTGCAGAAATTAGATTTGAAGATTAGAAGATTGTTTCAGTCACAGAGACTGAGTGAGATGAAAGGGATTTTACAAATAAACATTCAGGCGCTGTGTTGGCTGCCTCACTCTAGCTACGCTCCTTTCCTGCATGTGCTTTCTGTAAGCTATATAGCTGTAACCACAAATATGTTTTGGCTAAATGTAAAGGGTTTGTTTGTGCTGGGTATATATAATCATCTAATTTTTGTTGTCTGTTACTGCTTTGAAATCTATTTCAGGTTACGGTCTCTGTGCTGCAAAGGCCCAGTACCCCATTGCGGACTTGGTGAAGATGCTCAAAGAGGCGGGCAAGAGTGTCAGGTAAAGGAATGATAAAGTTGACTTTTTTAAAAGTAGATTTAATTTGTCAAAATAAACTGCTGCCAAACGACAACAAAATATACCATCAATTTTGTTTATGAACAGGATTTTTATGGGTTGTAAATCTTGAGCATCTCTAGGTCATTTTCAACATGGCTGCTACTTTTAGATCTACTTTTCACTTGTGCCTCAGTGAGAGGCACCGAACCTCCTTTAGTGCATCAAAATCAAAATGTCCCATCCTTCTAAGTGATTTCCATTTTTGGAAGTTCCATTGAGGCAAATCAAATGAGCGAAAATTATATTTGTAGCAAAACCCTCCTTTGTTTTGAGTGCACTCTGTGCCACCACATGATGACACACACCACAGTCCAGTTTCTTCAGACACCACCTGGTCTAACTCCTCACCTGATGTGCTGCCTTTGGCATTGGAAACGAAGAACATTTTAACCGAAAGCTGCTGGAGGCTCAGTCCCAGTGATGATCCTCTACGGGAAATTTGGGTCCGTTTCGAGCTAAAGCCGATGTTCGCTGTGCACAAGTTTAAGGTCTGTGGTGATATCACATAACGGGCAGTGCGTGCGTGTGTGGTGGTGAGTGTAAGTGGTCAGATTTGGACTTCAAATGAGCCATCTAAAAATGGTAGCTGCACTGGAAGCTGTTTGGGTATATCGATACATAATGTAAAAGTTATACTACGAAGGACATGACCAACAAGCGGAGACTGACAAGGGCAACAAGACGTAGTGGGCATGTGTGTGTGGTAAAAAAGGAAATGCGAAAGAGAGGATGCGAAGGACAAGGTACAGTGGAAGCATGTGTAATTGTCCTGCCTCTGTCGTTTGATCGTGGCTCTTGCAGCTGCTATTGCTTAGAGCATTTGTACTTGATTAGAGGAAAGTGGGTGGTCAGAGAAAAACAGAAAAAAACCTCCTTCACTCTGATCTCTTTCTTTCATTTTTTAAACTTTGTTCTGTATTATTAAAACTCTTTTTTTGTCACTTATTTTCTTACTCTTTGTACCTGCTTTTGTCACCTCTTCCGCTTGTCTTTTTCATCCAGCCTCCTCCTTTTTACAGGGTACTAGCAATATAACACTTGGCCACAACTTCTGCTCATCCAGACCAAAACTACTGTGTTCCCCACTGTCGTCCTGTGCATGCAGACCGTATCGAAATACACAAAAGGCATAAACTGACTTGCTAATTCACCCCAGAATCAGCGGGCCATCTGCTGTCTGTATCCGCCGAAGCTCATCAAACAAAAATAAAAGATCAAACCTCCAAATAGTGGCCAAAGTGATTGGAAGGTTTCAGAAAAGGAGAACCAGCCACCAGTATTCAGTGGCTGGTGCTAATTTCCTACCATGATTACATTACATGGCTAATTGAGTTTGAGAGCTGTGTATGCCCAGAAACACACTCAACAAATAACACTGGTGGGGGAGTGCAGTAGGTGTGTTTGTGTGGAACCAGACTGTAATCACACTCATCAACTCCATTTGTCCAATTCTCTTTGATTTAAGGAAGTTGATGGCAGTCAAGAAGAACTACGAACTAAGTTTGTAGTAGGTGGGACTGATTTGAAGTATTCATTTTAATGCATTTTTTTTCACCCTCAGGTTTGGTATTCACCCGGTTGCTGGCCGCATGCCTGGTCAGCTAAATGTGCTGTTGGCTGAAGCTGGTGTCCCGTATGACATTGTCCTGGAAATGGAGGAGATCAATGAGGATTTCCCTGGTGAGAACTAGTTATTTCTGTCATTTAAAATCTGTACATTGTCATTAATTCATCCATAAATGCTGCTGCCTTTTTACAGAGTTTACAATCAGACCCATTTATATTTACGAATGTAGGGTTAAAAGGATAGTTTGACTTCTATTGGAAAACCTTCAAAGGCCTTACATAGGTGAGAACAGAATTATTGGCCCTCTCATGAAAACCAAAAGTATTGCCCACGTGCTGTTACAACAGATCAAGGAATTTTTAACACAGCTTTCTAAGCATCCCAGTTTTATTTTGGATGCTTACATTAGTTTTAGTTTGCACACAGAAACAAAGTTATTTCATAAAAACTACCAGGGCTAAAAGTAGCTGTTGGTCAGCTGTGTGTCCTTTTTGGTTGGTAACAGCCTGCAATCGCTTGTTTTCATTTTTAACAAGTCTCACAAATGTCTTCTGAGCAATTCCAGCCCATTTTTATTTAGTGACTCTCTCAAACGCCTTTAAACGTGATGATCTTCAGGAATGGGTCTTGACCTCCAGTTTATCCCACAGATTCCTTCCACACTGATGAGATTCACAGTTCCAGGCACATTAAAGCATCCCCAGAGCATAATAGTCCCATGTTTCAGTATTAAATGAACAAACAAAAATGAGTGGGTAAAGTGTTTGGTATTTTACCTAAAAATAAATAAATTGATGTGAAATAATGGAGATGTGTTCGTACATCCTATCAGAAACTGACCTGGTCCTGGTGATTGGCGCCAATGACACAGTTAACTCAGCGGCCCAAGAAGACCCCAACTCCATCATCGCTGGTATGCCCGTGCTGGAAGTCTGGAAGGCGAAGCAGGTGAGAAATCTGGCGCATGCATGAGTGATAATAAGATTTATCCTGAAGCACAAAAACACGAAGAGGAACAAATGGAAGCGTTAACAGTTCGACTGTCTGCACCTGCAGACCTGCTTCATTTAAAGACGCACACAAACCTAAAGAAGACAAAAACACACATGTATAGACATATAAACCCAGGCTCTTACAGACTGTTGCAGTTCCAGGTGCAGTCCCATCCTGATCTCATTACTGAGACTGTGTCCGTGTGGAATATCAACATTTGGAGCATCCCACTGGCACTGATCAGAGATCTGTGATTTATACAGTGCTCCCACTAGTTTCCACACAGGAAATAAAACAGGACATTCTACCTAACCGCACATGCAGCGACACACATACAGATTTTAAATCACTATTTTTTAAGTGCTCAATTACACTTTCATCACACACCACTTTTATAATTTAAATAATCTTTGGCTTTGACTCAGAGACTCATTCTTACTAGGAATTGCCTACTAAGAAACTAAGGGTAAAAGTTGGAGTGTTTTTAGCGTTTTTCAACCAACATTTCGTTTAATGGACCATTTTGAAATTTCATTGTCTAGACAACTACTTCAGCTTAGTCCTCCAATTTTTTTCTTTGTCATAAAATTCATAGTGGTCGGAAAATAAGAGAGAACACCATCACCACTTTTAAATATCAGTATCAACAGAAATTTCAGTTTCCTTAGATTATTTTGGATTTGACACCTGAGAAATATGAGAGTGAAGTTGAATGAAAATGTGTTTTGTTTGTTGTTTTGTTTCCATAAGCTTGAATATCTGTCAAACCATTCTCCTAATTTGGACTGTTTTAAACGATATTATGTTCCTTGTATATGAGAGGCTGTAAATAAAATATCATCCCCCTGCCTGCAAAAGTTTGCTTTCTGCAGACGTCCAAATCTGCTGTCAGAGATTGGGGATTCAAATATTTCAGAGATTCAAGCATCCATAATTCTGTGTTAATTGGAGCTACAATCCTTTGAGTCCAGAGCCATAGTGCCGTAGATTTACCCTGAAAAAGATTGCATCACACAGAAAGCAACTTTAATCTCTAATGGTTAGATGAGAAGTTTTTTGATCCTCCTTCCCTAGTTGCCAGATTTGATTCACTGTGACGTTCCAAGAAATTCAAGTTGAACCTTTACCATTTTGATCCATGCACGTGGCATGGTGCAGATTTATGCGCTATAAGTCGTGCGGCAGTGCCTCAACCATTGTTAATGGAGGGATTGAATGGAGAAGATGAGGAAAACACTTTTTGCAGATGGTCCTTATAAACTTTTTCTTCTGTTTTGTCATCTGTTTGTTGTCCAATCAGAAGCTTACCAGCCTGTGTGAATTTGTCTCCTTCCATAGGTGATTGTGATGAAACGCTCCCTGGGTGTGGGTTACGCAGCTGTTGACAACCCCATCTTCTACAAACCCAACACTGCAATGTTGTTAGGCGATGCTAAGAAGACTTGCGATGCCCTACAAGCCAAGGTCCGCGAGTCCCAGTAATGTGCCCCCTGCCTCAACCAGGCACCTCCGCTGAGAGCACACACATGGAGAGAGAAAGGACGACAACAATAAGGCTTAGTTTTTCCAAAAGTATTCCAGCATTCAGTTCATCTTTGTCCAATTTGTAACGCAGCCAAGTGAACAAAGATGATTAATAGGGTAAAAGCTTTTCTGCAAACCCTTTCTGTGATCTATAAATAAAAGCAAATTTGCTTTTGCAATCAGAGCTGAATAATGCAGATGATGTAGATTTATCATTTCCTAATGAGGTAATGCACAACTCTTTTATTTCTAGATCTTAAAGAAAGGGTTTGTCAACTTTCTGCATGTCTTCTGTTTAATAAGGGGAGCAGCTGACAGCGAGTCATCTTCATTACAGAGACGTATATTAATGTAAAACAGCCACAAATGTAGATAAGATGTTAGAGATGATGCATTTCACTGTTAAGGTGTTTTAGAAAATAGCCAATAGCTAAAAGAAATATTAGACTTGGATTGGAATTTAAAAAATATGATGGTGAATCACAAGAGGAGGTATGACAGACTTAAGCGCTAACATTTTACCACCCTGTAAAGATTCCTCGCCCCTTTTTCCCCCCAATTTGGTTTTGTTTTAGTCATGTGTTCCCTTTGATAGATCTGCTCTTTTTCTCCCCTGTACAAGTAAAAGGGAAAAAGGCAGAATAGTGCAACATTTCAGTTCCAGTTTTATACTGTATTGGGAGATTTTTTTTGTATTTGGTCTAATAATTATTTTAGAAAATGTCTGTATTTAGTGCTGTTTTGCTTTTTCTCTTTTCACTTGAGTGTATCTCGTGACCTTCCATCAAGAAAACAGCTGAGAAAAAATCCATTCAGACTTCTTCCGTCAGATGAGCAATGCAATAAACCAAAAGGATCTGAACGTTATGTGTGCCACCACAGCTGTGCAGAACGCTAGTGAAGCCCGTCTCACTCTTACAAACACTCTGATAGCCGACTGGATTTTTATGATGTGTTTGAGCCAGATGTGTTTCTTCTTTCTGTGTGGTTCAGATATTACAGTACACTAAATGCTATCCTGCTGGCCTTAATGGTAAAGAAGGTTTAGTTTTTCTCCTTTTAAGTGAATGTGGCTCATCCACTCCAATGCGTGCCCTCATTATTGCTCTGCGGTGAAATGAAGGTTTGTAAAGTAGGGCCATATGTCAGTCGGCCTTGTTGCGTCGAGTCTAAGCAACTAAGCAGTTATTTAATTAAAATTGTTGCCACGATCCAGCAGATATGAGGTGTCCGTTATCATGAAGTACTTCTAAAATCTTTATTTCTTCCTTTCTTTTATTAAAGTCCAAAACACAAAAAAAGTGCCAAATGGCCCCTCGAATTTGGAAAGATTTGCGTTATGAAAAAACACTTGAGTAGATCACAGACCGAAAAAAGATGGCAGCTTCCACTTTCTACCTATTGTGTCACAACTGAGTCACGTTTGAATGTGCTCCATTTATTTTCTGCTGCGGTTGCACTGCTGCAGCAGATCAATTGGCAAGAATGTATATTGTGGCGTAATTTGAACTAATATGTGAGCAGTCTTCATCACTTTGTAATCTACAAGTACTGTATGCATTAGTTGTTATAGTATCATCCTGGGACCTGATATGTTGACAACTGTCCTACCTCTCCATGAAATGGCCAATACCTTTCCACGGGACCTTCACCTGACCAGTCACCTATTACATAATCAAGCACAGGATCAGGACAGACAAATTCCAACCAAACACAGGACCAATAGCCTTCTGTTTTGTGTTTATGTTGCATTTTTTTTAACCACCTGACCTCAGTTTGCTGCCAGCATGTTTGCTTCATTGTGCAAGTGTAGAGCTGCACATGTCACTAGTGCTCATGAGGGCCTATCGTTCTCACGTCTTAGCTTCCACAAGGAAATGCATTCTTTGTCTGATATCGAGCAAATTAAAAGTGATGGAAAATCTTGATAATTCTGCTAGTATCCCTCCCCCCTTATGCCTGTTGTGTTTCTTCTTCTTTTTAAGGAAAGTATTTTTGTAAAGAGGCAGGGCAACAATGAGCTTTTAAAGTTGTACAACGTTTCAGTGCACCATGTTATGGAGACGAACTGATGAAATGTACTGTGAACTTGTTTTTTCCCCTCTTTTGTTTGTCATGGAACATTTTCATCCCTAATAAATCTGTATTTACACAAGTTTCCTGAAAGCGTAATTTCTTCCCTGACGTACACTTAAAGGTGAAAGGTGCAGTTGAATTCCCTTAAAGTAAACATGCTGATCTGCAAGGATTTCCCTGAGGTCCGCCACAGCTGTGAGGCTAATGGTACCAGCCCAATCTTCTATGGCAGAGTTGAAAACTAAAATACTTGCAGCAATTAACTAAATGAAGGATCACAAGCTGGAGGAAGGAGTTTTATCCACACACAGCCATTGTTTTAGATTTAGTTTTAGATTCTGTTACTCCAGCTCACCATGCTGTTATCACTTTTACACTTACAGCACATGTTCATGAGATTACATCGCCTTTGATATTCCATTTGTGAACAAAACAAGGAAACGCTGCATTTTGAAGCTCAGAGTGTAATTAGAGTAAACAAATATGTCATCTTGGAAAAGTTCAAACTTCTGTTGGGTGACATATTAATCAATGCATGCTCTTGTTTTTTGTTTTTTAATCTGTTTTCTCTTGACTAGATAAAAGTCCTGTGCAGAACTAAGTACATGTGATGATTCGGTAGCTGTTAGAACCACCTTTAGAATAAAAATTGAAGTAATCAACAATGTGAGAGATTTTTATCACTCTTGCATTAACATTAAATAATGTGCAACTCTCTTAAGGCCCCATCAGAGCATTTCAACCTTCACTGGGTTTTTGTAACACCTTGTTTTTTTGTTTTTCAGCCTTTCTGTTGTAGATTTGCTGCTGTGCTTGGAATCTGTAGTGTGACCCTGTGTGACCAAGATTTGGTTGTTGGACAGATGGCCTCACATCTGACTCTAGAATCCTGTGGCAGGACTGCATGAACAAATTGCAAATTGCCCAATTGATAGCAAAGTGTCAGGGTCCCCAAATCGTCACCCCTGTGCTTCACAGATTGTATGAGATGTTTGTGCTGATATGCTTCGTTTTTCACTAAATGTATTCAGTTCGGTCTCATCCGTCCAAATTTGTTTGGACATTTACTTAGAAGTCTTATCCTGTTCGGATGTCTTCTCCTGGGAAGATCAGCAGCTGTCTTGAATGTTTGTGGATAATATTTCTCATCGTAGACTGATGGCTGTCAAATTGTTTGGGATTGGCCTTATAAACCTTCCCAGATTGATGGGCAGCAGCATTTTCTTCTCTAAGATCACTGAAGATATCTTTCCAACTTAGCATTGTGTTAACACACATCTGAATGCTGCACATTAGCAAACAGCTCAAAGCAGTGAAAGGGTTTCCTTTGTATTTATTCATTTATTTATAAAGTATTGCTGAAAAACATGACTAACATTTTTGTGTTATAGATAATAAAAACAGCATGAAAAATTTAGCAGCATTTTTGCTTTGATTTTTAAAGCATGAAAGGAAACTATAAAGACAAATACATGCTTAAGGCAGCGCACTGATCGCTTCAGATGATAAGATGGTAGAGTTCACGATAAGATATGATACATTTCGTGATGATACTAAAAGGAAGACAGCCATAAAAATAAGACACTGAAATACAGCTGGGAAGTGACGTAACTCCGGCCACAAACATGATTCAAATTGTTGTTTTCCTTTAAAAATTAAGGTATAAACAAAGAATAGTCCTGGTTCTCTGAATGGCAGCGGGTAGAAGATGAGCACAATGGGTAGGAAAGCCACTTTAACTCTAACTTCAAGGTGTCCCTCTTTTGCAGAATGGGATTGCATGAGTCTGTGATGAGGGTTTTTACAATGACTGAAATGTAAATATCAGGCTGTGTGATATTTTCACCTACAAGCGGCACTTGATTGCTATTCATCAGCAAAGAGTAAACTAGAGGCACTTAGAAGGGGAGTGGTACCCACATAGATTGAGTTGATTAAACTGTAGATAGATGGACATGGGGATTGCATGTGTGCATGATGAGGGTGGTTTCATCCTGTAACAAGTGCCACTCAGACAGGCTGTTATCTGGTTGCATGCTTGAGGAGATCTAAGGAGAGCTGTCACTCCCAGAGCACAGGCTAACTGCTGTGATAATTATAAAAGAACAGGTTTGGAAATCACTGTCAGGGAATTCCTGCATGTTTATGTTTGTTTGTTTGTTTTCTTCTTGAATGCAAATAGAAAGTATTTTTCATATGTCTGCAACACGCATCAGAAGGACTTCAGGTCATTGTAAAGGTGTGCGTGTGTGAGAGTGTGTGAGAGAGGGAAGATCACTGCAGAGGTGACAGTCTCATCAGCTGAAGTAGGGACACGCTGCCAGTATTTACTCAGAGCGCAGCGTGTTCCAGACACAATAAACCTCCATCCTTCCTCCCAGCAGGGATAGTCTGCCCTCCTTGGAAAAAAACACTCACACACACAGACAATTTGCTTAATTTGTTTTTCTTGGCCTTGCATGCGATTTGATGTGGAAGGTATTTAATTATTTATGACAGGAGTGTGTTTTGATGAGAGAATACTTTTTAATCTTTTATCTGAGAGAAATCGCAGATAAGTAGAAGTATCACAATGTGAATCTCAAAAACATTTAAAATATGGCATGCAGCTGAGATGAAAATAAAATTAGATAAAAGCAGTCATCATAAAGCTTGTCCCTCAACACTCATTGTTTTATCTTGTTTTTTTTAGTCCAACGCTCATTCATTACATATGTATTCATACGAGCGCATGTTTCCACCTTATCTAACACTCTGATGGATACATCAGGGGCAACTCAGGGTTGCCCAAGGATACTTCAACATGCAGACTGGAGATTACTTCCTGAGCCACAGCCCCCTCTGCCCCCAATTTTATGAATAAAATTATAGCTTTGTACTTTTGTTTGTATTTCAGTTTAATGTTTATTAGTTTCAGTTTAAGCCTTTTTCATTGCTATAATATGAAGAATATTTATCAGAGGCATGATTTCAGATGGATACCACAATCACATAGCACTTTTGAAAGCGGCTGACTCACAGTCAAACATCCTGAGTCTCAAGAAAACAAGATGCTCCATGAGCCAAATGTAGTGTAAGTACTGAATTGTCTGTATATAATTATGAATGCATATAGATTAGACTGATTGTGTATACATGCTTGTAAATAAGTATATCCATGCGTGTGTAGAAGTGCTTATTCGTGAGCAGCAATGTTCAAATACTGTTTTATTTCTGTTTTTCTTTTTAGTTTTTACTTTATTTCTTAACTGTGTGAGTTATTATGAAAAAAGTCTCTTGAGGCAGGTTGTTTGACCCAAGTGACAAAAACTACGACTAACAACATCTCCCGTGTTTATCTTTATTTGAACTAGCTGGAAAATATGGTTTCAGTTAGTTCTCATTTTTATAAAGTCTAGTTTTTATTTCAAAAACTTATTTAAATCATGGGGTATATCGATAGTCACATAACTTACAATCTTCTGGCATCACATTCAAAGTGAATTGATTATATCACGTGGTGAATCTGGCTGATCTTACTGCACAATGGAAACGAAAGGCAGACTGCCTCATGCCCGACAAAAGTTCTCGCAGTGAAAAGGAAGCTTATGCTGCACACAGATCTGAGTTGGCGTGTGTGTCTGTGTGTTTACTTTCCTCTGTGCAATAGACAGATATTCTCTTGAGTAAATGAGGCAATCTTGTTGAAAGGCATGTAAATGTAACTGTGTGACTGAAGGGTTATGTGGATGGGTCCTCCAGCATAAAGTTGGGCTGTGTCATGAAACCTTTCCAGAAAGTGTGTTTGACATGTCTCGCAATGTGGTAATCTACTGATGTGCAAATAAGGACAAATGTGTCACTTGTCCACACCCTAAGCTCACCACAGACAGAATTATTAAACATTTTTAACTGGAATCCCAAATCAGAGCAATATGTTCTAACTGGCTCGTTAATATTACAGCTTTGCTACAGGAGAAAAAAATGAGCTCACATACGACTACCTTTGAAAGCTTTGACACAAAGCTAATTGTGTTAAAGCTTTTATTAACACTTCAAGTGGTAGTTTCTACCAGTGTTATCCTATAGATGAATAAACTCCAACAGCACCGCAATAAATGTACCGAAAAAGAAACTCCAAAAATAGAGCAAACTAATTAAAAATGTCAATGGGAAAAATCCAACATTAAATTAAAGCTACTCATACATGTCCATGCTCAAGTCCTTTTAGATTTAGTATTTAGTATTTATTAGTATTTAGTATTTATTTATTTATTGTCATTGTCAAGAACAATGAAATTGCGTTTGGGGCTTCCATACAACCCCAAAAAAAAGAAGAAAATAATAAATACCCCTTAAAACCCAAGTGTACATATTTAACCCAGTGTGACTCCAATGCAATAAGACAATCCTTAGCAATAATGTTCGTAGAAATTCAGACAAAGACCTGAGAAACATGACAAAATACAACAATGCAACCCATTCAATATTATTGTACTGTGAGATATGATATCAGATATGATAGTTATCTATTTAAGAAAGAGGGGGGGGGGGGGGGGGGGGGGGCAGGAGGGGGAAGAGAATAAAGATATGATGCACCAATTATGTAATTATGTAATTATGTAATTTCAAATGTTTGTGTCTGTAAATGTGATGTTCTTTTTCATTAAATTAAAACAATAGGATGCTGTCATGTTTTAGGTGCATAAAGGCTAAAATCAGGTTATTTTAGCACGTTGCTAGGTGGTTGCTAGGCATGCTGACCCCATAATGTCTGATTTAGATAAGAACCTTCAGGGGCCTAAGATGTACCTGTGTGACACATTTGGTTGGCCACGTCTTGATGGTCTAAGAAGAGTTTGCAGCCAAAGAAAGCGTGTGTGTGTGTGTGTGTGTGTGTGTGTGTGTGTGTGTGTGTGTGTGTGTGTGTGTGTGTGTGTGTGTGTGTTAGAGCAAAAACAAGGCATTGTGAAGTGAATGGTTGCTTGTAAATTCAAACAGACAAAACAAAACAAAAACAGTAGATATAGTAGATGAAAGACAAAGTTATCTACCATCTTAGCACGCCTTACACTTTAAGTGGCCCTCTCTCGCTAAGGTGTCCTTGTAGAATTAAAAAAAGGTTTCATAAAATACATTCTTCAGAAGCTTTTATTTTTATTTTCAAATGAGATAAGCCACTATCTGTCCAGTACAGGCTGTAAGCTAAATCAAAAAGGAGGTGCACAATGCTACACTATGCAGCACCAGTCTTCTTATATTTACAGATAGAAATGATAACGTGTCATCAGTTGCTGGTAAGATGTACCAGAGGAAGCTCTTTCATCCTTGATCTTGGGCATGTTCCCTCTTCTAATGTCTAATCTGATCGTCCTAACAGCTTGTTTGGAGAAACTGCGCTATTGAGCTGTGTTTTAAAAGCCCCCAAACCCAGGCCTCTTGGATACATCGCCTCATGAACTTACACAAACATACGCCGTGTCTGCCCCAGAATGTCCTAAAGTCGCTTTGACTGTGGCAGCCAGAGATGGATCTACACGCACAAATCTGGCTAGCGACCAAAACAACTGGCCTCTTTACTCTTCAGTTTGATTGCTGTTCAGGGCTGGTTAACATAAACACTGTGGGAGTGTGTCCTTTTAAGCTGCTTTTATTGTCCAGCTGCTTCTCAACTTCTGGATGTAAATTGTTGAGAGGTTGGGATGGAGGGATGAGAGAAGAGGAAAATAAGGTGGGAGTGAAAAGAGGTTCGAACTGGTTACTGTAGTGGCAAAGAAAGAGGGGATTTTCTCATAAGTACGACAGTATTCATTTAGATTGGTGTGTGTGTGTGTCTCTTTGTGTGTGTCTGTGCATCTGTATGTGTGTGCATATGAGCCATTAAAGCATCACAGAGTTCAGAGAAACAAATTGTTTATTGAAACATCTTCCCAGACCGCTTAGCTTCAGTTTGTTATGGTCTTGTGGCTAGTGGAGAGTTGCAGGAGCAAAAAAGAAATTCAAAAAGAAACAAATTGTATTTACAGTGAATGGTGAAGGAAACCCAACCTTTGCAAATTAAGCAGGAATTTACTGAAAAAAAAAGCTTTGCTGAGGTAGCCTCACTGAGTTGGAAATCCTTGAAAGTATGTCTGCTATGCAACTTTGGTATTTTTCACCACGATATTTATCCAACTATCCATTTTTTTTACTGCAGACTTTTCTCTCTTCTGCCACCTACTCCAGTTCTTCCGGGGGGGACACTAAACTGCTCGCAGACCAACCAAGAGACATAATCTCTTCAATGTGTCCTGGGTCTACCTTGGGGCCTGTTCTCTAAGCATGCCTGAAACACCTCACCCAGAAGGCATCCTGATCACATCTCTGAACCACCTCAATTGTCTGCTTTTCATGTGGAAAAGTACTGGCTCTACTCTGATTCCCTCCAAGCTACAAGCTCCTCACCTATCTTTAAAGGAGAGCCCAGGCACTCTTCAAAGAAAACTTTTTTCTGGCGTTTGTGTCTGTGATCTCATTCTTTTGGTCATTACCCAGAGCATAAGTCAGGGTGGAAAGATCAGCCGCTAAATCGACAGGAGTACTCTATGTGCCAATCATGTGTTCTCTTCTCCCCTCGCTTGTGAACAAGACCCTGAGATACTTGAACTTTTCCCCTTGGAACAACAACACATTCCCAACCCAGAGTGGTCACTCCACCCTTTTCCAGCAGAGAGCCATGGCCTCAGACTTCGAGGTGCTAATTCTCATTCCAGCTACTTCACACTTGGCTACAAACTGTCCCAGTGTAACCCGGAGGTCATCGTTAAATGAAGCCACATAAACTACAAAAAGCAGAGACACAATCTTAAGATCACTGACACACTAATTGTTTTGACTGAACCTAGAAAGTCTGTCCATAAACATTATGAATAGAATTGGGGACAAAGAGCAGCCCTGGCAGAGTGTAACACCCATCAGGAACAAATATGACTTGTTGCTATCAGTTGTGACAGTTCTTGCTTGACTAAAACATCTGGATTATGATAGACTCTCTGAAACACACTAAGTTAATAAAATGCACTTATAATTGATTGAAGTCATATTTTTCATTGTCTGAATAATAAGACTGTTACTAAAAAGTGTACTAATAAATATAGTTGTGATTTTATATTCGGTTGTTGGGGTTTAATATTTGACTAATTATTTTCAGCTTATTCTTGCATCCCCATTCTTTTTTAACTGATTCTCCATTTAGTTACTTCCTGTTTATTTTGTTTGTAATTTGTCTCTTGAGTCTTGCTGTTGGTTCGACTTCCTTTGTTTTAGTCTAAATTAGTTTCAGCTGCATCTTGTTAAACTGATGTTTCCATTTTCCTTGATTACATCATGTATGTATATAGAGCCCCAGGTTGCCTTTGTCTCTCGTTTGTCATTGTTGGCGTTTCTTTGTTGTTGTGTCCCATGGACTCAACCTTTTTTTTTTTTTTTTTACCAACAAGCTTGTGAGTTATTTTGCCTGCTTTGGTGTCCCCTCAATTGGGTCCTTTTGTCCTACAAATACTGACAACCACTCTGCTGCCATGTCCACTTATGTAAATATGATCAAAGCTAGATTGGCAAAAACCGTGAGCAAAATAGTAAGTTATGTTTATGCTAAACGCATCCTAGTACAGGCCCTAGCTGAGCGACATTTTATTTAGCACATTCCTCCTTTTCTTCAATTTTTAAAATCTACTTATGCATTTATTGTACTTAACTATCCTGCCTCACAGTCATTTGACATTTTGGGTTGAAGAACAAGTCAACAATTTTGCACAGGCTTTACTGCATGGTTAGCTAGCTAGCTAACTCAATACGATAAGCTTGAGTGATGTGAAGGTTTTCACAACAGCGTAAAATATAGGGGTACTTTTAATTTTCTTTTCAACTCTGCATACACAAGACTCAACCCAGCACAAACTCTCTCTTGCTCTTGCTTGGTGGCAATATTCACATGGGTGGTTCATGTCAAGATGATGCCCACAACAAGGCTAGGACCCAAGATGTCCTGGGGAAACATCGCATTGCAATGAGGTGATCTGCCTCTGCGAAGGTATGTGGAGGCTTGTGTGTGAGAGATTTAGTGAATGCTGCTTTAGTCAGTCTTCTCTGTTTTATTCATTTTTGAAACAGCCCATCTCATCTGTCTTTGAGTTTTTACTGATCTGACACCAAAGCAAAGCACAACCACTCAGATCTAGGATTTATACCTGTTTATAAAAATATTTTCTTTACACTAGAGTTCCAGCCATCAGTTGCAATACACCTCTGATCTTGCAACAGACAGTACAGCAGGGGTAATCTACAGATTAATCTACAGGCAGCAAAAAGCCCCAAAATGACCTTGAAGCAGACATGAAGTAAACTGTCTTCTTAAAGTGTCAAAGAAGACATCTACAAGACACTTATATGTGAATAGTTTCTGTACACCTTTCTGTGCAGCTGGGGTGGGGAACTCTTGGCCTCGAGGGCCGGTGTCCTGCAGGTTTTAGATGTGTCCTTGATCCAACACAGCTGATTTTAATGGCTAAATTACCTCCTCAACATGTCTTGAAGTTCTCCAGAGGCTGCTAATGAACTAATCATTTGATTCAAGTGTGTTGACCCAGGGTGAGATCTAAAACCTGCAGGACACCGGCCCTCGAGGCCAAGAGTTCCCCACCCCAGCTGCACAGGAAGGTGTACAGAAACTATTCACATATAAGTGTCTTGTAGATGTTTTCTTTGACACTTGACATCATTATCACATTGCGCTGTGTGGCAAAGAAGAAGACAGTTTACTTCATGTCTGCTTCAAGGTCATTTTGGGGCTTTTAGCTGCCTGTTGATTAATTCAAATCTTCAGCTTTATTAATCTATTCAATTTTATTTACTACAATAATACAAATGTACATGGATTTGGCAATAGAAATCTTTTAAATTTGCCTCACCAATCCAGAACAGTGCACCCTGAAGTAAAATAGTTCCCAGAAGTTCAGTTTTCAAGGGGTTTTAAGTCTCTCTTTCTCAATTTTCAATGAAAATTGAGACCTTTTCTGGAAACGAACATAGAACTTGATTATAAAGCATTGCTTAATTGTTAAAACAAAATCAATCATTAATGTCTGAACCATTGTTACTGTTTGAATCGTTCTTCCAGAAAGTTAATGGTTATTACCACAATTAGTAGTACTACTATTAAAACTGGCTCTATTACTAACACTTTTGTTAATGCATCTTTGATGTATAGCAGTTTGTCTGCGATCTGAGTCATAAGACAGTGGTAATAAAATCAGTTGTAGCTGTAGCTGCAGAAAAATCAGAGTGGCAGATGTGTAATCATCAGGAGAAAGACAATATACAAATCAAGGTTTGAGCTGTAATTGGCTTAAAAGCCTCTGTAGATACTTGTTCCAGAAATTCCTGTCATAATGAGGCCCTTAAGCCTGTTTCTGAACAATCCCGTCCCATCTCATAATATAAAACATGTGTGGCGGAGGCGTGGCCCCGGGCGCAGCTGCAGGGGAGGAGTGGAGCGGAAGGCTCAACGGGGCGGCGCCGCGAGGCTGGTAAGAACAGCTGATATTGTTTATGGACTAATGATGGTCTCCTCCGCTGTGTTTATAGTGAGACGAGGAGGAGCGGCCAAGGGAGATCAGCTGGGCTCGAGCTGTCAGACGGTGCGACTGAGTCAGCTGTCAAAATACAAATATATCAATAAACGAGGAAGTTGGCTGTACCTGCCTGTGTGTGCGTGTGTCTGTGCTGGGTGTACTCTACAAGTGGTGCCGAAACCCAGGAAGAGTGCCGGTGGGGACATGTCCGACCCACAGGCCACGCCACCCGCCCAGCCTCTGCAATTCTTGGCGCAGATGCTGGCGGAGATGGCGACGATGAGCCGGGATCAGGCGGCCGACCAGCGTGCCCACCTGGCCGCGCTGCGGGAGCAGACGGACCGACAGACGCAAGTTCTGGAACGGCTGGTCGGGGCCGCTGCCGCGCCGAAGCCCTTGCCGCTGTCGGTGTCGGTGCCCCGGATGGGGGACGGGGACGACCCACAAGTTTTTTTGGAGACCTTCCGGGCCACGGCGGAGGCTTGCCAATGGCCGCGGGAGGAGTGGGCTCCGCGGCTGCTCCCCCTGCTGTCTGGGGAGGCACAAACAGCGGCCCTGAGTCTGCCTCCGGCGTCGAGGAGCAGCTTCCCGGACGTGAGCCGGGCGGTGGTGGACAGGCTGGGGCTCACCGCCGAAGACCATCGCCGGCGGTTCCGGGCCTGTCGGCTGGCCACAACAGACCGACCATTCGCCTGGGCCCGGCAGCTGCGCGACGCGGCGGTTCGCTGGCTGCAACCGGGAACATCGGAGGGCGAGACGAAGCTGGTGGACAAGGTGGTGCTGGAACAGTTCACGGAGGGATTGCCAGCGGAGACGGCGAGATGGGTCCGGTGCCACCGGCCCGCAAGCCTGGAGGTAGCGGTGACGCTAGCGGAAGACCACCTTGCCGCTGGAGCAGGGGAACCCGGGGACGCCGGACGGAGGCCGAACAAACAGGCCCCAGTGCCGGCCCCGAGACGCCGTGTGCCGGCACCAGGGCAGGCAGAGCGGCTGCCGGCGCTGAGCCCCACTAACCCTTTCGCGGCGTTGGTGCCGTCCAGGGCAGCCGGGCCAAGTGTAGCCGCCCCTGAGCCACGGAGAGCAGCACAGACGCCGGGGCCGGAGTGCTGGAAGTGCGGGCAGCCGGGGCACCTGAGGAGGGATTGTCCGCTTATGGAAGTGGGGCAGGTGTTTCGTGTTGCTGGCGCCCCAGCACCCTCCCCCGGTCCAGGAGGGACATACAGTATTCCGGTAAGGACTCGAGGGGGTATACGCCAGGCGTTGGTGGACACGGGCTGCACGCAGACCCTCGTACACCAAAGCTTGGTTCGCCCCGGGGCATTGCTGGAGGCAGAATGGGTGGAGGTGAGGTGTGTGCATGGTGACGTTCACAGGTATCCCATTGTGCCGCTGTTATTAAAGTATAAGGGCAAAACGCATAGAGTAACGGCGGCGGTTAGCCCGCGCCTGTCGCACCCCCTGATTCTGGGTACCAATTGGCCGGGGTTTCATCAGCTACTGGGGCAGTACGCGGGGGTGCGATCACGACCGGAAGCGGGGTGTAGCGTGTGCGCGGCATTCAGCGGTGACGCGGGGTCGTCCGACACCGACTCCGGGGGGGAGGAGCTGGCGGGTCCCTCACGGGACGTCCCGCCGGCCCCGGAAGTGTCCCCCATGGGCGATTTCCCACTGGAGCAGTCTCGTGACGGCACCCTACGCTCAGCCTTTGACCAAGTGATGGCTATTGATGGTCACGTGGTGCGCCCTGAGGCCGCGCAGACCTACCCGCGTTTCGTCGTATTAAACGACCGATTATATCGAGTGAGTCGTGACACTCAGACAGAGGAAACACACACCCAGTTGTTGGTGCCGCAGGGCCGCCGGGAAACGCTTTTCCAGGCGGCCCACTATAACCCCATGGCAGGGCATATGGGCTATGAGAAAACTCTGGAGCGAATAACGGCCCGATTTTATTGGCCGGGCATCCGAGCGGATGTGCGCCGCTGGTGCGCGTCCTGCCCGGACTGCCAACTTGTTAACCAGCCGGCCATACCGAAGGCGCCGCTGCGCCCTCTCCCCCTCATTGAGGTCCCGTTTGAGCGCATCGGCATGGACCTCATCGGGCCGTTTCACCGGAGTGCACGCGGCTACCGCTTTGTGTTAGTCCTGGTGGATTACGCAACGCGGTACCCGGAAGCAGTTCCGCTGCGCACCATCTCTGCAAAGAGTGTGGCGCAGGCACTGTTTCAGGTCATCTCCCGAGTCGGAATCCCGAAAGAGATACTGACTGACCAGGGCACGTCGTTTATGTCTCGTACACTGCGGGAACTGTACGAATTACTGGGCATTAAATCTATTCGGACCAGCGTCTACCACCCGCAGACTGATGGGCTGGTGGAGCGGCTGAATAAGACTTTAAAGTCCATGATTCGGAAGTTCATTAACGAGGATGAACGCAATTGGGATCACTGGCTAGACCCTCTGTTATTCGCAGTGCGGGAGGTGCCCCAGGCCTCCACGGGATTTTCTCCCTTTGAACTGCTGTTCGGCAGGAGGCCACGTGGGGTGCTCGACCTGATTAAAGAAAGCTGGGAGGACGGTCCGAGCCCCGCCAAAAATGAGATTCAGTACGTGTTGGACCTGAGAGCAAAACTCCACACTTTGGGGAGGTTGTCACGGGAGAATTTGCTCCAGGCTCAGCAGCGTCAGCAACGCCTGTATGACAGAGGGGCTAGGCTCAGGCAATTTTCACCGGGAGATAAAGTGCTTGTGTTACTCCCTACCTCCAGCTCGAAGTTGCTCGCCAAGTGGCAAGGACCCTTTGTGGTCACACGGCGAGTCGGGGACGTGGACTATGAGGTCGCTCGGTCGGACAGGGGAGGAGCCACGCAGATTTATCACCTCAATCTCCTCAAACTGTGGCGAGAGGTTGAAACCGCTTCTCTGGTGAGCTTGGTGAAGGAGAGAGATGAGTTGGGGCCGGAGGTGCCAAATTCTATCGTTCCCGCCTCCCTCCCTTGTGATGACCATCTCACACAGGCCCAGAGAGCGGATGTTGTCGCGTTGCAACAGCGTTTTGCGGACGTGTTCTCCCCCCTGCCCGGCCGGACGTCCCTCATCGAGCACCATTTCGTGACGCAGCCTGGCGTGACGGTGCGTTCACGGCCCTACAGGCTCCCGGAGCACAAGCGAAAAATCGTGCAGAGGGAATTGGCGGAAATGCTGAGGATGGGAGTGATAGAAGAGTCGCACAGCGCCTGGTGTAGCCCCATCGTTCTGGTGGCGAAGAAGGATGGGTCTATCCGGTTCTGTGTCGACTATCGCAGGGTGAACGAAGTGTCACGCTTTGATGCCTACCCCATGCCTCGGGTCGACGAGCTCCTGGACCGGTTAGGCACGGCCCGCTTTTTCACGACACTGGACTTAACCAAGGGCTATTGGCAGATTCCCTTGTCTGCCGAGGCCAGGGAGAAAACGGCCTTCTCCACTCCGTACGGTTTGTACCAGTTCGTGACACTTCCGTTCGGCCTGTTCGGGGCCCCGGCCACTTTCCAGCGTCTCATGGACCGGGTACTGCGTCCGCACGCAGCGTATGCTGCCGCCTACCTGGATGACGTGATCATCCACAGCGACACCTGGGCGGAGCATGTGCTGCGGGTGGCCGCGGTCCTGGAGTCCCTGAGGGGGGCGGGGCTCACGGCCAATCCGAAGAAGTGCGCGGTTGGACGGAGGGAGGTGCAGTATCTGGGGTACCACCTGGGGGGCGGGCAGGTGCGTCCACAGGTGGAGAAGACGGCGGCTATCGCATCCTGCCCGCGCCCCAGGACGAAAAAGGAGGTGAGACGGTTCTTGGGGTTGGCGGGTTACTATCGTCGCTTTGTGCCGGGGTTTGCGCAGCTAACCAGCCCCCTGACCGATCTCACTCGAAAGGGTGCCCCGGATCTGGTCCAGTGGACGGGGCCGTGCCAGGCGGCGTTTGTGCAGGCGAAAAAGGCTCTCTGTGGGGAGCCGCTGCTTCACACTCCTAACTTTTCCCTCCCTTTTGTTCTGCAGACTGACGCCTCGGACAGAGGGCTGGGAGCCGTTTTGTCCCAGCAGGTAAGGGGGGCCGACCGCCCTGTCCTATACATCAGCCGGAAGCTGGCAGAGCGCGAGCGCCGGTACAGCACCGTGGAGAAGGAGTGCCTGGCCATCCGGTGGGCGGTCGGCTCCCTGCGCTATTACCTCCTGGGACGCTCATTCACCCTCTGTTCGGACCACGCCCCGCTGCAGTGGCTCCACCGCATGAAGGATGCCAACGCCCGGATCACCCGGTGGTATCTGGCGTTGCAGCCCTTTAAGTTCAAGGTGATCCATAGGCCGGGGGCGCAGATGGCAGTGGCCGATTTCCTCTCTCGCTCGCGGGGGGGGGGAGTTGGCTCGGCCGGACGGCTCCCCGGCCTCGAACGGGCGGTGGGGGTGTGTGGCGGAGGCGTGGCCCCGGGCGCAGCTGCAGGGGAGGAGTGGAGCGGAAGGCTCAACGGGGCGGCGCCGCGAGGCTGGTAAGAACAGCTGATATTGTTTATGGACTAATGATGGTCTCCTCCGCTGTGTTTATAGTGAGACGAGGAGGAGCGGCCAAGGGAGATCAGCTGGGCTCGAGCTGTCAGACGGTGCGACTGAGTCAGCTGTCAAAATACAAATATATCAATAAACGAGGAAGTTGGCTGTACCTGCCTGTGTGTGCGTGTGTCTGTGCTGGGTGTACTCTACAACATGGTTTTCATGTTTTCCACTTTCTGGCATAATTGAAGCAAGATTTTTATCATTTTGTTGTAAGGAATTCCATGTATGCATGAATTACTATCATGATCATTCTTATTCTTATGTGCACTTAAATGTCTTGTTGTATATTGTGGTTATTGATTTAACATGTCACTAATGTTTTTTTTCCAAAAAGGTGTCTGTCATCTAAGATGGCTTTCACCAGAAGGGGAATTTTAGAGTTTTCATTATGAGATGTTCCAAGAAATGAAAGAAAAAAATAAGTTGAGTGTTTGGGAGGTCTCAAGCTTTCATTGGTGGTTTGTTAGAGAGATAGATACAACAAGTAAGACTGGAGAAAAAGAACAGATAACTGGGACCTAAAAAGAGGATATCTTCCTCTGTACACCCCCTCTACTTCCTCACCTTTACCCCCTCTTGACAGTGATGTGTCTTCTGACACTTCTTCTTGGTATCGGCTTCAGCTTAGCTTTGTTGGTGAGTGCAAAGAGGTGACTAAAAGACTTGGAACAAAGAATAAAGGAATAAGTTGAGACAAAGGCTTGTGTGGAGGAAGACTAAAGAAAAGAACACTGTGGATGTGTGCATGTAAGTGTGCACATGTTTGAGAGGAAAAACCTCTTCAATGGGAGTCGGGTAACCTCTTCAGTGTCAAAGGGCCTCATCAGCAATGCACACAAGAGAGACTGACACAATGGAAGAGGGAACGAAAGCTAGATGGGGTTTCACAGCCGAGGCAGAAAAAGGAAAACATTGTATCTTTTCCCTCCCCGTCTCGTTTTTTTCGCAGTCACTTTCTGTCTCCTTTTTAAGACTACAAAGCCAAAAACACCTGAGTCCCCTATGTGGTTTATTTGCATGTCTGCTCAGTTAGTTGGGTGAGAGAGAAACAGAAGCAGCCAGCATACTTTACTTGCCTACCTTCCAGACTCTCTTTGAATGCTCTCCAGCTGTATGGTGGTCTATTCAGTGATCAGTGGCTCACATGAAATGTTTGATCATCCCAGTCTGAGTGGATATCTGATGAAACCTCTATGTTAGCAAGGAAGAGACCCCGTGTGTTGGCTTGCTGGTATTTTTAGCTCATATTGGTGTTACACATAATTTCAAATAATGGCAACTAAAATGCAACAACATCCTCTTTTTATCTGACCAAATCATCTTAAGATAAAACTTCTGTTAAATATTCAGCACAAAAAGCAAGACAATATGTATTTGGCTGATTATTGTTTTGTTGGAGCAATGCTTCTTGGCAATCCTGGTAATCTTAAACTCTTATACTATAAGCCTTCTAATTTTACACTTGCATGCTGCCACATTTGTAATGAAAATGCATTTGTAGGTTGAGTAGCAGAGTTGAGTATGTGGCTTGGGAAACTGCCAAAAACCTTATTCTGACTAGTTTTGAGCTATTATTGCTTCATATTGACACTGATTTTCCTGCACTTCTGGTGAAAACTGCAGTATTATCACTTGAGGGCAGAACTGCTGACAAAAGATGGTGGACATCGGAACTGCATTTCAGTTCAGTTACCTCACCTTTTGAGGTCAATTTCTATATTATCGAGTTGGTAAGACCATCAAACAAGAAAGCTGGGCAGCTGAATGATATTGCAGCATATGAGCAGCCTGCCTCTAGGGGAACAATATAGGAAGTACTGAAACCAGCAACTAAACTTTTAAAATGCACGATATTGCCAAAAGTATTTGCTCATCTGCCCTCATGCACATATGAACTCGAGTTCATATGCATGCAAAGGGTTTAATATGATGTCGGCACACCCTTTGCTGCTATAACAGCTTCCACTCTTCTGAGAAGGTTGTTTAAAGGTTAAAAGGTTACTCGTGGTGCTTGTGGGCTTTTCATATCCATAGGTTACTAAGCACAGGGTTGACATGAATGATTTAGCCTACTGTAATTAGTGAATGTAAGATAACTTAAATTATATATAATCAACTGTTGCTTGCCTCTTAATACTAGTAGTAAAACATCCTTTGAGTGCTTGTGTAGCAAGTACATAAGCTAAAATAATTTAAGTTGGTTATGAGTAGTTGGGCTAATTCAGAAGATATCAGATTCGGCTCTAGGAGGTGAGTGAAGTACAATAAACATACAACCACAGATATTGTGATTACAGTTATTATTTATAGTGAAAATAAAGTGCAATTACCAAATACCAACATTTACAAAATCTGCAGACAGGAAAAGATAAAACATAATTCAAGCTTGTAAAATATCCGCTGCACAGCGGTGCAGCAACCTCGTCCAACCTCTGGCAAACAATGTCCATAAAGTTTATTTCATGATTGATATAAGTCCAACGCGTATGACAGTCTAGACAGGTTGAAATTGGAAGTATGATGATCAGCACTAAGATTCCAAGACTGAAATCTCGGAAGTGAGATTTAGGGGACTGAAAACCAAGAGGGGAGAGTGTAGGCTGCAGCAGCCTCCTACCAGACCGCAGGAAGTTGTAGCTGGGGTTCTGGCTCGTTGGGCCTAGCTCGCCATCCAAAGTAGTGGTGTCGCTGTGGTCTCTCCACGGCACCACTAGCCTGCACATTCACTACGTGCGATGTCACATACGAGCCCCCACGCATCTACCCACGGCGGTATCAAAGTACTGTTGCTTCCATCCGCTAACGCCTCTCCCCCGCGTCCTTTTCGAGGCGACAACCCGGAAGGCATATAATAGTGCCTCGCGAATAGGATTGGTCACAACAGGCACGTGCAGCCTCGCGGCGTGGCGTGCGTCATGACGCATCGCGATGCCTTCACGGACACACTCCGGTTACTGTCCGTCACCACTGTAAAATCTGCCCCGTACAGGTAATCTTGGAATTTCTCTGTCACACTCCACTTAAGGGCGAGGAATTCCAACTTGTGGGCTGCATAACGGCTCTCACTCTGCGACAATCCGCGGCTAGCATAAGCTATGACCCGGAGTTTCTCCTCTTGCTCTTGATACAACACAGCTCCAAGTCCGGTCACACTCGCATCGGTGTGCAGAATGTATGAACGAGACAGGTCTGCAAACCCAAGAACCGGGGCAGTTGTAAGCTTCTCAATCAGGGTTTCAAATGCAACTTGACAGTTGGTATCCCACCTCTCCCCGAAGAGTTGGTTTGGCCTGTAGGTGGGTATCTTGCGAGCTTTCAGGGTCTTTGATCTTTGAAATGGAGAATATCCACGAGTCAGGTCATTGAGGGGTTTGGCAATGACGGAATAGTCTTTTATAAACCGGCGGTAATAACCAGCGAAACCCAGAAAAGACCTCAATTGTTTCAAAGTCTGTGGAACCGGCCATGTCTTGATGGTCTCTATCTGCTCGGGGTCTGTTTGAACTCCTTCCTCAGAGACAAAATGACCCAAGTACTTTACAGACTTTTGGAAGAATCGACATTTCTCCGGTGCCAGTTTCAGCCCATATTCCTTCAACCGGTTCAGGACTCTCAGCAGCCTTCGTTCGTGTTCCTCAAGAGTGTCCGAATAGATGATTAAGTCATCCAGGAAAACGAGCACTTCCTTTAGGTGAAGGTCCCCCATGCATCGCTCCATCAAGCGCTGAAAGGTGCTTGGGGCGTTGGTAACACCTTGAGGCATTTGGTTAAACTCCCAGAACCCAAGAGGAGTCACAAAAGCAGTCTTTGCCTTGTCTTCCTCCTCCATCTGGATCTGGTAGTAACTTCAGGTCGAGTACTGAAAACCACTTAGAACCAGTGAGTGCTGAAAAGGATTCCTCCAAATTAGGTAAGGGGTATGCATCCTTGATGGTTTGAAGGTTTAGTTTCCGGTAGTCTATCCAAAGCCGGACCTCACCGTTCTTCTTCCTGACCACCACGATAGGCGAAGCAAAAGGAGACGATGATTCCCTTATAATGCCGGCTTCCAGAAGCTCACGCAGGTGACGGCGGACAGCTTCGAAATCTTGTGGATGGATTGGCCGGGCACGTTGCTTGAACGGTGTATTGTCATGGAGTGGAATATGATGTTTGACAGCTGATGTACATCCAAAATCCAAGTCATGATGCGAAAAGACCTCCGAGATGTCATTCAGCTTGCCTATGACTCGCGTCCTCCATTCAGGTGACAGTGGGGAATCACCAAAATCAAAATTCAGGCTGGTGATAGTGTTCCTGACTGGAAGATGGGTCACGCGATGTTCAGACAAGATGCAGTGGTAGGTTTCCAAATCCGCAATGACACTGTGAGGTGGAATGAAGGTATCTTGCTCCGACTCATTCGTAATAACCACAGGAACCTTGTATGGAGAAAGAACTGGGAAGTTGATGAGACAACTGCTGACGCACAAACCCCCAGGTAAGGTGGAAGCAGGATGCTGTAGGAGAACACTCTGGCTAAACAATGGGGTGGAAACTTTGGCAGAGCCCTGGATGACAATAGTGCGGCCGGCCGGAACACGCACTGGAGCTTTGCTTAGTAGCCTCACATTCCCAATGCTGCCATTCTCCTTCTGCTTGTGTGACAGCTGTAGTGTTTTCAACACCGCTCTGTACCCATGAGTGCTAGGCTGATAGCTCGGATGCTGGTTAAGATGCTGTTCATACAGGGGTTCCAGGGTGTTCATCCCAATTAGCACAGTGGCGGGGACGTCAGGGTGTACGTCCGGAACAACTAGAGCCAATGTTGTTACTTCATATTCTTCACCAACAAAATCTCTGGGGAACTTGACGGAAATCTCAATGTATCCAAGATATGGAATGGTTTGACCCGCAGCACCTTCCACCTGGAGAAGATCATGGAGTGGTTGAATTTGTTGTTCATGAAGATGATTGTTGTAAAAGGATACAGGTATTGTAGTAACCTGTGATCCTGTATCAAGCAGGCATTTCTGTGGATGGCCTGCTAGGGTCACCTCTGTTGTGCATCTTGACCCAACTAACCCATGAGGTAACATTGTTGTTGCCTTCGGACAAGTGTGTAGGTCTACACAGTGAACAATTTCCTCCTTGTTCCTTTCCTCCTTTGCGGGACAATGTGGGTCCTGCACAGTTCCTGTACGTCCCATTACGGGAACTGTATCTAGTTTAAATGTCCAGTTGATGAATTCCGCTTCTGCCATTTTGGTTTCCTTTCACTGAACTGTTTGCGTTTTGCATTGACCAATGCAGAATTGGGTCTGTTCTCACACTGTGGTCTAATGTGTCCATCTTCCCCACACCTGAAACAGAAACCAGGCTTGGGGTTAGGTGATATAGTTCCCTGTGTATCCGCTCTTTGCTTCTGGTGCTGCTTTGGAACAGGAGTACAGGACTGATGAGACTGGGAAGCAGTTAAGGCGGCAAGTTGCTTTTGTATCTCCGCCATCTGCTGGGTGAGAGTGGACAACGCAGCACAGACCCCCCTTTCTTCTTCTACTGCGAACTGAGCTTGAGCTGCAACTCTGTGTCTTGGTGTTCCCAGATGTTGCTTCATCCTCAGAGTTTTGCTAGCTTCTCTGTCTTCTTCAGTTCTTAATAGGAGTAACAGTTCTGCAAAAGAAGGTGGGTTGGATTTTCTCTGCTTCAGCTGGAGCTCAGAGATAAGGTTACTATCCCAAACTCAGGGCCACCTGAAGTCGCTGTAGGTAGCCGGATGGTTTCTCACCCGAGTCTTGCAGTGTGTCCATGAACTTCGCATAAAGTTCTTCCCCGTCCTGTACAATTCCATAAGCAGAATCAAGATGTTGAATATAAGTCTCTGCTGGTAGGTCGGGGTTAAGGTGCTTGATTATGTCCGCTGCAGGTGGTAAAAGACTATCAAGGATGTGTCTGGATCTTCGCAGTTCTGAAATGGCTGGATCCTTTAAGATGAGATCCACTCCAGAGCGCCATGTATCATAGTCCACCTCATGCTGTGGGTGTGGCAGTCTCCCAGAAAACATGCGCAGCCTATGGGATGAACGTGTGTTTACATCTTTGCTCTTTACTATATGCTCCACAACATACTTCTGTAATTCAGGTGGATTCAACTCAGCTGCAGACATACTGATAGAATGTCCTTCTGTTGTTGTAGGATGTAGGGCAGCTGAAGAAGTGACAGGAATAGCCATGTTGTGGGTTTGTTGATCCAGAGTGGCAGCCGTTTTGTGTTCAGATGCGGCAGTGCATTCCTGCTTGAGCCCTTCTGATTTTCCTGGGCGCAGTTCTGAAACAGCTCCATTTATTTGGGTCATTAGTTCTTGGAGAACTTCAGCAAAATCCTGACCAGACAGTTTTGCTACTTGTTTTAAGTCAGCTAAATAAGTCTTAGTCTTTGTGCACCCGACAGTAGCCGCATAGATTTTAGACAAGCTTTTTATATGATATTCATTATTTAAGGGCTTAAATGTATACGGCAGAATCGGACCCAATAAATCAAAAGCAGACCCCGTTTTAAACTCAACGACGAGCATATGATTAAACTCGGAACCGGGTGAGTTTATTGGCACGGAGCGTTCAATAGCACCATACTGGAGAAGAAAATCTTCAACCTCCTCAACCTCATATGCGGGGACGCCACTGACCAATACCGCATTTGGTATTTTAACACCTAATGACTCCAACAAGTCCATGTTCATAGTAATATGGTGAGATAGTGAGACTGAATGTACACAACAATATTATACTTGACACAACCTCCTGGCTGGCTCGCTACTAATTTGTCTTATGTAGCAAGTACATAAGCTAAAATAATTTAAGTTGGTTATGAGTAGTTGGGCTAATTCAGAAGATATCAGATTCGGCTCTAGGAGGTGAGTGAAGTACAATAAACATACAACCACAGATATTGTGATTACAGTTATTATTTATAGTGAAAATAAAGTGCAATTACCAAATACCAACATTTACAAAATCTGCAGACAGGAAAAGATAAAACATAATTCAAGCTTGTAAAATATCCGCTGCACAGCGGTGCAGCAACCTCGTCCAACCTCTGGCAAACAATGTCCATAAAGTTTATTTCATGATTGATATAAGTCCAACGCGTATGACAGTCTAGACAGGTTGAAATTGGAAGTATGATGATCAGCACTAAGATTCCAAGACTGAAATCTCGGAAGTGAGATTTAGGGGACTGAAAACCAAGAGGGGAGAGTGTAGGCCGCAGCAGCCTCCTACCAGACCGCAGGAAGTTGTAGCTGGGGTTCTGGCTCGTTGGGCCTAGCTCACCATCCAAAGTAGTGGTGTCGCTGTGGTCTCTCCAGGGCACCACTAGCCTGCACATTCACTACGTGCGATGTCACATACGAGCCCCCACGCATCTACCCACGGCGGTATCAAAGTACTGTTGCTTCCATCCGCTAACGCCTCTCCCCCGCGTCCTTTTCGAGGCGACAACCCGGAAGGCATATAATAGTGCCTCGCGAATAGGATTGGTCACAACAGGCACGTGCAGCCTCGCGGCGTCGCGTGCGTCATGACGCGTCGCGATGCCTTCACGGACACACTCCGGTTGGAATTTAAGATTCCGATTTAGTTATAGATTCAGTTCTTTTTATTTTTATGTGGGTTACACTTGGAGTAGAAAAGTACTACGTAACTATCAGCACGTTAAATTTTTATTTAAACTAGTAAAATCTGCTTTAATAGGCTTTTTTTATCAACTAAAAGGTTTCTCTAAGTGAAATTAGGAAAAAATTGAGAAAAAATATTACTAGCACTCTCTAACACGCACACGCACACACACACACCACTTGCACTCTCCTTTGTCCCCTGTCTGTGTATTTTTACTGATTTTATTGTTTTGGTAAAGTAATCACATGCAGAAGGTAATTGTTTTAATAAAACACTGGTTAGCGCATTAGCAAGTGCCTCAGTTTATAGAAGTCTCAGTTGTTTCCATTCTACAAATGCCTTCACATATTTGAAACATAATTATCATCTGGGATTAATCGCGTGAAGTGAGAATTTTAGAAAGTGCTGACAGCAAATATTGCCTCCATGAGCCCAATGCCAGAAAAACTAAAGAGATTTTATTTTGGCAGGAAGGTTGTTTAGTACGTGAACTCTCCCTGCAAAGTTTTGATTAACAGCCATTTGTATTGTATTAAAAAAACAATTTTATTATACCTTCTACTGGAAACAATAATGTAACAGCTCTGCATTTGACTGCTGATTGGGAGAAGAGATGAGCCTTCATTTGATGTGACATTAATTCTCGCTCTGCATGGTGGCAACAGAGAGAGGATATTTGCTCGGTGGGTCATACGTTTTCTTTGACAGTGTAGACTGACTGCAAACAGACAGCATTAATACAAAGCAATCAACATCATGTCAGCGAAGCAGACACGAGTAATATATGACAGACTGCGAGTAAAAAGCGCAGCGGTTTCATGGTGCCAGACAACAAAACAAAAAGATGCTGTGCTCTGTTAAATGTTTCCAAAATGTTCATAGGATCCAGCACTGTTGGGCCGTTTCGTTCATCCTCTCCGCTTTTATTATTTGTGCGTACATGTAGAGAACGGATGCACTGATGCCAATTTCTCTCAGACCAGCAGATGTTTCAGTAAATCTGAACCATGTCAGAAGAGGATTTAGCTCATCCCTTGCTCCATAGAGAGCTGTCATCAATGGATCTGGTCTCATCTTGAGATAATTCAGTTTTAAGGTAGTGGATTAACAGGCCAACACCGCTGTCTTTTCTGTGATGTTAGAATACCTAAAAACTCACGGCTAGCCCCTCCTTGTGAACACTGTACCTTTACTGATAGTAAAAATAGAGGTTTTACTGTAAAATTAGCAATGCCTATCAATTTATATTTAGCCGTCCCGTGAAGCTGTGAAGAACTAATGTACATATTAGTCATATTCTGTCATTTTTATACTCATTTGTAGTCTACAGCACTTGCAATTGTAGTTTTATGCCTGTTTGGTTGAATGTGTCTGCACATAAATTAATCTAAATGTAACAGACAGGGAGTCTGAAGTCTCCTAGGAAGTCAGAAATTTTGCATGCTGAGCTACCTCCCCAACTTTTGCAGCTGTTTTGACGTTGTTGTATTTCCTAGCAACTGCTGTTGTTGCAGTTGCACCATGCTTTTGAAACAAATTATCACATTGCGCTGTGTGGCAAAGAAGATGTTGATGATGATAATGATGACTAGGGTAAAGGAAGGCTCAAAAACAGACACACCGGCATGCATAAATAAACAGAAAGGGAGAAAAATGGTATTGAAGTAGGGGAACCCCTCATTAGTGTGACAGTGCAATGAGTCAACTCCCAGGATGGCAATAAAACTTAATCTAGTGAGCTTTTTTTTGTGAAACTCTGATGTGTTTGTGCAGCCAGGCCACACACTGCAGCAGTGCAGCTCAGTCTGCCAAAAAAACACTCCAGAATAGGAAATATTAATAAGAGGCCGTGACCTGACTGTGTGTGTCCGTGCATGTGAGCATGTTTGAAAGTGTGTGCCGGATTGTATTTGTGTAAATGCATTTGCGTGTCTTAGGATTTTGTGTGCGTGTGTGAATGTTACAGCATCTGAATGAGATGTTCCTCAGCTGTTGCAGGGTGCATGAGAAACAGCAGAGCAGCGCTAAACTGTACAAATGAACAGAAGAATAGAGCTTGTTTATTTTACTATGCCTAATTACACTTATCCTTTAGTTGTTTCCTACTTATGGTCCCAACTATGTTCTGTTCAGCTGAGTTTTCTCTTTTGGTCAGTTTTCTGTTTAATCAGTTATATTTCAGTCCAGCAGGTAAAAAAAAAAAAAAAAAAAAGACTGTAGTTAGAACTCTCATTTTGGGTAAAATGATTGTCGACAGAGCACACAATGTGAAGCACACAGGCCTAGAGACAACAACTGTTTGCTAAGGAAACGGTGTATTGCTTTACTGGCTGGTAAGTGGTTGCTTGGTGAAATCAGATGTTAAAGCCATGGAGTCATGGAGGCCTAAAGAGGGATCAGTAATCCAGTGGCAACCAGAGGGAAAAATGTTAATTCTCCAAGCATTTGGCGAGTAGTTGTTGGCAGTCACTGGTTCCAAAGAGGTGTACGGTGGTGCACCAAAAATCTCCTTTTTCCATTTTCTGTTTCTCTCACACTTTTTGAAGTTGCACTAACACTTGTCATCAGTCTTGCTTTGGATTGTTTCCACTTGCCTTTCCACTTATTATTATTATTATTATTATTATTATTATTATTAGGAGATATACGTCTGCTCTTAATTACGATGCTGGTTACTTATTTATCGATATGTCCCACAAAAAATTTCACGATTCCCTCCAGCCCCTACTGGAGTTCTTCCAGTTAAACAGTGATAACACTGAGATTTTCATCTTTGGTTCTTCCAAATCTCCATCAACAGCAAGTTAAGTAATCTCACTTTATATTTTAAGGCTTATGCATGACAAACAAATTTTTATTGTTGTCTTAAATACAGTAAACATACATAAACTCAAATAATTTCTGTCTCTTTTGACATGTTTGCAGATGGTCCAGAATTCAGCAGCAAAATTACTGACCGGCAGAGATGGGCAGCAACGCGTTACTGTAATCTGATTACTTTTTTAAAGTAACGAGTAAAGTAAGGGATTACTGTACTATTACTACAATGTGCAAAAAATAGGTTTAAACGTTAAACTAATTTCTTCAAGTCAGAGAATGGTGCATATAATTTAATTTTTGCTTGATGCATAAAGTTAAAAGATTAAAACTGATAAAACAAGTTTTTAAAAAAAAGACTTTTTCATTTGATTACATTTTGTATGATGGATTATGCAGAAAAAGTAGAATTGGGCTGAAAGATCTATCGCTTTATCACCTCTTCAGGTTGTAAATCGTGTTTTTAAAAAGTAACTAAGTAACTAAGTAATTACTTTTGAAAATAAGTAATCAGAAAAGTAACAGGATTACTTTTTTGGGGAAGTAATCAGTAATTAGTTACTGATTACTTTTTTCAAGTAACTTGACCAACACTGCTGACCAGTGCTTTAAAAATATATGTATCACTTTAAGATTTTAGTCAGTTTTTTTCAAGGCTCTTAGTACGTATGTCCCAGCATATCCCATTTGTTCACATTCAGCTCCCTGTGCTGTTAGACCTACTGGCAAAACTCTCAAAAGGTCACATCTCAAACAGAAAGGTGACAGTTGTTGCTTCATGTTTGTGGAATCGGTTATAGCTTCACATAAAAAGAGCACCCTCCATCTCTGCTTTTAAGTCCAGGCTCAAAACCTAACTCTCTGGCCTCTCCATCCCATTAGTCTCCTACTTGCTTTGATATCTGTAACTGTTTGTTCCCTGCTGTCCTCTGGTTATTGTTATTGATATGTGTCCCATTACTGTTTACTCTCGAGGCCCCTTAATCTGTATGTTTTCACTTAGTATGTGTGCATATAAAGATATAAACAGACACATATTTTGTGGCACACACATGTATAAATTGAAGTTTTAAAATTCTCAAATAAGGAGCATTTTCCACCTAAAAGCGCTGATTGACAGCTTGTCTATCAGCTCAAACAGACTTTAGCTTGTTTAATTGATCAATGCAGGTTGGGGGGGGGGGGATCATGTATACACACAGAGTGTTTTAATGTCACACTTCAGCTGTTTGTTTCTCTGGTGAGGAACAGTCTGAGCAGTTAAAAACAATGAGTCCAAAAAATAGACACTGATAGAGACAAAGAGATACAAGCCTAACCAGCAGCCCTGGTGTTCCAGCTTTGATGTGTTACTTGCAGCAGGTCTAATTTGTTTTTTGAGATATCCTGATAGAACCGAGTTAAAGCATGTAACTCTGCACCTTACAAGGCTAAGAAGCCTGAAAACCTTTATATTTTTTTTCCTGCCTTTGGAGTCTTTCCCAAGAAGAGAAATATTGTTCTAGCAGAAAGTGGTCCATTTGATTTTGATTTTGAGTGTGGTTTGTCTTGCTGCCTGATAAAATATGCATCGAGATGGATTTGTCTCCAGTGTTCTGGTGACAGGCTGAACCCAAAGACCACAATCGATTCTTGTTGGCCTTAAGATAATTCTTGACCAACATTGTTACACTTGTCTTTTAATAACACTTTTAGAGTCAGAGGAATTAAACCGTCAAGCCTGCTTTAGATGCGGTATTCTTCCAAACCTCCAACAATGCACAGCAATGGAGTGAAGTCAGTGCATGCAAACTCGGTCAGATGCAACACAGCCATTGTAAGGCCGAACATGGATGCACGGCTATTCTAATTTTTTCAGTATCAAATCTCAAAAGTTCTGGTGCTGGCTCAAGCAGACTGTTATGAAGGCATAAAGAGGATAGACATAATCAGCATGTGTTATTGCTAAATTTTGGACAATTCTTTCGAGATATGTGAAAATGAGCGAACCTGTCCAAGCACTAGAAATGAGATAGGCATGACTGTGTTGAAAACATTTTTGAGACAGCAGTTTTGAACTTGTGTAACAAGCAGGAATATGATATTTCACAGTATGTGATCATTGAAATGAAGTACAGTATGAGGGCTGACAGAGCCAAAATATGATGAACAGCATGCTGAGCCCCAGGCCCTAAAAACACATTTAAGAATGAAATAATGAGAAAGAATGTCATGTTTTACACTGGCTTACACTCATGTGCTAATATTTCCAGACTTCCAGTCTCTGCTTTACAGAATGCAGTCAGCTGTTTGTCACTGTAAGGACTATCAATAAAATCTAATAACTATTAGGCAAGACCACCGTTTATTATTTGCTGCCAGATAATTTTTCCATCATCCGCTCACATTAGTTCAGGATGTTTATTCCAAATTTTCCACACCTGAAAGCTGATGCCTTTTTCCTCATTGTTTTCCGAAACAGATGTGTGTGTGTGTGTGTGTGTGTGTGTGTGTGTGTGTGTGTGTGTGTCCCTGTAGGGTACTTTATCTTTGTTTCTGAACAGACTAGGTGGAGTTCCTTTTGATATGTTACCTCTCACACATTAGCCTGCATGTGCATGAATCAGGCTGGGAGTATGAGTGTGTTCAGTGTGTGTGTGCGCACTGATGTGTGGGAGTTCCCTGATTACCATGTAGTCAACAAAGGTATGTTTGCTATCAGTGCAGTATGGGATGAAAGACTACCCAGGAACGTGCATCATCATCAAATCTTAACTAATGACTTCGTGATGGTAGTAATAGAAAATACTGACTTTTAAATTCAGTCTGTATTCATCTGTTTCTCTATTTTCTTTCATGTACTTTACTCAATACAATAAAACCTTTTCTTATTTACAGAGCAGTCAATCTATCTTTACCCGAAGTCATCCATCATCAGTACATCACTGCTCGCATTGCAACCAATTAGCAGCTGGAGGCATAAAATCCTTGTGTTAGTGTATTGCAGGTTATTTCAAATGCAACTAGTTGTAATTAGAAAAAGATGAAAATAGAATGCAGTGCTTTTCAAATCTAATTGACCTCAATTTTATTCACAATTAATACAGATGTTTAAACTGGGAGTGTGTGACCAGTTTAAGTAAAACTCCTTTTGAATTTGATGGCAAAAAATAGGCTGGACAATTAAGTGATACTAAAATAAAAAGATGGAGGAACATTTTGGAGTTAATTAGGTTAACTGGCATCAGGTCAGTAACATGAGTACTTATAAAAGAGAGGCAGAGTTTCTCAGAAGTACAGATTGGTCACCAAACTGCAAAACTTGCATCTTCAGATCTTAAAATTAGGGAACAATTTCACAATAATGTTGCTCAACATAATATTGTAAAGACTTATAGAATATCTCATCATCTACAGTATGTAACATCATCAAAAGATTCAGAAAATGTGGAGAAATCGCAAGGGATAAGGCTGAATATCAAAACTGGTTGCCTGTGATTTTTGGGCCCTCTGGCAGCACTCTGTTAAAACAGGCATGGTTCTGTCATGGGAATCAGTGCATAAGCTTAGTAAAACATCCAGAAATCATTGTCTGTGAACACAGTTCACCATGCAATCCATAAAGACATGTTAAAGCTCTAACATTTAATAAAAGGCCCCAGTCGTGAACAGGATCCTCTCGGCCAAAGCTCATTTAAAATGGACTGAAGCAAAGTGGAAAACTGTTCTGTGGTGGGAACAACAAGGACCATCCAGCTTGTTATCAGAGTATGGGGGTGTGTTGATGCATATGGAGTTGGCATCTTGCACATCTGGAAAAGCATCTTAAAAAACTTAAAGGTATAAACAGGTTTTATATGGGCTCCCATCCAGGTCTCGAATATTTCTGCAAGGCAATGCTAAACCAGATCCTGCATTTATTACAACAGCATGGCTTGATAGTAGAAGGGTCCTGCATCATAAAAATGAAAAATACACCAATGAAGACCCAGGACTGTTGAACAGCTAGAATCGTCTATCCAACAAGAATTAAACGCCATTCCTCTCCAAAGGTCCAGCAGCTGGTCTAGTTAGTCCCCACAGGTTTACAGACTGTTGCTTAAAAAAGAGAGGATGCTACACAGTGGCAAACATGGCCCTGCCCAAACCTTCTGTAGATGTGTCCCTGCATTCAAATTCAAAATGACTTTATTTTTGCTTATAATGGTCCATTTTCTCAGTTTGAACATATGGTATGTTTTCAGTGTTCTGTTTAGGTATCTCTCTCCAACCAACAAACAGTTCTTTAATCAGTGTAGATCTTTTTATGCCTCTGAATCTGTTAAGCAGCAGCCATAATAAGATCTGAACCAGACCTGTGCAGATCTTTGATATTGTGCTGAGCTCTTATAAATGACCAGAACTTAGATATTTTACCCTGAAAGTCAGAGATGCATGTGCCAGCTGTTGGTTTTGCTTGTTTTCATAATTTCTTGTTATTACATTTCAGGATTTCATGATGGACACAATGTACTTTTAGTATTAAAGGCGAGAACCGATGGTATACTTGTTTACCTCTGATTGTTTACTTCCCAGTGTCGAAAGACGTGCTTGTCTCTCCGATCTTAATCTGAAGCTAAACAAGTCGAGACAGAATTTATTACTATCCATAAAGTCAAACAGCAGGTGACCCTAGAGTTTAGGCTGTTAAACCAATGTTTTTGTTTGTGCATGTACTGTGTATGTGTGTGCGATTGTGCGAATCCATACTGCGTGTCCATCCATGTCTGTGTTTCTTTGAACAGCTTTACAGAGTCCCACCTCTAAAACAAATACAACAGGAGGTCATGCTTAAAGATGGGCCAAGAGAGACACCACAAAAGGAAGGAGACCGACACAAATGTCAAATAAACTCGTTCCAACATCATGTTTATCTGTCAGAGTTTACTGTGACTCACACAGGAACTTTTTTGCCGCTTGCATGTGGATGTTTGCATCTGCACGTATACGTCATAAGCAAAAGCTCACATTTTGCATGTAGATCCAAAGTGTTTGGTTATTTTTGTTGCTTTTGTGTACGTGTCAGTGGGTGTCCCACGAATGTAAGTGTAACACTCTGTACACGTGAAACATTTCTGTGGCTAACCTGGGGTGGCCTATCTGCTACTGCTGGCATATATTTCAAGTGTATGTTTGGCTTTGTTTTCTTTGCTTCAGCTACTGTTGCTACCTCAGAGTAGTTGAAAAGCAGATGTTACTGATGCATAGGAGACAAATGCAGTGTCGAGTCTTGGTTTAATGGCCCCGAACCCGGCTCACAATTTACAACTTCAATTTTAAAAAATCCTTTAAACTATATTGTTATATCAGCTCTTATTCAGTGGTTTCCACCATTTTTTACTCATTACTCTTTAAATTACAGTCTGAACATGCTTAACCAAAGCCTGAACCCTCCCACATTTTTTGAATACGTAAATTGTCCAGTAATGGCAAGGAAAAAAAATTAAGGGTAAAAAAATTAGTACAGTTGTTTGTTTACCCAAAGAGTTTTTTATACCTTTCATACCATTATTGTATCCATGGCTTTAGTTTGGGAGTCACTGGAGTACTACAGATACATGAACTACTGTAAGATGTAACATTGTCATGCTATTTGGCATATCTAAATACAGAAGTTAAACTGGACAGAGTGGGTTTTTTACATACTAAATACCAGTAAATAATGGTATTTAGAAATGTTGAAAGTAATGACATGATAGAAACACACAGTTGCTTCAATGTGTTAGCTGCACATCCATGACTTAAATCTCGCCACATCCCAAAGACGCTGATATCTGATGACTGTTGTTCTTAGGGCAGTAAATTCATTTTCATGTTCAATAAACCAGTTTTACATAATCTGAGCTTTGTGACATGGCACATTATCCTGCTGGAAGCAGCCATCAAAAGATATGTACTCTGTGGTCATAGTGGGATGGACATGGTCAGCAACAATTCTCGGGTAGGCGGTGCTCAGCTGACCCAAAGTGCGCCAAGAAAATATTCCCAACAGCGTTACACCACCACACATTCAATCACTGATACAAAGCAGAGCAGATCTTATGCTTATGCCAAAAATCCAGACTCATCAGACCAGGCAACATTTTTCTATTTTCTGTTGTCCAATTTTGGTGAACCTGTGTGAACTGTAGTGTCAGTTTCCTGCTCTTAGCTGACGGGAGTGGCCCCTGGTGTGGTCCTGTGCTTCTGTAGCCCATCAGCTTTAAGGTGGCACATGTTCCTCTATTGCATAGCGTGGTTGTAACAAGTGGTTATTCTAGTTGCTGTCACCTTCCTGTCAGCTAGGGTTAGCATGGAAGCAGGGAAAAGGGTAACACCACCTGGGTCTGGGTGCAATTCCCCCCTCCAGGGGCAAGGGTACCTAGACCCGGTTTGTAGAGTACGCTTGGGGAGTGTGATTGTGTGTACAGCGTCTCTTTATGTCTGTCTCCACGTTGGTTGAATGTGGAGTGAGTGCATATGAGAGCATGAGGGTGGGAATGGATGTTTGTGTCTGTGTGTGCCTGTATGTCTGTGTCTATATGTCAGGTTGGGTGTCAGACGCCACCTCTCTGGGGACACCTCAGGCCCTCCAAGGTTTGGAGGCCTATCTCCACCCACCACCACTTCCCCTGCCGGTGGCGGACTCCCTCAGGTGTCGGTGTGTTGGTGGTTCTTTGTGTCTGGGGGTGGGCGTCCGGGTACACACCGGCTCACTCCTTGGCGGCCGCTTGTCGGGGCCTGGGGCCTGGGGCTCGCTCGGGCCCCTTTGGAGGTGGGGTGCCCCCGGCCTCTCGGCCTGGGGCTCGGTCACTCAGGCACAGCTGGGGGCCGGCGGAGCTCACGGGCGCGTCACTGCAACTCCCCCTGACTTCTGCTCCGCGGCTGCTGGGCGAGCCCTCATCTGGGACTCTCCTCAGCTCTTACTGGAACAGTGGCGCGGCTGCCCCTCTGTTGGTCTTCCATGGTCTCTTGTGTTCTGGGGGCCTCTGGATGTCTGGAGTTTTGATCTCCTCCATACCCGCTTCACACCCTGGAGGACGGGGCTGTGGCCCCCCCACACTCCCTAGCAGATCATTACATGGAGAAACCTTTGGAATGCAAGCATGCTGATCCACACAGGTATGCACACATGGGTATTCACAGACGCGGACTAAAGCTTTCTTGGCTGCTGCCTCAAAGCACACTGTGCGCTGTCTATCTTGCGTGCTGCACAATATCGTTTATTATTTAGTAAATATTGATATCTATGACTAGCTAGTTTATTGTGATGGTGCTTTGTTTTCTCTATTATTATGTTGCTCTTTGTTGTTTGCTGTCTCCTCTGTTTGTTTTTTTTTGTTTGTTTTTTTTTTTCTCCATACAGGTGACCCAGGAGTTCTTTTTTTTTTTCTCTCTCTTCCCCCCCCTTCTCACCGTCTCTTCTCCCCTTTGGTTTTCTTTCTTTCTCTCCCCCTCTTTCTCTCATTCATTCCCCCTGTCCTATTTATTAAAAAAAAAAAAAAAAATGACAAAGGATGAACTGAAGCTCTGCCATCACGTAATGTCGCATACTGCTGTTTCTGATGTCATTTAAAAAAAAAAAAAAAAAAAAAAAAAAAAAAAAACACATTGTCATGCTATTTGGCATATCTAAATACAGAAGTTAAACTGGACAGAGTGGGTTTTTTACATACTAAATACCAGTAAATAATGGTATTTAGAAATGTTGAAAGTAATGACATGATAGAAACACACAGTTGCTTCAATGTGTTAGCTGCACATCCATGACTTAAATCTCGCCACATCCCAAAGACGCTGATATCTGATGACTGTTGTTCTTAGGGCAGTAAATTCATTTTCATGTTCAATAAACCAGTTTTACATAATCTGAGCTTTGTGACATGGCACATTATCCTGCTGGAAGCAGCCATCAAAAGATATGTACTCTGTGGTCATAGTGGGATGGACATGGTCAGCAACAATTCTCGGGTAGGCGGTGCTCAGCTGACCCAAAGTGCGCCAAGAAAATATTCCCAACAGCGTTACACCACCACCGTCAATCACTGATACAAAGCAGAGCAGATCTTATGCTTATGCCAAAAATCCAGACTCATCAGACCAGGCAACATTTTTCTATTTTCTGTTGTCCAATTTTGGTGAACCTGTGTGAACTGTAGTGTCAGTTTCCTGCTCTTAGCTGACGGGAGTGGCCCCTGGTGTGGTCCTGTGCTTCTGTAGCCCATCAGCTTTAAGGTGGCACATGTTCCTCTATTGCATAGCGTGGTTGTAACAAGTGGTTATTCTAGTTGCTGTCACCTTCCTGTCAGCTAGGGTTAGCGTTTTCAGCATCTCTAACACCGTAAAGATGCTGAAATACTCAAACAAGCTTGCCAACCACCAACCACCATACTGACCGTCCTATTCAGATGCTCAGTTTGAACTTCAGGGGATTGTCACACATTCAAGCGTATGTTCTTACATACATGCAGTTTGCCTTTAAAGCATTTGTCAAAACACAGGTTGTTCTCAAGAGCTCACGGAATTCAAGTGTGGTACTGTAGGAGGGATGTCACTGTTCTTCTTTTGGTGCTGAGGTGCATAGTCTGTAAAAATCACCAATGCTCTGCTGACTCACTAACTGCAGAGGTCCATTGGCATTAACACCAACACAAAAACTTTGCACCAGGAGCTTCATGGCGTGGGTTACCCTGAGCAGTTCTAGCTGTAATGTGTGAGTTCCCAGTGTTTTTGTTCATGTAGTGTAGGTTACGATTATGACTGCCACAAATCATTTCAGTTCACCATTGTGTGTCACCATTACCAGAATTTTCTGTTGTAGCAGCTGTGTAACCTCTTAGGCCCAGCAGGTGAGCCATGTTGCATATTAACAAAATATTATAACTGAGTGGCATGGTAGTTGTTTAGTTGTTTAATCGGCGCATCTCTAGCAAGTGAGCACTTTGTTTATTTTTCCTTGCTCACATACAGTCATACAGTATAACCTCTCAAACGCCAAAAAGCTATGATGCTATACAAAACTAAATAGAGCACCAAAGAGTAATCAACTACTTTTCAGTTGAAGTTGTATATGGATCGTTTTAATGCTGATGCTTGAGGAAAAGGTCAGATTGTGGGATTACACTCCTTGTTTCATGCAGTCATAGATACACACTGACACATAGATGCTCATAAGCACATGCTTGATGTCTCGTGTGTTTAACCAACATCATAAAAACCCAAAGGTTAAGCGCTTCGGTGTCCCAAGCATGCTCTTGTACTCTTTTGGTCCATTACTTGTGCGCATGTTATTCTGAGCAGTACAGAGTTACTTTGAGTTACTTTGACTGTGTTAACAAAGGGTGACTCATCCCACCACTGACTGGATGTCTGCTCACCAGGGACTACTGTAAATATTTGAGTGGAACTGTTGACATAAAGATAACACTGACTAATGGATATACAAGCCTGGACTCAGAAAAGCACCGATGGGTTTGTGGGAGTGATGGAGAAAAGGATGGGAGAGGATGGAAACATGGTAAAGTGGGTAGATATATGGAGAAGGAAATGGGGAATGTGTGAGAGAGAGAAATTACAGAGGTAACAGGTAAGCAGAACTATAATCCAGCATCATTTCTTTAAAGAAATACTTTTATATTAAAATTTGAGTTAAAAAAATGATCATGTTAGGTCTCTTCTGTTCCATATTCAAAAGTTCCTCCTCCTGTGAGTGTCATTTTTACTGAAACGGGCTAAAAGGGGGGAAAAAATCTTCATTCCAGCACCGTTTAACATGGGATTATATCAATATTAATAAAACTGTCTGTAACACTGATTTCAAGCGTTGCTTGAATAAGAGTGTAAAAGAGATGCCTGCCATCTTAAAACCCACATTATGAAGCTAGTGAAAAGTGAATCTGTCACAAAGTGATTGTCATCTTGATGAATTCAGCAGTTCATGTCAATGAAATCAATTAATTCATGATTTACAAGTCAAGTGCTTTTTGTGGTTGCAGCATGATTAAACAAAACAACAATAAAAAAAAATTTTTTTGTTAAAATTTGAGAAATCTTGTTGATATACGTCGCAAGTTTTAGGTTGAATTCTTTAAAAACACTTGGCTTGATGCCCAGATTCTCTCAAACTGTGCATGTGTCTGTGCACTCATCCATTTGATAATTTCTCAGCTTCTTGCTGTGGTTCTTTCTTTTCATGCATTTCGATGCTCAACATAAGATGCTATCCAACCCTTCATTTCTATGTACTTAGCTAGCTTTCATTTTTCCCAAGAGGGAAAGCAGGAGAAGGATGGACTCAAAAATCACCTTGATTTTGATTTACTCTGGGCTTATATTACTGAAGGATCCATCTGTTTAGTAAAATGAAAATGGAGCAAATGCAAGAAGATAGATGTGAATTCAACTAAGATCAAGTTAACCTCTCAAACTATGTACAGTGCTACAGGTCACCAGGTGTAACTGTGGGGCCGGCCAGTGGGTGGGACACACTGTAGTCACTGCAAGCGCAGTATGGATGACCCAAGTAAAAATATGTGCATTTGAGCTTTTTCAGGTAACTTTTTTTTTCAGATTAAACATTGGTTAACATATATAACTTATATAACTTGCGGTAGGTGATACTTGCTGTACAGGTACGAAGTCACTACCTACATTAAAAAAAACAAAGCAAAACAAAGTTTTGAGAACTTTTATATACGACCCTATAACTGACTATGTATTTTTCGCTGTAATGAGAAGGGGTGTGGTCTAATGACATCAACACCCTATATCAGGTGTGCATAATTATTAGGCAACGTCCTTTCCTTTGGCAAAATGGATCAAAAGAAGGACTTGACAGGCTCAGAAAAGTCAAAAATAGTGAGATATCTTGCAGAGGGATGCAGCAGTCTCAAAATTGCAAAGCTTCTGAAGCGTGATCATCGAACAATCAAGCGTTTCATTCAAAATAGTCAACAGGGTCGCAAGAAGCGTGTGGAAAAACCAAGGCGCAAAATAACTGCCCATGAACTGAGAAAAGTCAAGCGTGCAGCTGCCAAGATGCCACTTGCCACCAGTTTGGCCATATTTCAGAGCTGCAACATCACTGGAGTGCCCAAAAGCACAAGGTGTGCAATACTCAGAGACATGGCCAAGGTAAGAAAGGCTGAAAGACGACCACCACTGAACAAGACACACAAGCTGAAACGTCAAGACTGGGCCAAGAAATATCTCAAGACTGGTTTTTCTAAGGTTTTATAGACTGATGAAATGAGAGTGAGTCTTGATGGGCCAGATGGATGGGCCCGTGGCTGGATTGGGAAAGGGCAGAGAGCTCCAGTCCGACTCAGACGCCAGCAAGGTGGAGGTGGAGTACTGGTTTGGGCTGGTATCATCAAAGATGAGCTTGTGGGGCCTTTTCGGGTTGAGGATGGAGTCAAGCTCAACTCCCAGTCCTACTGCCAGTTTCTGGAAGACACCTTCTTCAAGCAGTGGTACAGGAAGAAGTCTGCATCCTTCAAGAAAAACATGATTTCCATGCAGGACAATGCTCCATCACACGTGTCCAAGTACTCCACAGCGTGGCTGGCAAGAAAGGGTATAAAAGAAGAAAAACTAATGACATGGCCTCCTTGTTCACCTGATCTGAACCCCATTGAGAACCTGTGGTCCATCATCAAATGTGAGATTTACAAGGAGGGAAAACAGTACACCTCTCTGAACAGTGTCTGGGAGGCTGTGGTTGCTGCTGCACGCAATGTTGATGGTGAACAGATCAAAACACTGACAGAATCCACCGGGCCCTCTGACCACCACCAGTAGGCAATGGGTGAAGTGTCTTGCTCAAGGACACAACAATGGAGACTGTTGGAGCCGGGGCTCGAACCGGCAACTTTCCGATTACAAGACGAACTGCTAACTCTTGAGCCACATTCGCCCGCTCATTCATTCATATTGTGGAGGTAAACACAGACGACACGAGAGCTCTCGATAAACACTGCTCGTTTATTACTCATCACCACAGAACTGAACACTTTCCCTCCAAAACACAGCAACAACACTTCCTGAGAACTGGGTGTGAGTGGAGCCCTCCAGTGGTCCACCACAATATAAGCTTTTAATACTGTCCAGTATCGTAGAAAGACTGAGAGAGCCTGGGTTGACTTGTTGAGCAGATGAACACATTTGTGTGACTGCTTAACCCAAGTTTAGGGTTAGTGAAGCCAGATAAAGCAAAGATATGCTGGGAATGTTGAACATTGCTGTACAGGGTCTTGACTAAATATGAGCTTTGGCTATAATATAAACAGACAATGCTCTGCTGATGCTATCAAACTTTTACTTCACTTAAATTACCCTTGTGTCCGTGATTGCTACAAATTGAAGCTTTCTCTTTGTATTTTTAAGTGCAGCATGATGGAAAAAGCCAGGGAAGCAGATAAGAAGGTCATAACTGTACAACCGTCCCTCGTGGTAGTTTCCAATTAAGAAAAACTGATATATTCTGCCTTTCTTTTTTTTTGTTCAGCGTAGCTACAATGGTGCCTGTCAGTCAACACCATAATGCTGCTCAGTCACTAGTTTATAGAAACAGTAGAAAAATTAAACAGCGTTGCTGCCCTGATACAGGATAACACTCATAAGCTGTATAGCCTGAGATTCATGGTACTGGTATATTGCTATATATGGTAAGAAACTAATAGTATTGTTTTTGATTTTGTAGGATTCAGTGTCTATTCCTATTTATTCCTGTCAGTTTTTATATTTAAAAAGTCACATGGTACATACATGCTAGGGTGTCGTACAGTTTTGCCTTTATCTGTGACACATTCACAAACCTATCTGAAAATATATTAAAATATTTGCCTTAGTCAAACACGAAAACACACATATTTGGTTAGATCTAGTACCAAAGTTGGTTGGGAGAAACAAAGGGGGGATGAAAAAAAGCTTTGATTGGCTCCCTGTGCCAGTGGAAAATGCAATTCTCCAACCATAAAAAGGGTATGTTAAGAATTTAGAATATGAGCAATGCCAAGGCTCAGTTAAATAACCATCATGACAAAGGGGAGACCACAATCCAAGACCTGGAATTTCAACAAGCCATGAGGAATGTAGAAAAGTAACACTATTTAAAAAAAAAAAAAAAAAAAGAGAGAGAGAGAGAGAGACTGAAAATCTACGAGGAGAAGGAAAAGAATCTTCAGAGGAGGTCTGAAAGGCACTCTGCCCCATATAACATTGAAAATCTAACACATATGCTGGTTTAGCAAACTTTTGAAAATATTGCAGTGTTTCCCACACAACCTCGGACACATCCCTCAGTTATATTAATGACTCTAAAAGTATATTCTATAATATATTTTAGAATTTTGTTAATAAATATTCCTTTCTGTCTGAGAGAACAATATTATACACAGATGAGATTCCCAGTAGTCCCCTTGCTCTTTTCTCCAAAGTTCAGGCACTGGCATAGACTGTAAATAAAAGATGTACGTATGTTAGTCATGTTGTTTCAAGCATGCCGTAAAACAAACGACTGAGCACATAACAGAAAGTATAAAAAAGTGACAAGCTCAGTTCATCTATATGTAAATATGACACACAAGATTTTCAGTATTTGGTCAGGTGGTAACAGAGCTCAAAGAGATGTTAGCTGTATGTCCACTAAGCATTGCAGAGGGTGGCCATTATCAGTAGCCATTAACCACAACCACAGTTATTTGAATGACCTCAGGATCAGTTGAAGGAGGAATCCAAACTGTTTGTTAATTCAGGATCACCCGGAATGTGAAGTGTGTGGTTATGCTGAGCCCATCAAGTCTGCAGAACAGGACATGGCCTGCTGTCATCAGTCTTGGAGGTTAGATGCTGCAAAACGATGTTGTAGTCCATCTACAGGACAACCAGCTGATTATTTCTCCCTTATTTATCATCACAAAGTTCCACATATGAGTAAATATACATGATTGTGAATGCATCGCTGCTGCCACAAATATGATCCAGTTCTGTCATAAAATTTGCACTGTTTCAACCTACATGCTACTTATGAATGTTACTTAATTATACTGATGTTTATCCAAGCAAAGAGTCTAACTCAGATTTTCAAGTTTGACTCCAAGGAGTGTTTTTAATAGAAATAGATCCAAAGACTGGCACGAGTAACTGAGTTGCCTCAACCTGCAGCTGCTGATTGTGTTAGGTGGATCAAACTACAAACATTAACTGCTGTTTTGTTTCGTTTTTTAACATACCATGCCTCCATAATAATAATCATACTCATAATCAACGTTCATTTAATCAATTAGACTGGTTTTGGTGTTAATGTAGAATTAACCTTAAGGAACCAAAACATATTGTCTAGAAAACTGTATTCATTAGTTTGAGATAAACACATTTTGGGTTATAAATCTTTAGCTCAATTTCAAAGAAGTGCATATTTTCATTTTATTATATTATTTGAGTATTTTATGGCTTCTTGATTTAATTTCGCTCCAAATTTGATTAAAATCAAAGAAAAATTCACATAATAGCAAAACATAGAAGCTGAGCGGGCCAAGGGAGGGTGTCACTTGCTGCTGTAATTAAATACAGTGTTTGACCTGTTTTCCAACTTGTTTTCTTTAAAGTGTCCGTGTGTGCGTGTGTGTGTGTGTGTGTGTGTGTGTGTGTGTGGACACTCATGCATGTGCAATGTTAACTGTTCCAGGAATCAAAGTAAAATGAGAGGGGGGAGAATCTCGAGCTCTAACGAACCTTAAGTATGCCCTGAAGGACAAGCATGCCCATGTCCCCTCCACATGTAGGCACCACTTAGAGCAAAATAACCTGTAGACCATCAGTGAACCACAGAAAGAGAAGAGAAAAACCTGATGCCTGCTCAGGTTTACTGAAAAGTCTTGAGAAAAATTAACTTAACCAAAAAGCTATTGAACTCTGCAAGTAGATCTGGTTCAGAGACACATTGTGCTTTTCATGGTAATTCATATGCATTTTCTGTGCAACCTCTCATGGAAACAGTTAAAATAATCACACACAAGAGCACTAAATCATACAAATATAAAACAACAAAGTTGAACCTTTCCTCCAACAAGTGAGTTTTCTCTTTAACTAAGATAAACTGAAGGTCCAGTTCATGTGTTGCACTTCTTCCTGTAACGTTAGCTGTTGGTAGTGATTGAATGTGAACTGTGGCACTGGAACTGTGGGTTTCCAGTGTCACTGTATACTTATGAATTACTCAAAAATGAAACTTGTGTCTCTTAAAATAATATGTGGAAATCAGGAGATGAATGAAAGTCTTGCATAGTAAAGCTGTAGTGAATCTGAAAAGTGCAACGCAAACTGAAAATAGAGACCAAAATAAAAGTTGTGCCTGTTGAAATGTGATAAAAGGTCAGGTACTGGCAAGAAGAACCACATTTTGTTTCCTGATAGTTAATATTTATTTCACCTACTGGTCATTTGTAGACTTCCTAATGTCTTTTTTTGCACTTGTAAGTTTAATACTATATACACATATAATACATTTCATAGTAGAGGCTTTTCAGTGCAGATCTAATGATGTTTTAATTTATGTACATTCTGCTAAGTCATAACTCTTAACAGCCACTTCTTAAAGCTCTAACAATTCATGGATTTAAATTTAGGCCTTGGTGCATGTTAGGATTCCTAAAACTAAAAGGAATCCTGATGATCGAGGTTGCTTTTTAAAATCTAATAAGTCAGCTTTGCAGTATGAACACCAAATGGGTCACACAGTGGACCTTGTGGTATTATTTAGGATGTTGCAAGGATTTGTAGTCTTGTACAGTCCCAAATGTGCCTTTGAACACGCATGTGTGTGTGCCTTTTGGTCAAGGTAGGAGTGTGTGAGTCACACTGTGTACAGCTGTGGTCCAGATGAAGGCCACCTGCTCCCTCCATTTGCTTAATTTTCCTGTTACCTCCATCATTTATCCGTTCTCCCAGACATGCAAACAACCTTCAATTAGGCCAGTCTTGACTCGCTCCATGCCTTTGCACACATACCAGCCAGTCTCACAGCGAAATGCATAATAGCAACAGTCCACAGCATGAAACATGTTTTAAAAAATTAAATCAGCTTGAGTTAGAGATGCCAGCATTTTTTTTTTTATCCTCTTCTATTGTCTCGAGTCGACATCCTGTTTCAGTCGAGTTTCTTTTTCTCACTGCAGATCACAGAAAAAGCCACAAAATTTCCAATAAGTCAAATCCAGGACTTTCACCCAGGAGACTAGGGTGAACATCTACTTGGTTTAAGTTTGATAAAAATACAAATGAAGGGCATAGGCAAGGAGACAAGAGACCGTTTCAGTTCACTGAAAGTGATACATTTGATTTAGGTTTTAATCCAAGCTTCATTGTGCTATTTGACCAAGTCTGAACCCAGGACTTCAAAAGTGATACAGCCCAGACTGAGATCCCAGACATAATTCTCCAAAAAATCATCCGCACCACCCCAGTTGACACCACTGTGGTTTCTGGCAAGGAGTTAAACTTGTGATCCAAGTTATATTAGCACAGACATGCCAAATAGTGGATATTCAACTTGGCAAGGACCTTGTTTGACTAAACTACCCAAGAGAGCTTGCATTTGAGAAAAAAAGAGCCGAAAGGAAAAATCAAAAAATCGAAAAGCAGCTTTAAAAACTGGATTATTAGTCATATTTTGGTCACTTTTAATATACAGCTGTTTGTTCCCTTCATTTATAACGGTTATTAACAACAAAGAAGTGTTTTTACTTCTTAAAATGGTTTTAATTTGTAAGACACCGTAGCTGGTGCCAGTTAACAGTACGTATATTAAGGATTATAAATCAGCCAATCAGCTGTTTCCTATTAAATAATGTCTTTGTGTGTGTGTTCATTTTGAATTTATTGCCAGTGAGATTAATCAGGAAAGTTGAGCTAGGTTGTGTGTTTGTTTGTGTTACAGATGCTGTGCAAGTTATTTTCCTCACAGATCCTGAACTGTGCTCTGAAAACACGCAGGGTGTTCCCCTTGTCTTTAGTGTGGATGGATATGGCTAAAGACAAATTTGGTTTCTCGAACCACAGGACAGTTTGTTTTGTTTACTTTGCCAGATTATTGAGAAGATGATAGTTTTTGGATATCTCAGGCTTCTCTTAATCTTTTAATCATAATATCTGACCTAATGATAAAATTCATAAGAGCTTTGTATGTTGAAAACTGTCTTAACTGTCATGTAAAAGACTAAAGAGTGGCGAACACCTCCCAATTTTTAAAACTACCTACCCTACCTGGGAGGTTTTTTCTTTATACCAAACCATGCTGATGATTAACCTTGTTAACTGTAAGATGACCCGTCACGTGTTATATAAGTATTTTTCAGCTCTTCCCGTGTTTTCATGCTGCTGTCCAAACATTTAGAAATCATTTTACTGGTATTAAATGAAAAATAAGAATATATTAAAAAGGTTAAATAACCATACTCCTCAACATTAGCTTTGATATTTTGTCTTTGTGCTATTTTAAATGGAATTTAGGTTGTAAATTATTTGGAAATCAATATTTTAATTAATTCTGTTAATTTTTTCTACACATGCAAAACAATGCATTTTTATATTTAGAAATCTATTAACAATGTACATTTTTAGCATTAAAAACTAGAAACTTGTTGTCACACATGTTATGCATTCCACCAAATTCAACTTTTCCATGAATGCTTTTCCAGTCAGGAATGACTGGATGCCTGCGGTTTTCTTCTTCTCATTCAGCCACGGTGGTCGCTAAGCGGACCACACTAGGTGTGCATGTTTCTGTGTGTGCCTGAGTTTGGAGAGATCATGCGTTATGTGTTGTTGAGGCATACCGCTTGCGTGCTTACACGTCTTTGTGTGTGTGGTAGAGGATGACATCAACCAGCCATATCAAATCTGAGAGTAAATATCTGGCACTGCTTTGCCTAATTTCCCCTCGTCAACCAACCTTTAGTCTTTGTCCTGATTGGTGGAGGAGATGGGATCTGATTTCCTGTAGGTAATGCTAATTGCCCAGCATGCTGTTTTAATTGGCTTTCATCATAGAATTGGTATTCCTAGATCGAGTCTGTATTTTGATCAACTGTTTTCTGTGCTGGCTCCAGTTATCTGAATAAATGTAAAACATTTTACTGGTCCACGACTTTGCCAATTTTGCTTTTATACAGTTGGTTTAATTCTGCAAAGGAGGCAGGATGCTTTGAGTGCAATTTGCCTTTGTTCTTGCCCGTTCTATCACATTTCACATACTGGTTTAATTATAATGCATTTAACCTTCTATACAGTCATCAGAACTTACAAAACATCCATAAAGCGTGGTTTACAAAAATTATGGTCCCTGTACAAGCCGTGATTCGTTCTGCTTGTTTGGTGTCTTTGGTTTCATGTTTGGCTCAAATTCATTTTATAGTTTTTGATTATGTTTATTCTTAGAGTACAACACATTTCCTTGTGTACATTTCAGTGACATGGATAAAAATCATCCATCAGCTGTTCCAGAAACAATAAGATCTCTTATTATTTGAGACTATTACTTTTTTTTAAAATTTGCATATTTGATTGCATTTATTAGCTGAAAAGAAAAGTTACAGACTGTTGTTTTTTGTAGTAAATGTTTTAATGTTTAATGATTAAACATGGTCTTTAGTGAGGAGAAAAAAATCAATAAAAGTAGCTGCTGTGCGATGCCAAAAGAAAGGCCGAATGACTGGACACATAGTTTTGATGAAAGCATATTAAGGCACCAAGTCTATAAATGGTATTTCTGTGTTTATCCCTGTTCTCCATTTCAGCCTCTGTACATTCCAGTCAAATGAGGCCTCCCATTGGACCCAGTCAGTAATCAGCCCACTGGCTGGCTGCTGCTGTTCTGTAATAATATTCTAATAAGCAGTGACTGGTGCTTTGATGAAGGTCTGCTACTCCTACTACTGATCTACTGAACTCACTCCTACTAAGGCAATTAAACATAGCTGAAAACAAGAAAATGGACCACCGGCTCCTTTTGCCTTTGCTTTCCCTCTGACCCTCTTTATTTTCCGTTATGCTTTTTGACTCAGTCTTCTTCCTTGTTTTACACTTTTAAGCGTGTTTCATCATGCATCGCTGATTTCCAGTTTTTCCCTCTCTTTTTTTTTCTTTCCCTCGTCTCTTTAATTTCATTTTTGTTATTGTTTCTCAAGTCTGATAGAAGCCTGCTGCTGAACTGCTGCTCTGATCTCACTCCTACCCGAGCAATTAAATCAAGAGAGCCAACAGTGGGAACATGGACCACCAGTGGGAGAATGGAAGGACAGATTTCATTTTTTTTAACTGCCTCTATTTCCTTTTAAAGTTTGTGATTAACCATTTTCTACAATTTTGTCTTTATTGTAAGCTACTTTTAAAATGTCTGTCATCCTCTCCCTTGAGCTTTGTTCAGGCTCCTCTCCTTCTCCATCCGTCCGTCTGTCTCCGTTCCCCCTTACTCCACTTGATTGACTTGAGTGGGTGAAAGAGGACAATTTGTTCTCCCGCAGTCTAAAATTACCTGCCTGTCTGTTTGGATGTGGAGAGGCAAAGATGATTTCTCTCTCCCATCAGTGACCGTGGTTCCTGTCGTTCACATGAAATTTAAGTTGGCATTCTCTTCGCACAGGTATTTATCTGAATAAACATTGAACCCTGAAATGATGTTAAAGAGCTCCAAAGATAAAAGGACTCCACCCGCAACCTTAAAAGCACAGATTTAGAATTAAACACTTATATGCAATGTAAGTTACTGTCATGGTCTACGGTGGGTGGCTGGAGTTTCCATTAGGCTCCTGAACTGACCTGGGATCCGCCCCTGGGCAGGGCCAACTCCAGCTCCTGCACACCTGGAGCCTATTGCAGGCTATCAAGCCAGAGGGATTTAAACCACACATCGATGTTCACTCACTGCCAGTTCGTCATCAACCCATGTTGGTAACAGGTCTTGTGTTTCAAATTCTCGCTGTGATTTATCTTACTAACAAAGACTCTTTTGTGCTACAGTTGCTGTACCCACCCTGGCTCACTCCACCTCCGGACTCGGGATACCTAGTGATCATTTTGGAAATCCCTCTGTGCCTCACCTGCCTGCCCTCCTGCCATCACACTCCATCTGGAGCCCCGGATCTCAGGTCAGCCTTTCCACGCCACTCAGCCTCCCCTGGATCTTCATCATCCCCCTCTCAAACACTCCAGGTCCCTAACTGCAAGTAAGAATTGCTGCTCTTATACTGGCCACTTCTGAGCTGCCTTCACTACCTGCCTAACTCCTATATCCTCTCCCCTCAGTGTGACTGTTCCCCACTCAGCTCCGTTCCACTTCTCAGGCCTCGTTCCCTCGCCCTAGCCACGTTCCCCTGGGCACGCCACACCAAGGCTCCACGTCTCGTCATTTTCTGTCTTTGCCACGTTTCCCTTTTTTTCCCCCTTGCACTTAACCGTAATAAACTGTTAAATCATCTACTGTCTCCGCTCTGGGTTTCTGCACCTGAGTCCTATTCAGTACCGGCCATCCGTCGCCGTGACAGTTACTACCTCATAAAATAAGATTTTAAGTCCATTTGACACATTTCCTTCTTACATTTGCTCATGTAAGGGGTCAGCATGCAGTAGCAGATCATTTGCTTCCTTCTGTGCTCTACATCCTCTTTAACGCCAATAAACCGCACATCCTCTCACATCATACCATTGGAAATTTAGGAAATGCTCTGGCATTCTAAACAATACCATGTCACTATACTATTTCTATACTACATAGTAGTATATCATACCCTATAGTACTATAGAGCATGATATACTACTAAGCCCTTCCTCACTTTCAACTCTGTTCCTTGATCTACTGGGAGTGTGGGAGAGTCAGTAAGAGATAACCGGGGTTATCTTATCATTCATCATCCTTTAATGACTTTTTAGCATTGGACCAGGTGCTTTCACACACATTACTCTCCAGGTGATCATAAGAGAGGGCAGGTGTCATGTGTCTTTTTTTTAATGATTGTATTGCTTATTTTTTGTTTCTCTTTTAACGTTGCTGCAGATTCACAGAGGCATGCTAATGAAGACTGATGAAGTGCAGATTGGAGGAAAACCACAATGTTCTTGCATTGTAAGTTGTTCATTTGAAGTGTTTAGAAATGCACAGAAAAAGCTAACTTATCACTTCAGCTTCCATAATACGAACGGCATCTAATTTAAACAGGCAGGATGTCATACTGTGAAGAGGATTTATCCATAGAGAGCTCTGGGAGTGTGTTAGGACATTTCACCAAATAAAGGCCTAGTTAAGGCAAGGTTTATAAAAAATGAATTGTTAAAACAATACAGAGGTAAATGTAACTTTTCTAATTCTGTAATGTTCATTGAATGTTCAGATATTGGTGTATAGGAGTGTTCCTGTTAGCAAATAATTTTTATGTCCTTTTAAACAATCTAACTTGATTTAAACACTTGCCACAGAATGACTGATGGTGCATTTAAGAGCACCAGTAGTCCTCCTCTCTTGCATCCACACATCTGTGCAGAGTCTGGTTACACATAGCTGCTGTTTCGTTGTTATACACTCGCCGACCACTTCATTAGTTGCACATCGTTAGTAGAAGGCAAAAACCCCATGTGGCTCTCCCATCACATCGAATCCCAAAGGTGCACTATTCTAATGAGGTCCTGTTACTACAGAGGACATCTGAGTACAGTGAACTCATTGTCATATTGAATAAGCCAGTATGAGCTTTGTGCCATGGGACATTATACTGCTGGAAGCAGCCATCAGGAGATGGCAGCAGCATCTGCCATCTCCCACAGCAGCACTTTCTGAATTGGCACCAATAATCACGCAGTGCCTTAAATCACCTTTCCTTTCCATTCTGATGCTTTGTTTGTATTTCTCCATCATGTCTACATGCTTTATTTTCACTGTTGCCCACATTTAAGCATCTAGTCGACTGGTTGTGCACATCGCTATTGATGTGCTTGTCGTCACGAGCAACTGTGAGAAAATCATAAAATGATCTCTTCTAACTTTAAAGAGCCCAAGCACAAAGTTCTTTTGGAGAAAGCTCTGCTGTAATAAGGTGTCAGGATTGATGTAAATGTGACAGATGATGCACGTCTCAACTGAGGCTTAGGAAGGTGGGAGTGAGTACGTTTTGGTCTGATTCCCCGGCTGTCTGGCATGTGTTCAGCTCCCGTTTCACTGTTCTGTCAGCCCTCATACTGGGGGTCTGGTATTAAACAAAACAAAACAAACATAGCACAGATTCCATTGTGCATATGTGGTTTTTAAACTTGGCTCTTCAGGATCGTTCTAGATTTAATTGTACACATGCACACACACTCACAAATATTCAATATCCAGATGAAATACCTTTTTTTCATGTTTTAAGGTGTATTAATACTGGCACGGCTTGGATTAGGAAAAAGACAGCAGACGGTCTGATTTTACTACTTTGCATTAAAATGCATCGGGGGCTTATACTTTTTCTAGCCCCCAAAGATCAACAGTTATTGTTTTTTATGTGGTTTTTAAGGCCAGGATTTTGTGGCTACATCTTCCAGTCTCCAGCGTGCCTGGCCTTTTGTGCGGATTCTTCATGTGAAGAATACTTTTCCACCTCACTTGCTGCACCGCTCGCCTGTTTTCCCAGCTCATTCTTTGGATGGGGAGTGTGTTTTTTCTTTGTCAGCGTGAACATTATTTCATCTCTCCCCCGGCCTGTGGAAACTGTGGCAAAGTGAGGTGACCTGAACTTCAGGCAAACGGAACATGGCCGTGTGTGCTTTTGTGTGGAATTTCACAATTATTGAACCTTTAAGTCAGTGTAAAATTTGCTGTTCTGCTCGATCTGTTGTGTTGTTGCTCATCAGTAATTGTTTCTTGTTAAGTAGAAACTGGGGGAAAGCGTAATATATGAGGTCAGAAAAAAAGATAAAAGAGTTTTACAGTCTCAACAGCCTGTGATTTTATACACATGTCCATATGGGTTAAACTTCCATGGTACAACTGCCACATTTCACAGCTCACTGTTCAAGTAGTTTGCTAATAGTCACACCATGAAATTGCAGCAATTACATTTTGATCAATCGCTGGATTAGAGACAACTCACGATCAGTAAAACTCAGACTTTCCCATAACATATCTAGTGGAATGGACTTGATGACCTGCTATGGTTAGGTGACCATAAATAATGAAAACAACTGGCCACGATTATTCTATAAGGCAAAAACTACTACATCGTTTTTTGTTTCATTAGGATACATTGGGTTTTAGTCATAAACAGTGCAGAATAGAATAGAATAGAATAGAACAGAATAGCCCTTTATTGTCATTGTACATGTACAACGAAATTGTAGGTGCTCCACATCAACTGTAACGGAATAAAATATAAATAGTAGACAGTAGGAATAAATGGCAAACACAAGAAATATATATACAAAAATCCGAGAAAGTCACACACTGGAGAACAAATGTGCACAAATGTGTGATTCATGAATATTATCTTACTTGATTTTGTCTGTAAGAAGCATTCCCCAGACCATATTTATGAACAAATGATTAAGACCTGGCTAGAAAATGTTAACACATCCTTAAACTGAATATTTGTTTCTGTTCTTCTTCGATTATAGTATTAACTTTGCTGAAAGTGAATACAAAGAACACAAAATGCTAACCTGAAAGGCATACTCTTTAACCTTTATAAAACTCATTCTGATAGGCGTTATCTTATCGCTCATTAAGAAAGACTTCCATCCTTGCTGGAGATTATCACTCGCAGTCAAATTTCTTGGCTTCTCATCTTGGGCTGACAGATCTGAGGGCTGCACTACAAAGGAAGTTCAGCACAGTCAGCTTTCTCTGTCAGGCCGGGCTTTCTGGTCTGTGTGTGCTCATGTGACTTTTCTTCCACACAAAACAATCCGTATGAGCCCTCCCTACTCCAATCAGAGAAGTTACCAGATGATGATGACGATGAAATGAAACTATAAAGAACACAAAAAACATCTAAACATAAAATGGAGCACTGCAAATTAAACAAGATTGATGCTGCAGAAAATGATTAATCTTGGGGATTTGGGGAATTAGTGCACAGAACAATAAAATAAACATGTTTCCTTGAAATATTATTTTAACACTGAGCATGAACTTAGAACTCAGTGCTGCACAGTAGAAATCTGAGACTTTAAGTTGGATTCACGTAATTGTTAAATGTTACTGATCTATAACTTAATAAAGGAGGCCTGGAAATTTCTTTAGTTTGGTTCAAAATCAAAATTAAATAAATTTTGATTGATTGATTGGATGGTGTTGGTGATAAATAACCTAATGATCAATTCTCTCATCTGTGATCCAGTAGCTGCAGTTCTAACAGTGTAAAAGAGACTTAGAAGTAGACTAGAATCAAGCGTGAAAACATTTCCTGCGCTATCAACTGAATGCATGCAGTGACAATACAATGTAAATAAAAAAAAAAATCAGTTGGTTTTAACAGAGTACAGTTCAACCCTGCGACAGACTGGCGACCTGTCCATGGATGGATGGATGTTCAGAAACAGTTACCACGGTGATTCAGCCGGGTAAAAAGAGCCACTTTTATGGCAAAGAAAACTGATTTCATCTCGACATAGCTCGCTAATGCAATAACCTCACATTGTAGGTGCTCCTTGTCCTCCACCTGCTCCCCCCCCACCATAGTAGTGGGAGAAACAGAGCTGTAAAAAACACCTCCATGTTTTCATAGCTGTGGACTCACTCAGACCAAACGGTGGCTGCTAGGCTAATTAATTTTTAAGCTGACATTTGAAAACCTTTGCTGAGAGTCGGCTCCAGGCTAGCTGACAGCCTGTCAAGGAAGTAGTGAATGTGGCTGCAGCGTAAACTGTTGAACATATCAAAACTGACATGTTTCAGTATGTTTGCTCATGCAGTAGTTTTCTAACGGTCAGTAGACACATCCACACTTAGAACAAGCTCATCTAAATAGACGACTGGCCTGTTGTATATTTATTATGTTTGTTTTTGCAATGCATGCTTTTTATGTGACTGTATGTCATTTAGACTATGAAGGAATTAGTTTAGCTTTATCAGGGAGTAGTTTCATATGCAAGGCAGTTGTAGGCTTTTGCACACTAATCAATCTGCTGTCAGTGCATTTAGGGCTTTAGATGAGGGACATTCAAAAAAATCTATTCTGGTTTTGCTCTTTTGCCAATTTTTTGCTCTATGATGGATCACAACCTAAATGTCACCCGTTGGGCAGAATACTGGAAATTCATGGTTTTCCATTAGATTATATACCTTGTGCTTGTTCCAAAGTATCTTTAAATTATAATTTCTTTAAATTTGATGGCCTCCTTATATACTGCAGGGGAAGTGCTCATTATTTTATTATATTTCACATAAATTTTAGATATGTGGTATCTGTTGATTGCAAAACAACTTTGATTACAAAAATCTTTTCCCAGATTCTCAGCTTAAAAGTGTCAGGACATAAAATCTAATCAGATTTATTTATTTAGTATTTATTTAGTAAAAAACGATAAAGCACGAGTGTCGCAATGTGAGTGCTTTCGTGCCTGCGAGTGCATGCGTGTTATCTTAAATGATGTAGCAGGTCCTTGTTGTACTCCAAAAGCAAACACCTCCACACATTTCCCCTGAGGTCCAAATAATAAAGTCACCTGCTAATACTAACTTTATTAGTCCAGAGAGCCGCCGCAGTCTCAGAATCTTTCACGAGTGACGTGTTATTGTTTTTAAAGCTCTGTTTACTCTGCACAGCCCTTCAAACCGAGCCTCTCTCTGGGCTGTGACCCAAAAGGCTTTATTAGGTAGATGAGCGGGTGGCCAAATCCCAGTGTGAGTTTGTGCGGGTGTGTGCATGCAGTGTAAGAAACTGTACAGCATTGCTCACTATCTATATATTTACCCCCCTGCTGCGTGTATTATTATACGTGTGTGTTTTACTGTGTGTTTCTGGCCAGCTGCTGTGGCTGTTGGTGTGATTCAATTCATCTCTTAAAATGTTTGTGGGCAGGTGATTATTGTGTTATTTGTTTGTTTCTTTTACAGAGTCTCCAGTGAACCTAGGCAAGTGTTTATCTCAGCTAGCTATACTTTGACCTGCTGACAGATGCAATGCAGCACTAAACATTTTTTTTTATTTTTAGAGCTTTAGGTGTTTTACTTACTTACAACAATATACATTTTAAGAAAAAAACACAATCAGACACTCATCAAAGAGTTGGAGACTTGTGGCGGGCAGTCATGCTGTCTTTTGAACAAGTTAAGGCCTCATTTATTGTTTTTATATAAGACAGTAAGGCATGTATTGACTTTTAAGGGGTTTTGATGAAAACAGTAGCTTGTTGCTGCTGCTTTGTGACATTTCTGCACTGACAAAAATATCTAAAAGCTATTGCTATCCTAGCAACACCCCACCTTTGTTTTTCAGGTTCCCCTTTATTGTTTTTTTTTTTTTTGGCAGTTTCACATCAATACACAAGGAAAATGTGGGTACAACAAATCCTCCAGCTGAATCCCTTCATATTTTGTTTGATTGCACTATGTGATATGACAAATTTTGGAGAAGATGAATACAACAATTCTCACCTTTAAGGAACATCAAAGTTTATGGTAGTCAGTTATTTACATCATTTTCCAGTTTGTCCATAACTTCACCAGATACAGGACATGGATGCTTTTCTGTTTTTGAGTCATCTCCATAATTTCCCTCATAAGCGCTTCGATCCTTTGCTCATACTGAGGCTGCCGGCTTGTGGTTGGCTCTGAACTTGGGATAGCTTCAGCTTTAGCTCCTTTCCCTTTGTTAGCTTCTTTAAAATGTCCATGTTCAGCTGTATGTTGGTTTAAGTGTCTGATTAGGTTTGTTAGTGTGAATGTTTTCGCTCCGATAAAGCAGTTTACTTTGGCTACTTCCACACTAACAACCTTTTAAATGTGCTGCTGTGAGTTGCCTTTGCCATTGTGCTCATGTTGTGTATGCCTGAAAAAGACCGGCTCTTATGCCGGTATTTTTTTAATGTTTTTATGATCGACGTGTTGCTTGCGTCACACACCGATTTTGACGTAACATCACGTCCCACGTGACACAATCTTTGTGGCAGATCCACCGGTCGCGCATCTCTCTTTTATAACTTGGCACATTGCGCCATTTTACTGATATTGCAGTACAGAAGCTCAAAAAATGTTGCAAAAAGCACTCGACACAAGTCTTGGCTGAGTGGATGGTCACTGGTCAGGGCTAAGAGAACTGACAATCAGCCAGTTCCAGTTGTTGCACACCCAAAATTCCTTTACTCATCATACCTGTAAAAATGGACACAAATGCACTATCATGAATCTGTATTTGCTTATTCAAATGCTTCTTTTACTTTAAATTGTTGCTACAGGTCATAACAACAGCTTAAGCAAACAACCTCTGCTGTCATTTGTTGGGGGCGACTGTATCTGTGTTTACTCTGACACATTTGTGTTATCCTGCAAAGAAATGAAGAAAAAGGCTAGTTTGGAGGTAAGCCCAGACGACATTCTTACTGAACTAGTATGGAATGCTTAGATAGAGATGAGGAAAGAGAGCAGGCTTTGGGACACAAGCGGTGACTCAGTATTTGCTGTTATTGTGGCCTCGTCTGCAGTTTCTTCTTTGCAGACTTGTTTGTGACCATGCGGGATTACTTGTTCACATTATACTTGTTCATTACTTCTTAAGTGTCTCATAAACTCAAATTGTTTCTCTGTACACAAACAAATACAACACAGACAAGTAATGCAACATTAAATGTTAAAAGAGAGCGGTTCTGGGATTTCTCCTCCTTCTAAAGTGCGTGCAGCATGTTGGAGCTTTTCTTCACTTAGAGTCGGAGACAAAGGTTAAACACTGAAATCAATTTCTCACAAACCTCTTGTGTGAAATAGGGAGTCAAGACTTGCTAACTTTGCTAAGTCAACATTCGCTCCATTGACAGATAATGAAAAACTGACTTCACAGGCACCCACAGTACCAGAGGAAACTTTAGAGTATGTGGGTACATTCGGGTTCATGTCAACACTGCAGTGAAATAAAGGATGCAAAGTAAAGTTCAAACACAGAAATATTTGGCCTTCAGTTCTTTCTTAATTCATCTGGCTTCAGGCTTTGCAGAAATGTATTCTTGTTGACTATCAGGCCTTTCAGAATAACACACAGTAATTCTGTTTAGAGTGACTTTTCTCTTCAGTATGGAGCACGTCAGGACTGATTAAGCTGACGTCGTGTTGAGTGATTTGTCCACATGTGGTCTGTTTTAAATGCTATAAAATAAATGCCAGATATTTATGATAGCACACAGTGACCTGCTAGAAACCACCAAACAAATTTAGAATAAGCCTACACCAGATCCAAAGAGCTGTTATTTCTTTCTGTTGCGATTTTATCTGTCTCTCTTAGGACTTTCTTTCTCTTCTTTTTCATGTCTCTCACCTTCCCTCCATCTTTGCATTTCGCTCTTTCGTGCTCTCTTTCTCTCTGTTTAGTGGGTCAACATGTCCTGCCTCCTCTTCACATTAATTGTTGTCTTGCTGTATCACGCAACCATTCACAGCTGGGATCCATTAAACCTGTGTCTGTACGAGTGTGTGTGTTCACCAGGCCAGGGTAATTCCCCCTCTGTTTCTGATGAACAGGTTGGTCCAAGGCTCCGGGCTGAGTTCTGAAAGATGCTTCACACTTGGTTGACACGCTGGTGTTTGTAGTTTTCCACGCATTGCTTCTGTCTCACAAGCGTTGTGTCAAAGTGGCGGCTGGGAATTCTGGGAACTTGAGGAAACATGAATGTAGGGTTTTTTGATGGCCTGCGGTTTATGTTTAAGTAGTGCACGAAACTAGCCTGTCGTGGGCTGTTTGTCCTAAGGGTAACAGGATAATGTGGAAAACCACATGAAGAGACCACACAAATACATCTGCTATATGTAAAATTTAATGCACTGCATTGTGGAATTGTATGTGCTGAAAATGTCTGCATGTTATTTCATATTTTTCTCTTTGTAATTTCATGCAGCAGGACCTTCTCTGCAGCAGAAATCCAACAAACACAAAACAGAGGAAAACCCAAATCCAGGACAGATTCAAACTCACCCGAGCCAAAAAAAGACTAATGCCTTTTCCCCACCGGTACTGGCTTGACTGGACTTGACTCCGATTTTAGGGTCTTCCATTATGTGAGAATACCTGGTACCAGGTACTTTTTATTACCCGGTTCATCAGACTTCATCCCACAAACTGGCCAGTCGCTGATGTCACTCGATGAGTGATGAGAGCAACTCCTTTACAGAAATCAAAACCGCCATTTTTGAAACCTGATAATGACGGAAATGGCAACACAAAACACATCAGCATGGTTCATGAGTCTGAGATAAAGCCATAGATTGAGCAGCAGCTATACTGTCACCTAAACGTCCTCCACTGTTGTTTTTGTGTTGCATAACAATGACATCACTAATGTACTAAAAATCGTGTTGAATTGAGTCGAGTGGAAAAGAACTAATGGAATAGAAAAGAAGTCAACTTAAAATTTAGGGTCAATTGTCCGGTTCCACCACGCTATGAACAAAAGTATTAGGCCACATCTTTTAATCTTTGACTTTAGATGCTTTGCCGGGTGTACAAAATCAAGCACGTAGCTTTTCAGTCTGCCTTTACAAACATTTGTGAACGAATGGGTCCTTCTAAAGCACTGACTGAATTCAAGTGTGGTATTGTAGTAAGATGCCACTGACTCAGTATGTGAAATCTTTTCCTTCCTTATTATTCAGCGATCACCTGTAAGTGGTTTTATTGCTAAGTGGAAGCATTTAGCAGCCACAGCAACTCAGCCACAAAGTAGGAGATCATGTAAAGTTACCCTGGGGTTGCTGAGTGCTAAGGCGAATAGTGTGTAAAAGTTGCCAGTGCTGACTCAATGACTGCAGAGCTAAACACTTCCTGTGGCATTAACGTCAGCACAGAAACTGTGCACCGGGAGCTTCAGGGCATGGCTTTCCATGACCAAGCAGCTCTTGTAGGTGTAATACGTGGTCGCATTGCGCTTTTGTATAATGTCCTGCGCCATAACCCAGGTTTTTGAGTTTTTATTTCATTATAGATTTTCAGAAGTGGTTTTGTTCTATTAATGTTTTGGATTATTGTGCTTTTGAGTATTTCAGACCCCTGTATTAGGTTCCTATTGGATTTTTTTATGTCTCTAGTTTAGTTATAAATTCAGGTTTATTAGTTCCTTTCCTGTTCCCTGTAGTTTTTTCTCTGTCTCCCCTAAAAGTTTGTCATGTCTTCTAGTTTCTTTACCTTTCTGTCTTTGTGCCAATTCTGTGTTTCTTTCCCTAAGTTCTGTCTATTCCTGTTTTATTTTGACGTCTGTCTGTTCCTTGTATCTTCTCTCTAGTTCTACTTCCTCTGTCTCGTCATCTGTAATTGGCCCCAGCTGTGCTCCCACCTGTTTCCTTTCCATCATTATCCTGTGTGTATACAGTAGTGTCTTTCCTTGCTCTATGTCGTGTCTCCTTGACCATAGACCTTAAATATAAAGAGTAAAAGTCACAGAGGAAAATGGAGAATTTTACAGTGCATGCAAATTTGTTTGCTTTTACAATAAACTGCTGACTTACCAGTATGACTGATCTACAGCTGGACGTTTGTGAAAATTAAGCTGAAAATGGCCTTTAAAATCTACTTTTTGTACTCAAGTGGCTTCTTGGTTTTAGAGAGACACTGTCTGAGAAAAAAGTTTGGGTTTTTTTAAAGTTTTCTTTTTCAATAACTTTATAATTGCAACAAAAATAGGAAAGTACCAAATAATAACTAAACCAGCCAACTGCAGAACAGTAACATGTGCTATTTCAGTTATTTATACCTACTGCTGTAAGTTTGATAGGTTAAATAGGCTATGTTACTGTCATTAACGTAACACTAGAGAAGATACACTTATCTGATTTGTTACAGCAGGTAAACAAATTAAGCTCAATAAAATAGGCATATAACAAACATGTTTGATAAGTCGGCACTGTAAGGCTCCGTACATATTAATTTTGCCTTAAAATTGGTCTTATGTTAGTAAAGGTTGTCAAACTGTGTCATTTTGTTTTGATTTTAGTGAAACTTGAGCTAAGTTTGTCCTAAGGGGTCATCGTCCAAATTGTGCTTGATGTCAAGGTCATTTTTGTCATTTTAGGGGCACTTTTCTCATTTTCACAAGAATCACTGCTCCTAAAAGTATTGGTCAGATTTTAGGGTGACTGCATTCATTTCTCCAGGATATGACTCACTTTGAACCTCTTGACTCCTCAGTAGTTTTTAATTCTCATTAGTTTATGCAGTACAGTCTGCCAGTGACTGTTATCTTATTTTTTCAATCTATTGATTTAAGCAATGCTTGTGCTAATAGATGGTTTCATGTCCACTCATAATCAAGGGGCAGAACTATTAAATGCATTATATCATCATCATCATCATCTTGAATGGGTGGACGGTTGAGATCAGACTTGAATACAATACTCAATTTCTTTTCTTTTTGTTTTTTGCTAACTCAAAGTAGGAATATCCAGCTGTATAATATTCTCATTACAGACCACCGTTTTGCTTCAGTTTACTCACAGGTTACACACTAGAATATTTATCTTCCTTAAACACATTATTAGATTTGCCAGAATTACACAACATTTTTACCCTCATCCAATTTCAATAGTCTTGCTTTCCCTTCATTTGCCATCTATTCAATCCCAGTCCCACATTTGATGGTCGATCTAAGGTTTCTTTTAAACTCACACAGGTACTTGGACAGAAACGGATACGTGAGATGAATTTTAATCACAAAGACAAAAATTTAGAAAATAGATTTGCATATTATCACTGTCATATTCTGTCAACAGACATGCACGCTTACCTATTAGTCAGCCTAAATGTATGTGTGTCTGTATGTGTGTCTGTTTTGCGTGTTGCACTAGAGAGGAGCTGGATTTCAAAGATTGAAAATGATACTTAATCAGAGGACTAACCCTCATTATTCACAAGGATGGATGTGTTGTAAAACACAATTTTCTACTGTACATGCAGCTGCAGTATTTGTGTACTCAAAGTGATACTTGCTACAGATGGATGTGTATTCAGATGTATCTTATCCTCCAGCAGCCTTTGAATACACATGAGAATTTTTTAGAAATGGCACGTGTGATGAAAACTGACATTTAGTTATGAAACAGAATCAGCCAAACATCATTAAGTGTTAAACTGATTATAAAATATTCAGTCATGCCTCAACCTTAGCATAAAATATGCATTCAAATTCCCCACTTAATCCATGCTATACCATTCTGCACAGCTGTGTGTCGAGCATTCGTGTTGGGGAACATTAACAAAGCTGCAACAGTCACTGTAGGATGCATCTGTCACCCCCATTTTCAGCTCTGCTTCCATTTCGCTTGAACAACTTTAAGCTTGTGTTCAAACAGGAATTAGGAGGAAGACCACATCAAAACCCTGTGGGGAGCTTCAGTGGTGCAGCGGTGGTTGGACATTTGATTCGCCCAGCTTTGTTAAATTATAGGTCAAACACACCTCAAGGTTTGTGACCACAACCAATTCAAAGGTGGAAACCCCCCGGAGGGTACCTCCCGCACTGTAAATAACACAAGCCTGAAATTTTTCTCTAGCTGTCCTTATACAACTGTTTGTGGAGCACTGCAGTAAAACATCTGCAGATTTGTGTGTTAAGTAAGATACCTTATTCCTGTGGTGGAAACAGAGAAACAGGCAGGGAGTCCTGTGGTTTTACAGCAAGATTTTTTGTCAATATTTCCCAACCTTAGTGATAATTCATTGTCTATATCGCATTCCTTTAGCACTATCACAATTCCCATCTTTGGCTATATGGTTCTGTTTTTGGACAAACTGTACAAACGTTTTGTGTGTCGTGACCAGCAAAATTAAAATGAGCCACTATTTTTCATAAAATGGTACATTATCTCAGCTCAAATATTTGATTTATTTTCCATGTTCAATTGTAAGCAAAATACAGGTTCATGAGATCTTCAAATTATTGCATTCTGTTTTTAATAATGTTTTACAATTTTTCCAAATTGGGTTTGGTTTACATGATAATCCCCATGACAATATCTACAGGGGAATATTGCTTCATTGCTTCACTTTGATATTAACTGATATCTGCTTTTAAATTTCTTTAAAATTCTTGCCTTGCTTCCTCTGTGCCCAGAACACCACTGGTGAAAAATATGACAACATGTTACTGTTACAATATTATTGCAATGAAATCCTCCCATCAAGTGTCACATCCAATGTAACTGTGAGCTTGAGTTCAATTAATGTTGCTTGATTGCCTGCGCTTTTTCTGCCTCACCAGTTACTGCTGCTAATTAACAGCATAATACGTACAGATTTGAACTGAGTACATCCGTCCCTTAGAGTCCAACGTTTTGAAATATGTAACATTAGAACTTTATTGAGTGTGTAGAAGAGAATGAGTTCTTCTTTTTCAGCCACTGCTGTTAGTATCTTCCCAATGAGCCCAAAAGAATGATTTGTTATTTTCATTCATGAAAATAATTTTCAGATGTGTTGTTTATTTACACTGCATTGTGTCATTCTTGGAAATCCTGGGAATTAGCCTGAACCTACTGCATAACCAGGCTAGACTGTGATGTAATACACCGCATGTGGTTAAGAAAGGAGTTTGAAGCTGGCTTTTCATGGTTTTATTCCACCAAATGTAAAGTGAACAGATCATTTCATTTCATTTCATTTTTATTTATTTCACACTTGGTACTACAAATCAAACAAAACAACCACATCTTCTGTCAACAAAACACAACAACCATGTGTGAAAAGGAGCAGGAAGAAGAAAATATTCTTATTAAACCCTGCCCCCTATCTACCATCGAACTTATATCACCGGTGGGCACCAAAAATCAGGAACAAACTAATATTGACATTTCTCTCCGGTCGAATCCCAAACCAACATCACATTCATTCGCATTCTTCATACTGAGTTATCGTTTTAAACATATAACACTTTTTAAAACATTGTAAATTTATACAATTCTTTAAATTATAATGAAGTGAATTCCACAGTCTTATACCCCTAACCGTTGTGCTCATTAATCTTTGTGTAGTCCTGGCTAACTGATGTTTAAAATAAAATTTCCTTCTATTCTCTTCTCCCCTTGAACACATCAAAAATACTCTTTGTAACTTAAAAGGCAAAATATTATTTTTAGCCTTAAACATAATTAATAATGTCCGTAATTTCACTAAATCTCCTAATTTTAATAATTTTGATTCTATAAATAATTTGTTTGTATGTTCTCTATATTTAACATTATGAATTATTCGTATAACTTTCTTCTGTAATAGGTTTAAAGGTTTTATGGTATTCTCATATGTATTCCCCCAAACTTCAACACAATAGTTGATATATGAAAAAAACAAAGAAAAATATAAAATACGCATTGTTTTATAATTTAATAAATCTCTTATACTACCCAAAATATAAATACTTTTGACCATTTTCTTTCTAATATGTTCAATATGAGATTTCCATGTCAAATTCTCATCCACTATTACACCCAAAAAACGAAATTCAGTAACTCTTTCAATCAATTCTTCCTCTATAAACATAATGACTTTATCCTCCTTTACACGATTGCCAAATATCATATATTTCGTTTTTGTCAGATTCAAAGATAATTTATTTACATCAAACCATTTTTTTATTCTTAACATCTCAGAAGTCATAATTTCAACCAAGTCTTTCAAATTCTCTCCAGAGCAATAAAAATTTGTGTCATCTGCAAATAAAATCGAATTTAACCTTTTAGATACGTCACAAATATCATTAATATATAAATTAAAGAGTTTAGGTCCCAAAATAGAACCTTGAGGAACACCACATACAATCTTCAGTCTTTCAGAAGTATTGCCAAAATAATAAACATATTGCAACCTATTCTCTAAATAACTCATTAACCAATTCAATGCTACTCCTCTCACTCCATAGTTATACAATTTAGAAATCAAAATAGAATGTTGTATCGTATCAAAAGCTTTTTTTAAATCAACAAATACTCCCACTGTGTATTTATTATTATGTGTTGCAGATGAAATATCTTCAATAAAAGTCAACAACGCTAATGCCGTTGACCTATTTTTACGAAATCCAAATTGGTTTTCATGTATTAGTTGATATTTTTCAATAAAACTATCAAGTCTTTGTGCAAAGAGTTTTTCTAGCAATTTTGAAAACTGTGATAAAAGAGACACTGGCCTATAATTGTTAAAACTATGCTTATCTCCTGATTTATATAATGGTATTACTTTTGCCACTTTCATTCTGTCAGGGAATACTCCTGACTGTAGCGAAAGATTAAAAATATAACAAAGAGGAGTACTTATACAATCTATTGTCTTTTTAATTATGACCATGTCTATACCATCACAATCAGTAGATTTTTTATTTTTACAATTTTTTACGATTGCTACTATTTCTTTTATGGTAGTATCGGCTAAGAATATGGAATTAACCATTCTATTATCACCTATCCAGGCTTCCTCATCTCCTGGATCATCATTTTTCCTGATTAGATTTGCTAAAGTAGGTCCAACATTTACAAAAAAAGAATTGAATTCGTTTGCTACTTCGGTCTTATCTTTAACAACTTGATTATTATTAATAAAATAATTAGGCCGAACTATGGGTGTGTTCTTATTACCCAATACCTCTTTAAAAATATTCCAAATGCCCTTAATATTATTTTTGTTTTCCTGAAAAACTTTATTATAGTAATCTTTCTTAGCTTTCCTCAATATTAATACCAACTTATTTTTATATAGTTTATATTTCATTTCCGCATTTTTCATTGCGCACTTTCTCGCCTGAAAATATGTTAAAAGTTTATTTTGTGACCCAGAAAGATTAGTATGAGTAATTTTAAAACTTAGTAGCGGCCGCCATTGTTGGAAACTGGAGTTTGGCTGGGCCGCGCTATGAATTCTGGGATATGGTAGTAATTTGGACAGCCTTCGGCGCGTCGCTGTGACGTAATCGGTCTACAAATGCGGCCTCAGGAGGATGCAGCCCATGAATTTGGACATGTCCAGAGTATAATCGCAGCCTTTGCGGTTAGAAAATTGCACTTGATCATGTCGCGATATTATCGCAAATGCGACATCAGGAGTAGTTCTTTAATTAGATACTTAAAACAATGCATTGTAGCAAGGCAATAAAAGTATGGAAAGATTCTGTAGCCTGAAGCCACACTTAAAAAATGAACATATCATCCTTAGTCAGCTTTTGCCTTTTTCTTCTCTCCCCGAGGTGCCTCATCTTCTACTTTTGAAGTCTTTCCTCAGTTCCTGACTCATATAGAGGGCCAGATTTTTAAAGCCAAGGTAAGATAAACTCTGAATATAGAGTACATCTGGCTGGAAGAGCATGCTAGTAAAACAACAGGAGACAGAAAGGAGGAGAGAGCCAGTAAGATGTCAGGGCAAGGGTAACTGCCAGCAGAGCAGGATGAGCAGCACAGGAAGCTGATTAGAAAAGTATAGAGTATACAAAAGATGACTAGAACATCGGCCTACGTAGAAACGGGGAAATGGAAAGGTACGTTTTTAAAACTTCCATCACATTTCTTTGAGATTGGATGCCTATTACAGTGGGGCAAAAAAGTATTTAGTCAGCCACCGATTGTGCAAGTTCCCCCACTTAAAATGATGACAGAGGTCAGTAATTTGCACCAGAGGTACACTTCAACTGTGAGAGACAGAATGTGAAAAAAAAAACCATGAATCCACATGGTAGGATTTGTAAAGAATTTATTCGTAAATTAGGGTGGAAAATAAGTATTTGGTCACCTCAAACAAGGAAAATCTCTGGCTCTCACAGACCTGTAACGTCTTCTGTAAGAAGCTTTTCTGTCCCCCACTCGTTACCTGTATGAATGGCACCTGTTTGAACTCATCATCTGTATAAAAGACACCTGTCCACAGCCTCAAACAGTCAGAGCTTTCGAAGGACACCAGGAAAAGTATTGTAGACCTGCACCAGACTGGGAAGAGTGAATCTACAATAGGCAAGCAGCTTGGTGTGAAAAAATCAACTGTGGGAGCAATCATCAGAAAATGGAAGACGTACAAGACCACTGATAATCTCCCTCGATCTGGGGCTCCACGCAAGATCTCATCCCGTGGGGTCAAAATGATCATGAGAACGGTGAGCAAAGATCCCAGAACCACACGGGGGGACCTGGTGAATGACCTGCAGAGAGCTGGGACCAAAGTAACAAAGGTCACCATCAGTAACACACTACAACGGCAGGGAATCAAATCCCGCAGTGCCAGACGTGTTCCGCTGCTGAAGCCAGTGCATGTCCAGGCCCGTCTGAAGTTTGCCAGAGAGCACATGGATGATACAGCAGAGGATTGGGAGAATGTCATGTGGTCAGATGAAACCAAAGTAGAACTTTTTGGTATAAACTCAACTCGTCGTGTTTGGAGGAAGAAGAATACTGAGTTGCATCCCAAGAACACCATACCTACTGTGAAGCATGGGGGTGGAAACATCATGCTATGGGGCTGTTTTTCTGCCAAGGGGACAGGACGACTGATCCGTGTTAAGGACAGAATGAATGGGGCCATGTATCGTGAGATTTTGAGCCAAAACCTCCTTCCATCAGTGAGAACTTTGAAGATGAAACGAGGCTGGGTCTTCCAACATGACAATGATCCAAAACACACCGCCCGGGCAACAAAGGAGTGGCTCCGTAAGAAGCATTTGAAAGTCCTGGAGTGGCCTAGCCAGTCTCCAGACCTCAACCCCATAGAAAATCTGTGGCGGGAGTTGAAAGTCCGTGTTGCTCGGCGACAGCCCCAAAACATCACTGCTCTCGAGAAGATCTGCATGGAGGAATGGGCCAAAATACCAGCTACTGTGTGTGCAAACCTGGTAAAGACCTATAGTAAACGTTTGACCTCTGTTATTGCCAACAAAGGTTATGTTACAAAGTATTGAGTTGTATTTTTGTTATTGACCAAATACTTATTTTCCACCCTGATTTACGAATAAATTCTTTACAAATCCTACCATGTGGATTCATGGATTTTTTTTTCACATTCTGTCTCTCACAGTTGAAGTGTACCTCTGGTGCAAATTACTGACCTCTGTCATCATTTTAGGTGGGGGAACTTGCACAATCGGTGGCTGACTAAATACTTTTTTGCCCCACTGTATGTGTCATGTTTTATGTACAATCTTAGTCATGGTGCCATATATGAGCTAAAATGAAACCCAGTAATGGGGATATCTCTCCGTATTCACGGACAGACAGGCATCTGGTACAGCATATGAAACTGAAGCTTCGAACAAGCTGAACAACAATTTCCTCTGCATAAACCTTGCCAGCACATTTTTATTCGTTTATTTATTTAACTTTCCAGCTGTACTTTCAAAACTTCAGTAGCTTCTACCTTGTCCGTTTTTCTCTGTAACGTCATCATTACATACATCTCTGTACTAACTGTGACATTTGAAATCCTTTAATTACCAAATAATAATTCAAATGTGGCTTAGTACTTTGTGCCATGCATAAAATGGCAGATTACTTTCATTATAACCTGACAGTCCCAACACAGGCACCCTTCTTTCCTCACATGTCTGCACTCCTGCGGTTATGCATTGCAATGCATGCAATTCAGCTTAAGTTAAAGTAATGTAAAACATTTTAGCCTGTGCGCAAAGGCTAAAATGTCATAATGAAAGTGCCAGCTGTTTCAAAAATGCCTTTCTTATTATGGAGTCGGCCCATGTGTAGGTTTTCCCGTGCTTTTAGGTGTCCTCCTCCTTGTTTAGCATTTTAGGATAGGTAACACTTGTAGGTGTATGCTGCCTCCAGAGGAATTTTTACCTTAGTTCCTACAGTCTGTACAGTACGAAATAAAATCACGTTTTCATCAAATCTTGATTTCAAAAGTATCATTAGCTCTGTTTTATGTCCCGATTTCAGTTAAGCTGTACAAAAGTTGCAGTGGAATAGTTTATTTAATCTGTTAGCACTTTGGCCATGGGAAATGACAGAATACAATCAAAAACAGATAACAAGAGTGACTCATAACTGTTGAGTTGGGACAGACCTGCTTCCTCAAAGGCACATGGAAGTGGAACCTGCAAGCACCGCTTGTTAAATGTGTTTTTTTGACTATGTGCGAATAACCATTGCATGTGTGTTTTGAATGTTAATTATGTGTGTCATTTTCTTTTAGTTTCTTGTACATATACAAATATTTGATGGGATATTCTGCATTACAGTAAGTGTGTGTGACCAATCCGATGCATGCATCATGCAACAAAAAGCCCAACACTGTAGCGCATGCCATATGGAGGTTGTTATGATGAATGACGTTTTGTGTTGTTTTGTTTATCTAATAATACGAGCGCAGCCATCTTAATTATTAATTATATGTTATTCATGCTGATGTTTAAAGTTCAATTTTGTTGCTTGTTCATTTAGTTTTTATTTATTCTCCCTTTTCTGCCAGAGGATCAAATAAAGTCTTAGCGTAAAAGCCACATTTCTGGTACTCCTGTCACTTTGAATAGTTGCAGAAACAAAATGAACAAATCTCCTGGTTCACTTGAACAGGTTTTCCTTTCCAGTAAAGTTTCCAACCTTACTGAGACTTTCTGGTTAAATGTAGTTAAAATTACCAACAACAACTACAACAAAAAAACCTAAATAAAGATTCTGCAATAATGCATAACAATGAGTTTTAAGTATGTTCACGTTTTTGTTGTGGGTTTTTTTTAAGAGATAAATTGTTTTTCTATGACATACCAGCTGTGACGTTAAAAACTCTTCTGTTTATCTCAGTTTACTGTAGAGCCTTGCAGATAAAAGTCATTTCATTATAAACAGTTAGGGTGGCTGGATTAGCAGGGATACATCTGACGTCTTGAAGACAAATGGAAGTGGAACCTGAAAGTGCTGCTTGTTAAATGTCTCTGTGACTGTGCGCGAATGTCCGTTGCGTGTGTTTTTGTGTTTTGATTGTTAATTATGTGTGTCGGTATCTGCTTGTAGTTTCTCGTACATTTTCCTGCGTTTGAGGGGATATAACTGTTTGTGATATAACAACTGTGTGTGATGTAAGGTCAGGATGCGTTTCATGCTAGAAAAGAGCCCAACACTGTACCGCCTGCCATATGGAGGTTGTTATAATCGAAAGCAAAAGAGTCTGCTTGTGAATGCAAGTTGCGCAGACCAGACTCTGCAGAAGTAGAAGAAGCACACACAGACACACACACTGAGATACTAAGGATATTGGACAGTTACCAGAGAGAATCAGAGATAAGGAAATTGAAGAGTCTCTTTCCTCTGTCCCATTCGGGTTGTTTTCTCTCTAAGCAAACAGCCGGCAGCACCGCAGTATTTAGGAGCCCTTTATGAAATAGTCCTGCATCCTTTACGGGACACACAGACAAACACGCACAGGTTTCTGATAAAATCGACTCTGACACATGTGCAACAGAGGTTAACTAATTCCAGCAAAATGACACTTCCCGCCAAATTCAGCAGCTGCATACTCAAAACACTTTAAGCTGCTGGCGGTCCCCAGCGGACGCCACCAGAGTCACAAGCTATCTAGCATCTGGATCTGAAAGTGACCAGAGGGGATAGGCAAGAATGGCAGTCTAAATCACCACTGTTATTGCACCATGAAGTGGCAACAAAAGGTGGGTGGTTAGTCGTCCCATTGCAACTTGAGGTGATAGATAGATAGAGAAAAATGCACACATGCTGTAAATGCACATGCAGGACACAATTTTACAACACATGGGAATGTCTTTTTTGCATGCGTTCCCTCTTGTACCCACACGGAGTCTGGGCACAGTGCTGTGAGTGACATTGTGGTTGCCCCTCCTAGTCTTGTTCTGTCATAACCACCGTTTTGGCCTCAGGAAAAAAGTGTGAGCCCGACTGCACCAGACTCAGGCTGCAAAAGCCTGCGGTTCCTATTAGCTGGTCATCATTTTTGACAGACTAATAAAGCCAAGCCTTTCCGGAAGGGTTTTTCTTTTTGTTTTAGGCTTTAGTTTTGAAGTTCCTATTGTCCACAGTTCCTAGACAAATATGGGCAAGAATGTAGCGTGGAAGGGTTTTATTTGTTAAAGCTGTGGGAATAATGATTTGTGAATGAGGGTGCGAGATGAACCGGGACACCCAGAGGGCATTAGCCAGCCTAGAACACAATATAGCTGTCAGTGAACACACCAGCTATGGTGAAGTCACCCGAATTGCCGGCCTTTAAAAAGGTTAAGGTCCGACTGCAGTTAATATAAGAAAAGTGTTGTGACGAGGCAAGAATGTTTAAAAAATGGTATAAAAACTTCACAATAGTCATATCAAAACCAAAAAAACAAAACACTGAACTCATTACTGATATTACACTAAACTGTTACACATGACTTTGGTTAGGATTTCAAAATGTGTGATTAGCAGTGAATGATTGTGTCTCGTATAACCTCAAGGGCTGGAAAGCACCATACTAAATAATTAAATATTATAAATGTTTGTTGGACACTCATCGTTGCACGCCCTGTATGATGGCTGGGATTGGGGACATGGGGCCAGAAGCTGTTTATTGCTTTCATATGGAGCCAACATGTGTTTCACATTTGCCACAGGATTTTTTTTTACTGTGTACACTCACGGTACCATTGAGACATCATCGCAGTACCTCTACTGCACTGCTATCATTTGTCAGGAAAACTAATCATCAGCTGCACTATATTGTTTTCTCCATGTGTTTCTCCAGTATAAATGGATTACAGAGTTTTGTAACAAATGGGTGCAAATCAGCTTTTGATGCGTACAAAGGAAAAGCTGCAGCGAAGCCAAAGTGTAGAGTTCCAATACGATGTGTGTATCACCTACTCAGAGATGGCTGTGGTTCCTCCATGATTCATTGGGCTTCTTTTGATTATCCTTTGCGATTTATAATGCGTCGGTGGGATCTCTGCAATGCTAGTGATACACTGGCACGGAGCATGTGCAAACTCTGACATCAATGAGACATCTTCTACAGTGTTGAAAGGCTAAGCGCATCGCTGAAAACCTCATCAAGGTTCCTGTGTGCTCTGCACTGGCAAGGCCACATCATTCATATGCGCACATGTGTGCACTCAAACACACCACAATCAAACCATCACAGGGCTCATCTTCTCCATGATGAGCCTTCTGTGAGGCCCAGCAGGAATATTTTTGGTTGGCATTGTTTTATTCTCAAGCTGGAAGGAGATAAATGGATGAAATTATTTTCTCAGGGCCATGTTCCACTTACCCATGTGAGATTAGTGGGTTTACAAGTTAACTCAAGGCTTAACCCTGGCCATTTGGTCTCTTGGTGGTGGTTTGTGCTGTTACAGATCATATAATTATGGTCACTGCATAACTAATCTGATTCCAAGGAAGTCGTGTCAAGACTCTGTTCCTAAGCCTAACTTTGAAGAATTTTTAAAAAGTTCAGCGTCAGATTGGAGCTGTGTCTGCAGTGATGCCAATTCTGTTCTGGTCTGTTGTGATGACGAGCGGAGCTAGCTCGATCTACGTCCCTCCCTGAGGCTCAGAAATAGGGTGAGGAGTCCAGTTTGGGATGGACTCTGAGTGAAGCCTTTACTCCTCCACAATGAAGGTGGCTGGGGAGAGGGAGGTCTCGACTTCTCTGCTTAGGCCTCTGTCGACGCAGCCTGAATAAGCAGAAGAGGATGGCTACACAGAGAGAAAATGTAATAATAATTTTAATATTAATTAAGATCTGAGTCTAATAAATTATAATTTGTCACAAAATCAAGATAAATGTTGGGTAAAGTTGTTCTTCAGTCTAGTTTAAAATGACAACAAACTGCCCTCACAAGTAATTTTACTGTATACACAGTTCATATAGTTCTGTTGATTATTCATGTTTGAGATGCAAAAGAGTAATGCCTTGCTTTCATTACAACCACTCTGTTTTTTCCCGATGGTTGACTTTTTTTGTTCCTGCTAGGTTTTTTTTTTTTATTATTTCTGTTACTTCTTTCTTTTCTAAAAGAGGAAAATTGGACTGTTTCTTTTGAATTTCAACTTTAAAATTGACAAATAAAAGCTTTCCTCTCATCCTAGTGATTTAGTATAAACTATCTTTTCTGCCATCTGACTTATTGCTGCAGTCAACTGTAGTTCCGTTATTCAGATTGGCTTTTAATTAGATTTGTGCTGTATGTTTGATTTTTAATGTATTTTATGTATTTCTGTTTTTATATTACTGTGAAGCACTTTGTGGTTTTTATCCTGTGAAGAGTGCTATATAAATAAATTGAATTGAATTGAATTGAATAGTTTGAATAGTTTGTATGGAAAACAGCCACTTGTCTGCAAACACTCACTAACCGTTACATAAAGTAAATTTTGTGTCTTAGAGCTGCAACCAGTATGTTTAAAAAGGTGCAATCTGGCCTGAGTGACCAGGGCTTTAAATCTGGGGGGTCAGTTGGCAACTATCTTTAATTTGACATGAATTAACAACTGTTGGGGACATGTCTGTAAGTAAAGTTATCTTTGCTTCTGCCTTTCTCTAATATACTTATGCAATCCTTGCTCTACTCTGCCTCTTCTCACTAAGGACAGCAACACTGTGTTGACATGAGATGAGGACACTTAGATTAGAGAACCCCAAAAGGTTGATTCTCTTAATCTGAACGGAGCATTTTCAGTGGAGAAATTTTTTGTCACTCATCCAAGTAACTTCTTCAGTCTCAGCTGACTGCAGGTTTCCCCAAACTTATAAACAGTACATTTGCACAATGACAGAAACTAGCACCACTGAATGAACAATGGGCTGTAAGGTCAGTTCCTTGATCATTAATATGTTGTCATGACCACGGATCAACAACCACTGATCAAAGTCCAGCAAAATCAACGAAAACCCTTAGTGATCCCAATGTATCAGCAGCATCGGAACAGTTGAGACGCATTTTTTCTAAACACTGACTCTGTGGTTTTTAAACCCCAACACACGCTGTGCCAAAAAATGGTCTACCCCAGGTTTCCCGACACAAACAGAGTAATATAGTGTACGCAGTTAAGTGCCAGGCAGATTGCCTCGATTTATACATCATGATTTATACTCTGACGAAGCAGATGGCACAACACAGAAGAGCTACCTCGTCAGGCCTGGACTCTGCAATCTACTCACACCTACAGGCCAGTGGACACTCTTTCAGTGATGAGGATGTACACATCGCTGGTTTGAGCGGGAAGTCAAGGAAGCCATTTACGTGAAAAGGGAAAAACCATCTCTGAATCGAGGAGGGGGCCTAAGGGTACATCACCATCTTACAATGCTGTGATTGCAGCCGTTCCCCAACTCTCTCTGAATGGTACTCATGGCCATTGATCAGTGGTTGTTGATCAATGGTCATGACAATTTGGATATTAATCATCAAGGAACTGACCTCACAGCCCATTGTTCCTTCAGTGGGCTGGTTTCAGTCATTATGCAAATGTACTGTTTATAAGATTGGGGAAACCTGCAGTCAGCTGAGACTGAGGAAGCCACTTGGATGAGTGACGAAACGTTTCTCCCACAAAACGGACCGGTACCGGTCCGTGAGTCGTTTGGTACCGGGCCGCGAGAGTTGAGGCTCGGGTGTGAAATGTATGGTGTTCAGGGTTTTTATCGGTTTTCAGCGTTATTTTGTTGTCGTTTTTATCGTTAACTCGGTTTTCCTGGGTCTTTTCACGTGTGTTATGAATAAATCTTCTTTTTTTTCGGTACCGGTACTAGTTTTATTTTGTTGTATTTATCTGCGACACCTTAAAGGCCGGTCCGTGAAAATATTGTTGGGCATAAACCGGTCCGTGGCGCAAAAAAGGTTGGAGACCGCTGGATTAGAGAACTTTTTTATCTGTTCATTTTTCTGTAGGCTCAACAATCTGGCTTCACTATGCCATCCAAACACCTGAAACGGGGCATCCAAACATTCATATTAACAGTTCTTACTAATAAAGCATCCAACACTGTCACATCAAACTACTTTTATTCTCACTCTAAATCCAACTGAGGCAAACTATCAAACTTCATCCTGGTTCAAGGGGACACTTGGACCTAACAATATGTATAAATTATCACGCATGACAAGTTTCAAGAGTGTACCGGACTATCTCGTTTTTTTTTTTTCCCCAAATGTGTTGATTTTCTTGGCTTGTGTGCCGTGAAATAGTTCAGGAGCCTCCAAGAATGAGCTCAATTGTAGCAACAGCCAAAGTGAGCTTAGCTAAGGGGGGAGTAATTGAGAACAAACTAAAAAAAGAAAGCACTTAACTCCCACTTTCACAGTCACAGAGATTTTCAAGTACATGATGTAATTTTAGCACAGTTTGTGAGGAATAATATATATTGTGGGATTATATTACACAGGTGCCATTAGGTGACCTTATATTCACAATTCAAGCTTTTTGACTAGTGATGTTTGTGGCCAATGGAGGAAAACCAATAACATTAAGACAGAAGCATTTGCTCAGGATGCTGAGTAAAGGGTAGATATTGAACAGAGAAATCTTAAACTCACATGGGAAAAGAAAAAAAATGCCCCAGGTATATTTATAGTCCATCAAAGTACAAAATAATGTTGGAAATATTGGAGTATTGTACAAGTTCAAATTATTCAGATTAAAAGAAATAGATTTATGGAAACTAACTGATGGACCTTTTTGCATTTTACAGTAGGTCTTTGCTCATTTCACCGTCCTGTGCCAGCTTTCTGTTTTTGCTACATGCATGTCTGTCCCTCTCTTCTGTTCTGCAAGTGAAAGCGCGCTCTAAGAGTGGTGCATGTTGTGGTGGGTAGACGTAAGAGACGTGCTGTCGCTTCTGGCTATTTCTGAGTGATCATTTTACATATGGTGATTTTTTTCAACAAGGTTGTGGTTAAATACCTGTAATACCTGGAAATGCCAGACCTCAGAAATGGGATAGCCTTAATTTCTCCTTCTCTTTTGATTAGTCTGATTAGTGCATTTGTTTTCTACAGTCATTGTTTACAACTGGGGGCTTTATGTTATATTAAAACATATAATGGCAAAATGGAAGAGGTTAGGGTTAGGGTTATGGTGGACTTAGTGTAAAATTATTTGTTCACTTAAATGACAATCAGTTTCATTACCAAGTGAGATCTGTTTAGTTGTTATTTAATGACAAATGTAGTAAACAAAATATCAGAATTTGCCTTTCAATGTGATTTTAAGTAAAAGGCCCAACGAGACATCAGCGCAAGTGAGGGAGGCCGTCTTTGGGTGAAAACTTTATTGTAATCTGCTACATTCTTCAAAAGACTGACTGCTCTGGCGAACTCAGCAGCACTATATCATCTATCAACCATGGTGACAGGTGATGCTACAGCCAGAGGTGGGACCAAGTCATTGTTTTGCAAGTCTCAAGTAAGTCTCAAGTCTTTATCCTCAAGTCTCAAGTCAAGTCTCAAGTAATGTCAGGCAAGTCAGAGTCGAGTCTCAAGTCACTGGTGTAAAAGTCCAAGTAAAGTCACAAGCCTGAAATTTTGAATTTCAAGTCCTTTCGAGTCTTTAAAAAAAAACAACGAAAAAAGCATGTTGCAGTTATATGCTAAATGTAAATATTAGACCATGTAATTTTTAAATCTGTGTTTTTCTCAACACATGACAAAATAGTGAACTTAGAAAATATACACAAATTGTGAAATTGCACCTCTTTAAAATGCAGCTCAATTAAACCTAGCTCCAAGAATAATTTTCACCGACAGTTCTGAGATAAGCTGCATGTTATTCTTGGATGCGGTTGTAGGACCGGCTTTAAAATCGCATGACAAAAATATCATACATAAATAAATGATATATTTTTTTAAAATATCATTTAAAAAAAAAACTGCATCACCAACGTAGCCTGGAAAACATTTGCTAGTTAGATGAAGTCAGGTATCTCATCGTAGCATATTTATATGCATATTTATAATCATACGCTTCTTGGAGTGAGTGCATACACTCATGAAGTTTAGTAACTTCCGGTCACTGCAACAAGCCCAGGTACAGTTTACCGACGGATGGGTGCAGGACCTTGAAATGCACCGTGTAGAACGAAAGACCATGGTACGTATCATAAGTTTACCAGTCTCACAAATTGTCGTCATAAATACACATTCCTTAACCGTTTATTAATAGGACCTTTGAGCTCAACGGTAATTAATTAGTAGTGGAAATAATTTCTGGTACCCATCACAGAAATGAGGCAGTGACAATAATACTGTATGCTGTAATCGTACTGGGCAATTAGTGATACAAAAAACCTGTTTTATCCTGTGAATAAAAGTATATGTTTTTGTCAATGTACCATAATAACAGAAGCGAAACGCAATATTGTGTCAGGACAATTCACTATTTATGCACAATAAATAAAGGAGCATAGTGCGACAATTTCTGTTCAGCGCCAGACTTGCTTGTAACCTATATCACCAATTATGTTATGAAAATGACGTATTAATTACTAAAAAACACTGACCTTCGTGTAAATGCTTGGAGCAGACTAACCTGTGAGCTGGAGAGTTCTGGGACGTTATAATTGGTCTTTGAATGGCTGCAATCCAGTCGCCTCTTTGTTACTTCGGAAACATGGCTCGAACAATTTCTCTTCAACGAGGTAATCCGATAACAACCGATCTCTTTACCCGTCGGCTTCCCGTGGCTGTCATGCGACCGGCTATTGCAGTTAATAATACAACAGCTTCTTGACATTTTTGTGTTTCTTTTTATCGCTGTATAACTGATTTTAATTGAAAGCCTGCATGCGCTAGTACCGCTTGCCACGAGTTCCCAGAATCCTTTGCGGTTCTACCCGTGAATGACGTCACATTTTCAATCTCTATATAATATGCATGTTAAATTTTATATTTGGGGTAAAATATCAAGTCTTTTCAAGTAAACCGGTTCAAGTCCAATTCAAGTCCCAAGTCATTGGTGTAAAAGTCCAAGTCAAGTCACAAGTCTTAGAACATTTTTTCAAGTCAAGTCTAAAGTCATAAAATTAATGACTCGAGTCTGACTCGAGTCCAAGTCATGTGACTCGAGTCCACACCTCTGGCTACAGCATTACCTGCCAGTGGAATCAGGTCCCTAGTGTCTATTGATGATGTCACAGCTGATAGAAGTAGCAGGATGAACTGTGAAGTGTTCAGGGCCGTACTCTCTGCTCAGATACAATCAAATGCTGCGAAACTGATCAGACAGTGCTTCGTTGTGAAAATGGATAAAGCATACTGCAAGAGCATCGCAAGACTTTCTCAAGGCAAAGAAATGTCTTCAATGATCAAGTCAGTCACCTGTCTCAACTAAATAGAGCATATGTTCTTTTAAAAAAATACAAAAATGAAGACAAGTAGGCTCAACAAAGGCCTGGTACAGCATCTGAAATAAGGAAACATCTGGTGATGTCCATGTTTACTAGAGTTCAGGCATATCAGTCACTGCAAAGGATTTTCATCCAAGTATAAAAAAACCAATTATGTTTACTTACTTTTGAACATTTGAAAATGTTCAGGAGCCTCCAAGAAATATTCATTTCACGCACATCTTGATTGTCTGATTTTAAAATCCATTGTAGTGGTGCACAGAGGCAAAACTACAAAAATGTTGTCTTTGTCCAACGAATTACTGGCCAGTATTATGTTTAATACTGTGGTCCTTGATTCATGTAGTACATGATGAGGAACAGAGACAGCGTTACAAATACAGTGACCTTGTATATGTTTGCCATTATCTCTTTGTGAGTGTCTGGTATTGTGGTGTCAGAATGGATTAAATACATCAGCCAAATACAAACGTCTCTGTTCGAACTCTACTTTGGAGATCTGTGTGGTTAAAAAACAAAGTGAGAGTGATATTGTGATTTTAATCCTTTTGATGACACTTTTCTACATGTGAGTCCACTTGAATCGATAGCAGATGTTAAAAGCATTCTCTATCATAACAGCTTCAGATTCTATGTATCGCAATCTTTTCCCTGCAATCTAAACATGACATTCAACTAAATCTTTTTTAAATTAGCAAATGCTTCGGAGTAGGGTAAAAAAGTTTGGCAGTATTGTTGCTTTTAAATGAAACCAATATGATATTCACATAAAACACTTATGTTTCAGGTGTCGTGTAAGAGTTCCCTAATAGGTCGATGAGTTCTTTCACTGCTTTCTCTGAAGAGCAGTAATAAAAAGGCACAAAACTAAAATCTATATTTGTAATTTCACCCCTTTTTCATTTAATCGTGTCACTTAATAATTTCAACATATTAAAATATCAAAAATCAAAGCCAGCAAAGGCAATGGTTAATGTGGTTTTACCATATACAACCAACCAATAAATTAGTCTTTATTTGATCCCATGTTGGGGCCTAATGCCCTGCATGTTGACTCGGCTGTCAAGCAGCCAGTGATCAAGGACTAATAGAGCCTTTCTGCTGTCATAGCCGCTTCCAGCGACCCTGGGTCTCAGGCTGAATCGCGCCAGTGGAGTTTGAGGAGACAAGGCCAACAAAAACAACAAATATATTTTCATTTGGCTGCAGGCATATTCCTCTGGAGAGCAGGGGATGGGGGAGGGAAGGTGAGGAAAAGGGAGGAGAGGTAAAGCAGAGCAGAGAAAGCAGAAATAAAATGGATTAAGTGAGACTGATCTAGAGGATGAAAGAAGAGGACAGGAGAATAATTAGGGGCCTGTTCTGGCTCTAGCTCTGGAAAATGTTTCATTGGTTTATCAAAGACTTGACTATTAATACAAAATACATGTTTACATTCTTGATTTTATCTTCGTGTAGCAAATGCATTAAGATGAAACGCACTCTGCTTCGCGTGACTCACATATTAGGACTCTTGTGTTAAGATGATTTTTCCTAAATGTTTCTTGCTTCTGCCGACAGGCTTTAGGTTTATTTTTTAATTTTGTTTTTTAAATGTCTGTCTTTCCCTTCGTCTGCCTCTCCTCACGCTTTCCGATTTGATATACAGAGGCCTCACCTCAGTGCAGGCCAAGGCAAATGTTTGAGCCACCTGTTGCAGGAAACTTGAAGCCCTCTGGAGATGTTAAGACGCTGGAGCAGAGGCTGCGATCCAGGTACAGGTCACCTCTGAACCTGTGAGCTGGTGTGAAGAAGCAAGACAGGGGTAAATGAATGATGTGATGATGCAGATGAATCAGATTTACAAATATGATGAAATTACACTAGTTTGTTTCTTCTATAATTTGTTGTTCATGCAGTTAGCTTAAAATTTTGACATAATTGTCAACACAATCAAGTATCAATCAACAGTCTTCATCAAAAGACTAAAAAAAGTCTACAAATGTAGGCAAGGTGGAGTGTGGTGAAGGGTGACAGAAAGAGCAGTTGCTGCTGAGAGTATCCATAGCAGCACCTTTTTTTAAGTTTGTCTCTTGGTGCTTCTTTTTACTGTTGCCGTCTCCTGTAGGCAACACCCTAAGTGTGGATAAAAACCATACAGATCCCAGTTTCATAGAAAATCAGGAGTTTAAGGAAAACAGTTTTCTTTTAAACATCAAAAAGAAATTTGTAAAATGGTTGTGCCACAATTTTCTCCAGCTAAACAAAAACAAAACTGAGGTAATAGTCTTTGGCGGCAAAGAAAAACGATTACAGGTCACCAGAGAACTTCAATCTATACATCTAAAAACCACAAACCAGGCGAGAAATTTGGGTGTAGTGATGGATGCAGACCTAAACTTAGAAAAACACATTAAGACAATAACAAAGTCAGCTTACTATCACCTCAAGAATATATCAAGGATAAAAGATCTGATGTCTCAACAGGACCTGGAAAAACTAGTCCATGCATTCATCTTTAGTAGGCTTGATTACTGTAACAGCATCTTTACAGGTCTACCTAAAAAATCAGTCAGACAACTACAGCTCATTCAGAACTCTGCTGCTCGAGTCCTCACTAAGACCAAAAAAGTGGACCACATCAGTCCAGCTCTGAGGTCCTTACACTGGCTGCCTGTCCGTCAGAGGATAGACTTTAAAGTTCTGATGCTGGCCTATAAAGCTCTGAATGGTTTAGGACCAAAATACATCAATGACCTCCTGACCCAGTATGAACCATCCAGATCCCTCAGGTCATCTGGATCCGGTCTTTTATCAGTTCCCAGAGTCAGAACCAGACACGGAGAAGCTGCATTCAGCTTTTATGCTCCTTATATCTGGAACAAACTCCCAGAAAGCCTCAGATCAGCTGAAACACTCAGTTTATTTAAATCCAGGTTGAAGACTCACCTGTTCTCAGCTGCATTTGAATAAAGCACCAAATCCACACTTTAAGCTTAAATTTCAAAACTTACATTTAACTACTGATTTTATCTACTGTTCTGATTTTATCTGTTTTGATTTTATATACTGTTGTTTGTTTGTTTGTTTGTTTGTTTGTTTGTTTGTTTGTTTGTTTGTTTGTTTGTTTGTTAATTAGTTAGTTAGTTTATTTGCTTGTTTTAATCAATTTTAAATCATGCTTTTTATTTGTTCTTGTTTCTAATGTCTCTGTAAAGCACTTTGAATCACCTTGTTGTTGAATTGTGCTATACAAATAAACTTGCCTTGCCTTGCCTTGCCTTGCCTTGCCTAGAAATTTTTTTTGATGCTTCAGTTTTCCTGTGACTGCCAAACTTTGATAAATATTGCGTTTCTCCAGACTAAAAACATCAATGTGACCAAGATATGTAGTCACTGCCCAGCCGTACTAGACAAAACCAAACTATCCAATGATCGTGATTATAATGAACTTTGATCAACTGGTGTCTACTATGGACACATACTATAAGAGACACTTATCCTTCAATCAGAGTCCTGTGTCTGGCAACTGATGAATTCTGCTTCTTTCTTTTCTACTTTGTTTTGGTCCCTATCAAATACTTAGACATGGAAAAAAATAAGAACAAAGAAAGATGTAATGACTCAGTCACACTACAGTAAAAATGGGACAGCAACCTCTTTGTGACTAGGAAAGACCAGTGGTTGCCAGGTGATTGCATTAAATCTTATTCAGGAATTGACTGTAGGTAGTAACTGGTCACCCGAAAGTTGAGCATGCAACCTCGACCTCTTGGCAACCACTTCAGTTTGCAAGATGATTGTACAGGTAGCCAGGTGGAAGGCAACCTGCCTCCAAATAGTCATGGTCTGACTTGAACTGACTGTACACATGAACCCAACCGTACTCATCTGAGATGCATCTCTTTATGAATGGGGAGTTGATTCAACTGGTTGACAACTTGTTGGGGTTGCATGGTGCCTATGCTGTTTTGCAGTTAAATTGCTGTTCTGTGTCACTTTTTGTGGAAGAATGTTAAATCTCTGACGATGGACTTTATATATATATAGACAACTGTCTCAGTGATTTATTTGTTGCTTAATTTATTGGCTATTTGTTGGATCTGGCCGATAGAATGACCACAGCAAACACAAGAGACCATAAACCGGTTGTTTGTGACGCTGCTGTCAAAGTCAAACAGTCATTTAAAACAACAACCAATGACCAAGGTGCTGTACAATTAAGATAATTACAAGAAATAAAAACATAGGGAGACATGATAAGAGTTAACAAAAAGAATCATAAAATTCGAAGATTTGAGTAAGAAATAAGATAAATAAAAGTAATACAAACTCATTCTGATTAAAAGCCAAGGAATAAAGATGGGTTTTTAAAAGTGTCCAATGTTGGGGAGGTCCTGATGTGAAGGGGCAGTTTGTTCCACAGTTTAGGAGCAGTAACAGCAAAGGCCCGATCTCCTCTGTGCTTTAATCTGGACCTCGGGACAGTCAGGAGCCACTGATCCGCAGACCTCAGTGATCTTGCAGGAGTGTACCAATTTAAAAGATCAGAAAGGTATGAGGGTGCTAACCCATGCAATGCCTTAAAAACAAATAATAAAATCTTAAAATTAATTCTAAAACTAACTGGCAGCCAATGTAATGATGCCAGTAATGGGGATATGTGGTCTCGCTTGTGTGTGCCAATTAGTAACCGTGCTGCAGCATTTTGGACCAACTGTAGATGGCTAACTGATGACAGAGTACTACCAGAGTAAAGACTATTACAGTAGTCGAGGTGAGATGAAATGAAGGCATGGAAAGCTCTCTCAAAGTCTCTAAAACAGAGAAATGGCTGCTGTGACAGTAAAAAGCTAAAGCATGTAGACCAAAGCCAAAGGATTATCGCAGAAGCAGGCTGGAGCTCTGACTCCCTCCTATTATCATCTTCATGCACCAAAGTTGTTTCGAAGACTGCAAGTGGTCGCAGACCTGGCCCCCATTTCAGAGTCAACCCAAGTTCACTGCACACAACTGTAATAATTTTGGTCATGTCATGGTCTCCAACTGCTGTTTTCCCAAGGGTGACTGTAGCACAAAACAGTGTCTGCTATTTGCTGCCAAGCAGCTGGTGCACCGTTTACACTAGGTTTCTCAGTTTCTTTTCTCTTGAATAACTGTTTGTCTCAAACTGTATTGGTGCGAGTGAGACTTTAATGCTGGGTAAATTCTCAGTCGAATTAAAAAGAGGCTACGCAGTCTGTAGTGTTTTGGTTTTGATTGTTTTTTGTAATTACACAATAAGTCATCCATTTCACACATTTACGAGTAATTTAATTAATTAATTTGCAAAATATTGCTTTGAATCAGCCTGGATGCTAAGGACTGAGTAGCTGAGCTTCAGAGGACTCAAAGGTCGAAAGAAAGAAATAAAGTCAAACGAGCTGAACATAAGAGGTGGAGAATGACTGGTTTATCTTCTGGGTTCTAGGAACTCCCTTGGACTGCTTCCAATGATTGCCCCTTTGCCCCCCTCTTGGTCCTCTTCGTGCCTGCAAATACCCCTTCAAGTCACCCCCCACTACTGCCCTACAGTTCCAAATTTTCTTGCAGCTCCTTCCTCTCACCCACTCACCCCCTCTCCTCTCACCCTTTGGCATCCCGTTCAAACTGCTGCCCTCTCAGCAAACATCTCCCCTCCTCCCCACAACTGGGCTGCTGTAAATGCCCCCAGGACTGAGGTTCTTTCAGTTATTCACCTCTGCTCCAAACCCACGTCTTTCTCCGATTCCGAGCTTGCAACCCCTCTCTTCCTCCCTCTTTCTCTCTCGGTCTCACCAGGATGTAAAATATTCACAGCTGCTGCTGCGGTCAGGTAGCACGGCCACAAGACTCTCTGAGCAAACAGAGGAGCTGTGAACGTGTGAAGCCGATGGTGTACGTTTCATTTGAGGTTCGACACAGGTCCGATAGATCCCGATGTAGTCAAAACAGAAACCGCATACTGAGCCTCGCCACATGCCTCAACAAACCAAGCTCTAACCAAACATACCCAAGTACAACACTGAAAAAATGACACTGCAAACAGCTTTTAGAAACATGTCAGGCGCACTGCAGAAATAGGAGAAACGATACGTGGCTTGGTGCCGCTGAACACAGTAACTGAGATATCACTGAGGTTTATAATCAGTGTGAAACATCTGTCTTGAATAAATGCCTCGCTTTTAAAGTCTAGCCTCGTTATGCATTACGGGCAAAGGCAAGAGCGCATTAAGTCATGTTAGAGTTGCAATAAAAATACATCAAGCTCTCTTCCAAGAGGTCTACACATGTTATATATGCGGACTCGATTCCAGGTTCTCTGAATGAAGAAGTGTACAAATTTGTGTCAGATATCCAAGTTCCAGTCCAGGTTTCCTTGTTCAAATATGGACTTAAATGAGATGTTTTACATCTCTGAAGCTGTCCCACCAAATAATAAAGACATCTTGGCCTGGGAATGCCAGCCCTTGAACTTTATGAGGGAGGGCGAAAGGGGGAAAAGAGGAGGGGTATCGGTGTCTTGAACACATTTCAAAGTAATTGTACTTGATATGTCGTTTAGAGAACACCCAAGTAATCATATAAACAAAAGACTAGATGCCCTGGGAGGATGAAAGGAAATCTGAATCTCCCACTGATGTATCATACTTACTCATTTTTTGACATGAGTGTGAGACGGCGAGGGATTCCTGAGCACAATAAGAGGATCGGGGACCTTTTTAGTGATAAACACAGTGGGATGGACGGACTCCGGTGGATTCCTTCATACTCACAAATTAACTTACACACACACACAAAAACAGATGGCAGAGGGCTGAAAGTGATGGATGCAATGTACAAATTAGAACTGCTGCAGGCCCGGGGACAAGGAGACTGCATGTGTGCATGTGTGTGTGTTTGTTCTATGTTTGATCCTGCACCTCAGCCTTACCGAGGCATGACTTACGTTTAAAAAACTTTCCAAAAAATAAAAAGATGAATTTGAGGGAAAATCGCAGGACCCAGACAGCAACAACACGAGAGAACAAGTTAAAGAAAAAGTGAGGGAAAGCAAAAGAAGAATAAAGAAAACATGAGATCATAGTTAATTAGAATCAGGTGATAAACAATGGCGTGATATTTACGTTATACCATATGCCCCGCTACATGTGTCTTTCTGTCTCGAGGGATACAGTAACAGGTTTCAGACACGTAAGGTCAAGAGGAGGCTTTTCCCAGCTGCTAGACCACACTGATGCACACACACGCCCCTGCTCAGCCGCCCAAGTGTGTCGTCCATTTCTAAAGCCTGTTTTGTCTTTGTTGTTATTACATAAAAGACAGTGTTTATCCTCCAGGAAGCCATGTTTGCCATATGAACTTGTAAGGCAGAAGATTTTGCAGCGAGAAATGAAAACCCCTGAGCCAATCAGGCAGGTTGTCTCCTGGGCTTCACTTCAAAATCCTAATCTCTTACAGATTCCCGATTCACGCCTTGGATTTAAAAGCCCTCCAGTGGCTTACTCTTGTTTGTTACAAACCCTCATTATTTTGGCAGACTCCAGTCAAGTATTGTCTCACTTAGTCATGAAATGCTGCGCTTCTTGATCTCTGAAATATTGACTTCAAAAAGCATCTCATGATGGATTCGTCAGCTGTGAAGCTTTCGACATCAAACTGTTTAATCACTGAAAGCTCCAGCCATGTAAAGTCCACAGAGCACCATGTTTATCTTACTATGATACACCAAAACTCTCTGCCCAGAAACTCCTCCTACACTCACACAGGAAGCTCAGAAACCAACCCTGGCATAAACACTTTATTGCCAAAAGTACTCAATCACCCATCCAAATGATTGAATTCAGGTGTACCAATCACTTCCACAGAACAGGTGTATAAAATAAAGCACCTGGGCATGCTGACTGCTTCTACAGACATTTGTGAAAGACTGGGCCGCTCTAAGGAGCTCGGTGAATTCCAGTGTGACACCTGTGCAACAAGTCCTGTCATAAAGTTTCCTCACTACTAAATATTCCACAGTCAACTGTAAGTGGTGTTATAACAAAGAGTAAGCAGTTGGGAACAACAGCAACTCAGTCACAAAGCAGGGTCAGCACATAGCATGCAGAGGTCACACATTTCTGCAGAGTCAATCTCTAAAGACCTCCAAACTTCATGTGGCCTTCAGATTATCTTAAGAACAGTGCATAGAGAGCTTCATGGAATGGGTTATCATGGCAGAGGTGCTGCATCCAAGCCTAACATCACTAATCGTAATGGAAAGCATTGGATGTAGTGGTGTAAAGCACACCTCCACTGGAGTCTAGCGTGGTGGAGATGTGTTCTCTGGTGTGACAAATCACTTTTCTCTGTCAGGCAATCTGATGGAGGAGTCTGCGTTTGGCCATTGCCAGCAAAACAGTACTTGTCTGACTGCATTGTGCCAAGTGTCAAGTTTGGTGGAGGGGGGATTATGGTGGGGGGTTGGTTTTCAGGAGTTGGACTCGCCTCCTTAGATCCAGTAAAATGAATTCTTAATGCTTTTACATATCAAGATATTTTGGACATAAAAACATGCATGGGCAAGTTTGGTGTGGAAGGACTTGACTGGCCTGCACAGAGTCCTGAGCTCAACCTGATAGAACTACTTTGGGATGAATTAGAGCAGAGACTACGAGCCAGGCGTTCTCATCCAAAATAGCTTTTGGAAGAATCAAAAGATCCCATAAATGCACTCCTGAACCTTTTGGAACAGCCCGTTCTCACTCCCGAGGCGTAACATGTCGACGTTTTGTCACGTCCCGCGGCGTTCCTGAGGAACGCGAAAGGAGACCTTCGGCGTTCTTATGGTACGCGGCGGGTTATGGCTGGAATCCAGTGCAATGACGCTCCTGCGGTAATAGACATTCCAGCCCTGTATTCCAGCCCTAAACCTAACCTTATTCCTGATCTTAACCAGGACTATAATGATGTTAAATAGCGTGTTTCTAAGCAATTTGAAGAAAAAGAGCGAACATGTGTAGATTCAGTCCAGACGGTTCTCATATTTCCTCTTTTTTCCGAGGTCGTCATTTAGGAACGTGGTGGGTAGCCGAAAACGTAATATGTTGACGATTTGTCGCCTAGCGTAAAATGTTACGCTTTGGGAGTGAGAACGTTGATTGGAAAGAATAGTTGAAATGATGCAATGTTCACATGTGTGAATAAAGACTTTCGCAAAATAACGTAGGTACTGAACACCTGAAAGCCATTATGTTGCCTGGTAATCACCTTGCAACAGCTGAAAATCCCAAGATTTTAGGATTTATGCACCTCAGAAAACATTATAGCATCTATTTAAATTACACAATAATATCTAATTTATATAAAAACTGTTGAATATTAAGATATCTGTGATATGACACCACCATGTGACTGACTGATTAAAATCCAATTATATAGTAGCTAGTATATGAGAAGCTTACTGTCTGATAAATAGCTGTGGAAATGAAAGTGGGATTTGTAGTTAATTAATTCAGCCTACAAAATCACCCTTTTTCCCTAGCATATCATTATATAAACATTTTTTTAGGTACATGTTTTTAAAATATGCAGGTAGCCCATAAGGCACGTATGGAAACATAATATAATTAAAAAGTTATTACATCTTCTTGTGTTATATGGGTATAAAATTAATAGAACAATATCAAGCATACCAATTATTTTTTATTAATGAGAGTGGACAGTGAATGGTTTAATAATCCCTTAATTATATATAGAAGTAATTTGATTTTGCTGTATAGAAATATGCAAACAACAGCTACCCAATCTAGTTTTTGGAATTTTCTCAGTGTTATGAAGTATATCAGTTATCCAATAGCATGGGCAGGCCAAATAATACTCTAGCATGGGCGTGCACTGGTTTATAAAATGCATAATTTATTTGAACTCACTGACTTTCAACTATAAAATTTGTTTCAGTCTTGCAAAAGTACATAAAAGTCTCTGTCTGCAAACACAATCATGGGTTCAGAAAACATATTAGGCCCCAGAAGTGTCTTAATTGTATCAGCCATTATCATGTCTAAGAAACCTCCCACCAATGGGCTAAAATCACCTACTTGTACCCTTTATACACCTAGAACATTGTATCATTTTGATAACTATACAATTGAATTTATATTCCCACAACTTCAATTTTACGTTCTTATCTGTATCACAAACTGTATTGTGACGTCATCCTGTTGCCTATCAGCCACTTATTAACTCACTAAAATGACCTAATTGTAATGTTTATGTGCCTAGAATATCTTATAAAAGCATTGTACCATGTGTTTTTACAGCAATAACAATTTATAGAAACAAAACTTGATTATGATTTATGACTCCGTCATGTTGCCTGGCAAAAATCCAACTAAAGACATTTATGTGTTATTTATTGTGTTATATTAGAGCTGAACCTGAGCTTTGCAGACCTAAAAACTTATTATTTACTATTCAAACAGTGCCACTTAAACTTAAACACTCAAAGTGATTAATTATATAGGCTTGCTAACAACATGAACAGACCAAATGATATTGTAGCTTTCATGGTTAGTAATAATGAGCTAATATATATGTTACAGCAATGGGCTGCATCAGTCAAAATTCAATCATATCCTTTACGTTTGCATTTATTTTTATGTTTTGTTGTGTATTTTGCAAAAGAACAAACAATAATCACACGCTGAAAATAAAAATAACCAAAGTCAGTCAGACAGGTTAAAGACAAATATATTCTTTGTATTTATTCAGGTTTAAATGTATAGTATTCAAAGAGAAGCATACATGGTAAAAAAAAAAAAAAAAGACTTTCTTTTTTGTATTTTTGTAGGGTTTTTTTTGTTAAATATTACACAAAATAAATAAATTCAAAGAAGAAACATGATAGTTTTAGACTTGCTGCTGTGTTGGTACTTGACTAAACACAACACAACCTTTTTTCATTTTCCTCCACCCATCTCATCTTTTCTTCTTCTTCTATCAGTCAGCTTTCTGCTAATACTTCCTCTGCCTTCCCCTGTTTTCCTCCATGTTTTCTCTTTTGCCATTTCTTCCCCAGTCACTGACTTCACACGTACACAAATCTAAAAATGTGAGTTACCGTTTCACATTTTGGCACAGAAGTCATTTCTTTTCATAATTTTACCGTGCCAGTGTACTTTATAACTTAAAACAGAAAATAATATGTACATTGTATAGCGATATATCTTATTTCTTTCTTTAAAAATAGAAATGTCTTTATCCAACTGTGATAAAATGTCTGTTTGTTTCCTTTCTTTTCCTCCTCAGTGCATCATACTGTTCAGACTTGAATCTGTCCAATGAAGCCATCACTTCAACTCCAAAAAACGTCCAATAGCCTTTAATCTGCAGAGCTCTCCCTTTGCTGATTTGTCCAGTCATCGCTGTTCTGACAAAATAGGCAGGAAGTGAGTGGCTGGGTTTTTCCTTCGTGTCTTCCTTCCTTTCATTGGCTTTCCCTTGGGGTTCAGTGCAACAAACATGCGCTTGTCCTTGTTGAGCCACTGAGCTGAAGCGTAGGTGTTATACTTGTTTTCCTCGATGCGTTCAATTAGACGGCAGTCTGGGCCGTACTCTCTCTGTGGAGGAGAAGCAAAGAGTTTAAAAGAGCTGAAGAAAAAGATAATAATTTATATTTAAAGTAAATTAGTACAGGTTGCCTTTTTAAGATTTTCTCCATTGATGAAAACCACCTCTAGCAGGTAGCCAGTGACTTGAAACTTCCCACTGTACCACATGTGTAAGCTCTCAGTCATGGTTAGTTTTTACTCAAAAATAGTAACTGTTTTTTTGTTACCTGGAGATAGTTCTTGTGACAACATCCAATAACAAATGGTCAGCCATTGCTTAAGAACAATCCCCAGCGTAATTTTAAAAAGTCAGACGTAAAACTTGAATAGTTGTCAGTGTTGTTTGTGTGTCAGTAGTTTGGATGGCTGTGTGGTGGTGGGATGAGGGCAGAGAAGTTATTGTGACTTCTCGATGGCTCGGGCTTAGTGCCGAGCAAAGAGCATTGTGACACAAAGTTTGTGGCTTACATTACCGCAATGGCCACCCACTGGTAAATGAAGAGAAAATGATCTGAGAGAGCTGCATTTGTCAGTTTACTGGAAGCTGCCCTTGTGCTTAAAGCTAACAGCACTTAAACAGCCAGTTAAATGGATGCAATTGATATTCGCAAGCAAAAATGTACTTGCTACACACACACACACAAACACACTCTCCTTCACGCGCTCTCTCTCTCTCCACCACAGCTGTCCAAATTGGTTCCAGAAGTAAAGCTGAGTGTTCCCAGAGCAAAATGAAAATATTTTACGAACGCTATGCAGCTTTTTAAATTACGCTGGTACAAGGTACAATTAAATATCGCGTGAGTGCATGATGTAGGAATATAAGCCTGTTCATGGTCAAATGGTTAAAAAACGTAAGTAGTAAATCGGTAAGCTTTAAGATGAAGACATGTTCAAAGGCTAAGGTTAGAGTTAGGCAAGTAGCAGCTATAGTTAAGGATCGATTGAGTCTCAAAATAATGGTGTTAATAGGCAAAAGAATCGTTATAGTAAGTACAGAAATGAACGTAAAAGTAGTAAAAGTTAAAGGTGATCATAACCTGCGGTGTCACCTATGTGCTTTAATCTGCCAATACAATGAAACAATGAATTCAATTGATTAGCACCAGATAAAGAAGTCACTGTGTAAAACCATCAAGTGTAATCGAATGCCGGCCCTTCGCCGCTCCGCTACTAGGGCTTGTGTTGTGCTGTGGAGAAGACGTCATGGGAATTCAGTTGGAGGCCATGCAACAAAATGCCTCTTTTTATTTTCTGTCTTTTCTACCGTGTGTCATTTCATCTGTTGTGTGGCTCCTCAGAGACATGCTGAAAATCAGGTCTTTCAAAGTAGGGAAAAGAGGGGGGTGGGGGAGGCAGAATCGAATGAAGGAAAGAAGGGTGAGTGAGAGAGGACAGATAAAACGAGGGCTGCTCTACCCAGAGAGACTGAAGCAGAACAGAGAAACTGAAGGATTGTGTTTCCTGTTTCTTAATGGAGTGGAGAGGAGAGGTAGGCAGAGGAGAGTAACTGTGGTTCCTATTTCTGGAACAGTGAGTCGTACAGCCTTGTCCATTGTTTTATAAAGAATTCAAGAAACTTCAAAGCCACAGAACCACCACTTTAGAGGGAAAACGTCCTTTTACCAATTTTTTTTTCACTATCATCATCAGTCAAATTTAGCAATCGCAAAAGTGCAGAAGTGCGTTTGCAAAGAGTGGAGAAGATTTTGAACTAACAAGCTGCAAATCTCTTAAAGTGGACCTTATTTTCTGTCATAGACTAAGGGTGACCAAAAATTTCAATGAATAAATTTGATGTTTGTGCAAGTAATCTGTTCAACAAGTTTATTATTTAAGCTCTCAAGCTTAAATAGGTTAAAGTGATTGAGTTCTTGAGAAACTGTGGTTAAGAATTTAATCCAAACCAAGATATTAGCTTCATTATTCAAAGAAGAATGCGGAGCTTCTCTGAAAAGAGAGGCACCCACTGGACTACAGAGCTGCATAGGACTCTTTGTACAATACTCAGTTTCAGAGGGTATATTAAAAGGGTCTTCTCACCCATCTCCACCCACCTGCTGTTTAAACCCTCTGTTTGTTAGGAACAATCAATCACCAAGGCCTAGTATAAGATAAATAGGGATGTTTTTGGACTGAGAATAAAGCTATCCTCTTAGACTTAGAGAATAATGCATATTAAATAAAAATGACAGGTCAGAGAGTTAAACAGCGTTAAAACTTACCGCTCCATACAGAACGCCATTCTTCTTGATTGCCAGGTAGTGGTTACTTTTGAGGCCCTTGATGGCCACCACACCCACATCCACTGATTTGATCTCCAAAACACCTGGTGGAGCAGGGACAGGGAGACAAATAGGGAGTCAACTTTTGTGTGGGTCATTTACTCAGATAGAGTTACATTCTTACAACCACATATTTTTCTATTTATAGTCTGGAACAGGACCCTGAACAGGTTCCAGTTTCCTTTGATGATTTATTTACTTTTTATTCTGTCTGTCTCTAAAAGTAAAAGTTTTTCATTACATTACATTTACATGCATATGTATGTCTGACAACTTAAATGACTTTAATGATAAAGTAATTACTTTGGAATATAGCTCAAAGTTTCCCGTCACTCTTCATGCAAGTGTTAATGTTGTAATGGAGAGACTGCATCAAAAAGCAGAAAAATAGGTGTTTGACACGATTACTATCACTTTAAAGTGTGGGGAGATGCATTTTTATCTGCACGCCTCTTAATGCTGCTATAACATATCTATATTTTTGTTAATTTCAGGGTCTCCTGCACTGTTTTTTTTTTATTTCATATTTTCCCACAAGTGAACCCCAGTCTTGTCCCCCTCCCTTTCTTTTTCCTTCACTGTGTGACAGTCAGCCCGGCCTCTTACCCCTGGTTAGCTTGTGGGCTGTATGCTCTGGGACCAAGGTGTTAGCCAGGAAAAAACATTTCTGCGCTCTATGTTTGTTTTTCTGACCAGAGGAGCACAGGCAGGCTGGACGGAGCAAGGCTTTCTGCCTGCCAGACTGGCAAGAGGTCAACGCGTTTGTATCAGTTTTCAAGCCTGAACCAATTACTGATTTAAGCTGTGGTTACCAGCCCTTCCTTCTCTCATCCTAAAGCCAGTTACAGCGGGCCATAAAGTAATCAGGAGATGAGGTGATTAGCTGAGGGGGGTAGTAGGAAGTGGAGGCTGGTTGCAGGAATGCTTTAGACAGAAAAGAGACTTGGATATTCACCTGATCTTTAGTGGTAAATGAACAAAAAATTTAAATGCAAATTTTCACGTGTCCCCAAAATCTGGTTGTGAGACACTTAAAAAATATTCAGTGTATCTCAACTGCCTCGAACAGTAGCTGCCTTTTTACCAGACGACCCTTCACTGCCCTTAACCCTCTTCTCTTGTACTCAGACGGAGATTTGCAACTTCCTGCAGGCTTTTGAGTTTTATGAAGGTCAGGCCTGAGGAGATTAAGGGGATATGTGAGTCTCCAGCTCAGAATGATACAAAATCTATATAAAGAATATGTCTTTCACTGACTACGCTGCGTCGCCTAGTTTGTCTTTGTTGTCACTGGACAAGGATTTGGAGAATGTTTGTGATTTTTTAATGACTTGTGGCCTCGTGTTAAATGTTGTGGCTGATGCATTTATCCCTCATGTGGTCGATTTCAAGAACTTTGAGAAGAGTTTCGCAGCTCCACGGTGCGTCATGCAGGCTTGCTGTGGGAAGTCCATTACTCACACAGGCATGTGCTGCAACACAGCGCTGATCTATCAGGTTCAAAATGTTCCAGCTGACATTTCTGAGCTGTGATCCATTAAAAAAAAAGGGATCTGTCTGTGCTGCGCTACAGGCTGGTCCACCTGTTCAAACCTTCCTCCTTCCATTTGATGTGGTTTGTCTAAACCAAAAGCACAGGGCTCTTTTATGGCCCCTGCGCCAGTTACCAGAAGCAGCCCGCCTGCCTGTGAGTGAAAAAGCCTGGCTGCAACAAAAGGCTTAAATTGCAGCAACAACAGTTGGCAGTAATGCAGGGAGATGGAGAAAAACAGGACCTGAGCTTGTGTCAGGCTAACGTTAACCTGCTGCCCTTAAAGCTGCATTTTATTATTTTACTCTCTCACTCAACACCTTGTCTTTTTTGGTGTCTTGTTAATGTGTAATTTTTATTTTTTCTGCTTTTCCCCCCCTCTCTGCTGTTTCCCTCCCTGTGTCCCTTGGATTTCAGCCCAACATCTTTATGAATTATGTTTTAAGTGCAAAGGGGGAGTTTTATGATCTGGCACTGAAAGCAAAAAAAGAAGGGAAAAAAAGCACAAAGTTTACTTAATTTAAAAGGCATGGTCATTTGCTGCTATCAACATTATTTAAAGAACTACCAAAGGCAAACACGTGTGTGTAACAGGGCAACATTTCAACTTTCATAAGAGCGAGCCAAAATGGTCTCTGCTTGTCAAGCTGTAACTGACAGAGCTGGAAGTTCAAATAAACACAGCCCAGCCGTCTAACAAGGAAGAAACTGTTCATTAACGACTCCATAATGACCTTAACGATATTTAATTATCAGATTTTTATTTTTTTTTAAAGCCAAATCTGAGCTCACGAGAGCAGGTTTCGTGCATTTTAAGACTTAATGATTGCTATTCATAGTAGCGGTTTGGATCGTAACTGATTGAGATTTTTGGTGTAATCGATTGTTATACTTGTTGTTACAATGATCTACGCAGTCTCTCTGACTTACAGGCAAGAGAATTTCTCAACCAGATTTCTATTTAAATTTGGCACCAATTTCAACCGGATTTACAAAGCAAAAGAAAAACCCTAGTGGACCGGCTATAAATCAGCCACCAACCGACTGATGATAAAGGTGCTATGACATAATTAGAACAGGAACGAGCAAAGAATTAATTCAAAGCTTAATTTAGCTTTTGCATTATTTCACATACAGGTCAGCAGTCACACCGAGCTTGTCTGTTTGCCAGTTAAGCGAAAACTGTAATAACGTACTGACGTCACAGGATAAAGTCACTGGATGTATGACGGTGTTTACTTTTTAAGGCAAAATACTTTTGAAATCAACCAATTTAAAAACAACTTCTTTGCAGAGAGACCTATGAAACCTGAACTCTGCTAAATACTTAGTACTTATATGTTAATACTTACTGACTAAGCAGCACAACAGGACTCACTCTTGCATTACAAAGTCAACATTCCAGTGAGCAGTGTAACCAAGTGCAATAAAACTCAGCTGTTTTATTTTATAATTGTACTGAATTATATCATAGTCATGTGTGTTAATTATGCAGGAACCACCAGGACTGCTACAAATTTCATTGTAATTTGTTCAACAGATGTGAAAATAAATGTACTCTAATGTAAAGATTAAGCATCAGCCTGGGATGTACACTCTTCTATGATCATTCTAGCTCATGCAAATCAGCACAGTCACACAAATATTAAAAAGACACACTCTCACACAGGAGCGCGCACATTCGCAGACCTCACACCGACCCCTGTTAGGCCCCTTTCTGGAAACGTGGTCAGTTAGACTCCAGCTGATCCCAAAGGTTAGAGGAGGTTGTGAAAATGTTTCCACTGTTTATCCAGGGGCTTTTTGAAGATTATACTGCAGTTGTTTACATTGTGACCTCGACACGGTGACCAGCTGTGAGTGGGTCTACTGCGTGTCTACAGCTCGGAGAGGTCTTGCTCCTCGTTGTGAAATATCATCACTTGCGGAGCAGTTTGTGTCGTGAACTCCACTCCGCGAGCAGAGTGAAAACGGTTTTTGTTCTTTTATTCTGCGTCCAGTGCTCTGCTATGAACCTCTGACTTCACTATTTTTATTTCAGCAGTGACTGATTTCTCTCACCCTTTTTGAGATAAATGTGACATCCAAGAAACAAAATTCTCATGAAGACAAAAAGGACCCTATTATGTATTTCTCTTAAAAAAATTTTAATAGGAACCTTTCATGCGTTGAGGTCTAAACAGTAAGATCATTTTTCTCTTTGAAACAAGCAGCATAGTGACTGACGACATTTCATATTCACAGTGACATGAGAGTTTATATCCAGGCAACCACCAAAGACTCCAAAGTAAAGAAAATCCAGTGGGAACACATGCAAAGGAATAGAAGAATTCAACAAGGGGGGAAATGGACCACCAAATCAGATACGAATTGCTCTATCTGGTCACATAAATAGAGAAAATGTCTTTTTAATTTGTCTCGGCCTTTGAGGCCACAGTTTTATCAGGATTAAACAATTTTGTTAGCGTTATTTATTTCTCGGAGTTTGAGCGGACTATTTCCGTTTCTTTATGAAGTCCAAAAGAGAACAAACATCTCTCGGTTGTGCAGATTGCTTGGTGAGAGCTTGTGGAGATGTTGGGCTTGAACAGAAACTGCTGCATGCTGTGTATTTTGGGGAGCACTGAGATATTTGTTTAGACTGATGTGGCTGACAGCAGTATCTTCTTGTGCTAAGTGGCCACATCAAAGCACGCCTAGCTGATGGATTACATGAAAGAGGGAACAGAGGGCTGTTTCTGATTTCCAATATGGCCAGAATTTTTCTACAAATACAAGTTTTTTTTGTAAATTGATTTCTTTTCATATTGTGTTCTGCACATATTTGATTTGCTGTGTAAAAATCATATTAAATAAATTGTGTTTGGCCTTTGTGAATTACATTTAATGTGTTTTTTCTCAGTTCATTTCATTTTCTTTTTAGCCCGCACTCACCATATCAGCTTACTCTTGCCCGGGCAATGGTTTTATGTCCTTTCCTGACTGATGCACTCACATCAAAATACAGAAATGAGCAAAACTGCACGCTGTTAAACCTTCATCTGATGTCATTGGCCTTGGGGTGATCGCGTGGGAGAAAAAAAATTAGAAAGCCAACAGTCTAGGTGAGAGATAACATGAAATTTGCAATCACTTGCAATCACTCACGCTTAAGAGCAGCCAGGAGGAATTTGCAGTGGTGTTAACCGGGATTTGATTGAGTGGAGAAACACCGGAGAAATTGTGATTCCTTAAACGTGGTTTACTTTGTAACATGATAGAGCGCGCGTGCTGCCAGCTTCTGTCAAAAACCATTCACAAGCCTGACACAGCAGGAGTCGTGTTTTCAGGCAGAGCGCTGTGATGGTCGTCTGCATTTCACACATTTTTCATTTACAGTTCAGCTGTCAGTGCGGTGTTGCCCAACTGTTGTGGCTAGAGTTGTTGCTGAGGGACTCTTAGCTTTTAGAGATCTTCTTATATTACACCACAAGTATTACCCACAATATCATTCAGCTTGTCACATCCTCTCTCTGCTTTGCTCTGTGTTGTGTTTGTTTGCACATGTATTAATTTTGTACGCATTCAACACGCACACACTTAACACACACAGAGTAATGAGCCGGCATTCCTGACGGCTCAGTTCAAACAGCCAGACTGTCCAGATGCCTCTCTGGTCTCAACTCACAGCACTACCTTTGATGACTCCATTAAGAGGCTCAATTTTATGCAGTGTGTGTGCAGCAGGGTTAGGGGTGAGGTGTGCATGCATGTGTGTTTGGTTGGGGGCTTCTCCTAAAGCACGTGGTGTCTATATGGCAGCAGCCCTGGATGTTATCTGTCACAGATGCTATTCTCCATCTCCCACTGCTTTACTGGCCATGAATTCAGCCTGTTCACAGGCACCAAAATGACACTTTGTGCATTCGGCTTCATCTGGACATTTTACAGCAGCGCTGCAGGTAGAAAGAGTCTTGTAAAAAATACACTATAAGGCAGTTGTGGCATTTTACAATTTCTCAAAGAAGTTTTCAGAGGAAAGGAAACAAAATTTGCTTCACATCTTCAAATCTAAAACCCGATGATGTTCAAGGAGATACTGCATGACAAACAAAAGCCCCAAATCCTCATCTAACCCAAAACCTGGCACTAATTAACTCTTTTTTTTTTTGTCAATTGATGACTCACATGTCTAACAGTTTTACCTCTGTTCTGCTACAAGAGGTCGCATGTAATGGCTCAATCATACAAAATAGGACAATAAGCTCCTTAAAGCTTTGAAAAATTTAATTGTCTTGTGATTCCACTGAATTTGTTTTCACCAATTCCAGTTTGTTGCTGTAATCATTTTCATTTGCAAGGCGATTGCATTGGTTTCCTGATAGGAAGCAACCTCTGTCTAAACAGTGGCGATCCAACTCAGAGTGATTGCAAAGACTGGCAGGGTTGCAAGTAATTGCCACGTCGCAACAAGTTTGAGTCATTCTGCAACAATGAACACAACTCCTCTGTTACGTGTCTTTGTGCAGGAGGGGACTCGAGTCAACTGGTTGGCATCTGGTTGTATTCTGGTTATATTCCTATATAAATACAAGATTGCTGAGCACCTGTGTCATTTTACAGTTAAATCCTTGTCCTGCAGCAACTGCATACGTCACTATTTGTGGCGGGATTTCAGAATTTGTTTCAGATACATGAGGTTCTAACTGGACTCTGAATGAAAGAAGTTAATCTGAATTTCTGTGTATGGAGACGACAGCAGATTGGAAACAAACAGTAACAGATTGGCAGCAATTTTTGATTTTGATTTCATAACAGTTCAACAGTACCACACATGGCATAGTAGAATTGTCAACTTGACTTAATTGATATAATTGCAAACTGATGGCAGGCTGATTCAGATGGACTTATGTTCCAAAGGTGCTTTGAAGACCCCGAATAATTGTGTTCATGCCACGGTCTCCAACCACTGTTTTTACTAATATGACTGTTTGTGACTGAATTGATTCTGGGTTATCTTATAAAAAGAAATAATAATTTTCCTGCAGTTTTTGGGCATTTGTACAATTTTATGATGTTAAGCTCTCAGCATGAGTTTGTTGCTCTTACTTTTCTCCATAAATGGCATTAGCAACTTTTCCATTGTTGTGATTTGTTATTTAAACAACAATAAACTGTTTGCTGCTACAGCATCACTGAGATGACTTCTCAGATGCTGTCAGTTCTTCCATGTTAATAATATGAAACTCTGCATGCTGGTAAAACTTAATGACCCATGGATACTTCCAAAACTTCTACCTAATCATTAAATAAGTCCGCCTGCATCGCAGACTATCATTAGTTCAGCGTTTTTGTAAACCTTTTGTCAAATGCATGAAAATAAATAATTCACCCCGAAGCTTTTTATAGAAGTACAGAAGTATGAAAGGTTATCAGAGAATCTCCTCCTGCTTTTCTCTCTCCCAGTCTCAAGTATATGTCAGAGTATTCTTCAGCAATCGTTCACAAAATATACACAATGAAAAAGGTTTTGCGGATAGTAATGGACTCTCGATGTTTGGCCCTCTCTTCACTGAGCTGGAGTGCTCCAAAGGAGCGGAAGATCTTACAAAAACATAATTTGTTGCTGAAAGACTTTTGTTTAAGGTGGTGCCCAACTGGGTTTGTGGTGGGACTGCCTCAGTCTGCCTTCGGAAATCTGGCTCTTGCATCTTGTTGTAGCTGACACATTAATCGACAGGGGAGCAAATTTATGGGAAGATATCAAGTGGTGATGACAGGAAGTGTGTAAATAGTGATGGAAGACAGATCCTGTCATTGTCCTCAGCGACTTTTTGCAAAGAAAAAAAAAAAAAAAGTTAAACAAAGACAGCACTGAAGTAAAAGGGCCATCTTAACGAGAAAATTATAATAAAAGTGGAGGTGTTACTGTCAGTATGCATGCGTTTCTATTCCTGAGGCATCCAAACATCAGTGAATGCGTTAAAGGACACTTGTAGGCTTATCCCTGTGTATGAGAGACCCCTGAAGAGTTTGCACGAAAGACTCAAACATTCAACTCTTAAATTTTAAGAGGTTTTAAATTCTCTAAATTCTCTAAATCAGTGGGTCTCAAAAGAGGGACCTGGAGCTCCCGGGGCGGGGGGCGTATTCTGCACCAAGGAGTCTAAATATTTTACTATAAGCTATAAAAAATGTGCTGATTTGGGACATGTATCCTATTAAAGACATCCCTGTTACCCACATTGTCTCTGAGCAAACACAAACTCTGATATGACTGTGTCACATAAAACTGCTCTGAAAGGAACCCTTTGCTGTTGCTGTGGTGTGGCTTGGATTATTAGCGAGCTAGCTGGCAAGCTTAAAGAAGTATTAGAGCGAGTTTCCATCATCAAGTGACGATAAAAGGCTAAATGAGCTAAATTGATCAAATATGCAGATGGTTACATTCAGCTTGATTTTTTTGATGACAGCAACAGAGAACCAAAATGCGTCATGTGTCTCCAGGTGCTGGCACATGATGCCAGGCCGCAAAGCAAGCACTGAGCGTGCAGATTGAAATACTTCTTTCAGTTACTATGAAACAGGTCTGAAGCCTTTAAGGTGAAAGGTTTTAGAATACAAACAGCTCTAATTGCATCTGAGAGTATGAATGGTAGTAAGGATATGCTTAATGAAGATTATCAGGGGGCCTTGGAAATGTCTCGCCCTTGTAAGAGATCCCAAAACGTTTATTTTATGGCCTCGCTTGCTCCGCAGATTAGAGTAAAATTAGTCATAATTCAAAAGTGACATGATTTGATCCAGACTCCCGCTGCAACAACATCACAGGGAAGATGTGCAGTATGAAACCAAAATAATTTATCGCAGTTACACACCCACAGGAAGACTAATTTCACTGATTACCACGAATGGTTTTTCCATTATTTTTGTGTATAGCCAATCAGGGGCACCCTTAATGGCATCCTGCATGTAAACAACATGAAAGTTGTAGCTGAATTAAAGGTCAGAAAGAGGAAGGTGTGTTTATTGTATGTTTTCAGAGTACAGCCGAATGTAATTGTTGATGTTGGCTCTTAAGAGCACCCGTTTAGTTTTTCCTGAACGAGCTCCTTCAGTGATGTTTGCGTGCCCGTTTTATTTACAGCCGCTAGGGAGAAGAGTCCGTGCAGAGTAACTTTAAATGAAAACCAATGCTGACACTAACCTCTGGTACTTCCAGTACCTCCTCATAACTCTCTTTTATGGGCCACACTGTTACCTTTTCCCATGAGAACCCTAAATACGCTCATCGAGCATCCCATCGAAGGCAGCAACATAGAGGCGACCAAAAGTAGAAGAGCAGAAGACGGGGACTGATGTCAGGACTTGTTACTTTTGTTTTTGGCTCTCACCTTGCTGAGTCATTCAAGCTTTATGGATGCAAAGTACGGAGATGAAGAAGTGCATGTGGTTTTAAATATGTGCACATTTATTCCACAGCAACAATCTGCAATGTTGCATTTCTAATTGCATTTTTTTTCCTTTACAATACACAGTGCAGCCTACAGCGCTTTGATGGAGTTTCAATAGTCTAGTTTTGCTAAAGTGTAGTAAAATATATTTTAACATTTTCCTGTAATTTCTTCTTAAAATTGCCCTAAAATAATTCTAAAAGTTGAAGAGGACTCTGGATCCCAACGGCTAAACAAAGTTATTTTGGCTGAAAGAAGATTTTAGCTTTGGCACCGACTCCACAACATACACAAAAATAATATTTGGATACAAATGCATCATTCCAAATACAATTCTGTCTCTTGCAGACTTGTTAATATAAAATTTGGCTCTTTGAGTTGCAAAAAATCTGGCATTTGCAGAGTACAACCAAAAGTGATACAATACTTGTAGTGCTGACCTTTCCATTAGCAGTGCTTCCTGACTCAGGTCAATAGGTAGAGGTCAAACAAGAGGGGGCAGACCCGTGTAATTATCCAGGACAGGGAAATCCTGGTCTAAATCAGAATGATGTCCAGAGAATTAAGAGTCTAAAATTGTGGTTTGCTTGATTCTCCCATGACAGCTCAGTGATTAATGCATGATAAATGTTTGAAGTGTGTGTGTGGCAGCTTTTACAATGAGAATCAAACCTCCAACTGCTGTCACCTTGGCACCGTTTAGTAGTAACTGAGCTACTCACAAGCGCAAGTCTGCAGTCCAACTGCAAGCGCACGTCCATTTATTACACTGTGTTATTCGTTTGTTTGTAAACAAGATGTGACAGTCTGTGGACAAAATGGAGGGAAGGAAACAAGGACAGTCTTGTTTCTTACAGTCAGTGTGAGGATGGATGCTAATCACATGGCAGCCCCAAAAGATTTCCAAACTGAGACCAGAACCTCTCATTTCAAAAGGCCTTATGAGGTGAGATGGATAGATGGGCGTTTAGAACAAAACACATCAGAACGCACGATTCGCTAAAGCCTGAGTGATGTGCCGGCCTCGGCTCTGACAAGATCATTAGAAAGGTTCCGCTGCGGAGGAGAGCAGCGACCCGGGACCAGCAGCTAAAACTTCTCCGTCACCTCTGACACTGTCTAATGACACTCATTTGCAATCTGACTTCCTGAACATTAGCAGACGATTAGACTACGATAACCACTGCAATTAACCTCCGCGGTAGTTTTTCAATCTAATGCTTTCCTGAAGAACTGTCGCATCGGGTAGTTCCACACCTGAGTTTACACTCTGGAGAAACTTGAGTGCACTGTTTCTGTGCAGTTGTATTATATAAGATGCTGCATATAGAGAAAGTTTGCGACATTATTTCACATAGGCCATATGTTTCTAATAGCCAGAAACCAGCATCAGAGAAGTAATCTGTCTAAAAGTCTGTGTTTAGCTTCAAAAGTATACCAGTGTAAATGAGCAATGTTATAATCTGAGGTATAAAAATAAACAAAAAGTGTGTTCAAAACTTGTGCACAAACACACCAGAGCAGTTTTGAGTAGGACCAGTCATACGCTGTCTAGTATGTGAAAAACCACATCCATGATCACCATTAGGGGAACGGAATTGAAATATATTCTGTTTGGTTTAGTTTGAAGGGTACAATTTGTTCTTTGCTTATTTCAGAGTGCATAAAAAATGTCAGTAAGTGGGAGTGTTAGCATAAGCATAAACGCTGCTCTGCTCGCGAGCCTGTACGCAGTCATGCTATATGAGCACAAGCACCTGGACGTGGAGTATAGTTTGATGCTGGGCAGACACACGCATTATTTAATCACCAAACTTTCAGTCTGAAGCATGTCGAACATCTGCACTTACCATCAGGTGGATACAGATTGATGAAATGCTTTTTCTAAATATGCCGCCAAGACAAAATATGGCCTGAAAGGTTTAGCCTTCACGACCGAGTTCCCATATTAAGATTCGCTTTTCTCCCTGGAAGGTTCTTACCTATTTCCTAAAACAATCAAGTGGCAAGAGCTGCTGAAATTGATGGATTGTGCCTCTAATGCCATGACCTGATGCCATTATAGTTAGTGACACGTTGCAGCCTAATGGCTGAGCTCTTTCTGTGCATGTGAGTAAAAAAAAAGTGTGTACATGTGTGTGTGTGTGTGTGTGTGTGTGTGTGTGTGTGTGTGTGTGTGTGTGTGTGTGTGTGTGTCAAAGAGGACTGCAGGCGAGGGGAGGGAGGAAGAGACGCTAATTGAAATTCCTTCAGCCATGTCTGGCAGAGCCTTGGTGTCTGAGTGGCACACACACGCACACATATTCACACTGGCCCTAATAAAAGTGGGCTTTGCCATATGGAGGCCATGTGCAAGACTGGCCTCTCTGTGCTCAAGCGTGTGTCTGCATCTGTGTGTGTGTGCACATGTACTCAGCAGGCGAGCCTTGTACAGCACCAGAGCGTCGAGTACAGATGCATGCAACCCTATGACATGTGTATGAAGGTGTGCGAGTGATAAAGACCAGTTTAGAACAAGTACACAGACACTTGACATCATACATTTAGAAGAAAACTATTCAGTAATGCAGCGAACGCCTGTTTTCTAATAATAAAGATATTAGCTTGAGTTTTGGACATCACCCATCTAATTCAGTGAACTGGCAGGCAGACTGTGGGCAGGTAAATGTGGGAGCAATGTTCTGTTCTCACTCAACAACTACTGTCAGTATGTCCTTAGGCCATGCAGTTATTCTGTGCTGCTCACAGGCCAAAAGACTGTGGCAGACTTGGAGAACTTCCAGATGTGTTCAACTAGAAGATAAAGCCGCACACCACAAAATGATAACAGCTGATTTTCTGTTCTGAATCAGTCATAACTGATTATGATGAGCCTTGCAAGTCGTTAAAACTATTTAGATTTGCTGCAGTACAGATCTGGGGGGCAAGGGTTTTTTTCCTGCTGTAACTGTGGATTTTGAACTCATCCTTGCATTTGTACTATTTTCCTTCAGAAACTTAAGGTGCTTTTAATATACTGGCGGAGTTTCTGAGTTCCCAGCAGCAGAGGAACTGTGAGTGTGAAAGAGAAACTGTGTGAATGTGAGGCTGAGTGATGCTGACAAATAAGCATGTGTGCTCAGTGACCCTTCTCAGGATAAATAAAGGTTAAAATCATATTTCCCTGCCCGCAAAATGCACAACCAGGAAAACAAAAAAAGGGGGAGCAGGAAGTGTTTGGTTATTACTTTATATCTGAGTCAGTACAACCTCATAGTTAGCATATGCCCAACACTATTATAGCAAGAGCACAATAGCAGCAAGGAATAAGAGTACTTGTCATTCTCCCCTGGGGTTTGGTAATAGCTGTGTTTTAGATATTTCCTCAAACAGGAAGAACTTTCTCTGGGCAATTTCTAATTGGTTCCAGTGGATCATCGCTCTTTTTTTATCTGCCTGGTTTACTTTTTTTTTTCTTCTTCTCTCCTGCTCTTCTACTGTCATGCTTTTCTTTCCCAAACTCTTTGTAGTCAGGCAATATGCCTGCCTCTGCACATGGTGAAAAGGCTGCAGGCACACAGCTCTGTTACTTGTTCTATTGCCCAGCTACCTGTCTGGAAGTGCATGGGTGCTCACAGAACGGAAACAAGGAAACATCAGTGGCCACAGATAAACATGTGAGATGAAGTGGAGGACAAGCAGTGCTGCATTTGCCACATTTGTGCCACTGACAGATACTAAGGTTGCGTTTGGCTCTCTTTAAAAAGTCTAAAAAGAAAGATCTCATATCAGGATCTTGAATATGAAATTGATTTCTGACTTTCATAAACTGCTGTGTGTGTGGTTAAAAGCTGTTTGCACCAGAAAGGATCAGCTGACACATTAAAGGCAGATGACTTACTGTATGGATCGTCCTTGTTTCCGGTGCCGTTAACCTTTCCCTCCTCGCCAATGCGAAGGTAGAATTTCTGGGAGGAGAACAGTTTCCGCCAGCGCACGTCCCCTTGTAGATGCTTGTAGCTGCTTCGCACGTGCCGGCCAACGACCGTCGCAGACGACGATGACACATTGGTCGCCCTTGGCAACCTTGCAGAGGATGCGTGAAGCGGTGTGGGTGATGAGGAGGGTGGTGGGTATGAGATGAGGAAGTGAGGAGAAGTCCCTGCTGGTGCATTGCGGCCGTGTTCGGACGAAGCGGACAGCGGGGAGGATGAGGACGGTCTAAGCAGGAGAAGCAAGAGCAGCAAGGTGAGGGAGAGGTGTGAAGGAGGTCTACGGCAGGGGCAGGAGGAGAACCAGGCGGCCGGTGCACCTTGTGTCACTGTCCATCTACACATGGTAGTGGAGCTGGGAGAGCTGTGGATGTGCTCAGGGGCTGGGGCATGCTGAGCTGGTGCAGGGAAAGGGAATGAGAGTGGGAGAAACTCCCCCCAACTAAACCTCCTCTGTTTGGGAAACCCCAGCCTCACTGGGACTGTAGGTGTTAAAACCTGTAGAACAGCTGGGATGAAGATGGTGCGACTTGCTGTGGCAGATGTAGGTTGATCAGGAATATAAACGTTGATGTAGCGGGGGGTAATGGTGAAGCCCGCAGCGCTGTGGCTGACGCCGCTGTAGTCCCCCGGTGCTGTTTATTCCTCACAATCGTCACAGGAATGCGTCAACAACCATAACTCAGATCACCTCACAATGAGAACTACTAGGCGCGCTCCTTGGGGACCTCTCGCCTCCTCCTCCTACCTCTCCTCCTGACACTGCCACTCTCTGCTCCTGGTTTCTCAAAATCACTCAAAATCCCATTTTAAAGTTCACATCCAAAGACAAAAACACACATCATCAGTTCATTCACACAAACACACACACGAACACACGCGTCCCAGACGATTTATCCCCCCTCAGTCCTGGTTGGAGGAGAAGCAGGTTAGGAAAAAAAGATGGCAAAGTGCTTAGTAAAAAAAAATAAAATAAAATAAATAAATAAAACAAGCAAGAAAAAAATAAAATAAAAATGCTGTTTCTTATGAAGTGTCCAGGCCACCAAAAAAAGGAAAAAAAGAAGGCGTCACAGAATCCAGACTTTCTTCTTTTCTTTCTTTGTTTCTCTTGTTTTGTCTGAGCTGGTTTGAAGTTACTTGAGTGTGTATCTGACCCCCGCGAGCTCTCGTCTTTCTCCCCTCTCTTGTAGTGCGTCTGTCAGTGGGCTGAGCTCCCTGTCTGTCCTCTGTCCTTGCCTCTCAGAGTCTGAATGCTGGAGCGGTGCGTTGCCTCTCTTCTTTCCTCCCGTGTGTGGCTCCCTCTCCTTTGGCCCCCTCCCTCTTTCCGTTGCCTCTCCCTCTCTCTCCTATCTGTCTATCAGTGGTTCGCTGGTTATTTGGAGTTTGTCTGAGGTGACTGAATCTTGTCTTTTCTTTCACCTTATTTATCTGCTGTAGTTCCCCAGATGTCATCTCTTAGTGTAATTGGACGTCTATTAAAACCACTCGGCTTTGAAGGGCTGTGTGTATTTATGTGTTTGTGCGGGAGAGGGGAGCAGGGGGTGGGGTGTTCTGTTCCACCCTGTTTTCGCCTTCCCTCCCTCTCCCCCATTTCTCTTTCTCCTCCCCTTCCCAGACCACTAGCTGAGCGGAGCAGGTCAGAAAGAAGGAAAGAGAGCCGTTCATCTCTCCCTCTCCCAGGTTTTTGGGAGTGTCATCCATCTTTCTGATCTTACTTTCCTCTTGATTAGAGGCACTTTTTTTTAATTTACCAAACCGTCTGAAATACTAAACGCTGGCCAAACTTCACTCCAGGTTTGCCTGAAAAGAGCCGTCAAATCTGTTTAACAATTCATTGATGTATTTCTGACTGACTTGAAGCCAAATAATGACATCCGTGTCTTCTTTTAAATCGGCTGAAAAACTTGTGATAAACAGCTAATTTTCCCTTATTGCATCTTCTTTACTGGCACTTAAAAACTCTCCTCCCTCTATGACACGTGATTTCCTGACAGTGTCACAGACTTTCTCTTTCTGATTTAAAAATGCAAAAAATAGTTATGAAATGAGTCATCGTTCCTCAGCTGTTTTGACTAGCATTTAGCAATTTCTCAGCCTCAGTCACTTAAGCCCCTGAACCTTCTGAACACCTCTCTCTGTTTGGGTAATCGCTGTACCTGACGTGTGTTGCTGCATTTCACCTTTCAAGAATCTAGGTCTGCTGTCTGGCTTCAGCACTGTTTAATTTCCTATTCACATTGTCAGACAACAACCATATCTCCTCCTCTTCTTCTCTTCTTCTTAGTTTATCTAGTATTATTGCTGTAACAGCTCACGCCTGTCAATGGTATGCTGCAGACATATTTGACTTTTAAACAATTCCATTTGGGGATGGATCAGTTGCACAGAAATAACCGTGTAAAGACAACCTGTACACTTTCAGTCAGCCAGTGTTTCCCTCTGCGGTGGTAACTCCAGCTGAGAATGGACAGATGTTGGGCGCTGCCAGCAATCTGTCGTTCATGTCAGCTTTACAGCCTTGTCTTTCCCGCTGAGGTCCCGACTTCACAGATGGTGAAGATTGATTTGATGAAGGCCAACCACTGTGCAGAATGTCATGATGAAATGACGATCAATCACTGCATAAGTTTAGTGTGTATTCTTAAGTGATAGGCAACAGAAAAAATCCTGCACGTGCCGATGTTGTTTCTACTTTTTTCTTTTATGGACTTTACAAAGTAAGAGCGCAACTAATTATTTTAATCCATGAGTTCGCGGGCTAATTGTTTTCTCAAATTAATAAATGATTTCATATATTAAATGGCAAAAAACGTTACTAATTGTTTTGAAGCTCAGTGCAGCTGCATGTGAACTCCAGACAATGTTGGGAAATTTCCTTAGGGACTAATAAAGTATTCTGATTCTGAAAATCAAATTGGGGTATTGTTCACAGTTGGTCGTCTGTCTGGACATACTTTGCTGAAGATGCTGGTTGGGTGAAATGTGCAGTAAGAAGCATTACATGCCCTCATGGTTGAAAACCTAGCAGACTACCCGCTGACCCCCTGACTGAATACAAAGTAATCAATAGCTGCAGCCCTAGTACACATCATTCTCTTGCAACTAGTTGTCAGATGGTCATCAACTGGTCTCTAGGCCTGTGTGACTGAGGCTTACGAGGGACCCTCCAGGGTCAGTTCTATCTAAAATAACAAAATCAACCAACTGTTAAACTCCTTACTTGGACTTTTTCCACATGTATGCTGTTGGCATCGTTCAGCACCGCGGACAGCACTTGACAGTGTGCTATTCCAATATGTTAATGCTTTAATTGAAGCATGTCACCTTTGAAATCACAACAGTTCTTGCCTCCGTTTAACTTTTTATTCTGTTCAGTAGAGATTGAGGTGACTCTCTTAGGAAGATGGAGAACAAAAAGATATCCCGCTGATGGAGAAAACGGAAGAGTCCCAGAAATATGGTCTTAGTTGATGTGACGTAGCGTGCCAAGTTATATAACTTGTTCTTTCATTTAGGGTCTATAAGTCTCTAATGGTGATACAGTTATAAGTTATAAACAACACATATTTAAAAAAAAATGTAACTTGCACTAATAATGCTTAACTGCACGAAAATAGCAAAGTAATTAAGTGTAACTGAATCCTGTTAAATCAGTAATACAACTCTACTTTTATCTAGTTGTAAAAACAACACCATTAAAGTATTTTATGTCAGTAATAATCTTTTTACCTGGATGCCTTTTGTAAAGATACTGTGCACTTGTAATTGGCTTTAGGTGCAGCTATGAACGCAGAAGACCTTACTGTAAGCTAAGCATGCTTGATGTGAGCCAAACTACTGCAAAAATGAATTAATTTGGACTTCTGCAGCAAGTGTGGGAAAACTCTGAGGGAAAATAATGAGGGAAAAGAGAGAAAGATGCCAAGAGATGGAGCAAGAGAGGGAGAAAAGGACAGAAAACATCTGGTCAGTGGCTCTGTGGTTTGATGTTGGGGTCTAGATTGACAACACACAATGCGCACATTCCACACACACACACACACACACACACACACACACACACACACACACACACACACACACAGTGTATGTTTCTGAACCCTCTGTCACTGCACTGATGTTTTTTAAGCTGTATAATCATTGGTCTGTGGTAACTGTATGCACATTGCACTAATGAACTAATAATGAGTTACCGATCAGTTTCCGACTGATCTCTTCATTGCATTGCCCTGCAGTCTCGTTGTTTTGTGTAACCGTCCTAACAAGACTCAGATGTTGGAAGTCAGTTGTCCGTGAGGGAAAAAAAAAAGCTTCATCACACCAGAAAACAATTTTCTGGATTGAGTGAAGCACCACATATTGGATTTTTTTTTTCTAAACTATTTAGGAAAGCTGCAGGGGTTTCCCTCTCTGGAGCTGCTGTCGTTCAAATGTTGTTTACTCTACTTCAAGCGACATGTGATCCCAAGATTGTTTTCATTCAGCGCAATGAATTTTATAGTAACGGCAAATATATATTTCCAAATACTGCGCAATACATAGCATGATCCCGCTGAAAAAATAACTATCTGTCGTCACCACAGTTGCAGTAAGTCTTGTATATTTTAGTCATGTTGTAAAAGCAGTGCTGTGCTAATGATGAAGTGTTTTAGATGTGGCCACGTTTCTCAAAAATCTTTTTCTTCTCTTGTAGGAAAGGAATTAGTTTCATTGTCTCGTGGTTTTGGCTAAAATTTGCGTTGCAATCTGAGGCCAAGCTTCAAAGTCCCAGAGAGCTGAAGAGCAGATCTGGGATCAGCACCCAAAGCTAATGGCTGTAATCGTATTTATTCCCAAAGAGCTGTGTGGATTTTAGAACAGCTAATTTGAATGGCTTTGCAGACTCTCGCCCACATGAGCTGACGCTGGTCCCCTCCGGCTCCGTTGGTCATGCCTTGGATAAGTCCTGATTGCTCATGCCTAGGAGGAGAAAGCCATTACGGACCAGAAGTTTGGCGCGCTGATTCTAATTGTTTCATTGCGGTTGAGCTGGTGGCTTTGAACTCATTATGGTCTTCAAACTAACTCTGCAGAAATGACCCTGGCATTTAACTTTAATTACAAGAACATTAAAGCTGTTACAGATAAAAGGAGCTCCTGCGATAAGCTAACTTACAGATAAACTATGGTTGCGACCAAGCTGCGGAACAGATAATTCTCAGCGAATGCAAACCATCAGTGACAACTTTAATAATCCCAAGCACTTTGATTACAATCTGTTTCAAGCAATGGTTTGAATGGTTTAAGCAAATCGGAGTCCACTTTAAAGGTAGTTTTACTGCCCCTCCCACTGAGCGAATTATTTTTGCCATTTAGTTGCAATGAAATGCAAACAAACATGGATCAGCAGGTTAACTGCAGCAACGAGAAAAACATGAGTAAACACTTATTTGTCAGTCAGTTTGAGAAGGTATGCTAGACTCTTGAGCAAAGACACACGATGTTCAGATCGCATAAACAAAGAAGTTCTGAGACGGTGACCTGGAACAATAAGGGTGATTTATGGTTCACACACCACAGTATTTCCGATGGTCTCTTGATACTAAAAAAGCTAAAATAAAAAACAAAAAAAAGCACATACAGACAACACTGTCTTCAAGTAATAATTCCCTTCAGATAACGACACACTTTAAAGTTCTGATGATCTGGTTTCTGTCATTGACTGGAATGTTTTATTGTTTAGAAATTAAAACATACAACATCATATGAGCCACACATGAGGATTTTCTTGTGAAGGGAGAACCTTTGCCTTGGAGGCCTGATTCAGCTCACTATTGGATAACACTATTGGATTCTCTAAAGGATTCTTGAAAGAGATTCTACAGCCTATTTCACACTGGACTGAAAAGCTTTCGAACACCCATTAACATCTGGCTTTTGTCTTCTTTATGAACGAGAACAATTTGCAGTTAACAATCAGGTCAAATGGCTTTGCAGTATTTATTATCTTGCAAAAATAGAAACATATGATGATGCTGTCACCTCTACTGGTAACTTCAGCGACTCTGTGATTTCAGCCAAAAATGTCATAAAAAAGACAGAAAGGAGAAAACATACCCCAGAAACCTCGTGGTGGTGGGATGCACTACCATGAGGGTTAAGAATTTTTGAAAAAACTGACACTGATCAGACAAAAAGGGTAACAACACTAAGCTGTGAGGCTCTAACAGCAGAGCGAATGGTGGGACCCTGACACCTGCTCCAATCACATGGCAGCAGCTCAGTACATTTAGGCATGTACAGGTGGTAGAAAAGGACATGCTGAAATACAAACTGAGCATCAGAATTAGTGGCGTGCAGGTCGATACTAATACTGAAAAATCGATTCTTCCAATACCAGATAGTTATATTCTGCAATCGATTCTCATATTAAAATATCAATATTTTAGTAAATTGTGGTAAATTTGTAGGTTGTCTAACAGTAACATGGTGGACAGTAACATTCATATTGGGGTCGTCTAAATGGTGGTAAGAACTACTTCTTCTTCCGCCTGTCAAAGCCACATGCCAAATATGGCTTTAAAAATGCGTCATGGCTCACGTGTTCTCGGTCACACAGTTTACAATAATGGCTGATCACAAACGGAGCCAAGACGCGGTTTGTGACACGTGTCAAAACCACAAACCTCGTCAAACACAAACAAAAGTAAATCATAACACGGAATTTGATGATGAGATTATGATGAGGCAAACTGAAGGCGAGGAGAGCGAAGGTCAGGGACAGGGAAGGTCTTTAGTGGTGTAATTTTGAAAGGTGGCTTAGGCTTATGTTGATGTTTAAACAGTGGGTATTCCCTGCATCCTTAAAACTACAGAATTACATTTTTTTCAAAGTGACATTAATAAATATGGTTCCAAAATATGTAATGAAATAAATACATGCCACAAAAAATACCTGTGCGAGCTAGGTGTCATTAAAATATGCAGTAAAAACAGCTATTATTGGCTTTAAAAAATAAAAATACATATAAATATACACACAACTCAAAAACATTTCATACATATACAAATGTTTTCAGCCAGCTTAGATATTTTGTTAGCATTTCAGTCAAATTGTGTGGCAACTACTCAGTATTTTCCTTCTAAAAAACTAATCTGAAATGAGAGCCTTTATCGCCTTTTTTGACAAAAGAAATTGTTTTTGTAACAATTTTACCATTTACTTTTGTTTTTAGGCTTCCAACTGGCTAACATTTCTGTCTGGCTCAGCAACTGTTTTCACATCACTTGACCTAATTTTCAGCATTTCCATGTGGACAGAAAGTGGAAAATCCCTGTTTTGCAAAATACCCATGCAGGTGTGGACATAAAACACCCACATTATAAAAGTGACAACGTCTTCAGGTGGCAGACTTATGATTCGTATAAACAACTGAGAAGTGATCTGACACAGGACTTCTGTTCTTCGTCCACAACTGTCCACTAATAGTAAAAAGGTGATATTTGATTTCTTAGGGGCAGAAAAGTATGACTCAATATGAAGTCAGCTAATTATAGAGCTAATTATATATTTGAAGGAAAGTGATGCCATATTTTAGTTTTCAGACACCAAACATCCCATCTGTGAAACAGACATAGCCCTCTGACATCTGCCTTACAGATAACATCCATACACCAGCAGCACTGATGCCATAATGAGCCCCACAGTCAAAAGAAGAGCACTGACAAATATTAACTTCACAGAGCACGGAGCAAGTGTGCGCAGTAGGTGTTGGGTGTTCCTCCTCAATCGGAAGTATCTGTTGCTTCATTTGTGTGCTGGCTCGCTAATGTCTTCATTATTTAACAAACTTCATTATTTAGCATTGTCATTAATGTTTAATGAGGTTAATGTTTAATGAGCATGAAGAATTGCTGTCAGTGGAAATGAGTCAGTCGAACTTTAGACAGATGAAACTGGTCCTGGTTTGTTATGATACAACCTCTACGAGTGAAGAAGCATTAACAGTTTAGGAAAAAGCGGACTCCGCTTTGGAGCACTTTCAGGTTTTGAATGTGACGTCACAAAATCTCATCAGATACGTCTGCAGCCAGTTTCACACTTAATTTATCACGTATTGGTTAAATTATAAACTGTTATTCTGTATATCAGCTGGTGCCGGGTCTGGGATTAAGTTTACATTTTGAAATGTAAACCCAAAGTTTGAAATGCTGCCCAAAGCACTGCTGACAGCTTCTTCGTCTTGTGGGATGGCTTCCATATTTTAATAATGTTACCTACATGGAAGTAATTATTGTGTGGCCCACGCAGGAGACTGAAAGCAGTCTGAAAGCAGGAATGTTAAACACAACTGCCACTGGAATTGTAAATCTCATGATGCATTTGCTTTGGTAGCGATGCTCATTTCCATGGCTTGACCGGCTGTTCACTTACTGGCAGCCAACTCAGTCGATGAAATGCATTTTGTGATATGACGCCTCATTTATAATTGTTGCACACGCACGAAAACACGGCTTGAAAGAAGTGTGTGCCATTTCCGATGGAAAAGAGAAGAATTGTAAAAACATACTTGATGGGGCCATATGCCCACCTTTGTGGAAACTTTGATCGATGTATACAGACAACACAGATGCTGAGGCAGTGAACGCGAGGCTGATATTTTCCTTTTTTTAATTTCATTTCATTTCCAAGGGAGAATCCGTGAAGCTGGAACAGGGGAGCTTAATTTAAATATTTTAAAGAATGGCACTGAAAGATAAAAACTGACAAAGAAAACATCGGCATTCAAAAAAAATGCTGATTTTTGTTAAAAAGCAATTAAAACGAACTGTTCTTTTACATTTACAGGTTTGTCTGTTTGATTTTTACACTCAAAGTTTCTTTTTACATTTTTGCTATTCAGTTTCAATTCTGTGGCACTCTTTTAGCATGTGTGAGAGGAGCAGAGTGTTGTACGTCTTGTATGCCATTTTCATATAATTTGCATCCTGCCTTTTACACTTAAGTTTTTGTCTTTCAATCCCATTTTTGTTTTGTTTTTTTGTTTTTGAAAGCATCCTATGGCACTGTTCTGGCTCCATAGAGCACCAGATGTTGGCACATCGTCTAATCCTGGAAATCCTGGAAAATGAATTCAATAGTTTATAGAAGAGAACTTTTCTAGGTGCCTCATAGAGACCGTGATTCATTTTACAGGTAACCAAGAACACTGAGCTTTATAACGCAGTATTTTAATGCAACAATAATCTTTTTGATACCCAATCAATCAGCTGGTAGAAATGTAAATACAGAAGTAATATGGGAGAAAATGCAAAGATAATCAGCCTGCAGGGGATTTAAACTAAAAGTCCTCACTAGTTAGTTGGTCTTGGTCCATAGTGACATGGCAACACATTCAAAGTTGCTGCAGATTTTTCAGTTGCACATCCATGATCTGAATCTGCTGTTCCACCACAACCAAATGTGCTCTATTGGATTCAAATCTCTTGACTCTCGGGGTCATTTGAGTACAGTGAACTCATTGTCAAGTTCAAACATTACCCTGTTGGAAGCAGCCATCAGAAGATGGGTACACTGGGGTTATAATAGGACGGACATAGCTGTGGCATTTAAACAATGCTCAGTTGAACTAAGAGGCTTAAAGTATGCCAAGAATATATCCCCACACCATTACATTACCCCACAACATGCAGGGTGGATCCAAACTTTCTTGGTGTTCATGCCAAATTCCATCCCAACCATCTGAATGTCACAGCAGAAACTGAGACTCATCACACAAGGCAAGAACTGGTCTTTTTAAAATTTTCTGTTGTCTGATTTTGGTGAGCCCATGTGAATTTTAGCCTCTTTTTTCTGTTTTTAGCTGACATGACTGGCATGCAATACAGGTCTGCAGCTGTAGACCATCTGCTCCAAAGTCCAACGTGTAATGCATCCAGAGATGCTCTTCTGCATACCTTGGTTGTAAAGAGTTGCTGAGTTACTACTACTCAATGCAGTCTGGTTGTATACTGCTGACCACTGGCATCTACAAAATACAATACAACATTTTAGACCATTCTCTGTAAACCCTAGAGATATTAACCTGTCAACCCTCAAACCTACCTGTCTACCACAACCCTGCCACATTCAAAGTTACTTCAGTCCCTTTTCTTCCCCACTCTGATGATGCACAGTTTGAACTTTAGCAAGTCAATTTGGGTTTTTTGTGGTAGAGGATTTTCAAGCAGTGCCTCTGATCTGATTAAAACAAATCTACCTGCCTCTCTTTTGGTCATTTTGGCAAGATTTGTCAAACATGCATCGTTTAACTTCATCTCTCCTGTTATGATGTTTGAGCTAAGTCCAGTGGCGGGTGATGGGTCTTCACTAAAATATTAATGCGGGGACAGGAAATGTTGGTTCTGGGTGAATAATGCAACAGGTGGATTAGTTCTGGTTTCAGAGAAAGCGAGTGGGGGGATAAATTAATAATTATAGATGCTTCCATCAAGGTTTTTAAAATTAAATGAATTCAATTCAATTCAATTCAATTATGATGGTAAAAAAGGTTTTTTACTCACCCCTTTAAGCATTTTAGTTGTAACTTTGAGGAAAGTAACTGGTTTTGTTGTTGTTATCCTGTTCCTCAATGTAAGCTATTCCTTTTAAACTTTAGGGATACGTTGTTTATTTGAAACAAGTTAACAGAGCACTTTTTATGTAACTGTAATGAAGTTTGACATTTAGCATAAACTAGCACATCTGTCACAGTCCAGACACGTATGTAGTTAAAGAGAAACGACAGGAAAGAGGCTTACAAGAGTGAGAAGGAGAGAAGGTTTAGGGACACTGGGAAGTGGAACGTGTAGTGGGGGGGGGAGAGGGAGGTAATTGTCTTTGATGACTGATGATTCTCATGGCTTTTTGTTTATTTCACCAGCCAGGAAGTTCAAAACAGAGGAGCCCTGTGGCCAATCAGTGGTTATCATTAAAAGGCGTGATGAGTGCCAGAACCAATCAAATGCCGGATGAAGGAGAAACAAGTACAAGATAAAATCCAGTGTATCATTATTCATTACTGCTTAAAAGCTTGGGCTCCTTAAAAAATGTCATTCTTTCCAAGGAAACATTTTTTTTGTACTGCAAAGGAAAGTAAAACCGAGACATTAGTAAGGTTTAAGACAATTATTTTTCCTTAGAATAATTATTTTATTTTTTAAGCTTATTCATCACGTCCCTGCAGACCACAAATGACAGTACTGATACTGTTCACATATGGACACGACAGTCATGAAAATTACACTACACTACATTAGGGCAATTATTGTGACAGGTGGAATGTAGGTTTCCACCTAGAAACAATTTCTAAGCAGCAGCAGTTGAAAGGTCCTTGGTTACCACTTAAACGTTTTGGAAGGGCAACCGTCTATAGGGAGGATTCTGGTGGTTCCATTTAAGAATAATGGATGCTAACGTGGTCCTGGGCACTGTTTGCCTAGACAAACCTTAGGCTACAGTCCCACACATCAACACGAATCTGAATCGTAATGAGGACACATATACAGGATTTCTTCTAGTATTTATGTAGCAAAACAAAGCAAAGATAAAAACCAGCTCAAAGAGACTTCACAGTGATCCCCAAGGCGATTTTAAGGTAGAAATATTAACGTAAAAAGGAAAAGACTATCTCTCAAGTGCAGAGTGTGTCCTTGGGCAAGACGCTTCACCCGTTGCCTACTGGTGGTGGTCAGAGGGCCAGGTGGCGCCAGTGTCCGGCAGCCTCGCCTCTGTCAGCGCGCCCCAGGGTGGCTGTGGCTACAATGTAGCTTACCATCACCAGTGTGTGAATGGGTGGATGACTGAATGTAGTGTAAAGCGCTTTGGGGTCCATATGGACTAAGTAAAGCGTTATACAAATACAGGCCATTTACCATTGATCGATGGTCTACTGACCTCACAGCCCATTGTTCGTCTGTGGTGCTAGTTTCATTCATTGTGCAAAGGTACTGTTTATAAGGTTGGGAAAACCTGCATCAACTGAGACTGAAGAAGTCACATGTATGAGTGACGAACCATCCAGATGAACAGAATCAACTTTTTGGGATTTCCGTATCTGGATGATTGAGCATGCATCAGACATACGTTATGTAACTTTTTCTTCCTTTTCTTTCTTTCTGATGATCAAATAGTTCCAAGTGAATATTGAGTAATATGTTTACTCGAAATGTCTGCCACTAAAACACACAGTCAAACACATCCAGTTCCACAAGCTTTTTTCCTTCTTGGCCACCACCAAAGTTCACACGAGAAATCCTCTGTAGGGGACATCTGAGTAACTCCCATGACATGCAGGACTGTATCAGGCAGGAGGTAAAATGGAGGCCAGGTGTGTGTGTGTGTGTGTGTGTGTGTGTGTGTGTGTGTGTGCATGAGCAAGCACTCAGGGTTTATTTGGCTAAAATGCTCCCAGACCTTTCAAACATGAACACACCTGCTTTTGACAGAACAGCACAACACCTTTTCTTCATTTTAAGGAACACCCTCTGTGTTCTCTTGACCTTGTTGCTTCCGCAAATGCACCCACCTACAAGCTTGCACACTTACTGACACATAAACACACACACGGAAACGGTATTATATACACAAACTTTTGTATAAAGGTCAGATGAGGGTGAGTCATCAAGGGAAAAAGTTCATCATCTCTTTCCTAATGTTACACTGGATTTTTGTAACCTCCAACCACACAGTAACAAACACACACCAACACACTTGCCCATTACGTTGTTCATTTGGAAGAGGACACCTGTCTTGTTCCATGTACTAAGGTAGGGTTTCAGGTGTCGGTTTCATGTGAGCCATCAGCACCTCCACCCACCTGCACACACTCAGTCAGCACACGACTAGCATACAACTTTATCTTTATCTTCTACATATATGAACGTATGGCAGGTGGAGACATCCCACCTCCCCCACAAAACATGCTAGTGAGGGGAGAAAGAGGGTGACACCAGTTGAAAGGATGAAATTATGTCTGGTCTCAGATGAGAGAACAAACTGAGGCAGACAAAGCGCTGTGATGTGGTGAAGCCATCCAGCCATCCCCGGGTACACAGGTAGACAAAAGAGAGTCAATTCAAAGCCCTGCAAACTGTATTCTGTCTAGACATGCGAAAAACCAAAGCAAAAAAGAAAAAAGTCCATACAGAGCAGAGGACATTCCTCTGTAGGTAAGACGAGAACAAAAAACTATAAAGCTCAAAATGTTTTAAAAGCACTTTGAGCACTTGAATTAACCTGTTAAGTATTTGTCTCTATAGTGGGCACTTTAAAGATCAAACATGTGGGATTGTTTTACAGTTTTTTCTATGATTTGAGGTATTTAAAAGTACAGCTCCTGTTTTTCTAAGACATCTTAAGGGTTTTTTTCTTTTCACTTAATTCGGCTAAGATATTGCATATGTGTAGGTCTTAAAAGTTCTTTCATAGGTCCTGAGAATATATTAAGGTCTAATTTATAATTGTTTGTGCCAGAGATAGTGATTGCCATCTGTCAAATTACAGTCACATATTGTTAGCTAGATTTACAAGTAAATCATGAACTGCTCTCTAGAATATGTTTTCAAGTATAATATAGCCATTTTCTTGCCTTTTTGTTATGTTAGTGTTGCTACTGTAAGCATTTTTTTCTTACATCCATCCATCCATTCGCTTCTGCTTATCCTTTTCAGGGTCACGGGGGGTGCTGGAGCCTATCCCAGTTGTCATAGGGCGAGAGGCGGGGTACACCCTGGACAGGTCACCAGTCAGGCTAACACACAGAGACATACAATCATTCGTACTCACACTCACTTCCGCATTCACACCTATGGGCAATTTAGAATAATCAATTAACCTATCCCCACAAACTGCATGTCTTTGGACAGTGGGAGGAAGCCAGAGTACCCAGAGGGAACCCACGCAAACATGGGGAGAATATGCAAACTCCACACAGAAAGACCCCGGCCTGATGGTTGAATTGAACTTTTTTTTGCTGTGCGGCAACAGTGCTAACCTGCGCCTTGATTTGTCACACCCTTTTGTAACCCCAACATATCTTATCACAGCAGTGCAAGAGTTTTGGGGTGTTGTCTGGGCTCAGTTTCTGATTGACTGAACCTGAAAAGGTTTGCATTTAAGCAAGCCTGAGGTTTGCCTTTAATGAGAACTACTACTTGCTTGACCTCATTACGCTCCCCTTGCTGTTGTTTTAGCTTAGGGTCGAGTGAAAAGGTCCAGAGTCCAATCAGCAACCCCCTGGCAACCAACAGTCACATTTCCCAGCCAGTTTGCAAGTGGTTGTTGGAGTTTGTGGGCATTTGTTAATCGGTCATAAAGAGGACGTTGCAGCAAAAAAACCCTTGCTTTGGCTACTAGCAGATGGCCATCATCGTCTGTATTTTGCATAGAAGATGCCACCTTGTCTGCAGACACTCACCAACTACTCACTGAGCTATAGTAAAATTATGAAACATGTGATGCAAACTAAGAAAAATTGGAAAATACACATTTTTCACTAGTGATCAGAGGTTGACAAGGGGTTGTCAAGTAATGTCTAGGTCTATGTAACTAAAATTGCTCAGTAATTTTTTAAAAAGCCTGAAGTCTTGGCATAACATAAATGGGGGGTTATCCGGGATCTTTTGGACTCTCTGGACTGTTTTTGATAGGGTAAACGATAGTTAACCTAAGATGTTCGCTATTATTGAGAAAACACTCTTAGCATTTACTTAGAAGTGATCACCTGGCCCGTGCTTCTCTGATACTCACTATTTTCTGCAAATTTTCCCAGCAAATTTCTGCTGAATATAGGCAGATGTTTCACAGGGCTGATTTCCAACCCTAGACACTATAAGTCTAGTTTAAAACATAATCTAATTAGCATCACTGCACTGAATTTAAATTCATGTCTTCTATTCTTGATATAACTTGACATTGTCAATGAACACCACAGTCTGCTTTGCACCAACATAATGCTAACAAATTTATCCTTCCAAGTTTTTTCATGCAATAATTTAAATGATAAAATACTTAAAGTTACTTAAAGAAATTACATAAAAAGCACGACTTCAGAAATCAAAGATCCAATAGTCTGTCTGATTAAAACTTAAATGAATTTATTACATATAAGCTTTCATTTTCAAGTATATTAAATGTCACCTAATGAAAAGTTTATCTTCCTCTCTTGTCTTGTCTTTGTTTAATCGTTCTCCATCACTATGTTGCACATTAATTTTTTTCCTCATCTCTCTGAAATCGGTGACTGTATGTTTAGCTAACTAGACACACTGATACAAACTATAGGATGAAGATGAAAGAGTTTTTGTTTGTTGCACTGTTTGAAAAGTTGTATTTGAAATTACCTACCACTTTAAAACGTGTTATTCCATTGATATTAACCCTTCTTTATTTACTTTATTTACTTTATTACTTTATTTACATCGCAACATGAACACTTTACAGAGATGAGAAGAAATAGCAGATGTTTAGAGGGCGCAAACAAGTCTGCGGAGTGTAATTATTTTCTTATCACTGAAAACTAATCTTCAACACCAGGCAACACTATTGCCTGGTGTTGCTTCCAACACCAGGCAATAGAGCACAAAAATTTAACTCATTCAGCAGTAATATGCATTAACCTGCCAATCAAATTTAATTCTCATTAAATAAAGATGCCAGAATGCTATTCTGGATCCAATCCAATTCCCTTTAATCTTGTTTGTTTGTTATTTGTCTTTGTTTTTTTAGTTTATGGTGTTTCATTGTTATTCTGTATGTTTCAAAGTTTGGCAATGTACTACATTTCTGGACTGCTGCCTGCTCACAAGTTTAGCCTTTAAAGCTGCCTTTGTGTTACAACCCGGCTTGTAAGTTTGAACAACGACTCACTCGAGAGTTTTTGGACACAAGTTTTAATTTTAAAAAAAGAAAAACACCAAAAAACCAAGACTAACAAAAGGAGTGTCCCTTGCACGCAAACCTCTGGTATGCTTTTATCCACACTTCATCAGGTGCAGAAAATAAGCAGTTAAGACCAGACAACACCCTAAAACACTAGCACTGCTACCCCAAGGCAACTAGGGCTTAGATGAATATGACAGCAGTCCGTTGTTGATCTAATAGGTAATTGTTAACATAGTACTCACACATGCAAACACTGGAAACCAGATCACAACAACATATAAACAAAAATAACTAAAATAACCATCACAGAACTACTAAATTAACAATTTTAATGATTCCAAGGAGTCTTTAATATTTTATCCCTTTCTTTGTGCTTACTGCAAACTAAATGCTTTTTTAATCATAAAGATATCACCATTTACACTGTTCAGAAATCAATTGAACAGTGTAATTGTAGCTATAATTGAAGCACTGCCAATAGCCACAGCTGCTACTAATAGGAAGTTGATCTAATAAACACACATTGTACAGTGAAGTTGCAGAGCCATTTCTTTCCATACCATGAATCAAATCACAAAGTGAAAATACAGAGATTAGGGTGTCCTAGTAATCCTGTGGATTTGGATAGTGCCTCCCCCTTTTTTTTTTCTTTTTTTTTTTGCTGCTTTCCTGAATGTTCTATACTGTCACTATCAAATACAGACTGAAAAAGCTCAACATGCTTCAAAAGGTAGAGAAACTCGATTCAGGGCTTCATACGTTGAGTGGTGGATACTGAAGATTCGCAGGAGTGTATTAATTCCAGTATTATGTTCTCACATTTTGAAGTTTTACAGCATGTTATAAACTTACAGAAGTTTGTAACACTAGTTACCGAACTGCTGTTGCGCTTGTGGCAGTGTGCAAAATGTCTACAACAAGCTCTACACTTTTCTCTCTTTTGTCGAGAAATGATGTTTTGACATTTATATGCACACATCATGCGGCATTCTCCTTCTAGTCCTAATTTGTTTGTGACGGTTGATTGATGATGTAAGTTGTCACTTTACAATAATAACAGACTTGCGAGCTTTTACAAGGCTAACACGAGCACCTTTGATCATGTTCTGTGAGCCACTTTGATTCCATGCTGGGCCTCACAACAACAAATGCATCTGCAGCATCAGAAGAAGCGCTGCTACCAGAGATAGCACACACTTCCAGACGCACGGGAACCTGCGGCTTTCAAAACCACAACAAACACTTGCTCCAGAACTAATCCCATGTCTGTATGCAGTGTTTTCTCCTGTTTACACTCAGTAATGATAGGGCCATTAGACATGAGACTTGGTCTCACATAAAAGGAGTCATCACGCTTCATCATCACAGTGGTCTGTTGCGTGTAATGAACACAGTGAGGCTGGGCTTCCCCTCCTCTGCTAACTTGAGTCATGGATTCCCTCCACTGTTGCTCCTCACGTATCCTGGTTGCAGGTGAATCCACATATGTAGATGCTTTAGTCCTCAGTGGACCACTGCAAAGAGGAAAATAATAAATTAAGTTTGCAAAACAGAAGAAACATGTTATGTAAACCATCAAGGATAGGCAGGCAGTCTATACAGACAGATAGATAAAACAACGTCAGTGCTGCCTTGTATTGATGATGATAGAGTTCATCTCCCAGAGCTACTTTATGTTGATTGGAGTGGGCAGGAAAAAGTGGAGTTTGGAAATCACAGGACTAAGCATTTGACTTGATTTCAACATCCAAAGAGATGTTTTACTAAGTAGAAAGTGGAATGTTACTGCGTTGTTTGCCAGAGTGGATTACATCAGTGCCCCACTCGTCATAGCAATGTAATTGCACTTCAATTTCCGTCTGTGTGCTGAAAAAGAAAAATAAGGAAACTCATCAGTCACAGAACACAACATATGCTTTGCAATCCATAGATGGTTGGCTAGGATTAGTTGCTCCTAACCCAGTCTGTCCCACAGGTAGGAAATGCCTGCTGGTTCGGGCATGACCACTTGTATGCTGCAGACCTCCATCTGCAGTACACAGACAGAAATTTAGAGGTATATCTTATAAAGTTTGACCAATATGCTCAGCCTTTTAGCACAGCGGGGACTCCTTTACACATTACTTTGCTACTGAGTGGGCATGCCCTTTTAGACTTAACAATACTCAAAGAGTAACATAACAGTACTATTCCCTCTTGTCAGGGGCCAAGAGGCCTGTACGTAGGAGTGGAGCCAAAAGCAGGCCCCATGGACAGTTAGATTGCAAATTTAAGAAAGCCGATTGAACACAGTGACATTAATTGTAGGCGTGGGAATGTAGCGAGAGTCTTTGGTGTGAAGGCAACTGAAACAGAGGGAGAGGGTGGTTAATTCCAGGTTGGTTTGAAGGATGAAGGCTTACTTGCAGGTGGAAGATGAAAAGCTCTGTGGACGGTGACTAAGTGAGCGTCCAGCTGAATGGTGAGGTGAGTGAGGTTCTCACCTTGTATTTCCAGAGTTCCAGAGGAGGAGTCAAGCAGGTGAGAGTGGTGAGTAGTTGAGTTTCTAATGAAGGAGCTTACAGGCATACACACAGACTTTAGCACGAGTGACCAGCATCTAGGGGATTGTACTGCAGGTATGTCCAATCTGAGTCTTGGAGAAAGGAAACTGGAGGCGCAAAGAGACATAAATAAGTAATTCAATTCAAATCAATTCAATTTTATTTATATAGCGCCAAATCACAACAATAGTTGCCTCAAGGCACTTTATATTGTAAGCTAGACCCTACAGTAATACATTCAGAGAAAAAAAACCAACAATCATAAGATCCCCTATGAGCAAACACTTTGGCGACAGTGGGAAGGAAACACTCCCTTTTAACAGGGAGAAACCTCCAGTGGAACCAGGCTCAGGGAGGGGCGGGGCCATCTGCTGCGACCGGTTGGGGTGAGAGAAGGAAGACAGGATGAAGTACATGCTGTGGAAGAGAGACAGAGGTTAATAACAGATATGATTCAATGCAGAGAGGTCTATTAACACATACTGAGTTATAGTTATAAAGGTGACTGGAAAGGAAATACTCAGTGCATCATGGGAATCCCTCAGCAGTCTACAGCTATTGCAGCATAACTAAGGGAGGATTCAGGGTCACCTGATCCAGCCCTAACTATATGCTTTAGCAAAAAGGCTAATCTTAAAAGTAGAGGGAGTGTCTGTCTCCCGAATCCAAACTGGAAGCTGGTTCCACAGAAGAGAGGCCTGAAAACTGAAGGCGCTCCCTCCCATTCTACTTTTAAATACTCTAGGAACAACAAGTAGGCCTGCAGAGCGAGAGCGAAGTGCTCTAATAGGGTGATATGGTACTACAAGGTCATTAAGATAAGATGGGGTCTGATTATTTAAGACCTTGTATGTGAGGAGCAGGATTTTGAATTCAATTCTGGATTTAACAGGAAGCCAATGAAGGGAAGCCAAAACAGGAGAAATATGCTCTCTTTCTAGTCCCTGTCAGCACTTTTGCTGCAGCATTTTGGATTAGCTGAAGGCTTTTCAGGGAGTTTTTAGGATATCCTGATAATAATGAATTATAGTAGTCCAGCCTGGAAGTAATAAATGCATGAACTAGTTTTTCAGCATCACTCTGAGACAGGATATGTCTAGTTTTAGAGATGTTGCGCAAATGGAAGAAAGCTGTTGTTTAATATGTACATTGAAGAGCATATCCTGGTCAAAACAACTCCAAGGTTCCTCACAGCGTTACTGGAGGCCAAGGTAATGCCATCCAGAGTAAGAATCTGGTTAGATACCATATTTCCAAGATTTTCAGGGCTGAGTACAATAACCTCAGTTTTATCTGAACTAAGAAGCAGAAAGTTAGCGGCCATCCAGGTCTTTATGTCTTTAAGACATTCCTGCAGTTTAACTAATTGGTGTGTGTTATCTGGCTTCATGGATATAGAGTTGGGTGTCATCTGCATAGGTGTGGAAATGTATGCTATGTCTTCTGATGATGCTGCCTAAGGGAAGCATGTATAATGTAAACAGAATTGGTCCTAGCACTCAACCCTGTGGATGCAGGTCTAGACTGCTGGGAAAATTCTCTTAAGTGTTTCTTGTTCAGTCACCTTTTTCACTCGATGTGTGTTTATACACCTCTCTGCATTTAACTATTAGTTATTATTAATCTCTGGCACTCTTCCACAGCATGTCTTTGTTCTGTCTTCCTCCCCTTACCAATATCCATTTTTGGCTGATGGCCTCACCTCCCTGAGCCTGGTTCTGCTGGAGGTTTCTTCCTGTTATTAGGGAGTTTTTCCTTCCCACTGTCACCAAAGTGCTTGGCCATAGGGGGTCATATGATTGCTGGGGTTTCTTTGTGTTATTGTAGGGTCCTACAGTGTAAAGCACCTTGAGGCAACAGTTGTTCTTGTATACTGCTATATAAATAAAATCTAACTGAATATAACTTGAAAAATATTGTTTTTTCTGAGAGAATTTAGCATTACCAAATTATCAATAGTAGATTCAGTGACAGAGACACCAAGTCCCCTCACTGACTGGATCAAGGCTTTTGGGTTTTTATCATTTTAATCACTGGTCTGTACAGTACTTTGCAAAGTGGTTTATAGAAATGTGCAAACAAACATAGATATCAGCTTTAAACACACTGGTTCAGATTTCCAAGATAACTTTTCACCCATGAAAATGATAGTAGGCAACACCTACCTCCAGACATATGTTTTGTTTTTTGTTTTATAATCATTCATGATCAACAGTGTCAAAGGCCTTTTTTAAGACAATAGCCCCGTTGCTTAGCCTATATTACTGTTGTTTTTAATCAACAAACTATTAGTGCATATGCTGCAGTTCTGTTGGGTCTAAACTCATATTGCTGTTAGTGTAGCACATTATTTGTGACAAATACATTATACAGTCTCCTGCAGAATATTTTTTAATTTTCTGAGAGAGTAATGAAATAGATCTCTAGCCTTATAAATTGGTACAATCTGTGTAGCTGTTTTCATTTTTTTTAGCAAAAACACCACTATCTAAAAACGTGTTACAGATGTAAGTAGATTCAAACCAAGTCCAATTATTTCTTGGCCTTAAATAAGTTTACTCTATCAATGATTTTCTTTTCATCGGTATCCCTCATAAAAACAACCCAATTACTTGTTAGTGTTATTCCTTTTTTTTTTTTCCTTTTTTGCTTCAGTGATCTTCCCTCAGTTTTGCAACTTCTCTGGCCAAACCGGGACCAACACTGACAATGGAGCCATTAAAACGATTTATAATTTCATGTGTCATTGGTAGCTGTGTCTTTTATTAGGAAATTATTTTCGCATTCTAGTTTTGTTTTTTTGGTTCTGTTGTTAAAAGTGTCAATTAATACTTCCCATGTGTTCATATTATTTTGTTATCCTTTAGTAGTAGTAAAATAAATTGATAGTAATCTATTTTAAAATTTCTCACAGTTTTTCAATTTACATTTTAATTTTTATTGGTTTGATCAGGTTTTTTTTAATTCTTTACACAGCAGAATTGTTTTTCTTACATTCATGTTGCATTCTCTTAGTCAGCCATGGTTTCTTGACATTATCAGTATAAGTTGCATTGTTATCTGTAGACAATATCGACACCTATGTGTTTGCATAAACTGCAAAAGGCAACCTCCTTCTTCCGCAAGGTCTTTAACCTGGTCATACCTGGAGTATATAAAGAAATCTAACCAGTGAATGTAAAAGACAGTTAACCTGGAACATCAGCTAACAACAGCTAATGAGGGGGGGGGGGACTATCACTGTCACTGGTCAGTATCAGGCTCTTTTCAAAACGTTTTACAGCCTCTTCCAGAATAATGGATGCTTCTCATCGTGCATTGACAGCTGAGGTAAACAGTGAACTGACAGCCTTCAACAGATAGCGAAAAACTCTGGGACACATCCATTTATCTCCCATGGCTGACTAAAACACGACTAAACATGACTAAACATGACTAAAAATTTGGAGGTCTAAGAAAGCAGATCTCAGCTGACTGCAATCTGCAATCTACATCTAACAGTGAAAATGTTACACTGTAACTTTAAATATTAAAAACATGCACTTCTTGAGTAAAAAGTTCATGGTTCTGTGTCACTTTGGTTCCAGTCCACATAAATGCACAGTGCTGCTGCTTTAAGTCTTACTAGAGTGACAGTTGTCAAAGTGTGGCCCACAGCTTTTTCATATCTACAGAACGGAAGGAATTGCATCTGCAAGACAACCATATTGTGTCGTTTACTGCAAATAATGTTATTTTGGGTCTGTGAGAAACTATTATTATAGCAGATCACACTGCAGTAATCTATTAGTACTATAAGGGGAACTTTTGTTCTCCCTAAAGCAGATTTGGGTAATTAATTTTCCCAAGGGGCTACATTAAAAACTAGTTCTGTTGTGGAGGACCTGCATATATTAATTGTATCACTTTATAAGCTTATTGGTGTGGCCCTTCACAACAGTCCCAGGTTCTTATGTGACACCCTTGGGAAAATTAATTGGCCACCCCCACTCTAAAGGATACACGGCTTTAAAAGGAGGATCAAATTGGGATTGTGCTGATTTGGTGTGTAGTCTTTCTGTTGACTTTACTTTATGTAGGCTTTAAATGGAGCTGACTATAGTTTATAGTTTTCTGCTTCACACTGTACAGCAGCTGTAATCTATTCTGCGCTATACAAGATAATGGTATAAAAAATATTTCTTGAATAATACTATCAGTATGCCATAAGCTGTTTCATGTCTGGATGCTCTTTTACAAATATGACAGTGACATACAGTATTTGGAGCTCTGACATATCTGTGTAAATATCAAAGGGGCTCTTCATATGGCGGCCAGTGCAACTGGCAAGTTGACTTCTCAGTCCTAAACATCAGTATGTGTCAAGTTTGTCCAAGTCACTCATATGGAGGCAACAAAATAGAAACGACGGCATGAGGTGGACTGCCAGTTTCTGTCCGTCTCTCATACACACTGAGTGAGTCGGCAATATCCTTTTGCAGCTTGTAAAAAAAGTGTCCAATGAAGCCAAATCCCTCATATGGAGGCAACGACAGAGAAGAGACGAGATCTTTGATGTCTTAGATGCAGACCCAACTGAGGCCACATGTTTCCCAAAGAGATGATTAATGTCTGATAGAACCAAAGAAGGATTAACACAAATGACTGCAGTACTTGTCGTGAACTTTCTGCACAACAAACAAACATGTCGTGTGACATTTGTTTGCATAGTGGTTTGTTTGTCGGTCTCCTCTGAGCTGCTGATGAGTGATGAGGTAACAGGAGCATGTACAGGGAGAAATGTTGTAGTGATTGTCTGTGGTTGTGTGTTACTTCAGAATTAGCTAAGTAATGCACTACCTCTAGTCTAAAATACATACAGAAATCCTTGTTTGGTAAAAACCAGAGAGGTTATAAATAATCAGGTTCAGGTTGTTTCCTTACCAGTTTTTTGGTTCTTTGTACTCAAAGTGCACTACAGTGGTGCCATTGCAAATAAAATATTTAAACTCCACCCATATTATTTTCTAGTTGCAGTTTTTACACCTAACAATGAGTAAATATGACTTAATTTTACACCAAGTCCATTGATGTTTGCAGATTTTGTCCATTTGTTTATAGCTTGATATTCTCTCTTTAGCTTTGTGTGTGAGCAGCAAAACACAAAGTACTTTCCAGACCTCACAAACACAGATAGTTTCCTACATCAGCTCAACACATTCTCTAAAAACGTGGCATGATGATAATAAAACAACAAAAAGACTGGATGCTGTCAGCACTGTCTTTGATGTGATCTGTCAAGCATCTGGCATATCATCAGCAGACCAATAAGCCAGCGTTAGCATTGTGTGTTTTTTAGCCATGTGGGCTGAATGACTGAGACAGCTGAGTAAGCTACTAAGTTAAACCTCTCTTGTCATTAACCACCTGCTGCTCTTATGGACAGGGCTTTTCTTCAGAAACAATCTCTGCAGAGGTTGTATCCTTCATTTCATGCTGTAAGTGTTGTGTAATTTTCCCTCAGCTCAGTTGACTCACCGGGAACACGTGCATTACTGCTGCCTGGAGACATTTTCACACTTACAGCAGGCCTCGAGGGAAACAAGTGTATCCTGCAAATGTACAGGCAAGCTGTAGACTGGTGGAAAATGCTCATTGAGGGTAGAATGCTGTGTGCATTTTTAACAGTTTATTGACAGTATAAAAATGAAAAAATGACTAGTTTTCCCTTGTATGTTAAATATGGACCTGCGAGGCAAGACCACAGAGATTATTTACAGATGCAGTGAAAGAAGGGATGTAGAGGGTTGGTGAGACAGAGTAACCAAGGGATAGGGTAATGTGGTCCAAAAGAAGAAGGGGGAGATGTAATTGCCATTGTTCATTTTTAAATGATAGTTACATACAGAAGTTCAAACACTGATGTCAGCTGGGAAGATGTTATGTAATTTGTCATAACTGTACACTCAAATTTCTAAAAATGACTGCACTAGTGTTAAGACAGTGTGAGCTTGTGTACTTAAAGCAATGAATTTAATTGTCGGCAGCATTTCTGGGAGAGTTAATCGACTCATCCAATGTCAAGTCAGCAATTTACATTGAATTAAGTAACATTGAAGACTTAATTTGGATTAGATGACATAGCATGAATATACAGTTAGCAGACACTTCATTAGTTGCACCTTCATATGCCCAGTTGGACAGTTTTTTGCCTTCATGGCTGATTTAATTGTTCATGGCACAGATTCAATAAAGTGCTGGAAACATTCCTCTGAGATTTTGCTTCATATTGAGATAATATTGTAGCTGTTGTTGCAGCTTTGTGACATTCTGCATTCTCCTACTCAAAGCAACCAGTAGAAGATGGGTACACTGTGGTCATAAATGGTCACTAACAATAATCAGGTGTTCCCTGTTAGCTTGTAGCTGTCTGGCCATTCTCCTCTGACCTCTGACCAAGGCGTTACTGTGCAATTGAACACGTCCTGATGAATTTATGCCTCAAGTAACCTAAAGGCATTAGCTTTCAAGTCACGGGCATTGCAGACAATTCCCATGAGCCAACACTACTTCAGGATAATGGTCATCTGAAACAATCGTGTTTTTGCACATAGCACCTTGAACTGACAGCCTGACAACCACTCAGCCATTCTCCAATTGTGGACTTTATAGCTCTGTTGAGTTTGTTCCAATATTTCATATATATTGGAACAAACAACCAATGTGACCGTTTACACAGAAATATCATATATATATATATATATATATATATCTTTGGATTCTTTTTTACATATTTGATGTATACATGTGAGATTTACTTGTTTAAAGGACAACAGGGTAATCATAGAAAGTACATTATTGGAGTCCTTAGTCGCTCTCCCACTGAGCCTAAAACAAACACACGTGATTTCATGACTACTCAACCTTTCAGTGGTGGAGACTACAGTGCGCTGTCCCAGTGGGCTGCTGGTTTGAAACCTCATTATATTGTGTCTGGTTATGGATTTAATCTCAGACCTGACATTGACTGGTCCACTGCACCGAGACAAGACTTCCGCTGTCTCAACAGGAGGGGCATGAATATTAGTCTCACATTCAGACATTTTTTCACCTCTTTCCACCAGATGATAGGCAGCTGTTCTTCTGATTTATCAAAGTAACACTTTTACCTAACAAGGACATGTAAAAAATTTTAATGGCATAGTTTAAAAAAAGAAAAAAGAAATTAAATTTATTATAAAAACGATGCCCATGTCTGTTTAGAAAGTCAAATGCCAAGGAGGTTTGCAGTGAACCCAAGTGTGACATTGGTAAATCAGGCATTCATGGAAGGAGGTTAAAGCAGAACAGTAGAGTCAGTGGAGGAGGAGAAAATGTTCAGAGCTTTTCCTCTGCAGAAAAAACTTTCACATAAACACAAAAAAGTAACAAAATGCATCTAAAAGCCTTGATGGGCATCTCTTGGTGTTTTAAAGAATATGGCCATCATATGTTTTCTCCTGAGTCTAAACTGTGCAATGCTCTTAAAGCAAGGATTGTTACTGAAAGTTTGATTGCTAATCCTGAAAAGTCACCTGAGCTCTCAATGGCAGCATCAGTTGTGAATTTTTTGTTTCCACCCAAAGGACTCAGCCTACTAATGCCTGCATCACATGTCATACATCATCTCTCTACTGAATAATTAGTAATCAGTGAAAAAAAGGAAAGACTGAGAAAATACTGTATTTTGCAAGAAAGATATGCAACACAATCAAAGTCATGGACAAATCATTTTGTCTTGCTTGTCTTGAACATGAAGTCATATGGGTCCTCTACACAAATAATGGAATTCTTTGGTTAACTAACAAACAGTGCAGGTGTTTCTTTGCTCAGATCGAATGCATACACACAATTTCACATTACCAAACTTGTATTGTGAGTCTGAGACTGAGCTTTTTTTCATCTTACTGTCACTCTCCAGTTTTCCATCCTCCCTAAAAGGGTCTGTTTTTCCACTCTTAAGAACTTTTTGTTTTCCTTGCTGGCAGTGAATTTTATCCATTTTTCTGTATTACTCTAGCAGACAGAATTGAAAATGCTTGTCAGGGGCAAGTCATGAATTATGTTCCCCTCTGGTGAGTGGTTGAGGTAAATTTCTGTCTATGTGCACGTGTTTACCAATCAGGATTGTTGTGGGTCTTCAGTGATTTGGTCACGTCTCTGCAACCTGCAGACAGAGGGAGCCCGGACCCTGTGTTTTGTGGACATCTGTGGCACAGGGCTGGAAATGCTCATTTGGAAAAATGCAAAATAAGTTAGATAACGCTTTTTGACTGAAATCAGACTTATCGCTCAGATGCATTGTTATACAGCTGCACCCCATTTATTTTGATACTAAAATGTAAAACAGCAAGTGCATATTTGAAATGAGCTTCAAAGTTATCTGGATTAATAATAGTTTAACAGCTTTGTTTGGCTGTGTGCAGCCTATTAAAGGCTTCTAAGAGCTGCTGTCACTTCAGCATGTGAGGACCAGCAGGTCATGCCAGTTAACTCGGTAAGAAAGAATGACCCAAATTCTTTTTACATTGCCTGGATTTCAGGCCCTCTCCAGCCTAGTATGTTGCTTTTGTTTCTTTTCTATATACATATTTTTCATGTCCCTAAAAGGTTACAACAGCATTGTTTGGAAGTGGTGTCAAACTGCCAGCCTTAGTGAATTCAAAGATACTGGCGTACACACCTGTTCCACTGTAACCCCAGCAGATGCGGTGGCCAGTGTGGTGGTAAATCTGTCAGTGCGTCTGGCATCATATACGTCTGTCCGAAACTTCTAGCATATCCAGCCACTAGCGTGAAATCAAGAGGAGTCTGCTTGATTTGGGGAAGTGGGAAAATGATGCAGATGATAGAGAATTCGCAATCTTGTGAATTTTTATTTTAATCTACAAAGTTACCGTTAGTGAACTCAGATCCAAAAGTAGGAAGCAACTGTTTGATCTCAGGTGTAAGTGAATACAATGGGTTATTCATGCTGAAACATGGCATTATTATTATAATCATTACTATTATTTCTCATTTAATCACTTGATTGACACTGCAACTTTTATACAGTGTTTACAGATGCATCTATGAGCATATAAGGATCTACAGGCAATTTTTTATGGAGTTCCCCAGTTTCAGAGGTTGGAATTCACAATTGCCTGACAAACCAAATGCAGCCTGGTGAGGCTAGTTCCCCAATGACTGTGAGGAAATAATTATTTGATCCCATGCTGAATTTGTAAGTTTGCTGACTTGCAAAAAAATAAACTAGACTAAGTCTGTTGTTATAGGGTAGTTTCATTTTAATGGCAAGAGAGCAAAAAAAAAGATTACATAAAAGTTATAAATTGGTTCATTTCTTTGTAAGTGAGGAAACTTGGAAATTCAGTGGGAGATCAAATACTTTATCCGTCCACTGTATTCCATGACAAATTAAGAAGATAAAAAGATCTGGAGCTGATTCCAAGTACTGAACTTGCATTTGGTTTCTGTTCACTGGAAATCTCAGTATGAGGTCCACATAGATGTTGATGCAAGTGAAGGAGGCAATCATTAGGCTGAAAAAATAAACCTATCTGAGAGATAACAAAAATGTTAAGAGTGGCCAAATCAACAATCTGGTACATTCTTAAAAAGAAGGAAGGCACTGGCGAGCTCAACAACACCAAAAAGATCTGCAAGTGTGATCACACAGTGCAGTTTATAGCAAGATGTGAAGACACTACTGAGGGTTGTACTCTCTGGTCAGATTTAGTCAAATGCTGCAAAACTGACCTCACAGTGAAAATGAGTAGCGAGCCAAAAGCAACCCAAGAGTTTCTCAAGTTAAGTCAGTCACAACTCAACAGAGCATGCTTTTGAGTTACTGAGGAGAAATGACCAGTCACAGTCACATTTATGGGTAATTTACAATCTCAAATTAATCTAACCCCACTAACTGCATGTCTTTGGAGGAAGTAAGAGTACTCAGAAGTACAGGGTCAAAACTATAAGAACTGTATTTCTGCACATAACACATGTGCACATCTGGCTTGCCCTTTTCTGTGCCAGATCATTGTATTTGACACCACACACAGAGAATGTCATTCGAAAACAACTTATTTGTGTAATAATACTGTAGTAGTCTCTTTTCTTATTTGAAAGGTAGAGGCTGAATATTGTTTTGGCAATATGTGGCATTTGATGTAGACGGTGATGTCACATTTCATCACATACTGACCATAAATACAGGTGTATGGTCCCTTCTTTACCTGCTAGGAAGATGAAGTCACCCTGCTGCTATTTTTCTTTCTTTCATCTTTTACTTTAGTCACTCAACAAGATACGTTTGTGCTCAGGTAGCTATTTGATGAGTGCTTTTTAGTTGTGACTGCGCACATATTTTCACAAACACGAACTAACAAGGATGAGAAGTGATACTGGGCAATGAGCTGAAGCTTTGGGGATGTCAGCTCTCGGGGCTATTTGTGCTAAGAGGGGGAGTATCGAGATGAGTGGGTGGGCTGTGATATATGAAACAGCGAATGATGTCATGGCAGCAATTTGTCTGGGAGATAAAGACAAGTGGTGAAGCTGTTACCAAAGAAAGATGGGGGAAGAGAGAGAGAGAGGTTAAATGACAAATACATCACCACTGAGATACATTGTAAGAAAACCTCAAGTCAATACTTTATGGGCCGAGAGGAAAAATCCATGTTTTAGAAAACCCGATACAAAGATGGTTTTGGTTTTCTGGGTTAATTTTTCTGCTTATAATCCATGTGTTTGTTAATAACGTCATCGCTATTAATAACTTTTGTCCTCCAGTGTTGTATATGGAGACATGTCATCAGTGCTCTGCAGATAATGCCGCTGCCCAAGTGCTTTTCAAACTGTTGCAACACTACAGCACGCTCCTGCATTTCTTCGTTTGCAGAGCAGAGAGTTCTTGTAAAAGTCCAGCTGTGAAGACAAATTCCAAAGCTTCCAGGAAAAATGCTATCAGACAGCATAAGCCGAAATAACACTGCTGATTAATCATTTACTAACAGACTCTGACGTCGCCTCATAAGAGAGACATCCAAAGGCTAAGGCATTACTCACACCGCCTGGTGTTTCTGGTAACACACACATACACACACACATACATGCATGACATCCATGAAGGAGCGCACAGAGCAACAATAACACCACTTTCGAGCTTGTAGGTGTGTGCGCGCCGCTCTCAGGCTCTTTTGGCCTGTTACCTGACTGCAGCTCGCACACCAAGTTTGGTTTGTAATTCAAACCTAAGCAAATCTCCAGCAGGTGACAGAGACAGAGAGCGCAACGTGGACAAGACGCTGATTTGAGGTGGGCTTTTGTTTTTTTCCCCCGGTGAGAAATAAACTTCAGCCAGATAAACGGTGATTAATTTAACTGATCAGAAACACATGCTTAAGCTGCTGTAAGCCTCTGATGAGAAGTGAAACTAAGGGCCAGATACTCTAGATCCAATTCATTACTGTATATACATCTAAATTCATTCCCTCATTGACATGAGCGGATCAAAGCAGCGCCGTATCTGCAGATTGGATTACCTGATTTACATTAATGATGATTGTTTTTTACAGCAAGACAAAGGGGAAAAGGTAGGAGCTAATAAACAGCAGAATTTGATATCTCTGCCTCAGTAATCCTTTGTCTGATGACATTATTTTCATGCTGGTGTTTCCCACATTACAGTAAACCAGAACATATGTACGTGGTGTCGTTTGTTTGTGCTTGTAATTAAAGACCTGTCACTTAGCGACTTATAGGCCAAGACACACACAAAGGGAGATGTCTGTTAAATAATAAAACTAAATGAATCATTGTAATTATTGTCAGACGGGGGCTGGAAGGAAGCACCTCAGAGACCAAGACTGTACTGTCATAAAGCCATTGGCACTGCTTTAGTATCAAAGCTCACTCCAGTAGTGGAGTGTGAATGTGTGTGGAGAAGCGCAGGTACCAAGCAAATACAATCAAGTTTTGAAATACTTGTATAAAATAAAGACATAGTGCAAAAAACTCAATATTTAGGTTAATAAAAATAATTTGCCATGAAAAGAAAATCTGAGACAAGCTGAGTCATTCTGAAGGAAAGATCAGGATCAGGTCAGCACACTGAGGAAAACAGTAGTGGAGACCATGGTGTTGACCAAAAGTGTACAATGAACTTGTAATCTTGTTGCCTTTGCAATGGTTGCTTTAGACATGGAGACCAGGTTTGCTACCACTCACAGCAATCTTCAAAGCAACTTTGGTATGCCATGATGGTAATAAAACAGCAATAAGATGAAGTCATTGGGGAGACCCAAACATGTGGAGAAGATCTGTCGAGAGCAAAGTGAAGGCCGCTGGAATGATGTGGACCCAGCTGAAGAGAACGGCCCAGAACAGAGTCCGTTGGCGTGGTGTTGTTGCGGACTTATGCTCCACCAGGAGTCTACAGGAAAATTGATTGATTGAAGATGAAGTCATCTGCTCTCTGCTTGCAGTTGAATGGGGTCAGACTGGCAATTGGAATGCAATCTATTTACAGTAATACAGTAATTAACGGATAAACTGGCAAAAAACAAAAATCTCTTTTCCTCTAGATACACAGAAATTCACATTAACTACTTAAATTCAGAGTCCAGCCACAACTTCATAAATCTGAATTCCTCCGTGAACAGTGATGTAGTTACGGCCTTGCTTTTATATCGAAGGATAACAGAATACAACCAGCCGAGTCGAGTCTTCTACCACAAAGAGACACCTCACAGATTTCACTCACCAGCACACACTGACTCAGACTCATTCCCAGTCTGTCTGTGTTGATAATTTAGATGGCAGTTACCTGCAAACCTTTACCAGTCTGACAGAGTCAGACAAGTCGCAGGTTGAAAAGTTGTGAAAGCTTGTTGTGCACTTAATCTCTGGGTAACCAGTTGATGGTCTGGTCAGTGGAACTACCAAAAATAAATTCTGTCCAATCACCCCGAAACCACCAGTTTCTCCTAGTAACACGGAGATTGCTGTCCTATTTTTACTCTGATGTGACTGAGCGATTAAGGACTGTGTGGGCAAAACTGTAAACAGTTGGAGGTTTTAATTATCTACATGAAAACATAATCAATGATTACAGTCAGTAATAAAATAAACAATGGCAATGGCCTAAGCTAAAAGCCATGATTAAATGGCAGTGATCTTCAGTGCCTCAGGTCACACTGCATAAAGCACATCAAACTATCTAACTATCTATCATGCAAATAAAAAATGAAATTAAATATTAAATTACAAGTCTCTGAATACCTTATTAATAATCAGTGATATACATATGCAGGTTCTAGACCAAGCTCCATTAGCTTTCATTTCAGCAAGACAATACCAAAGCACATTCTGCTCACATCCCAACAGCATGACTTCATGGTGGTGAACTGGCCTACCTATAGTCCAGTTCTACTAGCTATTAGAAATATTTTGAGCATTATGTAACAGGAAACAAGGAACGGGGGAGGGGGGGATGCGACATGATTGTAAAGGTTTATGTCTATCCTCACATTTCTTGTGATTGTGGCACTTTCAGTTAAAAATAGTGTTTAAATATCCTACATACTGTATTTATTTACATTTTAAAATGTTTCGCAAATCATTTGGAAAAGCATTTTCAGCTGAATACTTTGAACTCCGTGCTCTGCGTTGTCTTCACATACCCTGCTAGCATGTCATTACACAAAACAAATAGTTTAAAGAGCAATGAAATATGTTTTTTAACTGTGGGGGGAAAAGAAAAGACCAAAGGGCCGTGGGCCAAGTTGATTCAGCTACAAATTACATTTTCATTTTTTGGTGCTGCGGTTGGGTAAAATCCTCAGTGCAACTGCTGCAAAGCCATCTGTCCAACAGGAGTGTAATCAGTGTCAGGTGAAATAACATGGATGGACTATGAATCAGTGGAAATTCTAAAGCTGATTAAAAATCTGTTCGGGAAGTATAAGCAATGTTTTGGACTTTCTTCTTGGACAAGTGTTTTATTTTTTTCCAGGGTTCTAACATCGCTTTTCTGTGTGATCTGACTCCAGCTATTGTCCACCTGTCGCTGTGTGCAGCTCTCTGCATGTGGCTTAAACACCGGGAGTTACCTGAGGTCATGCGTTTGCCGTCACAAGGTTTTCCATTTACATACAGCACATTTATGGATATAAACTACACATTTACACTGTTATAGTTGAGTTTAGGTGGTGCAAACCTCCAGTGCTTTATTACTGCCAGAAGCTTGATCTGTAACTAACACTGGAGACCAAAAAGGTTTTTTTACCCGACAGCAGCAGTATCAGAAAATATGAATCTGTCTCCTCTGGGTCTGGAGTGTTTAGTCTGAGAGCTGCAATCTGCCATCTGCTTTACAGCTGCCTGTCAGAAGACCTAATTGCAACCATGATAATGTCCAGTTGTCTATGTTATATTAAATTAACATCTAACACAACCAATCAGAAGGTCAGTTTAAAACTCACCAGAGAATCAATTACTGTCATGTTTTAAATGAACAGTTTTGGATACTGATATAAACTTCTGAAAACTTTTTCTTTTGTTTTTGTCATTTTATTGGCGACTAAGTATTATTTTTACTTTTGCTAATGTGAGAAGTACATAGGTGACATGTCTAATGCTCTTTAAGTGTCCGTAAAGTAAGGTAAGGTCAAAACTACTCATTCTAAAATTATTAGATTATTAATTGTCTGGCTCTTTGATTAACTCCTGATATTCTAGGCCATCTAGTAGATTAGATACAAGGACAGACAATGTAGTGTTGGGCTAAAGGATCACCAAATCCATTATACAGAGAAATCTTGGGTGCACGTTTTTGTGGGAATTTGGATAAAAGATCAAAACACTGACCTGCTGGTTGCATTAAAAAAAATAGAAAGACTCCAAAAATCACTGGGATTATGAATGTCACATTTCATGCCAATCCACCTATTAGTTGTTGGGACAGTTCTCTTATCTAATGTTCATCCATCAAATATTTACTTTTAGCAATCCCATTACCCAAAAAATACACCAGGATCAGCTACAATGCGTTACCGCTTTTACGCAGCCGTTGGAGCTGATAGCAGCTGCCTACAACAATGCTGTACTACAATGCAGTTCCACCAAATGAGCTGCTATTTGTCCGCATCACTCAAAAAAGCACCGGGTCTACTTTTGACAAAAGCCATGCTGGTCCAGGGCTCTGTTTGAATTACCCATCCATCCATTTTCTTCACCACCTCTGACTCTGAACTGGAGAAGCTGTGACAATCATGTCTTTGAAGGTTCTCAGTCATCCAGGTCATCGTAGTCTAAGGAGCTTGGAAAGAAAAGCGTCTGGACTTCTTTAAGTTGCTTGAAGACGTTTCACCTCTCATTCGAGAAGCTTCTTCAGTTCCAGGGTCACATGGTGGAGAGTCCCAGATTTAAGCCCTATGGGAGTATATCCCCAAGAGGGACATGGACCCCCTGTTGATCCTATTGTACGATCTACTGTAAAATATAAAGCGCCTTGAGGCGACTGTTGTGATTTGGCGCTATTAAAAATTAAATAAAATTGAATTGAATTCTACCTAATCACACGAGACAAGGAGTGAAAACGGGTGTGGGTCCCAATCAGCCAGGGTTTCGGATGAAACCTGGCCCCACCCTATCATGTGATTTCCTGAGGTCAGTAGGCCCAGGATGTGAGTGGGCGTTAAGGCGTCTGGGAAGGGATCTCAAAACTGGATTATAGATGGCAGAGAGTTGGTGTCGTAAACCCCCGCCTCTGTTCAAAGATGGTCGCTCACAGTGGACATAGATGGCTTCTTTCACTCCTCTTTCAAACCATCTGTCCTCTCTGTCCAAAATGTGAACATTGGCATCCTCGAAAGAGTGACCTTTATCCTTAAGATGCAGATAGACAGCTGAATCTTGACCCGTCGAGGTGGCTTTTCTATGTTGTGCCATACGTTTATGAAGTGGCTGTTTGGTCTCTCCAATGTAGAGGTCTGAGCATTCCTAGCTACACTGTACAGCATACACCACGTTGCTAAGTATGTGTTTAGGAGTTCTGTCTTTTGGATGAGCCAGTTTTTGTCTGAGTGTGTGGCTGTGTCCGAAGTACACTGGGATGTCATGCCTGGAGAAGACTCTCCTGTATAAGCTTCTCAGATGAAAGCTGAAACGTCTTCAAGCAACTTAAAGAAATCCAGATGCTTTTCTTTCCAAGCTCCTTAGACTGTCATGATCCTTGGTCATCTGACCCAGTGTTTTGAGTTTTAATATATTTTGATGTTTATGGTTTATATTTAAGTTCTTTAGGTTATCTAAGTTCATTTCTATTACGCCGAGGTTGCCATCATAGTTCTTAGGTTTATTAGATTCCCCTTGTGTCCTCACTCCCCTGTGTTTAAGTCTCCCTCGCCCTTCATGTGTTTCATGTCTGCGTGTACCTGCATTGTCAAGCTCGTGTTGTCATGTCTGCGTCTCCTGTTTCCTGTTTTATTTTGAAGAGGTCTGGCGTACCATGTTCACTGTTTTTAGTTTCAGTTCCCCTGCGACGTCATTATGTTCATTCATATCAGCTGTTTCCCCATCTGTTTCTACTTCCCCTGATCGCCTCCTGTGTTTATTTAGTCGGTGTGTTTTCATTCATTCCTTGTCCGATTGTTATCCTACCTTGTTTCCGCTTCATGCCATGTCTCCAGGGTTATGAATTCATGTCAGGTTTCTATGTCTATGTTCTTGTTCTAGGGTTTTGTTATGTTTAGATCACCCAGTTTTGGTTATGGTTTAGTTTTGCCTTTGCCTTTTCTGTTTCACCAGCCTTGAATAAACGGCTCCTTTTGTTGCACTCAGGTTTTGTCTATTTTATGTGTCCGCACTTGGGTTCACCTCCTCACTCCACACAGCCAGCCTGTGACAGAAGCTGAACAACATGGATAGATGGATGAATTGTGCTTGAATTGTCACACACCAACAAGCAGTGTACAGAAGCTGTAAACTGCATCCATCAACAAAGCCCATCATGCATTACAGCCCGTCTTTCTGTCTTCTGCAGAATGGCAGCTAGATATGGAGCTAATGGGATTTTGTTACTGGTGAGTCTCAGTCTCAGTCGGACACTGGCTCGTCTTTTGAAAAGGAAAAAAATACAAATAATTAGTTGTTCTGTCCCATATGCACTTTTAAGTTGCATATGGGAAACAAAAGTTGAACATTACACCTGAAAGAAACTTAACTGGAGAAGATAACAAATGTGCAAATGTGTCAAACGTGCTTTAGCCAATAATCTGACATGTTTAAAAAAAACAACAACATTTAATCACTAATGTGTGATGATGTTTTGTGCAAAGTTTTGCTCACATTGGCCCACCCATTAAGGAGGAGGTAGGAGCAAAACTTTGTGTAATCCATAGTGACAGCTATGACAGCTGCAGTCAGAATTAAAAATCAGTTCCGACATATAGTTTTACAAAAATGGCAAATGTGGCCATAAATGTGCCACAGCCATCAGTTTTAGTGGCAGACAGTTTCGAGCAGCCAGAAATAATTGTGCAGGAGTGGCACATCCCAGTAGATGTACCAGTGGTTCGTACTTGTTTTGGACTTGCAGAAACTATTTGGTGAGTGAGTGAACAAGAAGACAGAGCCCTAGTCTTCAACAAGTGATGAAAGCACAGCAAGCCCTCCATCTGAGCAGTGGGTCTCTAAATTTTTCTAACATGCAAATTGATGATATAGATTCAAAAGAAAATCAGGATTTTGAACTTAAAAAAGCTAGCTTAAATATTCAACTCTATGTTTTTACCTAAACATTCACACTCACCTGCAGTGGCTCTTTCCCCGAGTTTAAGAACCAGTAAGTGTCATGGTGCTGGGTCGTTGACCCAGCGTTTTGTGTTTTATGATTATTTTCCTCTGTTCGGGTTCTAGATTTCCTGTTTTATTCTGAAGGTCTCTGTCTGTTGTCATTGTGTTCAGCTTGTGTCCTCCAGTCATCATGTGTATTAGGATCAGCTGTTCTTCCCTCCTGTGTGTGATTACCCGATTACCTTGTGTGTGTATATTTAGTGGGTGTCGGTCTGTGTTTGTTGTTGGCTCGTCTGTGTTTCTAGGTATCCTGTGTTTCATGGTGTCCTCGGCCTCGTCTCGCTGCCTCTCACCCCGTTCATATGATCTCCGGTTTGTTATTTAGCTTTCCCAGTTTAGGTTTGTTCTGTAAATTCTCTTCCCTCACTGCCTGATTTTGCCACTCCACCACTTGTAAATAAACGTCACTCGAATCATCAGTCACTGCCTGCATTTTGGGTCCTCCTTTTCCTCCAACACCACACGGCTCGCCCCGGCAGCTTTGACAGTAAGCTTAAGAATGATATCTCAAAACTACTGTCAACATTGACCTGGGAGACCTTTTATTGACTGCATATAAATGACAGAAGTAGCAGCCATGATGTAACATTTCTGGTCAACTAGAATCCTCAAGTATGGCACTTTGGCTTTTCCATCTTGATTTTTCGGTTAATTAATCAGAACATATTTGAATGGGTGGGCAGCTAATGAGTTATCAGCTAAATGTAGGTCTGGGTGTTAATCTGTGCTAATTTTGGCTAGGAAAAAAAACAGCCTTAAATGAAACATACTTACTAGAGAAACTGATCAGCTGAGTGAGTTTCTATAATATCAAAATGCTGAGGAAGCCCCGCTGCGCCTGTCTTCAACCAAACAACAGGTTACTTCAAAGCGTTGAATGCTAATTTTTCTTCTCATTGCTCCTGTTTCTTGATGGAAACATCTCCTCTTTACATTCTTTCCTCTGATTTTCCAAAGAGCCTCCAAACATATCTGAAAATCGTGTCTAAAAACATCTAAGAGAGGTAACACTGAGCAGAGATTGATTTTTTTATTGGTTTTTTTAATTAACTGTGACTTTAAGGGGGTTTTTGTCCTCAGGGAATTTCAAAATGATTGGTATAACCTCTGTCCTACGAATTCCCCTAAACCTCCAACATCAGTTACTTTTTCTTTTTTTTTTCCTTCCTCCTCTTCATCTTCATCCTCTCACTCCTCTGCCCCTCAGCTCTGACACCAGCCTCGCTTTGAAGTCCTCTTTTAAGAGCACAATTAACCCCCTCCTCCAGACACCGAACTCACTTCTCACCTTCTTAATAAGGCACTCATAGACAAGTGTTGGACCTTTTTATTCTTGCTCGCTGTCTCAGACGCTGTCACACACACACGTGCACATTTACGGCCACAGGTTCATACAACGCGCCTGTAAATTTTTGGTCACTTGGCCACAAACTAAGAGACCCCTTCCTGTGTGCATGCAGAGGTACTGTAAGCATGTGAGTGTGTTTGTGAGAGAGTAGGCAAATGAAAGAGAGACAGAGGTGGTTCCTGGAGGTTTGACTCAGCGTTAATGTAGTTTCCGGTGCTTTGATACAAAGTGAATCAGAAGTGACCGGGGGTGAAATAAGTCATTAAGGCAGTGGACCACCTAATTGCCTCTCAGCATGTGCCCTTTATTTTTGTGCATAATTTGTGTGGAGTTCTGTTCAAGACAGATCATTTGTCTGTTTATTGCACAAACATACACAAAAGTATGTGGATACCCAAACATTATTCCAAATCGAAATCAAGCTACCCCCACTCTCGCAATTTGCCCCCCACACCACCACCACAATCTGTACTTGCTCAGTGTTTCCTGCTCTGGTGAGACACACAGCCTTGGGCTGCTTGAGTAATTTGGTGCAGGTGAATCTGGACTGTGTGACTCAGCTTCTAACAGAGCTCAGCTTGTTTCCTTTGTAATCCAAAATCAGGGCACTGAAGTGATGCACTGCGTTTTAGCCACTTCTTCTCGATTGTGCAGAACTAACAGTGAAAAGTGTGATCAGTAGGTTTTTTATTTTCTTTCAATTTACAGTACTTTGCCTTATGTTTGAAAGCTTCCTCTGTTTACTTGTGGTGCCTCCATTTTTCCCACAGTAATATGCATCACCTGATAGTTTGAGACATAGTCAAACAATATCAAAATGACCTATTCTTTATCCTCTTTTTGTTTTCTGGCTTTCATTGTTGTGTCTCCAGTTTGTTCAGGAAACTGAATGGACAAAGATAGGGATGCATCAAAAACCACCAGCACTGGGAAACAACACTTTTGTTCCAGCACCTTTGTTCCTCGGGCATACAGTCCGGAGGCAGTTTCACAGAGATCCAAGCTAATCTCTGTGAAACTACCTTTTAGCCACACAATATTAATATTATTATTGTTCTTTAAATGCATTTTCTTTCTTTCTTTTTTTGTAAGGCTATGGTGGCTAAATGCGCTCACCTCAATAAACTAAACACCTGACTCCTTTAATGGCTCAGTCACAATTGACGGAAACTTCTTTGTGACTGAAAAATGTGCGGTTGCTCAGTGATTGCACTGATTTATTTTGCTTTGCAGTTAGTTGTAGCAACAAAGTGGTGATCCAGAAGTCAAGCCAGCAACACCGTCAACCTCTGTTTGACCATTCACCAGGTGACTGCAAGGTGATTTCCACAATTTACCTGGTGGGAGGCAAACAATTGCTGTCTATCTTGAACTAATTGCAATCACTCTCAGACAGTTTGGTGAATTTTTGCAAATAACTGTCATCTAATTTATAAGTCTCCTTGCAATGAGGGACTCAACTAATTATTTTATAAAAGCAGGGTTGCTGAGCAAGGTTTGCAGTTAAATTGCCATCCTGCAGCAACTACATCACTATTTATTGAGGAATTTTTTTGAATTTCTGCTGCAAATCTATCAAACTCTGACTGTTAATGTGAATTTCTGTATATATGTAAAAAGCGAGAGATTAGAGATTTTCACCAGTTTGTCACAGTTAATCACTAGCAGACTGCAAATAATTGCCTACGCATTTAAACTCAAACTGATAGCAGCATGACTCCATCTTATTGTTGTTGTATTGCTGTCCTAGCACATTGCACATTCGAAGACGGCTGCAAGCGGTTGCCAACCTGATTCCTGTCTTTGAAGCAACCATATCAGAGGCAACAAGACTGGAAAGTCATTATACTGCTGTCTCCATTTACCAAGTCCTCTAGTGCGACTGCAGAATGATTGCCTGTGAGTGCAACCAGAAGGTGAACAAGACAAAGGTTTTGAGTGAAAATGGCCAAGCCTCTAATTATGCATAAAATAACACATTTTTTGTTTTTGTTTTTGCTTTTTTGTTGTTTCTTCTTAAAATTTGGATATTGTAACACTGGAGTCTGAAAAATAGCCCCTTTTGGAGCCAAATTCAAGTGGCCAATCGAGGAACTGCAGGTTTTAAATGTTTTTTTGTCTTTAATTTGCAGCACAGAAAGTTGTCACTGACAGTCCTTTTATTGAATCCTTCCAAAGTCACTCTCTGAAGCATCAGCTAAAAGATGTCCATGTTACGGGCCAATAGAGCATGTGCATTAGCTGCCTCCTCAGCTAAGCCATCTGACAGCATCCGTGCGCTCTGCTGGCCGTGTGTGCTCACTTTCTGTTGCTTTCCCCACCCACTTGAAAGAGATCAAATAAAGTGACCCTTTGAATTTACAAAGTGGATACAGAACGATTTGTATTCAAGTGTCATTTCTCTCAGGCACACACGTAATTTCACTGAAAAATAGATGAGCTCTACAACAAAAGTTCAAAGAAGGCTACATATATTTGAAACACACACATTTTCCCAAGTCAGTGCATGAACCAGGGTCCATCCAGAGTTCAGCTGCTTTATAATGAGTGACACGGGGCTAAGCCTGGTGAGCACTGAGTTAAATTGAGAGGATATTCCATATGCAAACACAGAGGTGCTCTTTTCCTATAATAACTTCCTCAGAAGCGTCAGCAGCTCAGCGTTGAGCTATTTAAGACCAGAAAGCCTTTGAGGAGGGTGGATTTTCCTCCTCCACTCCCCCCACCCTGAACACCACCCCACCCCACCCTACCTCTCTTCCTCTCTCTCTCTCTCTCTCTCTCTCTCTTTCTCTGTGTCATTAATAATATGATTATTGTCCCATCTGTCGGGGGAGCCAGCGTGGAGCACGTGTTTCCAGTTAGACTCATCAGAACCTGATGTGTGGAGGCTGGAGTGAGCGAGAGGACCTGAAACTGGGAAGCCTGGTCTAGAGTGAGAATGGCGGGGCAGAGCATGACAATTAAATCACCAGGCATCCAGAATGTCAGTGCATAGATGAACACTAAAGGGACACGTACAAGCTGACAGTCCCGTTGGAGAAAAGCAGCCGATGGGCTTCAAAAGGTGATTCTCCTGCTTTCAATTAATAGTTGTTACAGAAATGTTGTAATTGTGTCCTCTTTTACAATTTGAAACAGCATGCTGCACTTTTTTTTCCCTTTTTTTTGCTGTTGTTGTGGCTCCTTACCAAAGTTTATTTGCACACATTTTTCATGACATACACACGATCATGTGATACTCTTGTAGGATTTGTTTGGTTTTAAAGTGTAGGTGCCCCGGGACACACTCACTATTAACATATTTGTAAGATGCTTTAATGTAAAACATAAACATGAAAATGGTCTGATCAAAGGCCTTGTTCTGCCCGCTGCTATTACCCCACCTCCAGACTGTATTGCTGCAATCATTCTGTGCTAAATCAGATGCAGAAATAAATATCTCGAGGGGTTGCATCTGTAGCCAAAACTTGCTCAGATCAGGGAACTCATCCAACTATCCCACATCTATTTCAGAGGAAAACAACATGTTTAATCTGTGATGCAGCACAACGATTATGGCTTAAATACTATCAATATTTGAATATTTACTGTGCATACACAAACTGGTAGCTGACTTATGTTTTCCTGAAACACAGCGCAGTAAATGGTATCTTCTTCCTTCTCATGTAACTTCAGTGCTAAATCAGAACAGGCACCTTATCAGTAGCTCTTCTTGTGTTTGCAGTAACTTAACCATGGCTTCTATAACCACTCGCAATGCACTGCTTGCAGTGTTTCCGTGGTGGACCCTCCTGCTGAACTTCTCTGTGTCTGCTGTGTTGCGGTCTCCCATAGTGGTGAGTGTAATTGTACCTCAGTGACCTGGGTTGCCACCGCAGTGAGCGCTATGATGTCAGGGAACATCATCGACGTGCCCAGAGATGGTGTAGCATTGTAAAATCCCCTTTTAAGGGACCCAACTTGCTTTTCTCCGAGAGCAAGAAACCAAAGAGTCAAGGACGTAATTTGTGATGTCATTCTAGCGTGCGGCCTGGAGCAACAATCGAGATGATGTTTTTCAAGTCTTCAAATGTACGTTTTTTGTTTGTTTGTTTTTCTCCTCCCCATAGGAAATGTTCCAGTGAACAGCTTTTCCAACTTTCCCAATTGATTCTTTATGGAACTACATGATGGTCACACATTCTTTATCGTTTTTCATCGGCGTGGGACAGCACTAAATGTTCACATGCTGCACCGTATCAGCTGTCCTGGAAATGTTATATTGTAATGGCTTAATTTAGAGGGGATCCCTGTGGTTTTTAAAACTGCTAAAGATCAAATCAGGCCTCTTTCCTGCCTCAATCCCCTCCCATACTGGTCAGCGTTTCTACTCAGTAATGCTTTGTGGGCTTTTATGAAGAGCCAAAAGGAGACTACTCCAAAGAATCTTTGCATTAATATCATCTTTTATCCATTAAACATGGCCGTAAGGAAATGCACGACGTAGATTTTGGATGGGTTTGGTTTGGTTTCAGAGAGAAGTGCTTTTGAGTGTTCCCCATCAAAGGATGGCCTCTTGTTGAATTAAAACCTTGCTTTTCCACAAAAAAAAGAAAGCATGTGAACCCCCTCCTCCGTTGCCATGCTGTCACTTGGTAACACACTTAGACCAGTTTGTGTTTCCTTCAGTGTGTTTTCTACTTGCACACATGCTTGTGTGTTTGTGCTGGCTTTCACATGCATAAATGTGTGCGAGTGTGTTTGTAGGCCGCGGGCTGCAGGCGAGGTTACATCTTGCAGCAATTAAGCTGCATGCGTCTCTTACGCCCCTCCATTCGTCTGCTGCGGGGTCTTATTTCAAGGCCAGCCTGTGTTAGACAAACTGAGAACATTTGATGGCTTGGTGGCTGAACACAGCAAACATGTTCCACACATCACTTAATTATATGACAATAAAATGCGGTTGTATTAGATGGAATGCAAGTTGGCGCACAGCAGTGACAAACCGTGGAGATGTACAGCAGGGCTCAGGGGTGCAAATGTGAAAAATGAGGAGGTTGGAGATAAATGAGATAAAAAATTAGGTGAAGGATGTAAAGTGAAGACAGAAAAATTGGGACTGGAACCGAAAAAGCAGATTGAAATGCATAAAAATGTCAGACGTGTTTTATTTCACTACCATCAGACCTCCCATTAAAATACACATGTAAACACCCCTGTGGTCTCCATGCTCTTCCAAAAAGAGAGAGAGCGAGAGAGAGAGAGCTACGGATCAGTGAGAATTACTCTGGGGGGTTTTCACCGAGGCCGCTGATGACTTGAAAACATGCAAGTAGTTATCATGGCCGAAATTACTGACATACCGAAACCTTTAACTGTTGATAACAGGCCGGATGCCAAAAGCCAATTGTGCCTAGCATTTCTGAGAGGCACTTAACACAACTACATGTCACAATAGAATGGCTGGTCACTGAACTCAGCAGATGAACAACAGATAAACAATCTGTTGGAGGTGTAGAGTCGCATAAGTTGTTTACGGAGACAATGCATCCACCGAGAAGATAGCTCTATTTTTTCCCCCGGAAACTAGTATATTTAGCAAGCTCTGCTAGGCCTGTAGAAGATGGCTGTAAGATATTCAGTCAGGAGATTCTAATAAAAGTAAATGTAGCAAATCATAAACTACAATTAGAACCTGGAATAGGTGGACAACAGTGCCACATGTATAGACAGTACAAATAATGAATGTAGCCATCACCGTAGCCCCACCCTCGTTAGTTTTTGACCCCATCTGAAACTTTACATCAGCCAGCTTTAGCAGCAAATTAAAATCCCATGTTCGTGTTATGTTTTTGCAAGCTTTTTTTTAAAGCTGAATGCCAGTTGGTGACAATCACTAAAATTACTCCTAGGAGATTGAGAGAGACACAAGATATGATCGGTGTTCTCTATGCCTGGCACCACTTATTCATTTTCATTGTTCTGGTTGCATATATAAAAATATATTCTTTGTTAGGAGTAAAATAATCTGTCCATGGAGACTGCAGTCAATGAGAAATTGTAAGGGCTATTGGGGCCTGTTAGTGAGCCAAACCATGTAGCAGGAGGCACACAAGCAAATAGTGAAGTTAGGAGTCAGAATTTGCTTGTCAAGCTAAAGTTCAGTTTTTCTTTTCACTCAGTAGAGTTTAGAACAGTTGAGGACCAATCCAGACATAAAAGTATCCCCATACTGTTGATCAGATACCTTTAACCTTTGCCTTTAAATATCAGGGGAGCAAATCAATATGCTTTCAGATGTGTGGCTACATGTTGGTGACCTTTTCCTGGATTATTATTTACTCGTTCGTTTTTTTTTTAAATTATTACTATTTCTCTGCTAATATACAGTACATGCTGATAAATATGTACCAAGCTAAACATAAGAGCGTGCTTAATCCCATTTAATCACCCTTAATTGTTGCTTTCAGGGTCACAGGAAGGCTGGAGCCTATCCCAGCTGCCATAGGGCAAGAGGCAGGATACACCCTGAACAGTTCTCCAGTGTGTCATAGGGCTAACACAGAGCAACAGCGAACCATTCACACTCACATTCACACCTACAGGCAATTTAGAATCACCAGTTAACCTAACCCCACTAACTGCATGTCTTTGAACTGTGGGAGGAAGTCGGAGTACCAACAGAGAACCCATGTAAACATGAGGAGAGCAAGAAGACACAGAAAGGCCTCAGCCAGATGATGGATTCAAACCCAGACCTTCTTGCTGTGAGGCAACAGTGCTGCTTACACACACATTACTGACCAAAATATTTTGAGCCCTGTAAAATTACAGATATATACAGCAATGTTGCTCTGCACACACTTTTACATGTACAGACGACAAACTGTGTGCATCCTGTCTCTTTAACACTGCATTTTCACAAAGCAGAGAGGTTGATAGCAGACAGAAGAACCTCTAAGCACTCACGGCATCAGATTTGATTAGGGCAGACTGTTTTGCACCTGGCGAGCAGACACAACAATGCCTGTAAATAAATCTTTCTGTAAACTCACAACAGTTCAAAGACAGGCAAAAAGAGTCCCGGTCCAGATGTCATTATTACCAGCCGAAAATATTCGGAAATAATTAAGTAGGAGAACAACAGAAACAAATACACGACACTTACGCTGACATTACAGGCCAGCTCTCTTAGAGCAAGCATGCGAGTTATGACGCACGTTAGCAAAAAGCCATTCAACAATATTTACTAAGAACACAAATCCTGATTAGCCGGAAATACAGAGTTTAAACAAACAGCAAAAAAAATCAACAAAAAAACAGAGGACATTTTAAAAAATGTGACAAGGTGGAAGATCAAAATACACGACTTTATTGCTGCCATTTTTAATCACTAGTAAGTTATGGTTGTCAAGAAAACTAACAAGAGGGCTGACCTCTTCATCAGCAGCTTCCTCTCCTTAGCCTGCTCCTCTCATGCCTTTGGCAGCTGAGTCGAGTTTGTACGCTACTTCAGAAGAGAGTCTCAGTGGTGGATTAGTCATCCTCCTGGTGATTCAACATATACACTTGTCCCTCTTGATCTTGCTTCTCCTTGGGTTTTTTTGGGGGTTTTTTTGGCCACAAACTCGCCTCATTTCCTCCCTGAATGGGCTCCTTCAGCAACGGCCTTCCTCTCCTGGGCTTTGACCTTCTGGTATGATTTCTTCCCTTTTGCTTTACTCTGTCTCCTCACTTCTGAACTCTTTTTCACAAAACAGAGTTGTTATTTATTTGTTTGTTTTAGGAAATCTAGATAGTTAGGAACACTATGTTGTAAACACATGCTCAAAATATATCCAGGCTTGGTTTGGAGTTCCCCACGGTTCACCCCTGGGTCCCCAGAGATTTACTGTGTCATGGCTGAATCTTTCAACCTCTTAAATTTTAGTATGACAGTGGTGTGTTTTTATTGTCAAAGAGTGAGTTTTAGGCATGGAAACATAACTGACAAAATTAACGTCCATGATCACACTTTGATATCTTTTTTTTTTTTTCACAAAAATACAGCTTCTGGTTTTGAGTATTTAAATAAAGATAGTATTGCAGATTAACAGATTATTTCCTAAATAAACCAACTATTAAAAAGGATGAAACTCAAAGTTTTTTTCAGTTTTAGCATATGAGATAAGTAATAATAAATGGCAAATTTTCATACTTAAACAGCTGCAACCATTAGCAGCAATAACATTGGCAGAATTTCACATTTGGCAGTAAAATACCTGAAATATATCTAATTATTTCATGTTTTATTTCCTGCTTTACCTACACTTGAGTCTTTGGAATAAGCAGATAAAGAAAAACCTACCTTTGTGGTGTCTTTATTCAAAGTTAAAGCTTCAGGAAAACTGAAAAATCTGTTGAACTGTAGTCAAGTAACCAAACACAAACTCGTAAAAGTTGGGCTCTACTCATCATAAACCATAGCCTCGAACTTTTAGCCAAGTTCATCCTGCCACTCACAGACTCCAGACTTGGAGAGTTTTCTGCAGCTGTGATGCTTGACAAACATGAGTCCTAACTGGATTAGGGCCCACTAACACCCAAGGCCTGAGGACAGAACGTGTGTGAAAGCAAGATTGAGAGGAAGTTGTCGTGTAAAGGCAGAGGTGTGTGTGTTTTTGCATCCTTATGTGGAAGTGTGTCTTTGCCTGCGGGCAGAACACAGGGCCAGGGCAGGAAACGAAGTAGTTGTGCCACCGGTTAGAGGAAACAGAATGGCAGATACATTACTCAAGAGTCAGACTGGCAGGACTTCTGAGAGCCAAAGCTGAGAGGACATTGAAGGAGGACAGAGTGTTGACATGGAGGCTGGTGGGCCTAAACCAACAGAAAAACAAACAATACATCCTAGATTATTTTTTTTAATTCCCTTGATATATTAAACTCTGAAGTGGAGATTTGTGGATATTTGTTTTTAGGAAAAAACAATCTAATGGTGATTCAAAATGGCCTCACTATATCACATACATACACTAGATGCTCTTTAAAACTCTACTGAAGTTATATAACACCAAAAGACATTCCCTTTTGTTTCTTGATGGTGTTGTTTGAAAGTCTTTTCCATACAAAGTGGTCAGTTTGGTTGAGATCTCAGCCTGCTTTGCAGGGTATCATTGTAAATTTTATCTCACTTGGTTGTCCCCTGTTAGATAAAGATATCTTTGTAAAAACCACCTATTAGGATATGAAAGATCTAGTGTTAGTGATGGCCGCCATCTAGTGGTCATACATTACCTGTCCAGTAATTGTTGGCTGGTGATCTTTGCCAAGCATATGTGTGAGTTCATGTTTTAATGACTCTGAGATGAATGAAGAAACCTTGTGGCTGATTCTCTCAAAGTTGGATCCAAAACGTGTGTTAAATCTAATTTTGCTAGAATGACTTGGTGTTTGCAGAGGAGTATTGTGGCCTGCGAATATTGAAGTTGGTCAATACTGGTAAATACTTATGAGGCCAGTGCATCCTGTTAGTCGAGTCACATATACAGAGGTTTTTTGTTTGTTTTTGTTTGTTGTTTTTTTTTTTGGGGGGGGGGGGGGGGGGGGGGGATTCTACCAGAGGTGCTTGCTGACTAAAGTGCCAGATCCTTAAAGTGTTCTGGTGTACAAGTTCACTACTTCTTCTACGCAAACCAACTATTGAAGAAGGTGCAACTCAACAACCACTTCATTAGGTACACCTTGCTAATAGAATATTCACATGACAGAATCACACAGTAGCAGCACTGTGGCATGATGGTTAGCATTGTTGTCTCACAGTAAGAAGGTCATGAGTTTGAGACCTTTCTGTGGAGCTTGCGTGTTCTCCCGTGTCTGCATGGGTTCTCTGGGTACGTAGTGGGGTTAGGTAAATAAGTGATCCCCCCATACCATTAAACCACAACCAGCACCCTGAATTGTTGATACAAGCCAGGATCGATCCATCTTTCCATGTTGTTTACGCCAAATTACGACATTGCTTTGCAAATTTTATAGCAGAAATTAAGACTCCTCAGACCAGGCAATGATTTTTTTAATCTTCTGTTGTCCAGTGTTGGCAAGTCTGTGCAAATTGTAGGAGTCCATTTCAATAAAGGTTACTTTTCTCTATAAACCCTAGAGATGGTTGTGTGGGAAATCCCAGTAGATCAGCATCAGTCACCATACTACATTCAAAATCACTTAAATCACCTTTCTTCCTCATTCGGACTCTCTGAACTTCAGGGGGTCGTCTCGGACATTTCTACATGCCTGTTGAGCAGTTGAACGTGTGTACCTAATAAATAAACCAATTATGTATTGTGTTATGTAGTGTTCATGTATGATCCCCAATCATATGATTTACTGTTACCTTCCTATTAGCTATAAGCACTCAGTCATCACTCATTTTCTGGTTAAATGCTACTCTTTCTTAATCATAACAGAAAACAGATAAATGTGCAGTATCTTCAAAATTTATTATGTGGATAAAATACAGTTGTCAAACAAGTTTCTCTTTTTACTACAAAAGTGTTAGAAAATAAACAACCAACAGGACAAGCTGCTTCTTTGTTTCCCTTTCTTGGTAAAAACGTTTCAGTCAAGGCTTAGAGAAAACGAGAAGAACTGAAGACAGGCATACGATCAAACAATTCTCAGACGGGCGATAAAGACCTGGTCAGTGAGAAACAAAGGTCAGTCACTTAGATACAATTTAATTCAGTATGACTCCAGTTAAACAGTGAACGGGTTGTGCATTTTAAAAGTGTCCAATAGAGTACACTGTACAGTGTTTTCCTGCACACACACAAAGGAGCACTGAGAGAAAGAACAGTATTACAAACTGAGGGAAAGGGGAGAAAAATGCAATTTCTGGTAAAGATAAATAAATTAAAAGATGGTACAAAGAATCCTGTTGAAGCTGCTGTAGAACCAAAAAAAAAAAATACTGTGTGATTACAGGCACATGATAGGAGAACTTGTGTTTTGTTTTTACACAACTCAACCATCTGATATCAAGCAATACATTTTACATGCTTTTCATGTAAGAGATTGCAACTCTTAGAAGAGTAGAGGGAATATAAAAAGTAAAACTCTTATCCCCCTCTGTGTCAGAAAGACAAAAATATTCAGCCCACTGCTGGACTTTTGTTACAATTCAGATTTGTTACTTTTTTACTACAGTAAACAGTTAACCCCTCATATGTAAAAATAATAATAATAATAATATTAAGAGGAAAATGTTCTAATTCAGGTGCCACTGGAACAATAGTGCGTTGTTATATTCGAGGAAAAACATTGACACAAAACAAGGACATCTAAGATATCAACCCTTATCATTTAAGTACAGTTATTTAAAAAAAAAAAAAAAAAACACGACAGGGTAAAACGGCTCAATAATTATTATTTTTTTTACATTTTTTTTTTTTAACTGATAGGAAAAAATCAAACAGCATTTTGCTTTTTCTACATACAAGTCCAGCAATTTTTGAGCTGCTGTAGAGCAAAGACTCATGCAATTGTTAACACAGCACAAATGATTTTAATTCTATCGGGAAATTGTGGACAGTTAACATTTTACAGCAAACTCAGATAATACTAACACTGCTGTATTATAAAATAGACACTTGAACAGAAACGGACTCACTGTTTTCACTGGGCTGATGGGTGCATGTGTGGAACTGCATGTGATTTAGGGTTACTGCACATCTTCAGTGTAGTGTTAACATGTACACACTTTAAATTTGGCTGGTACACACACGATAAACACCTGGTTCCTCTGTTTATCTGAATTATCAGTGAGCTGATGAGCACAACCCTGACCTGACAAACATGCTAACATTAACGCCCCAATTCCACCTGGTATGAACATGCACACTATATCTAGATCCTGACAGCCGGTCCATGAATGTTTGCATTCATCCTGGTATTAAAACAGCCTCTCATTGTCTTGATTGTGCATGCGATGTGATTAACAAGAAGATGAGCTGGGAGGACACGGCCGACTTCAACTACATGTGCGTTCACATTACAGTAAGCTACCTAGACATGTTGATACCAGGTGTAGGTTAGGTAACTGGGTCAAAATGACATTAGGTAAAGGCAATGAACACCTGATTGTAAACCAGTTCCTTATAAACAAATCCTCAAGCTTCATCCAGAGGCACCGTGTGTCTGACAACATGCTTTTGGTAAAGCACTCCCTGCTTGTCTCAGGAGGCTTCGTTGGCTTGGCTTGGCATCTTGCACATCATCAGGATCTGCTTCAAGGCTTTCTGGACGTCCTCGTCCATCTGACCCTAAAGGTCCAAGACAGACGGTCAGTTAGTCAACTGACTAAAAATAAAGAAAACAACTGCTAAAGTGATTACTAGGTGGATAATATTAAGTGACATTCATTTGAAAAACCTTCCAACGAATCACAAACAAAAGTATCTGAATGCCTGACTTAAAGTTAGTTAGGGTGACCTGATCCCTTAAAAGTGAACATCATTAAGCTGTAGTCCAAGAAGACATAAACAAATGGATGGACTTACCTGAACAGCATAGAGGAGGTGCATTCTGTAAACTGACACTACTTCACTGTGTTGCTTCTTTGACTCCTAAAAGGACATGAGGCAAACCCAAACTTAACAACTGTACTTTATTTATATCAAAGCTAGTGTAAGTAATTTACAGAGCCCCCAGAAGGTTGCACTGTTGTGACTCCAGTAAGGAATAAGCTCATCAGATCTCTCTGATTATAACTGAAGCCTGGGGGTGGCAAACCTGGGAATGTGGCTGTTTCCATGGCTGTGCTTTGGCTGTTATACGTGTGTGTGTGTGTGTGTGTGTGTGTGTGTGTGTGTGTGTGTGTGTGTGTGTGTGTGTGTGTGTGTGTGTGGTGTGACAGATTGTGCTGTAACTTATTACAAAAGCAGTTTAAGGGAACATTTCTGTGACCTTTGTGGAGCTTTTAAACCGATTCGCTAATTATTAATGAGAAATCTTACAGCAAGCTGGTACTGCAGTTGTTTGATTTGCTGCTGCATCGTCTCGAGTTGCTGATTTTGCTGCTGTCGTTTGGAGGGGGAGCAGGAGCTGTAGGAGAGCTGTGATAGGCTGTTTAAGGCATCCTTCAGTTTCACCACCTCTCGAGACAGGTCATCTATCTACAACAAGATAGAACAAGTTGAACAAGTTCACCGTGAAATGAAAATACTTTTAGCTGCCATTTCCTTACTGACCCTCTTGTTCTTTTCTCTCTCTGATGCAGTGTGATTCTCCACCAGCTGTTTGAGCTGACACACAGCATCCTGGGACTCGGCCAGTTTGGAGGTCAGCGTCTGGTTCTCCTTCTCCTTTGACATAACTAGCTCCTGCAGGGCTTCTCGCTCTGCACCATTATCCCGTGCCTGATGGATGGATGAGCGGTTAAGATAAGTGTTAAGAATAGATAGTACTAAATGTTAGAGAGAAAAGAGCCTTTGGAAAGTGGATATGTTGTTTTTGCCTATCCTCCCACCTTCTGCCAGGCATCAGCAGCCTCCAGGGCCATCTCATCCTGCTTCCTGAGGGCCTCCTGGAGGAGGTGTGTCAGATGGTTCACTTCACCTTCCAGCTGCTCCCGCACTGTGTCATGCTCCACGCGGGAGACTGAGTCATCTGGGGTGACATCCTTCTCAGCTGTCAGCCTGTTTGTGAAGGGGACACATGGTAGTAAATAGAAGTACATTTTATTCTAGCAGGGAGGAACATTTAATGGAAATGGATAAACCCAGTAACCCTGTAATTGATGTGAATATATTTTAATATCTTTTATTTTTTTCATTTTCATATTTTTAAAAAAATGAGATAAATGTATTTCTCTAACAATCAAGATTAGTCAGCTTGTTTTTTTCTTTCATTAACTTGCCATTCTACAGATATACATTCCTAAACAAGCCAATTAGTATTAGCTGATAACACTAATACTAGCACTCTATTACCTCATTATGATCACTTTTGGCATCATTATGCTAAACTTGAGGCTGCTACACCACAAGACCTATCGGTGATTTTGTGGTACACTATGTGCATCCTTCTTTTATATATAGTCTGTGCCTTAATTTTATACTCATTTACTGATAATCATTAGTACAATATTAGGTTCTTTTACTTGTTATCATTTCACATTATCCAAAAGGTTATTTATACAGGTGCGTCAATGTATAAGTAAGATTTTTGTTGTAGCCAACCAAGGTGGAGCTCAGTAAAAAATAGGAAACATGTTCATCATCAAAATTTGACATATTTAGTTTTGTGTTTGTGTTGCTATTTTTCACTCACCTGTGTTGAAGAGCCTCCACCTGCGTGGTCTTTTGATGTAGCTCCTCTTTCAAGGCTTCCACCTCATTTTCCAGCTCTTTGATCGCATTACCCAGAGACGACATCACCTGCATTTGATCAGCAAGAGCCACGGAGCTCTGTGCCTGAACCTCTGCCGCCTTCCTCAGTAGTGAAATCTCCTCTTGAGCAGATGAATATTTCTTCTCAGCCTCAGCTAGCAGCCTCTGCAGCTCCTCCACCTTACTGTTTAACACCTGCACCTGTTGTTCCAAAGTTGGAGAGGGGGAGGTACTCTTCTCAGCTTGAGCTTCAGCCAGCTGTTTCTGAGTGGCATTGAGCTGATTTTTGGTTTCACTGTAGGAGCGTGAAAGTTCCCTGCAGCGGAGCTGCAGTCCAGTGATTTCCTCATCTCGGGCAGCCTTCATCTCTTCAAAGTCTTTGGCTGCAGATTCAACAGGCACTGTGCCCTTTAGAGCCTCCTAAGCAACAGAAAGGGGATAAATTGCAGGCCATAAAGATGAATGATATGTGGCGAACTGCATTTTAAAAAGCAGTCTAAAGAAAAAAAAAAAAAAAAACTCTGCTCCTCTGATATCAGCTAAATCTTGAATTGTCAGCCTCAAGCAGAGATGAAACAGACTACAAAGGTTGGACAAATCAATTTTGTTCATATAGAAGAACCCTGCATTTACCTGGAGCACCCTGACTTCCTCCTGTGCCTCCTTGTACAGCTCCTCAAGTTGTGCTGCCCTCTGTTCTTTCTCTTTAGCGCTCTCTCTATCATCCTCCGTCTTCTTCAGTGCCTCTTCCAGACGTTTGATATGTTGTGTTGCTTTATCTACCTCTGACTCTGATTGGGCGAGCTGGGCCTTTAGCTGCGTTACTTCATGTTCAAGTGTGGATGATGTAAGCCTCTGGCTCTCTCGTTCTCTCGTTCCCACCTGTACTCTCAGATTCTCCACTTCCTCCACAGCTTGGTGGTATCTCTCCTGAGTGTCAGTCAGCTTGGCTTGCAGCTCTGCTAGACTCTCCATCAGCTCTCTCTCTCTTCCTCTCTCGCTTTCATTGTCCTCTCTTTCCCTGCTTCGCTCTGGCTTCAGCTGAGCCTGAAGCGACTGGTTTTCCTTCCTGGTTTCAAGCAGTTTTATCTGAACTTTCTCTAATGTCTGCCTTAACAATCTGATCTCCTCTTCGCCTCCTCCTCGTAGTTTCTCCCTCTCGTCTTCCTCCAGTATCACAGAGTCAGCTCCTGGATCTTCCCCTTCTACTTGAGTGGTGGAGGGGACTTGAGGCAATGACTCAAACTCATCCTGGGTAGAGTGGAAAGATGAGTTGGAGGCAATGCTGTTTGGACGACTCCTCTCCTTCAGGTCTTCATTTCCTTGGAGGGATGGATGTTTCTGTGGGATGAGGGAACAGGCAAAAGTGAATGAAAGTGAGTGAGGCTGGAAATACAAAAAGCTCAGTAATGAAACTGCAGCTATGTTTTTCTCTCACATTCGCTTGGATTGATTAATTACAAAGAAAAAAACAGAGGTATTTATTAGACATGACACGATACCACTTTTTATGTCTGATATCGATATCATAAATGTGGATATCTGCCGATACTGATATGAATCCGATATAGTGTATTTTGTAATCAATAAAACTGTTTTTTAATATCTTGCTGCATTTTTTATAAGTTCATACTCAAGTTTAAATAAACAACAACACTAAAGCTATTCTGTTATACCTGTATGCAAAAAATACACTGCACCCAAAATATTTCATAGTTCAGCAACACTGATCAATCTAATGCACTTAAACCTGGACCATCCTCCCTATTCTGGTGTTTTAAAGAGTACTTAGCAGAAATATTAAACAACCTAACTAGCAGGGTTGCCAACTCCCAGCAAAAATATTAGGGAACCACCCCCCACCTCACGATGCTTAATCGACGTAATCAACTTTAATTTAATGTAAGTGTAAAACAAATGCACAGAAATAAGTTATTTTTCTGCAATAATTAAATAGATTCAACATCTTTCTTCAATTCTTCAATTGCAGACTGCACAGATGGTACCTTCCCAAATGAAAAAGTACTATAGCTTACTAGGGTATATATTAGGGGCGACCGTGGCTCAGGGGGTTGGGAATCGCATCTGTAACCGGAAGGTCGCCGGTTCGATCCCTGGGCTCTCTGTCCTGGTCGTTGTGTCCTTGGACAAGACCCTACCGCCTACTGGTGTTGGCCAGAGGGGCCGATGGCGTGATATGGCAGCCTCGCTTCTGTCAGTCTGCCCCAGGGCAGCTGTGGCTACAACTGTAGCTTGCCTCCACCATTGTGTGAATGTGAGAGTGAATGAATAGTGGCATTGTAAAGCGCTTTGAGGGCCCCGAAAAGCGCTATATAAATCCACTCCATTATTATTATTATTAGACTTGTATACAATTATGGATTTCTAGACATTTAATCAGATGACCACTTTGGTTGTAAGATTCAGATAATTATTTATTAAAAGTTAGTCATTTTAAATGAAATAACAAAGAAAAGTATTTTTTGTGCCCCCCTCTCCCTGTTAATGCCCTGCCTAGCCCCCCTGGCAAAACTTTGCTAGACCCGCCCCTCCACAGTTACCAGCTGTCAGCTACATAAAAAAGGATCCTGGTGTTATTTGTCTCTCAGAAACAGTTCATAACTTCCCTTCAACTCATTCTTGTCACCTAAAAGGTAAACCTGTTTCTCCATCACTGTTCAGCTTTGATGATTCAGTAACATCAGGACATCTCCTGGTTTCATCTTCATGTTTCCCTCTCACCACATATCCAAACCGATATAATGAGCAGTAGCTTTTACAGCCGTGGCTCCAGCAAACACCAGCGAATACTAGAAAGTAATATTAAATCAATTCTAACAACAGCTGACCACGCTTAAACGTGCTACTGTTGTTTATCCGCTGGTCTCCTCTTTCTGGCGCAAAGTGGGCGATAAACAAACAAGAAAAACGGGACTTGCGACAGAAAAGCCGACCAGCTGATCATTGATCAGTTTCATGGTTGAAGTAGCAACAGGGGAGGAAGGGGGAGAGAATGAGAGAAGAAGAGGCAGCTGTGCAGCAAAAACAGAATAACTCCAGCTTTGTGTCTTTTTTCCATTCTAGCTGAAGTACGAGACAAATCGATTCCTTTTCTCCTCAATATGAAACTCCGATGGCCAGTCCAGCTGTGGCTCCAAATATCAGTTGTTTAGCTTAACGCGGAAATACTATTCAAACATTCAGAGATGAACTTATACACATTTGCTTTACTTCTCTGGGATAGTTTTCTTCGAAATTAAATGCCGCGGTTTGGAAGCATGTAGTGAGGCTCCAAATGCTCCACCAGACCGCCGACAGGTCTCGAAGAGACAGCCGCTCTATCACGTGACACATACGATACATAATATCGGATTGGTCCATCTCTAGTATTTATATAGCTGTGGGTGTCTTAAGAATAGGAGTCAAATTTTTCATATAAAATATTTTTTCCAATTTATATTTATAAAAAAAATTATATGAATATGAAAATACACTATAAACTTTCACTTTTCTATTCTTACTGAACACTTAGGGCACTTCTTACTACAACCCACAGCCAGTGGCCATGTTTTCTTTTTATCACACAATCTGGTGGATTCAATCTCAGCCACATTTACACAATTTTAGGGCACAGTCACTTTATGAAAATACCACAAAGCTGGGTCAACTGTTTAATTTGATCAGGATTGGCAGATTAATTAATAATGCACACACCCACTAAATTAACAATTAAATATAAGATATTACACAAATGGATTATTGCTCATTTACTCAAGTGTACTGAGCAACACTTAGCAGCATTAAGGGAGGACAGGAGGGATAATTAGAGTGTCAGCTTTATTTATTTAACCTCCTAGGACCTGGCGTCCACATATGTGAACATCACATTTTGAGTTATTTAGACCAAAATATTTAATTTTGCTCTACTAGGGCCTGATATCCACTTATGAGGACATTATACTGCTACTGTTTTATCAAAATTTTAAACGAATATCCTCATATGTGGCTCTCGTTTTTCTTAGGAACAAAAAATCAGGTAAAAAAAAATAAAAAATCTGGTGATTCTTTGTTTTTACACTCATTGGGTCCCAATCAGCCCAAATATCAAAGAGAAGGTTAGAAGGTTAAACAGAAACCAGTGTTGAGTAATATTACGTTTAAAAGTAACATTAAATTAAAACATGTAAAAGTTGGACTACGTTTTGGTTACCAGAAATAAACACACACCGTTGCACGTGACACATAAGCCAGTAAGGTCATTGCACTGATGCATATGCACACTATAGGTTGCCTTCTTTTAAGAATGTGCAGTTTGCTGGTAATCCTGTTGTTGTTGTTAGGCTGAGTTTTTCTGCAGTTTTCCTAGTGCTCCCAGGCATTCAGCTAACCATAAAGAGTACACAAGTTATTACCTTTTTAATATGCTTTAAATAAGCTCTAGGACAAAACTTAGAATGGAAACACAAACAAAAGTGTAATTATTCTGTGTGTTTATTAATGTGAAAAACGGAACAAAACAATAGTATACTTGTAAACTGAATCCTGTTGTTCGAAGTCTTAAACGCTTTCAAAAACCACCGCAATCGTCTTCGTAAGCTTTTCAGGCTCCGGCTTAAATCACAAACAAATGTCACGTAATCTGTAGTTAAACTGACACATTCCTATTTCCTAAGTGTAACGAGCACGCTCAGTAAAGAGGCATTCATCATCTTCATGATTTCCCGCCGGGCATAAAAGGATCAAACACCGAAATACTGTAAGCCGACTTCTTCTGTGCTTCTGTTTTTCTCTACTTCTACTACATTATTTGTGGTTTGTTAAAAAACAGAAAACATTTTTTTAAAAATCTATCACTTTAAACAATCTGCAGTAGTAACCTGGCTTAAACAAGCAGTTTACTGTTGTTTCGTTGATTGTTTTTGGTTGTTTATTTCATAGCTAAACTCCTGAGCATGAATGAATGGGTTACATACCTTAAGTTTGCTTGCAAGTTGCTGGTTTTCCAAAGTGAGAGCCATAATCTTGGCTTGCAGAACAGAAACCAGAGCAGCAGACGCTGTGAAACTTTGCTCGGCCTGCCAGGACATACGCACACATACATTCACATACCAGACTGAGGCATAAAGACAACGCTAAGGACCACTACCTGCCTACTGAAAAACAACACGAGTCGTGGCACGTCTTAAGCTTAGTATAGACCTCCTTCAAGAATGCTGAAAAGCTGTTGTGTTTGTTTAGCACTAAACTACAAAAGCAGGCTGGCTTCTTTGTAAACATATTATACGTAGAAAACTGTTTAAGATTAATCTAAAGTTAAAATATTCAGTTAAAAATATGCACAACACAAACATCTCTGATTCAAGTTTTTCCTAAATGCATGAAAAGAGATTAACTTTCATATAAAATACATATAAATGCAGTATATTGACTCTATGTGGGGTACTCACATGAACAAGGCATGCTAATACTTATTATTAATTTAATTATTTTTCTCCAGATAATTTGGTCTAGTCAATACACCCGGTTTAAAAACCTGCATATATGGAATTTAAATAAAGCACCAAAGTGTTGTCAACTATATATTAGTCACCTTTGTATCCAGCTCAGGACCCGTCACCGTCTCCACCGTTTGCTTCAGGTCTTCGATTGTTTGCAGCAGCATGTTTCTCTCCTTGTCAACCTCCTCTTTCAATGCTGTTCCTCTGATCTCATCTTCCTGTGAAAAAAAGGGGAGGAGAAAGGAGTGACGAGTGGCAGAAAAAACTGGGAGGAAAAAAAAACATCATATGAAGGCTGATGGAAAGAATTTACCCAAGTACTTAAAATGGAAGCCTAAAGGCTAATGCAGCTTTTACTTTCATATTTCTTTTTTAATACCTTGTGTTTTTCTGTTACCTTGTAGTTGAATCTTTTAGGAGTGTCACTTTTGTTGGATGCTGGAGTGCCAGTAGATGTAACAATTGAAGGGGAAGAGGGTCCAGAGCTCTAAAGGAGGATTGTTGCATTAATTTTCCTGATAAATTACTATCATTGATTTGTCCACTTTTAATGTCGCTACCATCTCTCAGACATTTTACAATCCCTAAGGATGTCCTGTACTGCACTGACTGTTTATAGAAACAGCTTGCAAATGCAAACGCCACACTTTCCACAATTTTTTCCTTTGGCCTCTTAATAAAAAATAAAAATAAAAAAAAAGAGAGAGAGAGATATTAAATGCTAAAAGAGTTGTAATCGCTAAACTTTTAATTGAATTTGGATACAAAAACCTTACAATTAAAGCTGATGGTGTGCACTTTGAACCCATATGTATAACATAACTTACTTGAAATGTTTTACTAAACAACTAAAATAACATAAATTATGTCAGTGCATAAAATATACACACTGGCCACGTTAATAGGTTACCTGTTAAACTGCTCAGTATACCTAATACTAAATACCTAATCAGCGAATCACATGACATCAACTCAATACATATAAGCATGTATACTTGGTCAAGACAACCTGCTGAAGTTCAAACTGAGTAACAGAATTTCTGATTATTAAAGAAACTGCTGATCTAATGGGTTTTCCTACAAAAAACATCTCTAGGGTTTACAGAAAATGGTCAGAAAGGGATAAAATATCCAGTGAGCAGTAGTTCTCTGGGTGAAAATTACTTGCTGATGCTAGATAACTGAGAAGCATTGCTGGACTGCGTTAAGCCAATAGGAAGACAGCAGTAACTCAAATAACCACTTGATACGATCGAGGCTTGCAGAAGAACATCTCCAAATCCTCCAAGAACAGGAACGCGAGGCTTTTGATTGGCACAGACTCATCAAAATTAGACAATAGAAGACTGGAAAAAATGTGGCCTTGTCTAATGAGTATTGATTTCTGCTGCAAGATTCAGATAGCAGGGTCAAAATTGTGAGTAAGCATGATGAAAGCATGGATCCATCCTGCCTTGTGTCCAGACAGTCCGCATGTGTAATAAGTTCAAACTGAACATGAGAATGGAGAATCTGATGCTTGGCATATATTCTTTTTTTACTTTGCACCTATTACTAACAACTTAGCATCACTTAATACCTGGGTATTGTTGCTAACCATGTCCTCTAGCATAACATGCCACACCACAAAGCTGAAACAATCTCAAACTGGTTTCTTGAACATGACAAGGAATACAGGGTACTCAAATGACCTCCAATGTCACCAGCTCTTCAGGATGTGGTGAAATGGGAGACTTGCATTATGGACATCTGATGCTAACATGCCAATATGGACCAAAATCTCTGAGGAATGTTTCCAGCCCCTAATTAAATCTGCCATGGAGACTTGTGGCAGTTCTGAAGTCAAAAGAGGCTCCAACCCAGTACTAGAAAGCTGTACCTAATAAAGTGGCCAGTGATTATACATGCACATCAACAGAAAAATTTGGCTGATATTTTCTCACCAGAAATCAGTTAATAGTTTGTCGAAGAGACCTTTACAGATAGTATGTAAATAAGCAATCGCTGATTTTGTTCTTATATTACTTTGTATGAATACACTACAAACATGCATTAATATTAATATGGAGAGTGGCACACTGGTACAAGCTGCCAGACATAGACACATGCATTTACCTGAGGTGGGCTAATGGGAGGTGGAGGTGCTTTTCGTTTTTTGGGAGTTATGATCCGTTCATCACTTATCTTAGCTACTTGATCATGCTGAAGAGCCAGCAAAAGAGGCAGAGAGGGAAGGTGACCAAAAAAAGAGAAAGAAAAGTGGGATTCAGTGCTGGTTAGTAAGAGGAGTCAATCGGTGGGTGCTACAGTAAGAATTAAGGTTTCTTTTTCAAAAACAGCAATTAAAGTTTTTTTTTTCAAAGCTCGGAATTATGACACTAACATATGAGAGAAACTGAACTATATTATTTGTAGCTATGAAACTGAAATTAGTCTGAAGTTGGTTTTATTCCTTATTTTACTTCCTAATTCTATAAATCAGTTGGCAGTGCTAAAATGTTTATTCACTGTCATCCGCTGTGGAATTTCACATGTTTTAGTACTTTTGATGGTCGATATCTTACCTGGGGACTTTTAGGAGACTTCGTATCTGCCAAAAAAGATGGAAAGGTATTGTTAGGTACAACACACTAAACATCTAAGAAAAATTCAACAGTAACAGGAAACCAACTGCAGGTGGCAGTGTTAACTTGTGTTGAACCCAGAGCAGTATGGATCTCTGTCTCACAGGGGCAGTATGTGTGTTTTTATTGGCACTGATCAGGTTTTGGGAGGGCAAAAAAACCCTGAAAGCATTAAGACTGGATCTCACATTGTTTTTGGTTAGGGTTAAGACTGAGATTAGGTACAGAGTAAGTTTCCCTGGAAATGTACTGGTTCACTGCAATGCCCTTAAGGGGGGAGGGGGAAAAAACTAAAAACAAATATGCCTGCCTACCGCAGCCTGAGTGACATTGTCCGCAAAATTTACATACAAACCTTTACTGAATACTTCCTCAACACTTGCATAAAGCCACCTGCACTCACTTCCTATCTTTCTCTGAACTGTAGGTTTGTGTTTATGCACAACTCTTACCTGAGACCTGATGCTTGTTTAGTGCAGCTGAAAGGGCAGTTTTGGTTTCAGAGCTGCCTGAGACCTTAGCGTAATGTAAAACCTCATGGCCTTCTGCATCTACAGCTGACAAGTCTGCTCCTCTCTGAACCAACACTTCAACAACAGATACTGCGTTGGACTCAGTTGCGAGCATCAAGGCCGTCCTACAACACAGACAACACAGCATACTGATCACCACTTCAACATCAATCAAATATCCTACAATGAGCAACAATTTATTTGTAATTTTTTCCCTGTGTCTTATTGTGTGTCGACTTTGTTGGGGTCTTTTTTTGTTGTTTTTTTGTTTTGTATACCTGCCACTGTTGTCAGAAGTGTTGATTTCAGAACCAAAGTCGAGCAAAGTGCTGCATACTTCTGCATGACTGTGTTTGGCTGCCAACAGCAAGGAAGTGAGGCCATCCTATAGGAGAAACAAACATAAAAACGAGAAAACAAAATGACTAAAATCATCCTATAGAGAAAAATAAAAGACAAGACAACATGACACAGATTTAAATGGACGCACACCCACAGCAATATAACTAGTCACAGCGTGGGCCTTGACAGACTATGGTAACTGTGTGTAAGGTGAGAAAAATCTCAGGCCTGTGTGAAAAATGAGTGAATGTCTGCTGCTCTAAATGAATTCCCCAGCAGATAAACAGAAAAAATTCAGATGGTATGTTTAAGATGAAAGAAATAAGAGCATGGGAAAATCCCCCAAATCATATTACTGATTGAGCTCAGCAGGTTGCAGAGAGTTGGTGGATGACTGCAGTATTTCATAAGACAGGCTATCCCATTTTTCTCCAGGACTGTCAGGGTCTGACCCCAAGTGTAACCCTTCACTTAACCTCAGTCTTGTAATGCTCAAGCATAAATATTTGACTGCCTAAGATGGATAAGGGAAATTCCCAGTCTAGAGAGAGCTACTTCATCACAGGCATAAGGGTATACAGTGGCTTGCAAAAGTATTCGGCGCCCTTGAACTTTTCCACATTTTGTCACATTACAGCCACAAACATGAATCAATTTTATTGGAATTCCACGTGAAAGACCAACACAAAGTGGTGCACACATGAGAAGTGGAACGAAAATCATACATGATTCCAAACATTTTTTACAAATAAATAACTGAAAAGTGGGGTGTGCGTAATTATTCAGCCCCCAGAGTCAATACTTTGTAGAATCACCTTTTGCTGCAATTACAGCTGCCAGTCTTTTAGGGTATGTCTCTACCAGCTTTGCACATCTAGAGACTGAAATCCTTGCCCATTCTTCTTTGCAAAACAGCTCCAGCTCAGTCAGGTTAGATGGACAGCGTTTGTGAACAGCAGTTTTCAGATCTTGCCACAGATTCTTGATTGGATTTAGACACCAGACAGGTCAGGGATAGTTATTGAGAAATTTAAAGCAGGCTTAGGCTACAAAAAGATTTCCCAAGCCTTGAACATCCCACGGAGCACTGTTCAAGCGATCATTCAGAAATGGAAGGAGTATGGCACAACTGTAAACCTACCAAGACAAGGCCGTCCACCTAAACTCACAGACCGAACAAGGAGAGCGCTGATCAGAAATGCAGCCAAGAGGCCCATGGTGACTCTGGACAAGCTGCAGAGATCTACAGCTCAGGTGGGGGAATCTGTCCATAGGACAACTATTAGTCGTGCACTGCACAAAGTTGGCCTTTATGGAAGAGTGGCAAGAAGAAAGTCATTGTTAACAGAAAACCATAAGAAGTCCCATTTGCAGTTTGCAACAAGCCATGTGGGGGACACAGCAAACATGTGGAAGAAGGTGCTCTGGTCAGATGAGACCAAAATGGAACTTTCTGGTGGCCAAAATGCAAAGCGCTATTTGTGGCGGAAAAATAACACTACACATCACTCTGAACACACCATCCCCACTGTTAAATATGGTGGTGGCAGCATCATGCTCTGGGGGTGCTTCTCTTCAGCAGGGACAGGGAAGCTGGTCAGAGTTGATGGGAAGATGGATGGAGCCAAATACAGGGCAATCTTGGAAGAAAACATCTTGGAATCTGCAAAAGACTTGAGACTGGGGCGGAGGTTCGCCTTCCAGCAGGACAACGACCCTAAACATGAAGCCAGGGCAACAATGGAATGGTTTAAAACAAAACATATCCATGTGTTAGAATGACCCAGTCAAAGTCCAGATCTAAATCCAATCGAGAATCTGTGGCAAGATCTGAAAACTACTGTTCACAAACGCTGTCCATCTAACCTGACTGAGCTGGAGCTGTTTTGCAAAGAAGAATGGGCAAGGATTTCAGTCTCTAGATGTGCAAAGCTGGTAGAGACATGCCCTAAAAGACTGGCAGCTGTAATTGCAGCAAAAGGTGGTTCTACAAAGTATTGACTCAGGGAGCTGAATAATTACGCACACCCCGCTTTGCAGTTATTTATTTGTAACAAATGTTTGGAATCATGTATGATTTTCGTTCCACTTCTCATGTGTACACCACTTTGTGTTGGTCTTTCACGTGGAATTCCAATAAAATTGATTCATGTTTGTGGCTGTAATGTGACAAAATGTGAAAAAGTTCAAGGGGGCTGAATACTTTTGCAAGCCACTGTAGTTTCTAAAAACTATGAGGAGCAATAGATAATACTCTTCAGCACTGAGTTGTTTAACAGACATTTCCACTGTGAAACATGTTTGGGGGAGGGGGATCCAAGTCTTTCCTGAAAAAAAAAAAAAAAAAAAGTAGGAAAACGAACTTCAAGAAGCACTAACGTCTGTCAGCATAGTTTTGTGTGTGTTTTATATTACAAGGCTGCTGCTTTCACACACCACAGAGAACAGAACTATGCTCTGGGTTCCTCTGAGCTCTGCTAAACACTAACAGGCATGTGTCTGTGTTTGCCCTGTCTGTGTTTTATATTTCTCTGGAATCTAAAAGACAGAAGTAATTTTGTTCTTCTCTGGGTAATAGGTTCAATGCGTGTGTATAAAGGCATGTGGGCGCACAGGTGTATTACTGCTAGTTTGCTGGCATGTGTTACTCGCTGTGTTTCTAACTTGCTGTCATCGTGTCTGACATTTAAAGCCATATTACCCAAATATGGGCAACAGTGTAAACGCTGGGCAGAGGTGATGCATGACAAGTTAACTGTTAGGACAAGGTGTTACAGTCAGAGAGGCCTGTCAATCAAGACAACTAAAATAAAAACACAGCTCTGCTTAAACCTGAATACACTCACCATGCAACAGTATTCTCAGCATTACCATTATATGTTCATTTGCCACCTGAAAACTGGTTTAAATCCAAACAGTGTCTTTGTTTGTATGAACAGGATCCTAAAACCGTCAGTCTGCTGGTTGCATGTACAGTCAATGGCTACTTAATTAGTTACACATTGCTAGCACTGGGTTAGACCTCCTTTTGCTTTCAGGCCCACCATAATACTTCATGGCACAGATTCAACAAGGTGCTGAAAATATTTCTTTAAAACATTTGGTCCATATTGACATGACAGCATCACATAGTTCCTGAAGACTTGTCAGATGACACATCCATGATGACAATCTCCTGTTTCACCACACCACAAAGGTGCTCTGTTGGACTGAGATCTGGTGGCAATTCGAGTACAGTGAACATATTGTCATGCTCAAGAAACCAGTTTGAAATATGAGTTTGGTGAAATGGGGCTTTATCCTGCTGGAAGCAGTTAACAGAAGTTGTCACAAAGGGATACACATGGTCAGTAACAATGCTCAGGTAGGTTGTGGTGTTTTTTTTTTAACAATGCTCAGTTGGTACTAAGGGACCAAAGTGTGCCAAAAAAATATGCCCCCCAAATATTACACTGCCACCACAAGCCTGAACTGTTGATACTAGGCAGGATAGATCAATGTTTTCATGTTGTTTCCACTAAATTCTCATCCAACCGTCTAAATATTGCAGCAGAAATTAAGACTTGTCAGATGAGGCAAACATTTTTCCAATTTGTCCAATTTTAAACTGCAATCTCAGTTTTCTGTTCTTTACTGACAGGACTCGCTTCCAGTGTGGTCTTCTCATGCTTTTTATATTTATAATGTAATAAAACTGAGACACACAGTTGAAACTGCGCTTCTTTTTCTGAGCTATTTCTGAACTATAATAAAGGTTTAATTAAATTTCTTTACACTGACTGAAGGGGCACTTTCACTGGTCCGGCCCACTTAAACTCAAAATGTGCTATATGTGACCCAGAATATAAAATTTGACAGTTTAACTGTTCTATAGTGGTGGTTGTGCAGGAAAATCCCAGTAAATCAGCAGTTTTTAATATACTGAGACCAGCCCATCTAACATCAACAAACATGCTAAATTCAGTCACTTAAATCACCTTTCTTCCCCATGCTGTTTGAACTTCATTGTAATTTTAATATGTTTGTCTGAAACAGGTCTTGCTAGTAAATGAGACATTGAGACTCAGTGGGGCTACCTCTATAAATTAACCTCTATAATTAAAATAATAATAATAATAATAATCAGGTAATCTATATCTTAAAGGCACTGAGTTTCACAACAAGCAGCTGACCAGCTATACCTAATGAAGTTGTTGATTTTGGTCATTAAACATAGAAGATAATGGACCAGACATCTTGGAGCCTAACAAAACCAGATCATTTACAAGTAGCTGCATACTTTCATTTTCTTGTTTCATGTACACACTGATACTGCACATACATGCAGGCCTCTGCATGTGACTATTAAATGTAAGAACAACACCTCTTACTCATGAAAAATGGCAGGAAAATGAATCAGTGGGAAGAGTCTCAGTTCTCAGGTAGTTGAGCACCATTAAAGACAACAATCATTTTATGTTGTAGAAATATTTATCTTTGTTTCCAATCTTGCACTCACCCAGCTACTTCCTTGTATACTGTATATGGATGTTCTCCACTATACGAGCCAAAATTTGACTCATGCTTTAATTTTAGCCATGCTGCCAGGAATGCACACAAATGCTGTAATTTTGCCATGTAGAAATGTTTGAGCTATGACTCGAAAGCAGGGTACACGTATTACCCCAACGCAGATCACAAACTGTGTTTAACATAAGGAAAATGAGCAGTTACACAGAGCCAGTCATTATAAAGACAGGACAGCTGAGCACCTTGTGATGTGAGCTTTCAAAAGGACAGTTCACTTCAAAATAAAATATAAAATTTTTTTCCTCAGTTTGGTATAATTGAAATGGATCCTAACTGCGCCCACCAACCAAATGAAGGACACAGTTATAGTCAATTTCTACAATTCAAATTCAAATTTTATTTGTCACGTACACAGTCATACACAGTACGATATGTAGTGAAATGCTTGGACAACTGCTCGTGACCTAAAGAAAACAAAAAAGGAAAAGGCTATGAATAAGATAGGAAATAAATATGAAAAATTAAAAAGGGTAAATTTAACTAGGAAGGAATAAAATATAAATTAAGGTTAAAAATGAAATAACTGTACAACACAAATTAGAATGAAGGGTAAATTTAACTGGGAGAATAAGATAAAATATATAAATTAAAGTTGAAAATAAAATAACTGTACAACAAAATACACAATATAGAACTATATAAGAATGTATGAAGAAATATAAATAAATATATACACAATAACAGCAGCATATACACAATAACAGCAGCGTGATTTAAGTAATGAAGTGAAACAATGTCCAGAATGTCCAGTGTGTGTAAGAACTGTATGTGTGGGTCAGTACTGTGTGGTGGTGTGATTGAGAGACCGTATCGCCTGCGGGAAGAAGCTCCTCCTCAGTCTCTCTGTGTTGGTCTTCAGGGAGCGGAATCGCTTTCCTGACATCAACAGAGAGAACAGTCTGTTGTTGGGATGGCTGAGGTCCTTCACGATCTTCCTGGCCTTGGTCCAGCACTGCCTGCTGTAGATTGAGTGCAGGTCAGGGAGCTCGGAGCGGATGGTGCGCTCAGCTGACCGCACAACCCTCTGTAGAGCTCGTCTGTCCTGCATGGTGCTGTTCCCGAACCAGGTTAAGATGTTTCCCGTCAGGATGCTCTCTATGGTGCAGGAGTAAAAGTTCCTGAGCACCTTGGAGGGCAGTTGGAAGTCTCTCAAGCGTCTGAGGTGGTAGAGACGCTGACGGGCCTTTTTCACCACGGTGTTGATGTGACAGGACCATGACAGGTCCTGCGTGATGTGAACTCCGAGGTATTTGAAGCTGTCCACTCTCTCCACTGGGCACTCGTTGATGACAGGGGTCTGGTAGTTCCTCTCCTGCTTAGTGCTGAAGTCCACTATCAGCTCCTTTGTCTTACTGACGTTTAGAAGGAGGTTGTTCCTCTGGCACCAGTTCTCCAGATTCCTAATCTCCTTCAGGTAGGTCGTCTCGTTGTTATCAGAGATCAGGCCCACCACGACGGTGTCGTCAGCAAACTTGATGATGGTGGTGGAGCTGGTAGTGGCCACACAGTCATATGTGTACAAAGAGTACAGCAGGGGGCTCAGAACACACCCCTGGGGGGCTCCAGTGCTGAGAGTGGTGGAGGCTGAGACATGTCCGCCCATCCTTACTGCCTGTGGTCTGCCAGTTAGGAAGTTGGAGATCCACAGACACATAGATGAGCTGAGTCCCAGATGCTCCAGCTTGGTGGTGAGTGTGGAGGGAATTATGGTGTTAAATGCAGAGCTGTAGTCTATGAAGAGCATTTTAACATAATTCCCCCTTCTAGTGTCCAAGTGAGTGAGTGATGTGTGGAGGAGATGAGAGATGGCATCGTCTGTGGAACGATTTGGACGGTAAGCAAACTGTAGTGGGTCCAGTGTGTCTGGTAGTGAAGAAATGATGAAGTCTCTGACCAGGCGTTCAAAGCACTTCATCACTACTGAGGTGAGGGCTACAGGGCGATAGTCATTGAGAGAAGCAGGGGTTTCTTCGGGACAGGAACAATGATGGACTCTTTGAAGCATGTGGGGATCACCGACTGAGATAGAGAGATGTTGAATATCTCAGTGAACACAGGAGCTAGCTGGTATGCGCAGTCTCTTAGGATACGACCTGGGATGCCGTCTGGTCCTGCTGCTTTCCTGGTGTTCACTCTCTTGAAGGCTCTCCTTACTTCATGCTCGGAGATGACGAGCACGTTTCCGGTGCTGGCAGTATCTTCCTGTCTGCAGCCGTTAGCGCCGCTAACACTAGCATTGTTGGAGACCTTAGCTGCAGCCTCGAAGCGAGCATAGAAAGTGTTCAGCTTGTCTGCCAGAGTCACGGCCGCGTTCGTCATACCGGTTGTTGGTGCTTTATAGTCCGTTATTGTCCTTAGTCCCCGCCACAGGCTCCTAGAGTCACTCTGTTGGAGTTGTGACTCTAGTTTCCTCCCGTAGCGCTGCTTCGCCTCTTTCACCGCCCTCCGCACGTTATATGACGCGGCTTTGTACGGGTCCATGTCCCCCGTCATGAGTCCCGTGTTGTAGGCAGCGGTGCGGGATCTCAGAGCGTCGCGGATGGTTTTATCCACCCACGGCTTCTGGTTGGGAAACGTTGTGATAGTCTTTGTCTCCACGGTATCATCCGCTAGTTTCCCGATGAATCCCACAACCGCTTCCGTAAACACGTTGACATCATCATCGGAGCTGTTTCTGAACATGCCCCAGTCTGCGTCATCGAGTGCATCCTGTAACGCGGCCACCGATTGATCCGTCCAGCGCGCGACCTTCCTCTGAACCAGAACTTCCTGTTTCAGCCTTTGTTTGTATTTTGGGATGAGGAAGATGGCGGCGTGATCAGATTTGCCAAAAGGAGGGCGGGATTGTGCCTTGTAGCCGTCCTTGACTGTAGTGTAGCAGTGGTCCAGTGTCCTTTCACCTCTGGTGGGGCAGGAGATGTGTTGATAAAAGTTCGGCGCTGCGCGTTTGAGGTTGGCGCTATTAAAGTCCCCCGTCACAATAAGCGCAGCGTCCCGGTGTTGTGTCTGGTGCTGTGTGAGTGCCTCATGCAGCTCGCATAAGGCGGTGACCGTGTCCGCTTGTGGTGGAATATAAACGGCACTTATAATGACCGATGTAAATTCCCGAGGTAGATAAAAAGGACGACACATGATGGACAGCAGTTCCAGATTTGTTCCAACGTTCGCACTGTTGCACCAGTTGTTGTTCACCATTAAACACACGCCGCCTCCCCTTGACTTCCCCGAGTCCCGTGTCCTGTCCATGCGGTGAACCGAGAAGAACTCGGCCGGCTGGATGGCGTGGTCCGGCACCGCTGGGTTCAGCCATGTCTCGGTAAAGCAGAGGAGATTGCAGTCCCGAATGTCTCTCTGGAACTTTACCCTGGCCCTGAGGTCGTCAAGCTTGTTCTCCAGTGACTGGACGTTGGCGAGCAGGATGCTAGGCAGAGGTGTGCGGTGTGCACGAGCTCTCAGCCTGTTCCTGACGCCGGCTCGCTTCCCTCTAGGCCGCCGCCGCTTCCCTTTGTTCTCCCTCAAGATCTCACTCGGCCAGCTCGGATCCGGAGTTAAAAACTTCGAATTGTGAGTACATTGTAAACCAATAGAAACAAGAGTGTCACTGTCATACCTAATGTACCCAATGGTGGTGATTTTGCCGATTTAGAAACGCTGAAAACTAACTTAAAAAACAAAGACAAAGAAAAAGTGGTCGGAGCAGTCGTGACGGCAGCCGACCTCACCGGCGTCATCTTTAAAAATTTATGATTATTTCACAAGCAAGACTCTACGATTATGCCCTCCTTCACATTTTTTAAAGCCTTCCTGCAGTGATAAAGTTGGCAAGTATATCACAGCTCAAAGGGCAACAGTTCCTACATGAAGCGGCTAACAACTAGCAACCAGTTCATGATTTCTGTAAAGAGACACCGCTTTTTCTGACTTTTTCAATGCATTTTCTTTTCTTTTGCTTTGAGCACCACACCTCTGTCTTCAGCAGGTAGCTCCAACATTTAGCAACTGAATCCTAAGCAATCTAGATGAATAAACAACACTACAGCTCAGGGGAACTTGTACGTTTATGGTATACTACAACCTCAGATGAAGCTTAATTGTGTTTGCAGCATTTCTGCAGTCTTAGACTATTTCAAACATATCTTACTACAACACTGTATTGCAGTAGTTGCTTGTGTATGATCAAGTTTATTCCCAGTTGCTCTGTTTAAAGGGGCTCCTTCAGTTATGTAAAAGTAGTGCAGAAATATTACTTTACAAGTAAAATGTAAACATACTTCATTACTCAGGTAAAAGTAACTTAGTTAAGATTTTAAGTGACCACAGTGAGCATACTCTATCCACAGTTGCTCTCTCACTGTGTGATAATTATACATCAGTGTGTAAACAATTTACTGCACTACTTGCTCAACCTAACTGTTTAATAGATAACAGCTGAATGTGTAATACTACATCATATGAATATATGAGCACATCATATCAATGTCAAATTATAACAGGCAATAAAAAAGTATCTAGAAATGCCAAGAAACGGAGAGTAAATAGTAGAGTAAAAAATCTCAACCCACTCAAATCCAAATACACGGATGCTGAAGAATTATGAGGGCATAACAATGAATTGCGCCAAAGCTGAGCTTTAAATATTATGCTAATTTTCAGCTCCACAGTTTTATTCTTGGACTCTTCTACAGCTTTGCAGAGTTCAAAAATAATCCTTATTATATTTTAGTCATGTCTTAATCTATGAATATTTTGGGAAGAGATATTAAAGGCACTTAAAGAGGTATTCCACCAAATGATCTGAAGATGCCACTTCTTCAGATGGGTCAAATATTAGAGGAATACTGATGAAAGAGCTAAATGTAGGCACTAATCAAGCCCTTCATAGTATACCAATTAGATCAAGAAATAGATATCAGGTGGAACCAACAACATGCTCCCTTAGACTTCAAAAAGATGTCTATCAAATGGAGGTGTCTGACCATGGTGATCATGACTTGGTGATTAGATCTGAATTCAAAACAATACAAGTATTGTTTAGTCCATCTTCTCATGCATACACACAACAGCAGGATTTTCGTTTCTTTCTTCTTTCCCTCTCTTACCATTACTTTTGTTTTTGCTGTTATTTATGTATATTTATTTTAATTTAGTTTATCTATTTAATTTTATACCCATTTCCACAATCTGTGTATTTACTTTACCAGTTTTGTTAAGATTTCAAGCTATGGCACACATGGCTCCAAAACAGAAAAGCATGAATTTGTATTGCACATACTTTAGTGCAGTCCTTCAGTTCATCTTCTGAAATAAGTCGTTTCAGCTATTCTAAGTTAGCCTGCCCTTTAAGTTAGCTTTCTTCTGATTGGCTGCTGCTCTGAAACACTTTTTTTTTTTTTTTTTTTAAACAGCAGGTAGATGGGACTGCTGCACTCACAGCCGGAACTGTGTGCCTGAGACGACCATACAAGGACATCCACTGTCAATGACATCATAGAAGAATCAAGAGTAGGAAAAAACTTTGGCTCACAGAGATTACTTGTACATATCCTGGCCTCTTTATCTGAAACTTTAAAAATAAATGACAGAAATCAAGCAAAGGTTTCTCCTCCCCTTTCGTCCAACAGCAGTAAGGTTTCATATTACAGTTTACATTTACCTCTTCTCCTCTATACACATTCTTTGACACATGTCAGGCCTAGCAGCTGTCCCTCTGTTTCTTTCAAGATATTCCTGAGGTCATCTGGATCCGGTCTTTTATCAGTTCCCAGAGTCAGAACCAGACACGGAGAAGCTGCATTCAGCTTTTATGCTCCTTATATCTGGAACAAACTCCCAGAAAGCCTCAGATCAGCTGAAACACTCAGTTTATTTAAATCCAGGTTGAAGACTCACCTATTCTCAGCTGCATTTGAATAAAGCACCAAATCCACACTTTTAAGCTTAAATTTCAAAACTTACATTTAACTACTGATTTTATCTATTGTTGATTTTATATACTGTTTTGTTTGTTTGTTAATTAGTTTGTTTGCTTGTTTTAATCAATTTTAAATCATGCTTTTTATTTGTTTTTGTTTCTAATGTCTCTGTAAAGCACTTTGAGTCACCTTGTTGTTGAATTGTGCTATACAAATAAACTTGCCTTGCCTTGCCTGAGTGTTTGTTTAAGTCACAAATATATAATCAGGTACAGAGTTACTCCATAGTGTATTGCAAAGCAAAACATCCCTGGTTAAATCCCAGGAGGAAACATCCCATAAGGCATCCGGCATTTAAAAAAGTAAATAAATACACGCACACACGTGCATGGTGACCTCTTGTGAATAAGAGAACAGCTGAAAGTAACTTATATAACCAGGTACAGATATATATTACAGCGTATGCCCGAGGCTAACAAGCCGGCCTGCATTCATGCATTCACAGTCTACATGTCCACAAAACAAAGAAAGAGCTTTGCAAACCTCACATACAGATTTTCAGATTTCGCTGGCTGGACCACTTTCATTCAACAAGAAAATATGAATACCAAAATTCAAATTGCACCACTATTTACAGTTAGATTCTCACCAGTCCAATATGCATCAAGAAAAATGTTTTGTCTATTATTTATTGTCTATTATTGTCTTACTATTTTATGAAGAATACAAGTAAAAGTCACAAGAAACTGGCAGGGCCAGGATTTGAAACTACACTTAAGCTACAACTCCAAAAAGCACACGGTACAAAGTGGTCACAAGAACCAGTTTAAGAAGCTTGAACATACAAACTGCCATTGATTTAAACATGAAAAATTGCTAAAATTAATTTTAATCGGAAACAACAGAACATCTTTTCATATAGGCTGACAGACCATCAGTTTCTGTTGTACACAAATGCACACACACAAAATTTCATGCTCACACAACCCCAGCCAGACAGAAACCACAGGCATGGTGCGTCACTGCAATGGAGACCACATGTCTGCGGCTTGCATTCCCACAGTACGCTGATTTTTTTACCCCACACACACACACACACACACACACACACACACACACACAACAATATTAATCCTCAAGCAGTCAGTTAATGAGGAGCCTTTATAATGTGGATTAACAACTATTTGACATAAAACAATCAGAGTCAATAAACGGACAATGATTCCTCAAACAAATTCAATACATTCCTCCCTGGAAATGGACTCATTGAAGCACTTTTGTGGTCTTTCTTCTGTTTCAGAGCCCCCCCAATCTATTGAGCCAAAATAAGTCTGGGGAATGGACGAAAGAATGGAAGTACATACTGTGTCTTTAAGGTTGATGGGGCTTTTGAGTTCACACAGCAGTTGGACAATCTGGATGTTCCCGCTAGCAGCTGGAAGGGGGTGAAACAAAACAAGAGAAATTAAAACAAGAGAGTGAGGAAAAATAGGATTGTGTTTAACAGAAACTAACTGGGCTAAAATGCATTTTAGTCACTTACGACCAAATATGATGATTTTATTCAAATAAAATTAGAGCTTAAAACTAGTAGATATTATTCCACATCCCCAAAGCATAGCAGCCTTTTTTTTTTTTTTTATATCAGTGACTCTCAAGATCTTGATATACTTACCAGCGTGATGCAGAGCAGTCTTTCCTGATCCATCTACAGCATCGATAGGACATTTACTCTGGATAAAGTGGGAAAGTTATTAGTAACAATAGCATACAGTATACGCATACAGCATATGCAATGACTATTGTTAATCAAGTGAAATCATGAAAGGCCCCAAACAACTCAAAATATACGTTTTAAATTTGGTTTGAAGTATCTGTGTGTTGCTTGCTTAATTTCAATTTTTTTTATAAACTGTGTATACACACTGGAGTTTATTATCTGAGGAACTGATGCCACAATCTGTTTGCCAGTGGTGCTTCAGGCAAATGCAATTTCATGTAATATTAGGTTATACCATAAATTCATACATCTGCAGTAAACAATTGTGGCGCGGGTGTGGTCTCTGGCCCGCTGCAGAGGAGGGCTGGCATGATGAGCTCCCGGGCTAGTGTTGGGGTCCAACGTCACAACAATATATGACTGAATGTTTTTGGTTCTTCTCTTTTTCACAGTACTGTGTTTTGCTATATACAAAAAGACTTGAATGACTATTTGATCAGCCAGGTGCATGTTGCAGAGATGCTGCCGACTATCACGAGGAAGTGAGGTCAGCAGATCAGAGCTGGATGTGTGTGTGTGTGTGTGTGTGTGTCTCTGCTAAGATCTGCTGACCAAAACCCAAACACGCACACACAAGAATCAGCAGATTGAAGAAATGAAGCAATAACATTTTTTGGTTTCAGGCATCTTCACTGAACAGTAAGATGATTCAAGATGTGGGTTTCACACACTGTTATTCATAAACAAGAACAAGTGGTCCTGCTGGGTGACACTGACAGTCACAATCAAAACAATCTTAAGTTAATATTTATATCAGTTCTTTGTTGTATAACACATCTTGAAGTCATGTTGCCTAATCATTTATACCCAACATAATTTATAGCCCTTATATTAAGAACTATGTCAGCGGTCCACAACCTTTTTTGCGCCATGGACCAGTTTATGTCCGACAATATTTTCACAGGCTGGCCTTTAAGGTGTCGTGGATAAATACAACAAAATAACACCAGTACCAGTACAAAAAAGGGAAGATTTATTCATAACACACAGGAAAAGACCCAGGGAAATTGAGTTAACGTTAAAAATGCTTAAAAAACAAACAAAAAACGATAAAAACCCTGAAAACCATAAATTTCACACCCAAGCCTCAACTCTCGCGGCCCAGCGTTGGGGACCACTATGTCTCATCTTAACACTGAGAGACCAGGGTATATGTATTTTAAATATCTGGCTTGACAGACTGAATCAATTTCTTTTTAATTCAAAGGCATTTGGGGAGGGAAATTAAATCGTTTTAACTTAATAAAACCCAACTTCACTTCATGAGCTTTACCTGAATGAGTTTTCTGCAGCATTCGGTGTGGTTGTTTTTGGCAGCCAGGTGTAAAGGACTAAAACCTACACAAAGGGGAAAAAAAGAGAAAAACATGCACGCAGCAAGAAGACAGGCAAGTTGAGATAACGTATGTGAAATCTTATGTATCAGACAGTACATTACACCTGTTCATGTTACAGTATTTACAGTATTTATAGAGGGAAACTCTCAAATTTATGCAGAAACTATTTTTTAAGTTATAGTGAATATAGCTATACATACCAGCAGCATCAGTGACTGACAGGTCAGCTCCATGAGCCAAGATGAAAGAGAGGCAGTCTATCTGACCACGAGCAGCAGCTACATGAAGACTACACACACACACACACACACACACACACACACACACACACACACACACACAATTAAAAGAACAAATTACACACACAGTACTTTGTTGCCAGTAGTTTTACAGCAACACAGATGCTTTTAACAGTTTTACAAATATTATAAAACATGGTGCAGCTCTGGTGAGAACCTTATGCTGCAGCAGTGAGTGCAAATAAAAGATTAAAAAAATAAATAAATAAAACGTTCATCTACTTTTCTGATTGCTCGGCCACACTAGTCCTCCATCTACGACTCTAAATTACACTGAAGAGTGATTTCTTAGTCTCCAATTAAAAGTTTTCACATTTTAGGAAATAAAGTTATTTGCTCACTCGCCTAAGTTTAGATGAGAAGATTAAACTACTCCCATATCTGTTAAATGCGACGCTCTGGTCCTTATAATGTAATACACTTATGCTTAGTTTCTTTAATCCCTCTCAGCAACTTAGCCGACTCAGCGTCTTCCTAGAGCCTCCTCTTGATTTTCGTTTCTTTTTTCTTTTCTTTTTTTAAGCATGTGTGTTAATTAGAGGCTGTTGTATTTAGAATTCATAAACTTTGGACAGACCCAGTCTAGCTGTTTCCTTCTGCCTCTGGTCTTTATGCTCAACCAACTTTATATTTAGCAGAAAGGCATGGGAGCACCTCTTCTGCTCCAACTCAACATGAAACAAAATACGTGCACTTCCCAAAGGGTCAAACTATTTTTTTTAAAACCGTGTAACGAGTATGAGATTTGATCTTGTTGATACAAAAGCCAGTATTAATTATGCTTACAGATCAGATCCTTTATTGAAAGTAAAATATCGATTTCTTAATTAATATTCACCATGGAGAAGAAAAAAGTAGGTCTTCAGAGCTTTTTGACTGTCAGTGTTTCAGTCAGTCTTACAGTAGAAGAAGGTATTCACGTGACCCAGGTATGCAAAAGCTCCACTGCCACTGTTTTGCAATATGCAACTGCCAGAAAAACATGTCAGCACTGATAAAAGCAATGGATAAGCTTGGAAGTGATAGTATTTTAGGGAAGCTTTAGCTATAGCAAAACTAAATAAGTAAAAGAAGTTATTGGGCACAGCTTCAGTTCTTGCAATAAATACCCATTTACTGACCATTTCTAGAAAATCTGGTAAAGCGCTGACTTGTGAGCAGGAATGCTGTAAGTCGATATGACTGCGTATGCAAAAAAAAATTGCCCTGTGTATGCACTGTGTGCGCAGGTTTGTGCATATGCATGCAGCAAATGATCAATACGACCTCTTTCCACCTCAGTAAGATGAACGGGGGGAGGGCAAGCTCAGCCTTCCATCAGTGTGTGCGTAGGATACACATTCACACACACACAAACACACAAGTATGTCTACATGCCTTTCAGTCAGGTTTTATCACCATAGAGATACTGTAGACTCCCCCTTCGTGCGTGCTGAAAAGATCGGAGCATTGCGATTCCAAGCCCACACATTTGCCATGACTTACAAAGGCTTTGCATGCATTTGGATGTGTGTTTCTGTGTTCTAGCAGCACACAGAGGAAAAGGCCAAGGATGTGAACTACAGGTGAATGGGAAAATAAATGAAAACCTACATATTTGTTTTTCACTGCATTTATTCCTGAGATTTGATTTTCCTGGCTTTGTGAGAGCTGCTCTACAAATCAAGGTCAGAGGTGTTGAGTTTCAGAAAAAAAAGAAAAGGGTCAAATATTAACACAAGCCTCTGCGTTATCACTAATACTAAGCGGTGACGCAACAGTAACCTCCACTGGCTCTGCGGAAGTGAACTTGCTTTCAAAACATAGAATCTCAGAGAGGCTGAATGAATGTCACCGTTTCAAGAAAAAGTAAGAGACATATTTTTAGATTGGCCATTTATTTTTAAAACTGTGCTGTGGAGCATGAAAGCAGTTATATAAGGCCATTACTTGAGAATCTGAGCATATAGTATAGACATATGTTTAATCTTTGAATTGAAAGGAAATGAGAAAATTCACTGTGCTTTTCTGGATATTTATTTTAAAACATGTGCAAGCTTGCCAGACAAAACCATGTTGGTGTCAACACTTAATGCATTTCTCTGGTTCGCAGCCTCAAGTCAGTTTGCTTCCCCCATGTCATCCTCATTCTACAAAAAGCACTGCAGACTGTGATCTCTGTGTGTCTATATCAACAAATTAGTTTTTATTTTAAGCAAAAGTTATGCTTTGACTTTATCGTCACCTCAGGAAAATCAAATGGAATTCTTGCACTGGAAACATAAACATTTAAATACCATCAGAAAAAAGTAAGTGGATAAGTCCAAGACCACTTACGCTGATTTGCCTTCACTGTCCAGCTTTACAGGATTGGCACCTTTCTTGGCAAGAAGGGATGAGACTTTCTCAACCTCGCCATGCTCCACTGCAGCAAGCAAGCGTTCATCGTTTTTGTTCCACTCATTTGTCTAAAGACAGAGGACAAAGAAGGAGAATAAAAGGTGGTGAAGAATATACGAAGACTACACAAAATATAAATATACAAATATATAACCCCATAAGGTTACAGTTAGGTGAGACGCTGTTAAATGGCAAGAATTTCATGTCAGCAACACATCTCAAAAAAGTAGGGACAGGGCCATGTTTACCACTGTGGAGATGTAGCGTTGACGTTGCCTTTCCACAGGCAATGATGCACTCCTGTACCATCAGAGATGGATGGTCCCTCTCCTCTTTAGCCCAGAGGACATTCTGTCCAGGTTTTACAAAAAGAATTTTAAATTTCTGACGATAAAACTATGTTTCTGGAAGTGAACCCAAACAGTGACTTCCATGAAAGAATCATGCCTGTTTTTAATGCAGGGCCACCTGAGAGCCTAAATAATATAGACATCAGATACTGATTTTTGGCATTGTCACTTGCACACATAGATTTTTCCAAATTCATAGGATTTATTGAAATTATGTACTGTAGATGATGAGATATTCAAATTTTGCACATTTTTCCACCATTTGTAAATGCAGCTTTTCAGACTGGTGAACCTCTGCCCATCTTTAATTCTTTAAATCTCTGCCTCTAAGATGTTCTTGTCATACCCAATCATGTTACTAACCTGTTGACAATTAACCTAATTAGACAGAAACTATTCTGCCAGCTTTTTCGTCTTAGTACCGCTTACTTTCCAGCTTTTTGTTGCCCCATGTAAACTTTTGAGATGTGTTACTGCCACCACCTTTTTTTTTTTCTTTTTTTTTTTTAAATGCTACACTATCCCAGTTTAAATATTTTCTTATTTTGTTGTGAATAAACTATGGGTTTTATGATATTTGCAAATCAGTGTGTACTATTTTTATTGTATTGCATACACTGTCCCATATTTTTTATATTATCAAAGACTTTTACTGACTTTAAGACTTATCTCCTATCTACTAACTTATCAAATAATATCAATAATAATGTGAACAAATGGTATGCTCCATTTGTTAACACTCATATCAGCATGTTTACTTTGCAGTCAAAGTCACCGTGATGCCCAAAATGTGAGTAATGTTTCTCACAGGGAGGAATGTTTCTCGGCTCTGCTGTGGCCCACACAAAACATTTGTTATCATATGTGTACAAGAGCACACACTCACAGTATCCAGTCTAGACACACTCACCAAAGAACGCATACACAAACCAAATCGTCCTTTATACCACTGATAGGCTGCTCACACAGAAAGAAGTCAGCTATTGGAAAGCTTCTAGCCTGATCTCATTCAAACACCATCTTGCTACAGAGCAGTTTGATAGTACAAGATACAGCACAGCAAGCTTTAATTGCAGGATACAGCTATGAAATGAGCAAGATTTGGCATAGCTGAAACACTTCTATAATGACCTACTTTATTAACAGGAAATGTATTTAAGGAAACCTTTACTGGGGAATATTGGAAGAGGTTCCTTAAATCTAATAGCAGAATCAGGGAGAGAACTGAATCCATGACCCCAAACATAACAGCAAACAAGTTCATGCGTCAGCTATTCCTACAAACACCTGTGCATATTAGGATGCAGTACAGTATTAGATCTTGACCTGATAGCCCACTGACCTACACGTGACAAGGAGGTGAACTCTCTGACTCTAGAAATACCTGTGGTGGTAGACTGGATGCTATTTTAGGAGCGCAATAAGCAGGCAAAGCAACACAGAGTGTAAGTAACCTCTGTGGCAAACACCCAAATGCAACCACTGCAATACATTTTGCACAACTGGTGGAAAAATGCTGGGCTATAAAAATCCTGTCACTCCTGTCACCGAAAGAGCAAAGATGACCACTGAGCTCTGCAGCCTAATAAGCCACAAGGTAATTAACAGATTATTGAGTATGAAAAAATATTAAAATGTGTTTGTGTTTTCAAATGTAATGTGTAAGATGGCTGAGAACAGAGGAGTATTCCTGCTATTTTTTAAAAGCTAACTCTGGAAAAGCAATTCTTATCCAGCTGTAACTCAATACCACCCCCACGCACACATGATATCCATGTGGTAGCACGAGAAGGTTCTCTGACAGACTGGAAATAACAGATTGATTAGAAAAACATTCAGCTGGACATTGAGAAGACACAGGAAAAAAAAAAAAAGGGGGGGGGGGGGGGGGGGGTAAGATTTGAGGTGTGCAAGTTGAAGATGGGCTCTATCAGGCACATGTAATACATCCAAGAACCATTACAGATTTGATTTTAAATAAATTACAGAGAAACACTCCCTTAACACACATGGTGTTAAAATATAGCAACGTAACAAACAAGACTGGAAAACACCTGCACACATGCTGTACATGTGACAAAACATTTAATAAAGGGCTTTTAAATGTTTTATTAATCTCACCACACCACATACAATTATTAGTTCTTTCATTTAACCAAGAAGCCCCACTGAGAGCCAACTTCTTTTAAAAGGGAGAACTGTTTAAGGTGGGAGCCATATAAACTCAAAACATGCACAAAAACAAAAGTGCACATTATATGTTAATGGAAAAAATACATGCAAATATAACTTCTGTTTGTTTACAAGAATACACAGGAACCTTTAAATTAACAGGTTTTTACAGCTTTCGGGTTTTATTTCCACCAGAGGACTAAGATTTACAACTAAACCCAAAATTTTGGGAGGAAAAAGCAAAACAAGGCTATTTTCACACATTAACTGCCATATATGTCACATGTTGGAAATTATCTGAGACATATTAATTAATTATTAGTTAATTAACTAAAATTGCTTTTTACTTTTACATTATTGTAAGTCTGGTGATTTCCTACATGCAGAATGTACTTCAATCACTCATACAACATAGTTGTGCTTGGGATTGGAATAGAAATGACAAAAATGAGGTTAGAAAATAGAAATTAATACCAACTCTGTGCTTGTTTCCCCAAAACTTTGACTAATATAAACAAACAAATATAGTTTATTTACACAATTCAAGACATTTAATTAAACAGGGACAGTACTTGTTTAGTGTGGCCAGTGCTTTCCTTATCTTGTTTTGTGGAAACCAGGAAGGGCAGAACCTACTGTGGTAATTGAGTGCCTATGTAATCCAGAAATAGTAGCAAAACAAACCCACCCCCTTGGATGACAGACTGAATATCAAAGCAGTCAGAGACACTTATTACTTAATTATAAATACTTGCAAAAACCCACCCTATGTGCTCTCTGGGCACTTTTTCAAATTCTTCATTTCACATTTACTGGAGAGTTGAACAAATTCCAGTATGAATGCAAATTTTGGTGAGTGTTAAAGTTACATTTGGTTGACATACGCTGAACATGTGACATGAATCAAATGCAAATGGAAAATGTAACAATGCATTTGCAGGGTTATGATGAAATGAACGTAATGTATAGGAAACTCAAAAGAGTTGGTATTTATAATAAATATGAAAACATATAGATGTACATAATTGCTATATGCATGGCGATGTTTGTGCAAAGTTTCATTCAGATTGGCCCACCCATTAAGGAGATAGACTAGGCTATTTAATACAAGCTGAAATTAAACTAATGCCTTTTCCTTGAAATGTGATCACACCCAAGGAAGAATAAAGCTCCCCTTAAAGATGGTCGGTCATACAAGCCTAAGGATCGGTGAGCTGAAGTGATGTATTTTTTTCAGTCAGGAGTTTTACTCCGCTATAATAAACGCCACTAGTACAAGCGTAGCATCACCCTGCATATTTGCTTCAGTGGACATTTTTTCATGCTTTTGTTGGTTGTCAGTTACTTTGTTTCAAAGAACTTCAGAATATTTAGGTCAAAAGAACAGAGTAGAATGGCCCACTATCCCCATCTTTTAATTACTGCCTACTTCACAACATCTTTCACTTTTAGTACACTTCATCTAAAAGCCTACAATGTCTACAGTGTAGGGCGACACTTTAAATCATTTTTACCACTTCGCACTATTTTCAAGCAAGTCTTCCTTCCTGTGCAATAAAGTACTATGCTGGTTCTTAAACACCTACACAACAGGTGATGATATAGTTGGGATACAGTGGGATAGTGAATGCTGTGGTCCCATTAACAAGAACTGCATGTTGGGATAAAAATTGCCACTAGCACTGATGTCTACTATAACATGATCGCTCCTAATGGCCTACAGTATGTGGCTTTGCAAAGCCGAAGAAAGAATGAAGGGCAGTCGGATCAGAGCAGCATGACAGCAATAGCGTTAGACTACATTGTATTGGACAGATTTAAGTGGAGCGGAATGCACTGCTCCACTTTCAGCCACATACACAACTGGTGTCATCAACGGGAGGCTGATGAAATAATCATGTAGTGGCAGAGGTGATGTAATATCAGCAAAGATGTAAGCTCCAACAAAAAGGTTGAACAAGAAGTGTATTTTCAAGTTTTTCTACAACAAAAAAAAAATGTATACAAATGTAAGACAGGCTTGGGGCATCGGGGGATTCCCCAAGAGCATCTTTCTCGGAGGGCTCAACCTGGGGTTGCGGTCATGGCCTATTAAGGGCTCTGTTGGCTCTTAGGTGACGGTTTTCTCGTGGCTGCGTGCAGCGGGGCCAGGGGAGGGTCTGTGCTGACGGTTACTGACCTGGTAGCCTGGCTGCCCCTGGGTGGGTCCGGGACGGGCGTGGGGTTCTGTAGGTGCTCCGTCTCTGGGCTGGGGCCCTGGCTGGGCCTTGGGGGCTTGGGTCCTGGTTGGTGTGTCGCCGGGATTGTGGGCGGGTGGGTGTATGGGGGCCTGGCCCTGGCGCAGGGTTCCGCCAGTGCATCGAGCCACCTGGGGGGCTCTTCAACTGGTGGGGGAGGCTGTTACATCATGCAGGAGGTCTCCTCTCTTCAGGAACTCACTCTGCAGGAGGGGGAGATATAGGAGAGGTGGAGGAAGATCTCAGCCTGGGCGTCTATTGTCTTGTGTAGTCTGGAAGCTGAGTGGATGACGGGGTGGGTGCAGTTTTCTCTGTGGTGGGGCCGGGCGGCGCTGCTGAACTGGGCCCCGGTCCGAATGGGCCTGGGCCCCCTTTCCCTGGCGGGTTGCGAAGTATGGGGATGCCTACTGGGGTCAGTGGGGGAGCTGGCCCCAGGGAGGGGTCACTTGCCCCTCCCTTCCTTCCCTCCTCATCTCTACAGGGAGTGCAGAATTATTAGGCAAGTTGTATTTTTGAGGAATAATTTTATTATTGAACAACAACCATGTTCTCAATGAACCCAAAAAACTCATTAATATCAAAGCTGAATGTTTGTGGAAGTAGTTTTTAGTTTTAGCTATTTTAGGGGGATATCTGTGTGTGCAGGTGACTATTACTGTGCATAATTATTAGGCAACTCAACAAAAAACAAATATATACCCATTTCAATTATTTATTTTTACCAGTGACACCAATATAACATCTCCACATTCACAAATATACATTTCTGACATTCAAAAACAAAACAAAAACAAATCAGCGACCAATATAGCCACCTTTCTTTGCAAGGACACTCAAAAGCCTGCCATCCATGGATTCTGTCAGTGTTTTGATCTGTTCACCATCAACATTGCGTGCAGCAGCAACCACAGCCTCCCAGACACTGTTCAGAGAGGTGTGCTGTTTTCCCTCCTTGTAAATCTCACATTTGATGATGGACCACAGGTTCTCAATGGGGTTCAGTTCAGGTGAACAAGGTGGCCATGTCATTAGTTTTTCTTCTTTTATACCCTTTCTTGCCAGCCACGCTGTGGAGTACTTGGACGCGTGTGATGGAGCATTGTCCTGCATGAAAATCATGTTTTTCTTGAAGGATGCAGACTTCTTCCTGTACCACTGCTTGAAGAAGGTGTCTTCCAGAAACTGGCAGTAGGACTGGGAGTTGAGCTTGACTCCATCCTCAACCCGAAAAGGCCCCACAAGCTCATCTTTGATGATACCAGCCCAAACCAGTACTCCACCTCCACCTTGCTGGCGTCTGAGTCGGACTGGAGCTCTCTGCCCTTTACCAATCCAGCCACGGGCCCATCCATCTGGCCCATCAAGACTCACTCTCATTTCATCAGTCCATAAAACCTTAGAAAAACCAGTCTTGAGATATTTCTTGGCCCAGTCTTGACGTTTCAGCTTGTGTGTCTTGTTCAGTGGTGGTCGTCTTTCAGCCTTTCTTACCTTGGCCATGTCTCTGAGTATTGCACACCTTGTGCTTTTGGGCACTCCAGTGATGTTGCAGCTCTGAAATATGGCCAAACTGGTGGCAAGTGGCATCTTGGCAGCTGCACGCTTGACTTTTCTCAGTTCATGGGCAGTTATTTTGCGCCTTGGTTTTTCCACACGCTTCTTGCGACCCTGTTGACTATTTTGAATGAAACGCTTGATTGTTCGATGATCACGCTTCAGAAGCTTTGCAATTTTGAGACTGCTGCATCCCTCTGCAAGATATCTCACTATTTTTGACTTTTCTGAGCCTGTCAAGTCCTTCTTTTGACCCATTTTGCCAAAGGAAAGGGCGTTGCCTAATAATTATGCACACCTGATATAGGGTGTTGATGTCATTAGACCACACCCCTTCTCATTACAGAGATGCACATCACCTAATATGCTTAATTGGTAGTAGGCTTTCGAGCCTATACAGGTTGGAGTAAGAAAACATGCATGAAGAGGTTGATGTGGACAAAATACTCATTTGCCTAATAATTCTGCACTCCCTGTAGCTGCCTCCCTCGTCCTGCTCCACCACAATCACCCACACATGCAGGGCCTTGGGGTAAAGGTGTGTCACCAGGGTGCAGGGGAGGCATCCCCCCCTCTGTCCCCTTCTGGCTGCCTGTGCCTCAATTTTATCCCACAACTTAAAGACATTCACATTATTCACACTCTCATAACACATACATATACGATCTTGGGGGTGGGCACGCTACACCGAATCCAAAAGACCATCAGGGTGTACAACCTCACCCCTGGCGTTGTCTCCCTCCTCTCAATTTTAAATACACGTAGACATTGAGGGCTATCAGGAGGGGCTGTGCGCTTACCAGCTGCTCTCTGGCAGGTAGCTCCATGCCCTCCTGGGTTTTTAATGCACCTTAGAACACACATGCATCAACACTACATATGAGCGGGCGGAGGGAGGTTTGGAGTCTTCACACACCCCTGTTCTCTGTTGCCTGTTGGAGCGGGGGGTCTGTGAGGAGGAGTTGGCTGTCCGATTGGGGTCTGGAATGTGGGGCCTCCTTGCTGCTGCCGAGGCACCTTGCCTCTACTCTCCTTATGTATGGCCTTATATAATCGCTATTACATTAACTGTGAGTCTGATCTCTCCCTTTCTGTTCCCACCAGCCAGCCAAACGTCTTTCATGTGGGTTGTTTGTTGTCTCTATGCTAATCTTTTTCCTCTATGCTCACCCTGCCCCAACCAGTCATGGCAGATGGCCAACCCGTCTCACAGCCTGGCTTAGGCCTATAATGCCTGAGGTCTTCCTGTTAAAATGGAGTTCTTCCTCACCACCACATCCAAGTGTTTGCTCACAGGGGATTGCTGGATCACAGGGGCTCTTTCTCTAATATTGTAGGACCTTGACCCTACACTATATGAATGTTTTTATCTACACCAAAAGGCAGACCAGTCCAAGTTTTTCTCATTAACCTTGAAGTGCTCATTAGAGCTGAAACAATTAGTTAACAGATTAGTCAACAAATATGATTTTACAGTGTTTTAACATAAACAATTATTAATCTGATCAAAGTAAAACTTGGCAGATTAATTATCACTGAAAAACAATAGATTAGCAGAAGTTTTGTTCCTTGTTATGTGTAAGCTGGACACAATGAAGCAAAAAGCAAAACAGATTTGAAAAACACTGACATAAGTGAGTGCACAACACATGAACCCTGAATAACTCTGAATAATATACACGTGCTTTGCCTAAGCAACATGTCACAGGTCACTTATTCTGAGATTATTAACTAGTAAGACCCCGCCATACTGCTTCTACTATGGGTTGTTACTTCCTCTCTCTCTTGGTTTCAGTCAGTTTCCCCTGCCTTTGGCTGTTTGCCGGTGTTAGTTTTAAGATCCCCCTTCTTTCTATTTCTAAGTCTGCATCAAGTGTTTACACTGCACTCAGAGTGTGTGTTCCCTCTCTGTCTTTGCCCTGACGCTCATTAAGACACACAAAGACTGTGCTGATAACACTAAGCGATTCCTGTTTGTCCAAGCCTGAAGCAGGCAGAAAGGGCAAGAACAAGAGAGCAAGAAGCCAGCATTTAACAGTAGTAAAGACCCAAGAAAAAGGAACTACCGGTACTGTGTTAGAAAAGATACTGAGGGACAGAAATACTAAAGTGGCATAACTCTGACTTCTGTTAACTTGTACTCTTTTCAAAGACTCACTCTTTTTCTACATGTGTTTCACAGGTATACATTTCTCTGTCAAGCTCTGAAACTCCTCTGCCCTTCTAAAGTAAATAGCAAACAGATGCCTATCGGTTGTGTGTGTGTTTGTGTGCCTGTTTGTTAACCTAAAGATCTGCGCATAAACAATTTGTGTTTTCCCTTCTTAGTTCTCAGAAGGAAAAATAAACTAATATCAGGAAGTAGTAATTCCTACATCAGATTCTGTATGTTTGTAGAGTTGCACTGCTAAGAGCAGATGTAGTTTAACACAAACATTTACTTTCGGAAACCCAATAGTATTACCCTCAAATGACATTCATGTTGATCTAGGAATGAAAAGGTGTTTGTTCTACTTTCACTTTTCATGTAGTTCTGTTTACTTTCAATATGCTCTAAATCACTCAACCAAAAAAAAAAAAAAAAAAAGAACAGGACATCAACTTCTCTGAGCCAGCTGGTTAAGATTGACCCAAGAATCAGAAACACCAGAAGGCATCTGAGACGCTATTGTTCAACAGATCTATGCAAAACTTTTCCCAGGAATTCTAATGTATATCCATGGTAAATTTCATTGAAATACAACAATTGCTTTGCCAGATGTCCTGTCAAGGATTAGGGAGTCATACAAGGAAAACTCATAAAAAGCAACATCTGTGTCTGTATAAGTAGGTAACAGACAAGATAAAAAACTAGACATTAGAATTTAAAAAAAAGAAACACTGTGCCAGACAGGTAAATTTATTTAGTCACACACACACTACACTACTCGATTTGAAACTTGCACCAGTTAACTCACCTACATTTATCTTCATTATGTTTACTGGAGATAGAATCTTTTTAGCTTTACTCACATTAAAAGTAGGTCAGACACAGATACAACAAGGTTTAACTGCAGTGGGGAAAAACACATCTATACAAGAAAGGGTATTTTCAGCTTGAGAACAGTTGAGATTCAGAAGAAGGCAGGACATACAGGAAGTGGTCAAGAAGATGTAAGAAAGAACAGTGTACAAAATAAAAGGAAAAGAAGCAGAAGAAAATACAGAGATTGGTGCATCAACAATATCTCTGCCCTTTGATCAAGCTGTGGACGTTAACTTCAAACCCCTTATCTGTAACAAAACAGATCCTCAAATGTCCTCAGACAATACATCCTTTCTCTAAGGCCACAGCTGAAACTGCTTACTGCCCTCTGTAGTACAAAAACACACAAGCACAAGTCCACACATACACATCACAATGGTTTAATAGACTCTGAAAGCAAGAATAGAAAGGGTTAGCATAGAACTGTCAAACAAAGACCAGATGGTTGCTTTTGTAAGGAAAGATGCTGCCACATATTTCACAACACTGCCGAATGTGGGCCGCACGTTTAGATAATCAGACAAATTTACATCATGAGAGTATTTTCTAGTTTAACGCTCTTGTTTATAAATCTCCAGCAACATTTAGCACCACCCTTTCTTTACAAAAGATATTCCGCTCTAAAACTAGAGCATGCTGTAGTGCCCAACATAACATGTTTTGTGCACTGGACCATCAGGAGAGAGATCAGCACAAAAAAGCTCATGTAATTACTTTTTATGCTTCTATCTTAATCCATAGAAGCATAATTTATTAGACTTATATTTTCTATTACCAATCCTAATATGCAAATTAATTAGTAACCTAAGCTTTAAAATGTTATATAGACTCAGCTCTGCTGCAGGGATCACCAAATCAGCAGTGGGCAGGAGCAAGTGAAAAGATGTCTTTCATTCCCATTTAAATGGTTCGATGAAAAACTTTTATTCAATTATATTCCATTTTTATTAATATAGTGCCAATTTACACCAACAGTTGCCTTGAGGTGCTTTATATTACCAAGTAGAGAACATATAATATTAGAGAGAAAACCCAAACAATCAGACGATCCCCTGTGAGCAAGCACTTGGCGATGGTGGGAAGGAGAAAACTTCCTTTTAACAGGAAGAAACCTCTAGCAGAACCACGCTTAGGGTGGGGCAGCTGCCTGCCTGGTCCAGCTCGGGGTGGTGGGGGAGTATATAGAGATGAGGACAAAACACAAACTGGTAGACACTAGAGCAGGGTGATATGACCAAAAATATTTATCACGATATACACTTGAAAATTTGCGATAATGATACATATATATATATATATATACACACACTAGAGCAGGGCGATATGGCCAAAAATATTTATCACGATATATATTTGAAAATTTGCGATAACGATATAACTGACGATATAATTGATGCGAGACAAAATACAACTCCACAACATTACTAGCGCAAAAAGACAACCTTCCATTTATTTTCACGTAAACAAGAAGCTGGTTTTTATGTACACTAAAGCTTTATAAAAATGTATCAGTGCAAATGCAAATTCCTTGCTGAAAGTTTAACCAAAAGGCATTTCCAGTAGAAATGGGCTGACATATCCTGAGCATAACCATGTATAATATCCACTGAAGTTAAAAAGAGGTGCTTTGCAACATTAAACTGCAGTGTGCAGTACGCATTTTTCGGACCATAAGGTGCACGGGATTATAAGGCACATTAAGCGAAACAAAGCAGTCAGATAAATCAAACTTTATTAAACTCATTCTTCTTGCTTCCTCCACTTCTGTACCATTGATTCATTAATGTTGAATTCTCTGGCAGCTGATCTATTCCCATGTTGTTGCAGTATATTAATGACTAACCTCGTATTGTGGATGGATTATCTCAGTTGTTCTCCTGACTGAAGTTTGGTCCGTTTACAGCATCCGGACATGCGATTGCATTTGTCTCTAACCATGAGGAACCTTCACGTTAACTTTTATAAGTGGAAAAGTGTTAGTGTTCGTCCTCCAGCTTCACTGTTATGTTATGCTAACATAGCTGTGTCGCTAGCGATCACGTAGCACATCATTATATACCAGCTAGCCCAACTTCAGTAACCCTACAAACGTCACTGCTGTTTAGTTTCCTGTCTTCATTTATGTTGGAAGTGATAACAGAGCTGTACGTTTGATTTTTTTCAGAAATCTCTCCGTCAGAACATGCTATATCATGCTTAGGTAACTAGCGAAACTAGCGAGCTAACTTCCGCTAGCTTCCTGCTAACTTCTAACTCCGTTAAATGTAATAACTTTTGTTTTCATGGATGCCTGGAAGTTAAACTTCATAGTTACACCTGGTAAAGCAGCAATGCTGATCGTTTTATTAAAGATGAAATAATTTAGACAGTTTTCAACTCTCAGTGATGCTGCAGTGTTGTTTGACCTGAAGTCAAATATACGGAGTTTGGGACCCAGATTACTCCCAGATTTAAGAGCATCTTAGTCCGACAAATACGACAATAACAACGGCCGCTTGCATGTTCTGCAAAAAAATGTGCTTTGTTGTGTATCTGACGGACAAACACCAAACCAGTTCCACATCATGGAAGTTGCACCATTTTTACAAACCAATTCTGGTTCCTCAACAATCGGCCATGTGCGTATGAAAACAAAGGCACTGCGCATGCGCGTTTTACTCCCATTCTATCGCGATATTTCATTTTCCTATCGTTGCCTAACATTATACCGGTATTACCGTGAACGGTATAATATGGCCCAGCCCTAATACACACACACACACACACACACACACACACACACACACACACACACATATATAAATATAAAAGACACACTAGACAAAATACTTTACAACTCCACAACTTTATTAGTGCAAAAAACCCCATCAATGTATTTTCACTTAAACAAGCAGCTATTTTTTTATGTGCATTAAAGTTATATAAAAATTTTACAGTGCAAATGCAAATTCCTTGCTGACAGTTAAACCAAAAGGCATTTCCAGTGGAAATTGGCCGACATATCCTCAGCATAACCATGTATAATATCCACAAAACTTGAGTTATACACATACAATACCGTAATATTATGTTGAAGCACAGTATGTATCACTCAGCGAGGCTCCTGCCTACGATAGCCGTAATGCTCCGACAATCCATCAAGCGGTGCGGGTTCGTAGCTTAGCAAAGTCATACTAAAACATTTGACAGATTTTTGAGCGCCGTGTACGACATAAAATCATTTCGAGGTCAGTAAACACAACTAGAATTCATACATAAGGCACACAGGATTATAAGGGGCACTGTCGATTTTCAGAAAAATCAAAGGATTGATTTTAGGTGTGCCGTATTTTCCAAAAAACATGGTAATAATGACGGCCGGCTAGCATGCTCTACCAAAAATAGTGCTTTGTTGTGTATCTGACGGACGAAAGCTAAACCAGTTCCACACCACTGAAGTTGCAGCATTTTTACAAACTAATTCTGGTTCATCGGTTTCATTCAACGATCGGCTTTCGCCCTTCTCATTCTCCGCCATGCTTTTTCCGCCATGTGCGTATGAAAATAAAAGGCACTGCACATGCGCATTTTACCCATATTCTATTGCGAGATTTTATTTTCTTATCGTTGCCCAACATTATACCGGTATTACTGTGAACGGTATGATATGGCCCAGCCCTAGCAGACACATTTTTGTTGAAAAATAAATAAATAAATAAATAAATAAATAAATAAATAAATACTTGTAAGTGAGCACTCAGCCAGCTTGCTTCACAGGTGACTGTGAAAAACTGCCTGACATACTTTACTACTGACCGTTAACTAACATTAGTTAGCTGTGTAGTTACAAAGACTACAAGATTCACTATAGTATATCTATAATACTGTCCAATTCCTGGTGGACAGTTTTTGGAGAATTAGAATACAAACTAAAGAAACGAACAGAAAACACGAGGTCTTCTTTCTTGTTCAAACCTGGACCTCACACTACAACTCAACCGCTAATAGTTGCATCACAGATTTGGGTGTATTACACTAGTGGTGGTGACTAAAGTGGTCAGAAGCCAACAAAAACAATGACCTAGAGATTTTCTTTAATATGTTGAACCTACCTATTTTTGACAATGCTTTTAAACTTGATAAACAAATCAGCTCTGTAGTTAAGGGATCTTTTTATCATTTACGGATTTTAGCCAAAGTCAAGTTTTACCTTTGCAGGAACGATCTAGAAAGAGTGGTCCATGCTTTTATTACTTCACGGCTGGACTACTGTAATTCCCTCTATGCTGGCCTAGATCGTTCCTGTCTACATCGCCTTCAACTGGTGCAGAACGCTGCCGCTCGCCTGTTGACCGGTTCAAAAAAAAGAGACCACATCACTCCGGTTCTCTGCTCTCTCCACTGGCTCCCAGTTGCTTTTAGGATTGATTTTAAAATCTTACTGCTGGCTTTTAAGGTTTTAAATGGCACTGCACCTTCTTACCTGTCAGAACTCCTTAGTACTTATCGCCCCAGGAGATCTTTGAGGTCAGCCGATCTGATGCTTTTAGATGTTCCCAGGTATAAATTAAAGACAAAGGGAGAGAGGGCGTTTGCTGTGGCTGCACCCAGACTGTGGAACAGTTTACCTCCTCACATCAGATTCTCCAAAAGCCTAGAAACTTTTAAAACTGCTCTTAAAACTCACCTCTTTTCATTGGCTTTTAGAAAGGTTTAATTTATTTGTTTATTTATTTTTTATTTGATCAGCGAGGTGTTTTACGAAATTGTGTTCTATTGTATTTTTATCTGTATTTACTGTACAGCACTTTGGTCAGCCTTGGTTGTTTTTAAATGTGCTCTATAAATAAACTTGACTTGACTTGACTACCCATGCTTATTTAATGGATTACTTACATCAATTTATCAGACTCATCAGCTCCCTCTGACGCAACAAAAAGATTACACAACTTCCTTCCCCCAAACGTATACAATATTCACCATGACCTGTAAATAGACTCCATTGTATAAAAATAGTGAACTTAGTTAAATGGTGCTCTCATTAACACCTGATGTTGGCCAATGAAGATGATTTATTTATTAATTTGTGCCAACGTACCCAAAAACCAACACTGCCATGCAGAATATCTGTCTTGGATTCAGTGACCAAACATACATTTCAAATGCATTACATCTGCATGACTATGTTGGCCTGCCTCACTGTTATATTTCCAGCATTTTAGTACATTTCCGTTTCAGTCATAGAAGTCATTAAATTTCCACAGTAAGTAGTGAATGCTCTGTTCTTTGCATTGTGTTTTACTGCATAACTTTTTGTTAATCAGAGGGAAGTAGCTAAAGTAGCTGACTTGTGTTAAAACAAGACATGACAATGGTTGACATGTTTGCTTTTCTTTCCATCTTTCCCAGTTTTTTTAAAATCACTAGCCAACACTGCAGTACACATAAAGACAGGAAAAAAAACTAAACAAAAAACAAAACTGTGAGCACATCCATAAAATCCCTCCATTCTTTTCACTTCATCACTAAGCGCTGTCTTATTAAAACACACACACAAATTAACAACACAAATTAGTTAACCTTCCTAATTGCCTCTGCTTTTATAGCTTTAATTGTGCTCCTGTCATAAACAACTTGTGCAGTTACAGGAACAATAAGACCAACTGTTGAGCAAAGCCCACTGTAACTATGTGCTCATTCACATCTGCTGTGAATACAAGGATCAGCTAATTGTGTACAAGCTAAAGCTTTAATGAACCAACTGTATTACAGACTGCAACCTCCTTAGACTATAAACAGGCAGTAGATCACTTGAAACCCATTAACAATTTTTTTTTCAATAAAATACACTACTTCGAATCAATTTTAAAGCCAAAGGACTGCATAGGATGTCCAGCATGGGGGCTTTGTGTGTGCAAGGGGACCTCCAGTTAAAAAATAGTTCTCGTACAACACTTCCTCCTGACACAAATAGCTTTTCCTGCCCTATAAATAAACACTGCTAGACTTGGAAAGCGACCAGCCTCATTACACTAGAGGGCTGCTCATAAAGTTGAGGGAGTATAAAAAAAAATACACAGTTCCACTTCAGTCAAGATAGGAGCCAGTTTAAACACACTCAACTGTAGACTCGCATGTGTATCAAGTTTTGGGGGTTTTTTTGTTTGTTTTTTTAAAAAAGACATTGTGTTGAGCTAAAAGCTAGAACTCTTTGCGCCAATCTTATACATAAACCTGTCTGTTGCTTCACTTAATTTTAAACCACTACACAGAACAAGAAACACGTCTCGCAAACTGTTCTCAGAAGTACAATGCCAAAAGTCTCTTAAAAAGGAAAGTCTCAGTTTTTTCAGATGAACTGTGTCTAACCCTCCCTCCATCCATCTCCTAGCATGAACATTGTTCCAGTTGTTCAGAGAAGGCCAAACTAAACAACCCGTCTGAACTGAACTGGGGGCAGGGAGCCTAAGTACCCTTCTCAGAGAAATAGGCTTTTTCTTACACACTTTCATCCTTTCCTCATCATTTACAATCACTATTTCTTTGCTCTTGTAATATCATCTTTTTGTCACATTTTGCTCAGGATGACTTCATCGCAGTATTCATTCCCTACTCCCCATTAACTGAACTCCTTTCACTCACTTTATCGGTTTCTGTCTGTTTTAAAGGTTCCGCCATTTTTATCAGTGATTTGTTGGGTCTTACTTACTTCATTACTTCATCTACATGTAGTGCAGTCATGCTATGCTGGATGTAACACATGCTTTTTCCTAAACCCAGTCTGATAAATGTCCTTTCTCTCAGACATGATTACATCAATACTCACACAAGGCAGCCAACAGGCTAACCTTATATCACCACTGATGTCTTCACACCCACATGAGACAACAAACTAGCCCATGCACAAACATACACCCACACATAAATGAGCATGCAAACACATGCAGGCACCAGGTTCGTCATACCCGGCTCTTCTTTACACGCTCTGCGTTTCATGTATTTGCTGACGAGCAGGTTTTCTAGCAGTGTGTCTGCAGTTCATGTGCACAGGCGATAAGAAATAAAGGGATCCCATGGGAAAGTCCTGTTTTAATTGGATCCATGTTTAAGCAGACCCTAAGCTATTTTCTTCTGCCTTTCCTTGGATTAATTGAAACTAGTTCAAGGCTGTATTCTTTAATATTCTTGTGGAGTAAATCTGGAATGATGAGAGCATTGCAAGTGCTGTCAGCAGTTGACTAACTCCAGCCTATAAAGAACCAATACTGGTATACTAAACATGCATCTCAAAGGCTCACTATCCAGCTAGATGACCAATTTTCAATCAATTAAATGGTTAAGTGATGAAAGCTTTTAGCTCCATTTCATTGTTCATGCTGGTGAGCCGTACCAGGTTTCTAAAGCTCCTGTGACTATATGGCAAGTGTTTTGAACCTATAATCACCATTACATGTGCGTTTTGACATTTTGGAATATTCTCTCAACTGATTCTAAGATACAATATTTTCAGATTGTATGCAGCAAGTGTCATAATTATCTGTTAGAGTTGTGTACTCCCTAATCTCCTGCTGACAATTGACACACACACAGACAGATGCAAACCCTTCATCCTAGTCTCCCAGATTAATGCCCGCCTGTCCCTAAGGGTTTACTGTCACTCTCAGTACTAATACCCTTTTCACTACACCCAGCCAGAACAAACCATTAAATGCCAAACCAACTTAGACTGGGCCTAATCAAACACTGCCAAGTGCAGTCTATGGCTTACTTACAAGAAAAACTTCTTTAATTGAAGAACAAATATATTACAGTGATTCTTACACTTTACAGGGGGGAAAAATAGAATGTAATGTTTTTCTAAGATTTTCCTTGATGTTCTGCATTTATAACCCAGTAAATTCTTTTGGTTCAATGTTTAACCACCCAGTGCAAAAGGCATTCTTTTATAAATGTTTTCAGATGATCAGCATGTGATTATGATTGCATTGTTGCACCAGTTAACACAGTGGACACATTTCATCACTCCTGATAAGGACTGATGAAATGGACATCCATTCCTCCCGTTTTTGCACAACCACATACAGACGCTACATATTCTGAATATGGCAAAAATACAGCAAAAGCTACGTGTACAGTTTAGATTCTAGCAGCTCCGTTAAATTTATGCTATGGAACAGCTGTGCCAAGTGAGAGGAGACCGCATAATCCACACATGAATTAGACACAGAGAGGCTGGATGATAAGGCATGGGTATGTGTGTGTCTGATAGTGGTCTTTGCGCATGAATGTGAATATATGCATGTGTTTGAATGTGTGTGAGTGTGTAAGCCTTGAGTAATCCTGCTTAGTCCAGCAGCTGGGGGAGCAGGTTTAAGCAGTCTGGCAGTTTGAAGGGCTGGAAGAGGATATAACACCAGGACCACTGTCAACAATAATTGAATACACAGACAATAACATGCAGTCAATCAGTGTGTGTGTAAGTATGTGTCTGCATCTCAGTCCACAACTGTCCAGCTTGTGAAAATGTGCTTGGGGGAGGGTAGTAAGACGCTGAGAGTCAGATAACAGCTAAAGCAAGGTAACTCATTTATAGAAGCTTTGCTCAAACCGCAGGGACCAAGCTGTTAATGCGGCCTCAAAAGGTCGAAGCACACGAGAGTCAGTGAAGATTTCTCAAACTATTGACACAATCAAGAAAAAGTATGCTACAAAAATGTTACATGACACTGTAAAAAGAAAATTACGCTGTTTTGGTGAAAGGTTAAATAATTAAAAGAATGCCTTTGAGGAAGAAACAATACTGACAGTATGCTACTGTAACTTTTAATGCCATATAATACAATAGTTTCTTTCTTTTCCAAGCTTTAAAACTGATGGAAACACTGTTCTTAGAAACCATCAAAACGGTTTCTAAAAAGAGTGTTAAGGTTTAGCTAGTAATAGGCAACCAGACTGGCCAGCAGCTGTCTTCAGGATGTTTGTTAAAACAGCAGCATTATCATAACTCTGCAGTGCAGGAAATAGGCCAACTAGAACAAAGACGATTTCTTGGACAGTACACCAGTTGTTATGCCTTTTGGTCAAAAGTCAGTAGTTAGTGCATAGTCTGATTAAGTTACATAAGCAAAGTGATAAATAAGTTCAAAGTTAAGAAATATTATAAGTGATTCATGCTAAAAACAGTTAAAATGTATGGGTTCGTAATTTGCTCAGAGTGAGACATCGTTATCACAAGTGATCTTTGTATTCTATGTGCGGAAATGGGAGCGAGGGAGCGCTCTGATCATTAACCTATCTTTGACGTATTTTCTCCGTTAATGCCGTGAAAAGTGCTTCGGCAGTATTAAAAGAGTGAACGAGTTCATGTACACGCTAAGAGTGCCCTACACGCTTGTACCTTGGGAAACGTTCGTCTTTGTGAGTATTAATATGTTCAGAGATAACTTTTATATGTGTTTACATGGAGTGAACTGCGATGCTAATGTAACGCACGTGTTAAGCTAGGCTAATCAGTAAGTTTGTCATTAAGATGTGTGTTAGCTAGCAATTTATTTTCATTTTCTGTATGTTTCAGTTACAAATGAGAAATAGCAAGGAGAAGCCTTGAGAGAGATAAGGCTTTAAAGGATCTTCATTAAAAGCAAGAAAAGCAAGCCTTGTGTGGAAGATCTCCTCTATTTTGTTCGCTAGCTGTCTAGCTTCACATGGTCACGTGTCGTGAGGGCAGCATAGTAAAAAGACGAAGGAAAAGACGCCTACTCAGCGGGTTCAAACATACAGAGCTACTTTAAGCAACATGAGTCTACGCTCAGGAAGAAATTACCTAAAAGACTACGCTGCTGAAGAGCTAGACGAAGCAGCCGGTGGTGAACAGCAACCAGACGTTGCCACTCAACCAGCTACAACGCAGCAACGGTCTCAACCATTCGACACCAAGTCGCAGCAATCCAGAACCTCGACAAGGCGTTCTCAACGGACATCCTCATCAACAGCTTCTGCAGCTGCAAGGGCCTACGCCAAAGCTCAAGCAGCACGAGCTCAACTGGCCTTCGCTGAAAAGGAAGCTAATGCAATGAAACAGAGAGCTGAACTGGATGCTCATCTGCATGTCCTCCAGTGCCAAAAAGCAATAGCCGCAGCTGAAGCAGAGGCCTCAGCCTATGAAGAAGCAGAGATTCAGAGCGGGGAGCTCTACGGAGAAGTTTGTGAGGAAGCTGAGCCCATCAGTACAGTGCACCGCACTAACGAATATGTTCAACAACAATGTGAGTTACTCTACCCAGACACTCAGCACGACTCAGCACAGCCTCCTAAAGGAAATTGCAATGAAGTAGATGCACAAGACAGTACACAAATAACTAATCCTTTTATAACCAACACTCAGACGAAAACACCACCTGTAAATAGAGAAAGGAAACAGGAGGAAACAGTGAACACTGGTGTAGTCGACACGTACTGGTCCAACTCCACAAAGCACACCCCCAACCTTAACAACTGCGTACCTGAATCAAGTGAAATGCAACAGTTTGCAAAATACCTAATTCGCAAAGAACTAGTCAGCACAGGTCTTTTGCAATTTGATGACAAACCTGAAAACTATTGGGCATGGAAAACCTCATTCATCAGCGCAACCAAAGACCTAAATTTGTCTCCAAGAGAGGAATTAGACTTGCTAACAAAATGGTTGGGTCCAACATCATCCGAACAGGCTAAGCGCATTCGTGCTGTACACACCCTCAATCCTGCTGCAGGTGCGAAGATGGTCTGGCAACGCCTTGAAGAGTGCTACGGCTCACCTGAGGCTATTGAGGACGCACTCTTAAAAAAGGTAGAGGACTTTGCCAAACTCACAAACAAAGACAATGTTAAGCTGCAGGAACTTAGTGACATCTTATTGGAGCTTCAGTGTGCTAAACAAGATGGCGCGCTCCCAGGACTTGCTTACCTGGACACAGCTAGAGGAGTCAGGCAAATAGTGGAAAAACTTCCCTTCAACCTACAGGAAAAGTGGACAACTGTAGGAACACAGTACAAGGAGACTCATAGTGTGTCATTTCCTCCTTTCTCAGTTTTCACACAATTTGTCCAGCGGCAAGCGAAAATGAGGAATGACCCAAGCTTTGCTATGTCCAAGGCCAACACCCATGTCCCTTCTCCCACAGAAAAACTGAGGTCATATAGTCGCAAACCTACTGTGTCAGCACACAAAATGGACATTACGGCAGAGCCGGACCAGAATAATCTCAGTCCAAAGAAAATGGAGGAACCGGATCGCCAGTGCCCAATCCACAAAAAACCACATCCACTCAAAAAGTGTAAGCTCTTTAGAGACAAAACTATTGAAGAAAGACAAGCCTATCTCAAAGAGCACCACATATGCTACAGATGCTGTGGGTCTGTCCAACACATTGCAAAAAACTGTAAAGCAGTGGTTAAGTGTATCGAGTGTGACAGCCTTAAACACTTATCTGCAATGCATCCTGGTCCTACTCCTGCCCCTAAGAGTACTACACCAGGAAACAACGACAATGAAGAGCAAATCGAGAGCTCACCTTCAGTCGAGTCGAAGTGCACAGAGGTATGTGGCCAAGGTGATAGCCCACGTTCATGTTCTAAGATCAGTTTGGTCAAAGTGTATCCCGCAGGCCAAAAAGAGAGAGCTATAAAAATGTATGCAGTAATAGATGATCAGTCCAACAGGTCACTGGTTAAGTCAGAGTTTTTCAGCCTTTTCAAAATCAATGCCAAACCCACTCCATACACCTTAAAGACTTGCTCTGGCAGAGAACAAACCTCAGGTAGGAGAGCTGTAAACTTCTTCCTCGAGTCTTTGGATGGAGAAGTCAACATCCAGCTACCCCCTTTAATTGAATGTGACTCTGTGCCGGACAATAGATCTGAAATACCCTCTCCAGAGATTGCCCAGCATCACCCACATCTTCTTCCAGTGACAGATAACATCCCACCTGTCGACCACCACGCCCCAATCCTTTTACTCCTTGGAAGGGACGTCATCAGGGTCCATAAGGTACGTGAGCAAATCAACGGACCCAATGATGCACCATACGCCCAAAGGCTAGACCTGGGTTGGGTTATTGTGGGGGAGGTGTGTCTAGGAAAAGTGCACAGTCAGTCAGAGGTCAATGTCTATAAAACACACACCTTAGATAATGGACGTGCATCCTATTTTGAGCCTTGCCCAAACACAATTCACGTTAAAGAGAATTATGGGGTCACTATGAATGCAACCTGCATCACAGACAATTTGGGACACTCTGTGTTTGTTAGATCTGAGGGTGATAACAAACAAGCCATGTCTATCGACGACAGAGCATTCCTGACAATAATGGACAGTGAAGTTTATCAAAACCAAGAGAACAGCTGGGTTGCACCTTTACCCTTTCGCTCACAGAGAAGGAAGCTCCCTGACAACAGAGAACAAGCCCTAAAACGCCTCTGCTCTCTCCGAAAGACTTTGGAAAAGAGACCAGAAATGAAAGATCACTACATCCAATTCATGCAGAAAATGTTGGATAACGACCAAGCCGAGCCTGCCCCTCCTCTGCCACTAAGTAAAGAACATTGGTATCTGCCCACGTTTGGGGTATACCACCCACAGAAGCCACAACAAATACGAGTCGTGTTTGATTCAAGTGCAGAATGTGATGGAATTTCGCTCAATCAAGTGCTTCTTGGCGGACCTGATTTGAACAACTCCCTATTGGGAGTGCTGTTGCGCTTCCGCAAAGAGCCCATAGCCCTGACAGCCGATGTGCAGCAAATGTTTTACTGCTTCGTTGTGCGCGAAGACCACAGAGATTATCTGCGTTATCTGTGGTATGAGGACAATGACATTACAAAGAGCATAGTTGAGTTTAGAATGAAGGTCCACGTGTTTGGAAACAGCCCGTCACCCGCTGTTGCCATCTACTGCATGAGACAGGCAGCACAGCAGGGAGAACGAGAACACGGATCTGATGCAAGACAGTTTGTTGAGCGTCAGTTTTATGTTGACGATGGTCTCACATCAGTCGCCACGCCAGAGGAAGCAATCAACCTGCTCACAAGAACGCAAACATGTTGGCAGAGTCTAACTTGCGCCTCCACAAGGTGGCATCAAACTGCAGTCAAGTCATGGAAGCTTTCCCTGTTGAGGATCGTGCAAAGGACCTGAAAGATTTAGACCTAGGAGTAGACCCTCTTCCAGTTCAGAGAAGCTTGGGACTCTGTTGGAACCTACAATCTGACAGCTTCACTTACCAGGTGTCAAATGAGAGCAAACCATTCACACGGAGGGGAGTATTGTCGACAGTTAATAGCCTCTATGACCCTTTGGGATTTGCTGCTCCCATAATAATGCAGGGCAAAGCATTACTCAGAGAACTGTCATCTGATGGAAAAGACTGGGACACACTCTTACCCCCTGAGAAACAGGAGAGGTGGGACTCATGGAAAGACTCTTTGCAAGTCCTTGAGAACCTCCAAATACCAAGGTGCTACAGCCCAGGTACGTTAAGCACAACAAAAGCGAAAGAACTTTGTATTTTCTGTGATGCCTCCACTGTCGCTATAGGTGCAGTAGTCTATCTGCGTACAGTTGACAGTGAAGGACAGTGTCATACTGGGTTTGTAATGGGGAAGTCTAAACTCGCACCCCGCCCCGCACACACTGTACCACGCCTAGAACTATGTGCTGCTGTGCTTGCGGTGGAAATGTTTGAGCTCATCAGAGACGAGTTAGACATTAAAGTAGACAATGTGACTTTTTACACAGACAGTATGATTGTGTTGGGGTACATACACAACACCTCCAGACGATTCTACATGTATGTTGCCAACAGGGTTACGCGCATTAGAGCATCCACCCATCCGAGTCAATGGCATTATGTACCAAGTGAGTTAAATCCACTGACCCTGACAGTCCTGCAGTACTCACTCCAGCAGTGCTACTAACGCAGAAGATGAGTGCTGTGTCTGCTCCACTTGGGAACTTTTCATCAGGGCAGTTGTTTGGGAAACAATGGAAACATGTTCAACACCTTGCTGATACCTTTTGGAAAAGGTGGAAAGGAGAATATTTGTCCACCTTACAAAGTCGTGCAAAATGGACAGAGACTAGACCTAATGTCAAACAAGGAGATGTGGTCCTGCTAAAGGACCCCCAAGCCAGCAGGAACGAATGGCCCATGGGACTAATAGTAAAAACATTCCCCAGCAGCGACAAGAAGGTCCGAAAAGTGGAAGTGCGGACTGTTAAAATGTTTCTCAGACCAGTTTCAGAGATTGTTGTTTTGCTTGCAGAGACTGAATGAATATTCTTCAATGCTAAATGATGTTTGAATATGTTGTATTGATGTTTATTGTGATATAATGTGTGTATATCAAGCGGGGAGTGTTATGCCTTTTGGTCAAAAGTCAGTAGTTAGTGCATAGTCTGATTAAGTTACATAAGCAAAGTGATAAATAAGTTCAAAGTTAAGAAATATTATAAGTGATTCATGCTAAAAACAGTTAAAATGTATGGGTTCGTAATTTGCTCAGAGTGAGACATCGTTATCACAAGTGATCTTTGTATTCTATGTGCGGAAATGGGAGCGAGGGAGCGCTCTGATCATTAACCTATCTTTGACGTATTTTCTCCGTTAATGCCGTGAAAAGTGCTTCGGCAGTATTAAAAGAGTGAACGAGTTCATGTACACGCTAAGAGTGCCCTACACGCTTGTACCTTGGGAAACGTTCGTCTTTGTGAGTATTAATATGTTCAGAGATAACTTTTATATGTGTTTACATGGAGTGAACTGCGATGCTAATGTAACGCACGTGTTAAGCTAGGCTAATCAGTAAGTTTGTCATTAAGATGTGTGTTAGCTAGCAATTTATTTTCATTTTCTGTATGTTTCAGTTACAAATGAGAAATAGCAAGGAGAAGCCTTGAGAGAGATAAGGCTTTAAAGGATCTTCATTAAAAGCAAGAAAAGCAAGCCTTGTGTGGAAGATCTCCTCTATTTTGTTCGCTAGCTGTCTAGCTTCACATGGTCACGTGTCGTGAGGGCAGCATACCAGTAAACAAGCTAACTGTGCTAAAACGGTTGTTTTAGATTACAGATTACAATAGACAGAGTGTAAAATGAAAGTGAAAAGCTATCAAATCTAGCTGCCTGTAATTTACAGTTTAACAGGGAAATTGTGTAGATTACCTGGTGCACAATAGACGTGATAGGCACTTTTTATACAACAACCCAATGCTGCGTTCAATTATATTTCTGTTGTGCATATGCCATGTACATCGAGTATTTTTATGCAAGTTGTTTTTTTGATATGTGGTTATGGTAGATACAATAGATAATAAGTGACATTGTAACACTCAGGAAAGTGACTACAAAAATGTACTTTTCTAATGCTAATTTAACAGTAACAGTTTTGATCAAGCACTGCCAATTCCTACTGTGTTTGCAGTAGCTTCAGAGTTTACAGCAGGAATACTGTAATTTTATTTTTACAACAGCAACAAAGCTGAGAGTATTAGACTGTAAAGTCTATATTCTAGAGCAAAGTACTACTTTTTTATAGTAAGAATCTGTTGCCATAGATTTGAATAGGTACGCTGTAAAATAACAGTTAAAACCTTGTAAATGTAACCGTGTGTACTGACAGTTTTTAACTGTGACATTAGTTAGAGTGTACATGTTTTTAGAATAGTGTTCATATCATATCACTGTAACTATGTATTATACTGTAGTAGCATTTGGGAGGTGTTCTGAAATCTCAATTATTTCTGTTATCAACCAAAAAGTGTTTGCACGACCAAGAACTGAAAGAAGCTACTCAGTGCTGGAATTAAATACTTGTTCTCTTCCAAATTAAAAGCCAAAAGGCTGCTTTCTACACAAAATATTTAAATCCAAAAAACAGTACATAGTTTAAGCTTAGTTAAAGAGAAAACAGACTTGCACGAAACAATCATATTAAACACACAGTAAGGAAAGCTTACTATTGGTATGGGTGGAGAAATTCAAATGTGATTTTGCAATACTCCCATATTGAGTACTTCCATATTCATCTACACTAATACAGAACTAAGATAATACTTGCCAACACATTATTTCAACACAATATATAACACATGTATTAAATATACAGATTATATGTAACATATGATAGAAGTGTTACCACATATGGTTCTGAGCATTGGCCTATATTCTACACTTAATTAATCTTCGACAGTTCAGCTTAGATTTAAATTAATTAAAAGTACATTAATATTACATTGCAAAGCTGGTTATTAATAAACTGAAAGGCGTTTACATCCTTAGGGTACCTTACTTTAAAGAAGGTTTTGGGCTTCAGTTTTTTGGGTTTTTTTTACATGTTTAAATAAAGTAACATTGACCTAACTGAACTTAAATTAAATTATGTTTTAATTCATTTTAACAAGACAGTTAAAATATTTTTAATAACACTGCCAATGCACAGTTTTTGAAAGCTGACTGTTCAGACATGGCTGAAGCAGAATGCTTTAAATCTCACTGTGGCTATTTGCCAAACTCATTCCCAGAAACCAGATTACACCGTCTGCTTTTCTTAAACACAAGTCTCTCTCCAACACACACACACACACACACACACACACACGCGCACGCACCCTCATTATACTGGTTGTTTGGGTAAATAGGCTTAGCTGAAATGATCCATAAATTCCAAAATGTCAGTAGCATAGTCCAAAGAGATGCTCAGGCACAAGGACTACAAGGCAGACACAAAGTCTAGCAGACAAGCTTACAGCTACAAACATAGTTATTGTGATATTTCTCCATTTAACAGTAAAGAGAAATTCTTCTGATTCACTGACCTTGCATAACTGCACACCTGCTCGCAGATTCTGATAAAGCAAAAATGGCACCACTCCCTCTATATCAAGCATTGGTATGCACTGAATTTGTGTCAAAAGACAGAGCACAGCTCAGCCATGATGACCCCAGTGCAGAAAAACCCATGTTATTATCGCTGCTGTATAATCTGTGACAAAAATCACACATTTAGCTGTGTTCGCAGTCAATTCTTTGTACAGCATTAACGCTGTTTAATATTAAACTTGGAAATGCATGATCACCTCAAGCGTAGGAGGCATTTTCACACTACTCAGCCTCACAGTGCATTCACAGCGCAGCATTTGAGGAAGCTGATCTACTTAACCTGCCTGCATATTCTGCTGAGTGTGCCTGGCTGTACAGTTTTGAGCTGGTTTCTACATTCATGTCTATTATTTCATCAAACCTGTTGTTACATGCTGTAAAATAATTCAAGTAAATGATACTGGATTTGCTAAACATAATGGGGAAAGAAAGCCCTGGTTTCTGTCATGGATAATAGAGATGATGACGTCAGTTTAGTAAAGCCATAGTGGAAAATGGCAAATGTTGACTTATGATAGAGGTGACATTTCACTCAAACAGTTTTATATGCCACAATATCAGATTTTAGCTGCATTAGTAACCAATTACAATGTCTGGGCTCTATACCCACTGTTTCAGTGAGTCTATATAGCACAAGGATGGCAAAAAAAAAAAAAAAAAAAATCCTATCACACAGGGGCAATGGTTCTTTCCTGTGTGGTTAAAAACGGATCAATTAACCCCAATGGCTTCTTCCCATCTTCTCTTTCACAAATAATCACACTTAAGCCTGAAGGTGACACACCCTGCCACAGCAGCCTAAACATTAAAGCAACACACCACAAAGACAGAGGTGTTTTAACTATTCGTGCCAAGTTTGACGTCATCAAAACTGTTAACTTTTTATTCAAGTAAACACAAAGTCAAAGAAAGATCACACTATACACTGGTCCCTCGCTATAACGCAGTTCACCTTTCGCAGCCTTGCTGTTTCGCAGAATTTTTTTGTGTGTGCGCAATTTTGCATGCTTTTTTTTGTAAAAACAGCATGTTGTGTTCTGCGTCCTGATTGTCTGTAGACCATTGTCAATCAATCCTGTGCCGTGTCTCCTGTACAGCACAGAATGCATTCAGCTTGTCAAATTTACATAAATCTTCGATCGCTAGCAGTGTGACTCTGAAGTGCTGTAGCGTATGTTTGTAAGTTTTCTCCCCAACAAACACAAAAATGTCCACAAAACGTTTTGCACCGTCAAAGGCGCCTGCGGTAGCACCCAAAAGGCAGATGAAGATGCTAACCATCGCACAAAAAGTTGGACTTCTGGACATGCTAAAGGAAGGTAAAGTTACCGTATTTTTCGCACCATAAGGAGCACTGGATTATAAGGCGCGAATCAAATCCGTCCGTTTGACTTATCCGTCAGATAAGTCAAACGTTACTCAACTTGCTTCCTCTACTTCCGTACCATTGATTCATTAATGTTGAATTCTCTCACAGCTGCTGTATTCCCATGTTTTGGACCTGAAAACAAGGTTTGATCTTTGGTTTCATTCTATAATACTGGACTTATTTTTCTACAAAGGTTTGAACTTTGAGAATGTTTAAACAAGAGAGAAAAGTGTGAAAATGTTCGTGCCTGTCTGAGAAAAGTGTATAAAGTGTGTAGTGAGGGGTTTTAAAGCCTTAAAACATCTATAATAATTGTAAAAAATAAAGCTGGGTACTTCGCGGATTTCACCTATCGCAGGTTATTTTTAGAACTTAACTCCCATGATAAACACATTTAATATTCACTATTCATGCAAAGTGTTTGTGTCCGTGTCTTTATCGCAGATTAAGTTGTGCAGGGGCAACTGGCAAAAAGGGAGTGTAAAGGGTGATCAGGTGTTATGTCATATAAACATATTAGTGTTACTGTATACTAGGTTTAAATATTAAACTTTAAGATTACACTTCTAGTTGTTATGCTGCACTAAATGGAAAATTCTGCATGTCACATTTGCACAATTTCTGCAAGTAAGCATGAGAAGAAGGAAGAGTAGCATAAAAGGGTTTCACTTATTGATACAAATTACTTAGCTTTTTTTAAATGGGGTTTAATTTGTTTATAAAATACAATTTTGTATATAAAATAGCCAGAAATAATAGGAAAAAGCACAGCTTTCTCTCAAGTGAAAGCCTATTTTGAACATTCAAATTCTCTCCTCTCTGTAGATACAGTTGGTGAGAAAGAAACAAATAAGTTTATTGCCCCAATCCAGATATCATGTGAAACAACACATGAAACAGCTTGAGAGCATAGCATTTGAATGCATTCTTTTTTTCCACTTCTTCACTTGTTTGAGCAGTTATATATAGTTAATAGTAACTTTAATAGTAATAGCAAGTTTCATTATTATTATTATTATTATTATTATTATTATTATTATTATGACGGTAAGGAGGACAGGACGTCAGAAAAAAGCAGAGTGCAATCCAGTAAATATTCAAAATAAATGACCCCAGTTTCTAACAATGCAATGGTTAGAACAAAACTGAGTGGGAGACGTGGCATTAAAGACACGAAAAGGGTGTTTTCCTGGTTTTAAATAGAAGTTTAATTTTGGTAAAGTAATCTGTTTCACGTGCTTTTCCTTATGTGAATAAAATGTGTCATTACAAAGTTTACAGGTCATATACAGCTACGCTACGGCTTGAATAAATTTTCATCATGAACCCTTCTCAAACTGGAAAAAAACATGTATTCAATGTGTTATCATTGACCTTCTATAGCTCATAAATCACACTGTGACATTAACACAGGCTGGTCTTTTCCTGTTAAGCCTCGTGTTGTAGGCTTGTTTGGCTGAGCTGGAGAAGGATCGTTAAAGTGAAGCATTTATTTAAGATTTGACACTGAACCACAGTTTCCATTGCACATTGTCTGGAAATACCTTAATGTCATAAAAAAGCTATTTATAAACTTTCTGTTACTATTGTTTTTTGATTTTCTCTTTTAAAGGAGCCTCTGTTTTTCAGGGAGACATTCCTGAGCATCTGTCACTGCCAGACTGAAATAGTACTAATGGCTGTTAAGGGTTTCTGTAAAAAGCAATGGAATGACTATAGGCTAAGGTAAACACAGCAGCCTGTGAAACTTTGGTGCCGCATATCCTAATCACGACCAGTAGGTTTTATCACTCTGTGTGGACTGAAGTCCTGGTACTGTTTCAACCAGTTTTCTACAGCATAAAAACAAGTGTGTGCTTTACTGAAAGTTTCTTGCTTTTAAAATAAAAAATTAAGTAAGCTTCTTTTAAGCATCTGTTCTTAATTAAATGGTGAAAAAAAATCTAACATTTTAGAAAAAAAAAATGTTGGCTACTGTACTTTTCAAGCAGCCAGTAAGACAGAAACTGTTTTTCTGAATATAGTAAAATCAATACAAGACACACTGAGGGTGTTATACTGACTGATGGTGAGGAACGTGTACCATAAAGAAACAGACACTTTTGCAGGGAGATCAATGAGGTTATTAAATTATTTAAAAATATGGCCTACTTTACAGCAAAACATTGCCTGAATATAGTCAATTTGACATGGAATTTTACAAGAGAGACAGCTATTATCAAAAGACTGTCTATGACTTATGCATGGCACAGAAGTGCAGGTCCAAACATCAAATTACAAATACAAAAATGGGGACCAATTACATAAAGTAGGAGACAAACCAATGAATTGTCCAAGCAATCAAAAGTGCAATAGTGTACTGTATGTGGGTGGCAGGTCTGCAAAGGCATGCATGACAGCAAACGGCATCGGTTCTGTTTCTAAGCAACGCTCACATCCACAGCTCTCTCTTTCCTCTCTCATTCCACCTACGACTGGCTATTTTAGTGAGGATGGGCATTTCACTGTAAAAGCATCTCGAACAATTTGCAACTGCTACTGATATAACAGGGGCTTAGACAGGAAAACACCTGGCAAAAGTGACGCAGACACCATCCATTACACGCACTGTGAAGGAGCTGTTTGACCTTGGAGCCCAGTGCTGGACTCCACATTTTCAAGAACAATTGACACTATTGTACTCCTCCCACATAAATGAATGAATTTGCAATAATTTACTGATATTCGGCAGTAGAGACAAAACAGAGAAAACTGGGTCATTTTTGTGAGAAATCAGCACGTGCTAAGACCAGCCCACATGGTGGTGTGACACTTTAAAGGTTTACCCAAAATCACTTAGGTATTTTGATGTTTTCGTCAGTTAATTATCAGAAAACAAAGCAAAAATCCAGGGTACCAATGCTTCTTTCTGTTACTTTCTATCACAGATGCTAATTCGGTGCAGGCTTGCTACTGAAACTATAATGTATGCTCAATGTCGCTTGCAGGAAAAAAAAATTTAGCTGAATAATTGTGATTTAGGGTTTCGAGAGTAGGTGTAAAATTGATTTCCATTCTGACAAACCTTTCAGCGGTGTACCTAAAAAGTTATGAAGGCTCAAAATGCTTGAAAAAAATAACTCAAATTAAAAAGCACCAGACTTTGGGAACCATTAACTGACAAAATATTCATAATAACAACCATTTATTTTTAATGGTTTTGTTAAATATTCTGATGTTATTGTACAAAAACAGAAAATGTATTCCAAGGGGGGGACCTTATCTAAGATTTGATTGATTTTGACTACACGTTTCTTTTCCAGCTATTTATTTATGAGTGACTTATGTATGTATGTATGCGTGTATATGTATATATATATATATATATATATATATATATATATATATATATATATATATATACATATATACATATATACATACATACATACATACATACATACATACATATATATATATATATATATATATATATATATATATATATATATATATATATATATATGGTACTATTCTTAGTTAGCATATTGTCTGTCTTGTCTTAATGTTGGTTTATAATGGAGCACTGTAACAAAAAATAATTTCCCCCAGGGATCAATAAAGTATTCTGATTCTGATTTTATATGCAATGATGCAGCTTTAAAAAAAATGGAATCAAACATTAGGAATAAATTGCTGATAGTTTTGTTGTTCCCAGAATAATTTTAAGTGCACATTTGATTGTTTTCCTTGATGTTTTACGTGTGGATCTCGAGGGGGGTTTCATTTTCTCCATACTAGCACACATCTAGCCCACTACACAATAATCCCGAGTCGTGTTATGCCTTGCAGCTCATGTTGTGGGTATAATTGAATAAAAGGGTGCATGTACTTCACCTAATTCCTCCTCTGCAGATCAGTCTCTCTCCCTCTCCCTCAGCAGAGCATGCCATTAAATCAGAGCTCACCATCCTGCCCCACCACACACTTGATCACATGGAAACTGTTTACATAAACCAAGCGTCTCATTTAGATACCATTCCTCACTACAGCTGCCAACGTCTCCACTTCTGACACACCCTCCTTAAATCCAGTAAACTCTGCAGACCTTTCCTGTCTTGCCGTTTGGCTCTGTGTCATTAGGGTCACTGTGACAAAAGATGAGTCAGACGCTGTGGAGACGCCTAACTTCCTGTGAGTGTGGAGCATCTCAGACTGTGACCGAACAAATGACTGAACTACCTTGGAGCAATTCCTCCCAAAAGAATGATTCATAGTCAGCAGGATCAAATTCTCATTCGGAGCAATGCAGAGTCAGACGTATCTGTGGTTTTTGTAGGATTCATTTAAAAAGTTTCCAAAGTGACTCAAAGAGAAACGCATATAGCTTCTACGTTGTCAAGCAGGGTAAAAAAAAGCAAAAAGCTACCACAATAAATAGTTCTGCATCCTTTTTTGGGCCCTTAAAATCCCATGACATGCCAAGCGAAATCAAGTATGTTTATAAAGAGCTCCAAAATGGATTACACGGGCATCATGATTTGTTTTAGTTCTCTAAACCCATTTATTTTTTTCTACAGAAAATATCAAAATATCAACAAGCCACAGGCTTCTGCTGCAGAGTCCAAAAACTGAGGAATTCTGCCAAAAATCATTGCCGACTGTTCAAGACATACATGCACAGACAGTGACTCATCCATGCAGACATGCACATGTGCACACACGGTTGCATGTACAAAACATACATAGCCAGAAGCACATGTTACATTACTTACATCAGTTTTTCTAAACTTGGCTTTGAGGCTCTTCATGTTCAGTCCGACCCATGCAGTCGCTCACTCAATCGCTCAGTCGAGACTGCGAAGAAGAAGGGAGGGGAAAAAAAGCCACACAGATGTTTAAACTTAGCCTCTGTGATGTTAGTTCCCATTTTAAATGTGACTCAGTGTTTCTGAAGACTTGATTTTTGGGCTTTTTGTAACATTATATTCGCATAGGTTAGCCTTGGTGAGCTGTAAACACAGAGCACAGAAGCAGAGACAAAAAGTAGTCTGTAAAAACTAAAGAGCAGTGTTTGCTAAAGCCTCATCAATGAGTTGTAGTGTAGCGCTAAGGGACAAAAAGAGTCCTACATTTGTTATATGTCAGAAGCACTTTTTCATTTAATTTCTCCTCTTTTATAGTACCACATGCAATTCTCTTTTAAACCTGTTGCTGATTACGATGCCTCGCTTTCTATCGTTTCCTACAAGGATGTTATAAATCACAGCAGAACCCTTGGGGATGTCTGGCGACTGTATTTTTGCAGCCTGACTGCCTCAAGTAATTTTCAGTTCCTCAAGTCTGAAATGACCTTGTCAGTGATTTAACCCCCAAATATCCTTTGGCACATTCCTGCCGAAATTGGGCATCTAACTTACTTCATTATTTCCAAGGTCTGCTTGTATTACAACTCAGAGCACAGTGTAAGCAATTTGAGATTCTTTGCAAACATTACTGGCAGTCTGGGGTGCAGGAATAAACATATTTTAAATGTGTAGAAAGCACAGAAGCATAAGTTAAAATCTGATTAACTCTTTCTAAGTCTTATTAGAGAAGTGGGAGGGTGCAAAATAACCCCTGCAATATCTAGCCAACATTCAAGCTATTTGCCAACCACATTCATAAGGCAAACTTAATCCTGCTTTGCGTACAATGAAACTGGCATGTGCTGTTATAATTTCTCAGCAGAAAACACGGGAGTAGAATAAAAAAATAATTGTCCAGGATGTCCCGCTGAAAAGCAAACTTCACTACTGACTGCTGTCAACAAGCATCTCTGACCCGAGCGTCTCAAGCAACTAACCTTTGCATATTTGCCTCACTGCACATCAAACAACCACATTTCTTTTTTCTTCTTCTTCTTTTTTTTTGTACACGGATATTATGGATACGCGGAGAGACACGGTTAAAGCTTGGATATCAGATTGGACTTACACGAGAGCGGTGCTCCGTTTAAATTCACCAACGGGACTCACACAGAGTTCAACTCTTAAGCATCATTTCGACCTAAACTGCTTACATGATGTGAAATTACCGGACACACTTACCCTAGTCCTTGTGCCGAGAGTCGCGGGGAGCGCGAGACACATAAAAGAAGAGACGAGCGCTTTTTAAAAATAGCTAAAACCAGATTAGCCGCTGAACAAGTGTGAACACAGCGAGTCTTTGTGGAGCTATGTCGACCAGGAGGGAGCATACGGAAGGCGAAACCGGCGCGACCCTTCACGGCGGCTCTCCTCGGCCCGCATTCATTAAAAGTTGAGCTGTTGGTGGACTCCTGCTCGTCTCTGGTTTGGGACTCAACTCAACGGCCGCTGCCCGGTTTAGGAAAGTGACGTCACTCCCCTGGAGCTCTCGTGACCGCGGCGAGCGAGCCCTGTTCTGTTCTCTATTGTACCCCCCATTCATGTTGTGGTTAAAGGGGCCTTTCCCACAAAACCCCACCGGAGGGGTGCACATTTGAGAACATTTGGACCCTCGCCCACTGAACACGCGTTTTCATGCATTAAACTTCTGCTTCAGCTATTAATTCAACTACATAATAATAATATTAATGCAAAAAAATATGTCTCGAGCTTTTATAGTGATATTACACTTGAAAAACACTTTAGGGTTACAATTTATTTATTTGTTAAAACAAAATAAAATAAAATGTATTTTGAACAATTACAGCTTCCTTTGCCATCAGTGCCACAGGCAGGTATCATGCGTAAGAGCTGTGCTTTTATCAGGTCAAAAATATGTTTTGGTTTTTTGACATTTAAAATGGTGTAATTATATAAAACTATCAAATATATTATAAACATGACATAGCATGTTTTTGCTTAAGCATTTATACAACATGTCTCATTTCTTCCATTCACACACACATTCACTCTCTTCTACATCTATGTGCTTTCACATTCCAATGAATGCATCAGAGGCAAGTCAAGGTTAGGTATCTTGCCCAAGGACACTTTGGCATGCAGATTGGAGCACCCAGGGACTGAACCTCCAACCTTCTAACTACAGGTTACCACCTCAATCTCCTGAGCCATAGCGACAAATGTTTTATGTATGTATGTAAGCTAAATGTTGTAAAATAATGGTCCCCTGGAGATGTGCCACTGATGTTACATTCTAAGAAAAGTCTATTATTTAGAAAGGACACATCACAGTGATGAAACCCTATAAAGCTTTCCTGAAACTCGAAAAGCATTGTTTATGGTAAGTCCAGTGTCTCTTTTCTTTTTCTTTTGTTTCTCTTTTTTTTTTTTTTGGAACATAACTCAGGAAATTTACTCAAATGCTTTAAGGGGATGTGCTTTATTTAAGTAATTCTATGTAATGTTTCACTATATTTTAGATGCAAATGTTGTACTTTGTACTGAAAGAAAAACATTGATGTATGGATAAATCCTGAGTAAAACCCAAAGATGATTACCAGACAGAAAAGCAACAGAAATAAAACTTTGATTGTATTTTATGGTGGATGGTGAAGATCAGCACAGCAGGACTTAATATATCATAACATTTCTGCCCTAATATTATTCAACCTCCAGAAATCTGGACTCTGCACTTCAGTGCCCCAAAGATTGTGAATGGGTGTTTGTTTAAGTTGTGCACAGGGTGTCACCTGGTCTCCAGGCTGTAAATTCAGTGTGCATCATCTCTGAAGTTGAGAAATGCTCCTAGCTGAACAAGTCATGTTGATGTTATGGGTCTATGTTGCAACAGGACTGCGGTGAAACGTAATAATACAGGTGTGAACCTGTCTGAGCTGTAAGGGTTTGACGTTTATGTCATTTGTTAAGATGTGATAATGTATGCTAGGATACAGTGGGGCAAAAAAGTATTTAGTCAGCCACCGATTGTGCAAGTTCCCCCACCTAAAATGATGACAGAGGTCAGTAATTTGCACCAGAGGTACACTTCAACTGTGAGAGACAGAATGTGAAAAAAAAAAAATCCATGAATCCACATGGTAGGATTTGTAAAGAATTTATTCGTAAATCAGGGTGGAAAATAAGTATTTGGTCAATAACAAAAATACAACTCAATACTTTGTAACATAACCTTTGTTGGCAATAACAGAGGTCAAACGTTTACTATAGGTCTTTACCAGGTTTGCACACACAGTAGCTGCTATTTTGGCCCATTCCTCCATGCAGATCTTCTCGAGAGCAGTGATGTTTTGGGGCTGTCGCCGAGCAACACGGACTTTCAACTCCCGCCACAGATTTTCTATGGGGTTGAGGTCTGGAGACTGGCTAGGCCACTCCAGGACTTTCAAATGCTTCTTACGGAGCCACTCCTTTGTTGCCCGGGCGGTGTGTTTTGGATCATTGTCATGTTGGAAGACCCAGCCTCGTTTCATCTTCAAAGTTCTCACTGATGGAAGGAGGTTTTGGCTCAAAATCTCACGATACATGGCCCCGTTCATTCAGTCCTTAACACGGATCAGTCGTCCTGTCCCCTTGGCAGAAAGACAGCCCCATAGCATGATGTTTCCACCCCCATGCTTCACAGTAGGTATGGTGTTCTTGGGATGCAACTCGGTATTCTTCTTCCTCCAAACACGACGAGTTGAGTTTGTACCAAAAAGTTCTATTTTGGTTTCATCTGACCACATGACATTCTCCCAATCCTCTGCTGTATCATCCATGTGCTCTCTGGCAAACTTCAGACGGGCCTGGACATGCACTGGCTTCAGCAGCGGAACACGTCTGGCACTGCGGGATTTGATTCCCTGCCGTTGTAGTGTGTTACTGATGGTGACCTTTGTTACTTTGGTCCCAGCTCTCTGCAGGTCATTCACCAGGTCCCCCCGTGTGGTTCTGGGATCTTTGCTCACCGTTCTCATGATCATTTTGACCCCACGGGATGAGATCTTGCGTGGAGCCCCAGATCGAGGGAGATTATCAGTGGTCTTGTATGTCTTCCATTTTCTGATGATTGCTCCCACAGTTGATTTTTTCACACCAAGCTGCTTGCCTATTGTAGATTCACTCTTCCCAGTCTGGTGCAGGTCTACAATACTTTTCCTGGTGTCCTTCGAAAGCTCTTTGGTCTTGGCCGTGGCGGCGTGTGGAGTCTGACTGTTTGAGGCTGTGGACAGGTGTCTTTTATACAGATGATGAGTTCAAACAGGTGCCATTCATACAGGTAACGAGTGGGGGACAGAAAAGCTTCTTACAGAAGACGTTACAGGTCTGTGAGAGCCAGAGATTTTCCTTGTTTGAGGTGACCAAATACTTATTTTCCACCCTGATTTACGAATAAATTCTTTACAAATCCTACCATGTGGATTCATGGATTTTTTTTTCACATTCTGTCTCTCACAGTTGAAGTGTACCTCTGGTGCAAATTACTGACCTCTGTCATCATTTTAAGTGGGGGAACTTGCACAATCGGTGGCTGACTAAATACTTTTTTGCCCCACTGTAGCTCACTGTGTCATATAGTAGCCATTCTTTCAAAGTTTTTTTTTTCCTTATTTTAGGGTTTTTGTGCTTGTAAACTATACATTTTTACTAAATTGTTGGTATTTTTTTTTTTATAATAAACTAATATAAAGTGTGTTCTGATCTGCTTCTCAGATGAAAATGAGCAGCATTTTTTTTTAATGAAGCGGTCTAATTTGGGAATTTCTGATCAGAGAAGAAAAAAAAAACAGAAAACAAAGTGAGACAAAGACTGACACACGTTGTTACTCATAGTTTAGTCTGGTTAGACGAATGACAACCCCGGTATACGGTCCGCTATAATTTCAGGTTAGAGGCAGCAAAGAGAACCAAAAATCTTAGTAAATGGTAAGACAGGGACATCTAGTGGAGAAGCTGTTTACTGCTATGCCACTTCCTAAAACGTAGCGCCTGGTGTTGTGTGAATAAAGAACTGTAATTTGTGATTCGCAGACTGAACCTGTCCGTCCTGCCCCTCGTGACAGTTGGCTTGTCTTGGTTCTTTTGTCTTTTTCTCTTGTCTCTTTATTGCAGTTTGTTGTTTTTAAAAAAAGCTTAGTCCGAGTCGCACTGAAATGAATGACACAATTTTATACTCATATTTAACAAATATGAGTTTTTTTTGTTTTTTTTTAAGTCCGTAACAAAAGGTTTAAACTGCTACTGCTTTAGATAAAAAAAAAACAAAGAATGTTTGCCTTCAAGATAGATAGCCTACTCGTTCTGCGGTTCAGCTATAATAACGACCAGCTCTTGTGGAGGGAGTTTAATTTGTTATGTTTTTCATACATCATATTTCACCATTGAGCCCCATAACAAAGGTTAAACAGATTATTTAAAATCACTGCAGCTTCTTTTTTACGGCTGAATGCTCACTGACCCTATCGACTGTCTATGAAACCGGATGTGGTAGGAGCGAAGTGTCTTATTCCGGAAGTGAGTCTTTGCTCTACCGAGCAAGTTCCTGGCTTCTCAAAACAAAAACAGCAAACAGTGGGTAGCTGCTGTCAGTGAAAGCTGAGAGACGTGCCTTCTACTGCCTCGTCATGGTGCTAAAGTCATGTTGCGTTTACAGCGTCGGAGTTGTTTCTGTACTGATGCTGATTCTCGGCATTTCGTTGGTTTTGACTAGCGTGTTTCCACATTTAGTACAGTCGATGGTTAAAAAGGTAAGCATCTAATTTAGGCTAGCCTTTGCAGTAGGCGTTAACCTCAGATAAGCTAATATGAGACATTGTCATAGTAGCTAAAGTTAGCTCATTTAGCGTCTAAGAAATACAGCGTGGAATTATTTATGGAAGTGTTTTTAACAGTTTTAAGCGTTTCAGGTTTGAATGTTTTACAAATGGCTCGCCTTAGGATACAATTTCAGATCTGTTCTGTCACCCATTTACTTAAGTAGCAGTGTTTATTTCTAGGGTTGAAAAGATGAGATCACACAATGTGTACATTTTGTATCCTAAACATGCGGAAATCTTTTGGTAGCACAGCTAAAATTAACACGGCTTGAAATAGTTTAAATAAATAGAATAATATATCAATAAACGCTCAGTAAAAGCAAACATAATTTGACAAAACCCAAATCTCAGTATGGTTCAGACCTATTAAGTAATTGTAAAAAAAAAAAAAAGCGAAATGGCGCAAATTCAACAAAGTATTACAGAATGTAACACGTCTTACTAAATGTAATAAAAAACCAGGATAGTAAATCAGATGATTTTAAATGGGCACAGACAGTGCTGTGCAGTAAGAGCTTTGAGTTTGTCTTAACTGTTTTGATTGTAGAGGGTCTAAAAATATTTACATGAGAGAACAGGTGATTATCCGCTAGACAGATCTGTTGTATTGTAGACCGTTGAATTAAATTAAATTTTGTGTGGATCAGTTGAAAAAAAAGTTCTCCACTGCTTATTCGACAATTGGCACAGAGAGTATTGTATGCTTTTATAACATTCATTGCTAAATATAGTTTAACATGTGACATAGATGCCATCTCAGTATTTCGCATTTGATCATTTTGCCTTTTATTTGTGCTTTGTGATTGTCACCAAATATTGTGTATCATATGTGGCATAAACACTCACTGGACACTTTATTAGGTACACATTACTAGTATCAGATTGGATATCCTTTTGCTTTCAGAATTGCCTTAATTCACATGGTCAAAAAAGGTGCTGGAAACATTCCTCTGAAATTTTGGTCCATATTTACATGATAGCATCACACAGCTGCTGCAGATTTATCGGCTGCACATTTATAATGTGAATCTCATGTTTAACCACATCTCAAAGGTGCTCTACTAGATTGAGGTCTGGTGATTGTGGAGGCCCTTTGAGTACAGCGAAATCATTGTTATGTTCAAGGAACCAGTTTGAGATGATTTGTGACATACTGCGTTATCTTGCTGAAGCAATAGCCATGGTCACCAACAATAATCAGATAGGCTGTAGTATTTACATGATGCTCAACTGGTACTAAGCATTGACTGTAGAAAACTGTTTTCTACAGTCAATGGTACTAAGAGGTCAAAGAACATATCTAAACACCATTACACCATCAGCTCCAGCCTAACCCTATGTTGTAGCAGAAATCAAGACTCCTCAGACTGGGCAATAGTTTTTCAATCTTCTATTGTCCAATTATGGTGAGTCTGTGTGAATTGTAGCCTAAGTTTCCAATTTTATAGGTTGTGTTGATGTGTTATGGGTTTAGAGATGCTCTTTATCATACCTTGGTTGTAACACGTAATTACTGTTACTGTTGCCTTTCTATCAGCTTGAAGTGGTCTAGTTATTCTCCTCTAACCTTCACAATCACCAAGAGAACTGCCTTTCACTACATATTCTTTCTATTTTCACACAGTTTTCTGTAAAATCTAGTTGTTTGGGGAAAATCCCAGTAAAACAGCATTTCCTGAAATACTCAAACCAGCCCATCTGGCACCAGCAGTCATGTTCAGAGTCACTTAAATCACGTCTCTTTCCCATTACGATACTCAGTTTGAACTTCAGCAGGTCCTCTTGAGAATGGCTACGTTGCTAAATTCAATGAGTTGATTATGTATTTGTGCCGAAAAGCAGTGGCCTGTGAGTGTGTGTGTGTGTGTGTGTGTCATGACACCAAATGATGATTTCATCTGTTTCAGCAGGTTCATACCGTGTAACGTGAAGTGAAACTGCATATCATCAGCACAGTAGTCATCTAAAATAACATTTTTAACCCCACCGCCCTTTGTCCCCCATTAGCAAGTCATTCTGAAAAATGATACAGATGCGTTTGAGGCCTGGAAGGATCCACCGGCACATATCTACATGCAGTTTTACTTCTTCAATCTCACAAATCCCCAAGAGGTGTTGGATGGGGAGAGGCCAGCTGTGGTGGAGATTGGACCGTATACATACAGGTGAGGGAGGGAAAGGAGAAACGCTTAACATTTGTTTCTCCATTCATCTCTTGATTTAAAGAAAACAAAACAACAAAAAAAACTAAGTGTCAAGTTACTGGAACATTTTAAGAGGTGGAGGCAAAGCAATGATGTATCAGCACCCATAATGGGAGCTTTTAAGATTCAGTGGTGCCAGTCTTACGATGTATATTAAGAATAAATGTGATACAAATTTATTGACTAGTAATAAATTTGACTAGTGAAGGTGTTGAGTTAGATGAAAAAGGTTTATAAAAGCACAATACATCTGATTTGGAAAATCAACAACCTGATAAAAGTAACAAAGCCAACGCTGCTGCACGCAAACTGTGGAGCAGTTAAAAAGATCAGAAAAAGACACTGCAATAGTAATTAAGCAGGTAAATAGCAGCCAGGTCCGGCTAATCAGATGGCATTAGTTAGCATCTAAATATTACACTTCATGACAGTTGGAAAAAGACTGAACAAGCGTGGCTTGTTCAGCAGGATTCCCTGGCAGAAGTCTCTTCACTCTAAAAAAAAGAACAAGACAGCACAGCTTATGTTTGCAAAGTTGCATCTGAGCAAACCACAAGATTTCTTGAACACTGTGCTTTTTTTCAGATGGACCAAAGAGATGATTGGCCACAATGCACAGCCCTACTTTTAGGAGAAAGCCCAACACAGTGTATCAGCACAAACGCCTCATACAAATTTTCAGCCAGTTTTGGAGGAGTGATGATTTGTTCTTGTTTTGCAGTCATTGATTAGATCATGAACTGCTCTGTATACCAAAGTATTTTAGAGCCAAATGTGAGGCCATCTGTCTGACAGTTAGCTTCAGCTGAAACTGGGTCGTGCAGCAGGACAATGATCTCAACCACAGCAGCAAATCTACAACAGAATGGTTGAAAACAAGAAAATGATCAAAGTGTTGCAATGACCCAGTCAAAGTCCAGACATCGACCTGACTGAAATGCTGTTTCAGGGCCTTAAGAGAGCTGAGCCTGTAAATCTCAATGAATGGAAACAATGCTGTGAAAAGAGCAGGCCAAAATTCCTCGACAACAATATGACGAAGTGATAAAGTCAATACAGAAAATTGTTACGGTACATCAAGTCATTTCTGCTCAAGCTTTTGAATCCCAGGGTGTGCTTAGCTCTCACAGGACACTGTCGTCGCACAGTGTCCTTGATCCAACACAGCTGATTTAAATGGCTAAATTACCTCCCAACATGTCTTGAAGTCTCTGGACACATGTCTCCAGAGGCCTGGTAAGGAACTAATTATTTGATTCAGGTGTGCTGATCCAGGGTGATATCTAAAACCTGCAGGACACTGGCCCTTGAGGCCTGGAGTTCCCCACCCCTGGTCTATAGTGTGTTTAAGAAAAAAACATGTGAATGTTGTTAGAGATAAATTTAAAGAGATGCAGAGCAATCCTGTGCTTGGATACCTGTAAGCACCTGAGAGACAGCATTTTTGTACTAGTTTTGGTGCTGAGACTTACGAACTGTGACACGGAGATGTTTATTTTTCCGAAAGCACATTTTATTGTTTTTTTTATTGTGTACATTCAGTGTTATTGTGCCATGAAAGGTCAATGTGCAGTTTATTTTCTACCCAGTCCACACCCACAGGATCTCGACATTCATAAAACTGGCTTTTGATTAAACGTGCTTTACATATATTACTTACTTTGTTTTACATTTTTAACTTACTGTTTGACTTGATGTTATTTCATTGTTTTCCCTTTTCAGATCTTTTTATTTTTATTCGCTGATAGGTTAATTTATTGGTTTAATCATTTGACAGTTTGGTTTTCCTGTTTTATGTAGCATTACGTTTTTAAAATGAATTTTTATTGGCCTTATTTTGTTCACTTGGTGTATACATGTTCTAAAGTTTATTCTGTTTAATTTTCTTTTAATATATGCCAATTTTAATTTGCCTTTTTTTTTTTTTTTTTTACCTGTAAAGCACTTTGAACTAGATATACGTGTAAGGTGAAAAGAAAGTTTATTTGATTCATATTATCCATATACCCAGTGATAGTATAATATATCGCTGCACACAGCTGATAACCATCTTATCTCTTTTGGCACTGACTTGTTTTCAGTAGCACTGAAAGCTAACGTAAATACTTACATACGTTATCTGGGTCACCAAATCAGTTAAAATAAAGCAGTTTTAGGAAATTGTTATTGAGTTATTAAGAAACAACTCACCATTGACACGTTTTATGGTTTAAAAAAAAAAAGCTTCTTCTTTTTTTTCCAATAATTGCATCACAGTCACATGTCACAAACACAGTCACAAACTGCACAGATGTGTGTCAAGGGAAATTGAGCCACAATAGACGAACAATCTTCAACCCACTTTTCATGTAGAGTAAATGTGACATTATCAGTCATGTGAAGAACTGCATGTCTTAATATCCCCACACTTTTTTCATGTATTGTGCTTTATATAACATGGCGTGTTAAAGAGTGCAGATGCAAAGTAGGGAGTTACGCTATAGCTTTTTTTTTAAAATCACAAACAAAGCTAGTTGTTATATTTGGCTGCAGCTCTGTAACAAAGAATCTTTTCTCTTGTCTAAAAATGTTTTGCTTTTCCTCCACAGAGAGTACCGGCCTATGGAGCAAATTGACTTTCAGGATAATGGCACTAAAGTAACAGCTGTCAACACTAAAACCTACATTTTTCAGCGTAACATGTCCCGAGGTCCAGAGAGTGACCTCATCAGGACAGTTAATATCCCTGCCATGGTGAGCAATAGTCTACAGCACCGATCTGATCTGCCACTCACAGTATTATAGTTTTCTCACATTAGGACGAATATTAAGGTTTCTCACATGTGGGCATTGCTCATGTATATTCCTCAACTGGTTGTTGAGTGGTTCACAGGAGTTGCTGGTTGTCGGTTGCATGTTGGTTGCAAAGAAAGTGCTGCAGAAAAGACCTCTTAGGGGTCTTGCTCTGGTTGCTAGTAGGTTGCCCAGTGCCTATAGCATTTCCTGTGGAGCATTTCCTATATGGAGAAGGTTTGTCTTCAAAGTAATGTTTTGCCTCAGCGCTACAGTCAACATGTTTCAAAGGGGGTAGATTTCTGGTTTGTGCTGCACTTTCTACGGTTTCACTACAGTTTGGAGAGTAGTTGGGTAGTATTTGTTGACAAGTCTATCACTTCCATTCAGACTCTAAATGGAGGTTAAATGGTGATTCCAAATGGCCCACGGGTGTGAATATGAGTGCGAATGGTTCTGTCTTTCTGTGTTAGCCCTGCAACATATTGGCGACCTGTCCAGGGTGTACCCCACCTCTCGCCCTATGGCAGCGGGATAGGCTCCATCCACCTGTTGACCCTTAATTGGGTAGGCAGAAGAGGATTGATGGATAGCAGTCAAATGGAGGTTTTTGCTTGGAGATGAGATGTTTTTCCCTAGCAAGTGGTGGTTGCCAGAGGGTCAATATCTAGGTCTGTGTGACTGGGGGCTTAGTCACTTGATCCTACATTGTCACCATGATTGTCACTTGTCCAAAATTGTGGAGAAGTTCACGTAACATGGTTAATGGGCACATGGGCATGTGGTTTGTGTTCACATGTCTGCAAAACCTCAGTCAATCAGCAAGATTAAATAAGGAAGTTGTTCTCTTAATATGTTTTTTTATATATATATATATATATATATATATATATATATATATATATGTATATGTGTGTATATATATATATGTGTGTGTATATATATATATATATATATATATATATGTGTGTGTATATATATATATGTGTATGTGTATACATACATACATACATACATACATACATACATACATACACGTATGTACTTACTTACTTACTTACATGGCCTGCTTTATGTTTATTCAAACTAATAATCCTGTAACGGCGTTCTTCTCCCTTTTTTGTTTCTTTTTGTCCTGGTAGACAGTGATGGAAAGACTCAAGGATAAATTCATTGAAGCCAACTTGATCTCTGCCTACATGAAGGGCACCGGGCAAGGCCTTTTTACCACTCGTTCAGTGGGAGAGCTGCTGTGGGGATATGAAGATGGACTTCTTAAAGCCTTGAAAACCATTACACATGATCCGGATCTGGATGATGTTTTTGGACTTTTCTATAAGGTCTCTTTAATGCACATAAATGTGTAATTGTGTTCTTTGTGTAAACCATATATATATATTTTTTTTAATATTTAAAAAAAAAAAAAAACTTTTTCCCCCCATCTTACAGAACAATGCTTCCAATGATGGAGAATATGTGTTTTTCACTGGTCAGCAGAACTATAGGGACTTTTCCAGAGTGGACACGTGGAAAGGTGAAAGGTAATTGTCTCCTCTCACCTGTAGCACATGTTGGATTTACAGTTTAATTGTAAAATTGTTCATCAGTGAGTTTTGTTGGTGACATGAAGTTAATGGATGCACACCAAGTGATTTGTGTCATATGATCAAGGTGGGTTTAACTGTGTTCCTGTTGAGTTTTCGTTCTCTTTCTTATATCACCGCCGATAGGACACTGAAACTGAGTCTGTTTACAGACATGTGACCAAAATAACCACTGGCTGCTAGTTTGGCTTATATACCTTTTATAATTATCATTTCATTTCATAGCCATTAAATGAGGAAAGTCAAATCATGTTAGCCAAATCCCCCCAACAGCAAAACAGAATCACTCACTGCAGGGATCAAACGCTGATGTTTCTCCCTTTAACATCATTTTAAAAAATGTAATCAATAATGAAATAACTACTTAGGTAAAGCACCAAACTCTCTTATCTTTGTCACAGAGAAGAACAGCCAACCATCGGCTCTGCATCTGTACTCACTAAACCCCCAAAATATGATCATCTTTCTTGCACTGCCTTTTATCTCTGCCTGTCTTACAAACCTAATTGTTTTAAGACTAGGCTGTTGTACCTTGAGCAGCAGTTTTGGGAAACACCCTTATTTTATAGTGTGCTTCCTAACCTACAAATATATCCAGTCCTCTTTGCCCAGCAAATGGCTTTCCATGGCTTTTAGCTGGGCGTGCTAAATGTCTGAAACATTTTTAAACCTTCGAACTTTGTAACATTTTGAATATCTGTGCAGCTCCTTGAATTGGTGGACGTCTGATGAGTGCAACATGATTAATGGAACCATTGGAACAGGCTTCCATCCTGTAATCACCAAGAATGATATGCTCTACATTTTCTCGTCTGACCTGTGCAGGTGAGTAGAGCAGAAAAGCTGTACCAGTGAAAGATGCAATCTTTTGATTGCATATACAGTACTGTGCAAAAGTGTTGAGCCACCCCTCATCTCTTACTGGTGTGCTAGTAAATTGGGAAATAATTGCAGTAATTTAATGAAACACATGGTGGTATGACCACCTTTATTCTTGAACACAGCCTTGTAATTTCTTGAAGTAGTCTTCAGGAAAAGTTCTCCAAGCTTTTTGAAAGACATGCAAAGCTCTTCTTTGGATGCCGGTTGCCTTTTGTTCCATTCTCTGTCAAGACGATCCCACACTGCTTCAGTAATGTTGAGGCCAACCTCCAAAACCTTCAAATTTGGATTGAAGCCGTGCGACTCAAAATGTAATCTTTATTGAAGAAAGACACATTTAATACGTCACTTGAATTTAAAAGGTTGTGTATTTAAAAAAAACCCCAAAAAACTTAAATGTAAATTTAAACTATTTGAATTTAGAAATGTATAAAACATTCATTGTAAATGTTTGTTTCTATTTTAGTCATTGTAGCTGAATGTGTTTTTCAGCTGAGCATCTGGACTTTTGTAGTTTCATATGAAGGTTATTCCAGTTCAGTTTCAAGCCATATTCTGCTGACTCATGCAGCATTTGCTGTATTTTCCCTCTTGGCTTGAGCTAGTGAAATGGCTCCCCCCACAGCCTTCCTGAGCCTTTCCCTGGTCTGAATATTGGATTAAGGATCCTAATTTAGTTTGGCTGGTTTCAAGGCTGGTCAGTGTTAGCCTCCTAAATGAGGCCACAGCCTATTTAATGCTGCTTAAAACAACAAATGTCAGTCCTCTGTGATTGTTAATATATTAGAAACAGAAGTCACATTTACAGGTCATCTAACAGCTTGGTTAATAAGAGGTGTCAACACAACCGTTGAAAAACTGGTATAACCAGTTTGTTCAATGCAGGTTTTCTGTAAATCAGTTTATCGCTGAGCTCATGAATTCAAACCATGTGTCATTGTCCAGTAACGCAGTGCATCCAGAGATTAACAAGCATGTAACTCTCTTTCTAAGGTCTCTGTACACAGTGTATGAGGAGGATGTGACAGTGAAGGGGATCACTGGGTATCGATTTGTTCCTCCCAGCTCAGTGTTCGCCAATCTGACTGTGAACCCAGACAACGCAGGCTTTTGTGTGCCTGCTGGTAATTGCCTGGGGTCTGGCCTGCTGAATGTGTCTGTATGTAAAGAAGGTAAGACAATGTTTTACTGTGTTAAACATAGCCAAATGATCTTTGATATGCTGCTTTTTAAGTTACATTAGTTCAGACTCATTTCTTTCCCCCATGGTGTGATTTGTGTGGACAGGTGAGAACAAAGAAATTGTGTTTCAATTGTGTTTAAAACAAAATAACTCAACCAATGAACTCTGGAAATTTTTATTTGCGGCAAAAACATGATCTGACCGAGTTGTATCAGTTTGTACCAAGTTTCAGCTAACCGCGCCTTTTGTCAGGCGTGTGTCGTCGTCCCCCCCCCCCCCCCCCCCCCCCACACACACACACACACACACACACACACACACACAAAAGGAGTAATGCTTGCTAGCCAGAGACCGTCTCCATTACAAACGCATCCACTAGTCGAAAGCACGAGAACTTGTTCCCATATTTACTTTCTGGCTCCTCAGACACGGTAGAATAAGTGAAGTGAAAGTTCTCTTGTGGTTTGTTGTGATGTGCTCTGGTGCATCTGATTTAAAGCAAACAAAGTATGGTTGTTAGTGCTGAGTAATAACTTGTATCAATTCCTCATTGCACTGTAAAGAATATGGAGTCAACACTTAGCAAAAGACTCCCTGAAATTAATTCACTGACTGTCATTTCTGGGGCCTACTTTAGCAGTGTCCCTGACAAGTGTACGCTGTGTTTATTACAAGCCATAGCATTATTAGAATATTGATGTTTTACATTTACAGGTATATTTTACACATGGCATATTTTCCTCAGGTCGAGTAAGATGTTGTCCCTGCTTTGTTAATATCTTCTGTAATGTTTTTTCTGCTGTTTAGGGGCTCCTATCATAATGTCTTCACCACACTTCTACCAGGCAGATGAGAAATTTGCTCAGGATGTATTCGGAATGACGCCAAACAAGGAAGAGCACCAGACTGCCATTGATATCAATCCGGTAGGAATCACAACTTTAAAGCTTAAATGTTTAATTCGTTCTCGTGTTGTTGTGAATCTCTCTTCAATTTATAATACATATTTTGTCTAATACAATTATGATTTATATAGTATTAAATCTTCAACACTAGATGGAGTAGTGTCTCAGCTTTTTTTTTTGTCATGACTAGCCAATAGTTGAGCTTCTGTTTAAAATAGTGGTTAAAAATTAAATCAGAGGTACGTGGTACGGGGCTGTCACGAAAGATAAGCTCTAACTGCTCTTATCATGATAATAATACTCTAATTACCTGGTTGAACTTGTAGTAAAGTCTTGATAGCGAGAGACAGACTGAAAAAAACACCTCCAGCAGCACAACGTGTAGCTGAACATACTGTGTAGTGCTTAACAAATGTATTAGACCACCATCCAATGAAAGATTTATGCCACAGCAGCCAAAAATTAACAATTGCTATATGATCTAATTTTCTGATTTTATTTATTTATTTATTTTTACAAATTTTACATGATACACTTTCAGAGAAAACAGAAAAAAACGATGAATGATTCTGTAATAGTTAAAAGTTTAAAAAAAAGTGCAATTCCCAAAAATAAATAAACTGTATTACATTCACAGTAAAAGACAGAAAGCATTCTTCTTCTTCATGATGCTCCAGATGTTTTCAGTGGGTTTACAGCTGTTGTGATAGATGCAGTATGGAGTTTAGCATTGTCTTGAAGAAATATGGCAGTTCTTCCCAGACAAGATTAGAGCATATGTTAATGTAAAGCCTGTGTATAGCTTTATATATGGCTTCCATGGGCACTGATGCACTCCCATACCATCAGAGATGCAGGCTTCTGAACTGAACACTAATTTACAAGCCAGATGATCCCTCTCCACTTGAATCTGGAGGATGCAGCAACCATGTTTTCAAAATTTAAGAGAAAATACTTTTTTTTTTCTTCTTTTTTTGTTACACCAAAGAGATTTCTCCAGATTTTCCGAGTCTTTTGATCATGTTATTAGATGCTGAGATACTTGAAGTCTTAGCATTTTTACATTGTGCAGTATTTTTCGGATTTTTGTTCACAATTTGCAGATGCGATATTTTGCAGATTGGTGTACCTCTGCTTGTCTTTACTGCTACGCCACTCTTAAGATGCTCTTTGTACACCAGTCTGACCAGTCTAACACAGAACTCCTTCTTACAGTCGCTCTCACGCTTTCGTACAATAGTACACTTAATTATTTCACACATCCACATATAAAGTGGTGGTTTTACAGTTACAAAAGTATTGAATCCAATAAACAAGCTACCATTTTTTTGTGTTTATCCTCCTTGATCACTCTGCCACGGCATGATATCATTAAGATTGATCAAAGTCCTGTGAATTTTATCATAACTGCTGAGTTGTGATGCCCTCAGCCGTCTTCCCTGCTTGCCCAGAGCTGTGAAGTTATTTTTGCCTACAGTAAAGATATTAAAACTACAGGCAGTACTATGCAAACAGTTTGGGGTAACTTTAGATAAATACATGATACATCCTGAGATTTTTTTCTCTCTTTTAAGTTTTTCAAAATGCAGAAAACTGAAGAAAGAAACGACTAAACTCCCAATTAGGTTTATTTGACAGCTGCCATGTCTCACCGTCTTCCGTTTTTTCACATAATCTCAGATTAACTCAGTTTATTTCTTTTCTTTTCACTGAAGTTACCTTTTTATCACTCCAGCTGTATGTTTGAGGTCATTCTCAAGCTGCATGAGGAATCTGGGCCAGAGCACATGCCTCCCTGATGGTATTATGTAATGGATGGAAAATCTGCTGTACCTAACTAAAAACCTTTGCATAGTTCTGTGTTTTTCTATCCAGTGGTTTGTTGGTTTACAAATAATGTCAACATGTTACTATAAAGATTATGGCCATAATACAGTGTGGGCAGAAAACAATTATTTAGGTGTTTAGGTATACGTGTTCATACATCAGGAGTGACAGGAGTTTTTCCCACATTCTCTGTGTCCCTAACAAAATGAATTTGTGTTTTACAGCTGACAGGAGTGGTTCTCCAAACAGCCAAGCGACTCCAGATTAACGTCTATGTAGAGCAAATTCCCACCTTCAGGTAATCAGCAGCTCTTTCCATCAGTTCAAGCAGCTGAATAACCTGATTTTTCATGAATTTCACTTTCACTATATTAGTATGAAGAGTGAAGCCGCAATAGCTGCATGAGTACCCATGTCTGTGAAGGGCTGCCAGTAAGCTAATTGTAAAGCAATAATGCCACCATCATCATTATGGGTGGACTTTTGCACAGACCTGGCTCACTTGTTACGTGTTTATCTGAATTCAGAAGGAACTAGCAGCAAGATAATGAGACTGTATGTGTTTAGATAGTTACATATTACTGTTATTTTTATTTGAAATAAGATAAAATAACAAAAGCTATATTAAAGTGGCAAGTCAGCTTTAATGTGAGTAGGTTTACATCAATATTTTGAAATGTATAAGGTTGGAGCCCTCAAGACAACATTAGTGGCCAGAATTTATTATACTGAATAATGTTAACAATGTCTCTTAAACGTACTGACATCAGTAGATAATTGGCTCTGGTTATGAGGTTTGGCTTTTTTTTTTATGTACAAGGAAACACATTGGCCTACATCCTGGAGAATATTTGTAATTTGCCATAGAGTCATGAAGGGGCCTTTCTTTCCCATGCAAATCATTTTGCTTTCATCTACAAGATTTGTGCTCTTCTGTCCACCAGGCTATTTTGGATCTGTCCTGTGCATGCCTTCTGCTTTTAGAATATACCTCTTTATTTTTGGCAAACTAACTTTTGCGAATCCATCCATTTTGTTCCGCTTATCTGGCGCCAGGTCATGGGGGCAGGAGCCTAAGCAGAGAAGGCTAGACCTCCCTCTCCCTGGCTACCTCCTCCAGCTTATTTGGGGTAAAACCAAGGCGTTTCCAGGCCAACTGAGAGATCTAATCTCTCCAGCGTGTACTGGGTCCGGACATGCCATGAACACCTCACCCAGGGGGGGGTCTTTGTCAGATGCCCGAAACACCTCAACTGCCTCCTTCCAGTGTGGGGGAGTAGCAGCTCTACTCTGAGCCCCTCTTGGATGGCCGAACTCCTCACACTATGTCTAAGGGAGAGGGCAGCCACCCTTTGGAGAAAGCAAATTTCTGCTGCTTGTATTTACGGCCTCGTTCTTTCAGTCACTACCTAAAACTTGTGACCATAGGAGAAGGTGGGGACGTAGATGGACCAGGAAGGAGGAGTTTCCCTTTTATGCTCAGCTCTCTCTTCACCACGATGGATCGGTACAGCGTCCGCATCACTGCAGCCGCAACATGAACTTTTGTATCATTCTAATAGATTTTTATTCTCATTTTCATTTGCACAGTCACTTTATTTATGACTCGGAATGACAGAAAACTCTTAACTTCAAGTAAGCTAACTGTAGGTACTGTAGTCTCGAATGGGTGCTACACAGTCCACACTTACTTTTGTGAATGCAACAACCACAGTGTTGTGCATTACAAAGAAAATGATGCCAGTCAGTGAAGAAAACCTCTTTATACTCTCTTTCTTCACTGTAGTTAAACTCAGATAATAAAAGTATTTATGCTGTTGGTAAAAAACTGTTCAAATCTACTTTTTTCCCATGGAACAAATGCTCATAACCCCCCAGTAACTGAGGCTTAGAAACCAGTCTCTGGTCATTAGGGAAAAATGTGTTTTTCCTGCTTGGATGACGAGCAGTTCCTGGAGGTTGCTCGTGGTTGCTGTGAACTAGATTGCAAAATCTTTAGACAAGTAAAGGTTGTGCCTTACTGCAACACACCAGCATGTTTCAAAAGGTGAAGCTTTTACTTTAAAGTAGTGCTGCCAGCGTTAATCTTGTTAAAATGACGTTAACACCATAACTGCAATAACGTGGCAAATCTCAGTTTGCGAGTTAGCGCGGATCGCCCCGTGCACGGGGCTATACGGTACTAACGCGTAGATGAGCTAACCGCGCTAACTCACACTGTTTCTAATTTCACTACCACTTAGCAAGTATTTGGTGAGTGTTTTGCACACGAGTGCAAACTACAGGCAACTGCTGCTATCTGCTAGCAGCAAAAGCACTCACAATGGTGAATACTTTGGTCAGAGAGAGGCTGCCCCCTGTCTCTGGGGCCTAAGGGAGTAAATATAGAATCCAACTTATAAACAGAACTGATGTTGCGGCTGATATCAGTAAAATCTTATCAAATTGAATCCCTAGCCAAGCGTCGGCTCTTTTGTGCAATATTGAACTTTGAAAGGAAAGTTTGTGCAGTTCTTTTGATGCCAACAAGCCCAGATATGGCACTTTTATGTTATATCTGTTATTCCGTTTCAAATTAAAGGTGCTAGAGACAGAGCTTGAAGTCCAAAAATAAATTATGTAACTCTCCACATAATTTATGGTGTGAGATTAATACGTAATCAAGCTTTATTTATGGGGCTCAGGGGGTTGGGAAGCGTATCTGTAACCAGAAGGTCGCCGGTTCGATCCCCGGGCTCTCTGTCCTGGTCGTTGTGTCCTTGGGCAAGACACTTTACCCTACCGCCTACTGGTGTTGGCCAGAGGGGCCGATGGCACGATATGGCAGCCTCACTTCTGTCAATCTACCCCAGGGCAGCTGTGGCTACAACTGTAGCTGCCTCCACCAGTGTGTGAATGTGAGAGTGAATGAATAGTGGCATTGTAAAGCGCTTTGGGTGCCTTGAAAAGCGCTATATAAATCCAATCCATTATTATTATTATTATTATTATTATACAGATAGTATGAATTTACAGAACATGCCCGGGAAGACATTGTATAAGTATATTTATATTACACAAGTATATTATATTGTGTTTTCCAAGTTGCTATTTTTCATTACATCATAGTTAAAGATTATCATGTCATTCTCTTTCAGTCAAACGGGAAATGTAAGGACAGTAGTCTTCCCTGTGGCTTATCTGAATGAGGTACAAACTCTCTCTTTCTCTCTCTCACTCACTCTCCCACACACACACACACACACACACACACACACACACACACACACACACACACACACGTACGTACGTGTGGTTTCCCTAGCAACTTACCCTAATCCTAACCATCAAAAATGAATGCCTAACTCTGACCCTTAGCCTAAACCTAACCATAACCTAATTGTAACCCTGACACTAAAACCACATTTTGAGTCTCAAAAATGCCTTCAAACTTGTGGGGACCGGGATTTTGGTCCCCACAAGGGCTGTCGGTCCCCACAAGTAAAGTAAACTTCCAATTTTTGGTCCCCACAATGATGTTAATACCCGTACACACACACACACCACAGCTCTGGTTTATATACATTTTCTGTTATAACTCTCAGTTAAATACAAATGATTCAAAGGGAAAAGACTCCCTTGAGTACCCTGTAGTTAAAGGAGGCATTTTTGTTTTCAGTATGTACCTCGTGTTTTTCTCTTTTATGTATTAAAGCATTGTGTAATCCTGCTCAGACAGACTATAAATTAGTAAATCTAACTTGTGTGGAGGCAAAAAAAGAAAAATACAGAGGTAGATACTATGATTCCACAGAATCAAAGCTACAGAAGACTAATCTAATATAAATCACTAATTAGTAAATTTAATATTACTTGTTTATAGAATTCTTATGGTCTCAGTTTCTTCATAAACTTGAACACCAAGATGAACAGACGGTAAATGAAAGGGCCGTAAATGTACCATTTACTTTTGTAGGGGCTGTGTTTGTGTTCTTATGTGCTATAACACAATATTTTCTCTTACCGTCTTAACAGAGCGCCACCATTGATGACACAGCAGCCAAGAAGCTAAAGGCGATTGGTGTTCAGCAGAACGTTGTGGAGAACATTCCCTTCATGCTGATTGGCCTAGCCATCATTGTGGGAGGAATCTTCATGTTCTTGGTGTGTCAACAGAAAGTCCCCGAGGTGAGCTTGTGCAATAAGCAACTGTGTGATGTCATTATGTTGGGACAGATGGCCTGAGCCTGGTTCTGCCAAGTGCTTGCACATACAGGATGGCTCAATTTTTTTCATTCAGATTTATGATGGTGTATGTGGTCAATTTAAAATAATCTAAAAAATAGTTCAAATAAATTGATTTATTTTTCATTATGAAGCACCTTAGATTAGTCCACAGCATGCCCCAAAAGCCCTATAAATGCTCAAGAAAAATAACTTAGAAAATGCAAATCGAACCTGTTTAATTAATGCCATGCTGCGCTCCACTCTAAAGAACTACAAACTACAACTAAAAAAAACGAATTAACTGAAATAAGTTAATGGGTGAGTCTATTCAAATTAGGGCTGCCACGATTAGTCAACTAGTCACGATTACGTCGACTATCAGAATCGTCGACGACTAATTTAATAGTCGACGCGTCGTTTGAAGCTTTGTAAGATCCCAAAAGACGCAGGAATAAGTAGCAGGATTTAAGAGTGTAATAACGGACTGAAACAGAAGATGGCAGCACTGCATGTACAAGGATGCCAGCTGCCGTTAAACCCTGAAGAAGAAGAAGTAGCTCTGTCCCAGAATTCGTAGCGCGGCCCTGCTCAGTTGTCAACAATGGCAGCAGCTAGTTGGTTTTAATATTACTCTTATTATTCTTTCTGGGTCACAAAATAAACGTTTAACATATTTTCAGGTGAGAATGTAGCTGTGTAAACCTCAAATATCTGCTCAGTTTATCAAGACACCACATATTTTCAAAAGCGCTCCGACGTTTTCAAAGATGTCTGTTACCCACTAGCTCGATAGCTAGCCGGGGGCAAGGCTCACTAGAGCCCGTGGGAACAGCGGACTCCCGGCAAATCGTTTTCAAATCCACCACCGTCTTTCGCTACTCAGGTTAAACATGATATATAAGTCACTTAGATAACTTAAAATGTTATTGTTTGGCTTTTTTTTAGTATTTTATTTGTTCCTGAGTAAATCGGTTTGGCTGAGATTAAAGTTATAGTTTTTAGACAGCTGAATAAACGTCAAGCAGACAGCTGATTATCAGAAGTGTGAAATGGTAGAGAGTTTACTCCGGTGTCCTGTTATATTTTAGATAGCAAGGAGCAGACGGCTGAGTTTATTAAAATTTCACCAAAACAATCTGCAAATTTCATTAAAATTTAATAAACTATCATCTTGTCTTTCTTGTTAGTTAGCACATACCTTAAACATGCATGCTGGTGCAATAAGCTTTACGTCCAATGGATGCATGATCTGATTGTCGACTAATAGCAAAAATAATCGGTGACTAGTCGACTATCAAAATAATCGTTTGGGGCAGCCCTAATTCAAATATTGTAGTAGATTTTAAGACTATTCAGAGCAGATACTGTTGCCTTCCTATGAGCTAGCAGCAGTCTGGCCATTTTTTTGGCAATCCTCTGGCATCAACAAGCCACGTGCACCCAGAGAACTGCTGCTTACTGGATATTTTTCTGAAATGCCCAGCCCAGCCCCACTGGCACCAACAATCATGCAATGTTCAAAGTCACTCGAATCAACTTTTGCCCCCCTTTTGATGTTCAGTTTGAACATGAGCAGCATCAGCAGCTAATCAATTGCTGCCGTGTGATTGTGTGAATGTGTAAAGCGCTTTGGGGTCCTTAGGGACAAGTAAAGCGCTATACAAATACAGGCCATTGTCTGATCAGATATTTAGGTATTTGGATCATCTGCCTCCATCTGACCTTATCCTTAGCATTCTCTCCTGTCACACCAATCCTCTGCATGTCCCTCCTCCATTATATCCTTGTGTGAGGTTTCCCTCTTTTCCTCCTGCCTGGCAGCTCCATCTTCAGAATCCTTTGTCCAATATCTCCACTACCCTTCCCCTTTAAATGTCCAAATCATCTCAGCCTCGCCTCTCTAACTTACCTTAAACCCATTCCCCCTAATTAGCTCTACTTCTTGCATCTTTATCGATCTATATGCATCTGTCTCATTCATACGCATGCATTTTGTCCTCTGTGAATTTAAATCCCTCTTCTCTCCGTTGCATATTTCCACCACTCCAGGATCTCTTCCATCTACTCCTTACATGCATGTCCTGAACAACCCTCACATACTTCACTGCCTTTCCTGACTTACTCATGCAGCATCACAGTTCCTCTCTCAGTACTTTAAATTGTAATATATTTGCATTTTATATATATATTTTTTTATATTTTTCTTTTTCAGAGCACTGCTGCCGAACGACAGCCCCTGCTCTCATCGTAACAGCAAACAGAACGTGGAAAGAGGAAGATTGCCTTGGTTGCAATACAATTCAAGGGGTTCACCCATTAATTCTCAAGTAACACTAATACAGTGGTTTTCATATTTTAATCTACTTTCGCATTCATGGTTGTAAGAAAGTGGTAAAAACTGTCTTTTTGTTGTGTTTGTTGCTGGGTTTGGAGGATAATGTCTTCATTTCAAGTTGTAATGATGCTGGAATCCAGATTTTCCAGTCAATCTTAAATTGAGCTTGTTTTTATTTTAACTCCTAACTATGGGATTTTTGAATTGGATTAACACGGGGTTAGTTAACCCCCTTAAACAACCCAGCTTTGAATTAATCAAACATCCTGGAAGTGGGAAAAACACTGTACTGCAAAGTGGCCATATATGTGTGAGCTGTTGCTGCGTTTCTGAATATAAAAGACGTTGTGTCTATCTACAAGGCAACTGGCTAGAGCTTGAACAGTTACTAGATTCCCAGACTAGTTTGGGAGTCAGAGTTAGTTTTAAAAAGCAAGAAAAAACAGTATTAAGAAGCCAGGTTGGTTGTATGTTATAATGAAGTGGATGTAAAAAGTCAGGCTAGTAGTGCAGCCTGTTCGAAGTGCAGATTACTTTGGGCTTGTCTTTCAGCCTTTTGGCTTCAGATGCTATGGCAATGTGGTCTTGTTCATTTTAAAATGATGTTCTGTGTTGTAGCCAAGCTCAGTAATCTACAGTGTATATTAGGGCTGCCACGATTAGTCGACTAGTCACGACTAATTTAATAGTCGATGCGTCGTTTGAAGCTTTGTAAGATCCCAAAAGACGCAGGAATGAGTACCGTAATTGTCGGGCTATAAGCCGCTACTTTTTGCACAAGCTTTGAACCCTGCGGCTTTTAGTCAGGTGCGGCTTTTCTATGGATTGTCCATGATTTTTGTCATATCGTAAGCGGATTTGTTTTGTTTGTTCCGCTGTTGTACGGCACTACGTTGCCTGGCGGAAGGATCGGGGTTCAAGAGTGGTATGTTGGTCACATGTCCGTCTGCCAGGCAACGTAGTGCCGTACGAAGTAGCGGGAAAAACAAACTTCAAAGTAGCGCTATGTGTTCAGTTGGAGGCGTGGATGATGAGCGGCGGTAAACTTGCGAAAAGCAAGTTATGCTCAACTCCACCAGTGGATTCTGACAGCGTGGAAAAGTGTGAAAACATCCACGATCACCAACGGATTTCGAAGGGCTGGACTGCTGCATGATGGAGAGGAGGACACCGCCACGGCCCTTCTGAGGGTGTTCGACTCTGACACTGACAACGAGGATTTGTTTGGTTTTGAAAGTGACAACAAAGGAGAGAAGCGGAGAGTGGATGACGAAGCCATCATGAGCCTGTTCGTATCCGACACTGGAGGAGAGGACTTTGGTGGTTTTAGTGCACAAGAAGAAGAGAAAGATGGTGTGCTGTAGGTTATTATGTACTACATTTGTTACTCATTTCTGAAGCACAGTACATGTTTCGTACTTGTAATTACCGCTACTTGTACATATACCTAAAAAGTTATGCAAATATGTACCCATAACTTGTTTTTCAAAATATCGTTTCAAAACCCTGAAGAAGAAGAAGTAGCTCTGTCCCAGAATTCATAGCGCGGCCCAGCTCAGTTTCCAACAATGGCGGCAGCTAGTTAGTTTTAATAGTAGAGATGGACCGATCCGATATTACGTATTGGTATCGGTCCGATACTGACCTAAATTACTGGATCGGATATCGGAGAAAAATAAAAAATGTAATCCGATCCATTAAATATCACGAAAGCACCTCACAAAACTTGCAACACGCCGTAACTCACCTCAGAAAGTTAGCACGTCGGAGCAGTAGGCATCACGTGATAGAGCGGCTGTGGCATGCGGGACCTGTCGGTGGTCTGGATAGCGTTTGGAGCTTCGCTAGCAACCCGGCATTTCATCTCCGACAAAGTTATCCCGAGAGAAGTAAAGCAAGTGTGTAAGTCCATCTCTGAATGTTTGTAAAGCATTCCTGCGTTAAGCTTAACAAGCGATATATGGAGCGACTGCCTCTTCTTGCTGCTACTTCAATCATGAAACTGCTTAATGATCAGCTGATCGGCTTTTCTGTCGCGAGTCCATCTCTCTGGTTTGTTTTTGGCCCACTTTGCACCAGAAAGAGGAAACCAGCGGCTAAACAACAGCAGCACGTTTAAGCTTGATCAGCTGTTGTTAGAATTTATTTATTATTACTTTCTACTCCAGGATCTTTTTCTACGTAGCTGACGCTGGTAACTGTGCAGGGGCGGATCTAGCAAAGTTTAGCCAGGGGGGCCGATAGGGCATGAACAGGGAAAAGGGGGCACAAAGACATACTTTTCTTTCTTATTCTCATTTAAAATGTCTAGCTTTTAATAAATAATTATCCGAATCTTACACCGAAAGTTTTAATTTGATGTAAAATGAATAGAAGTCAATTACTGTATATAGTGACTATTAAGTCTAATATATATACCCTAGTAAGCTATAGTAATTTTTCCTTTGGGAAGGTACCATCTGTGCAGTCTGCAATTTTGTTGAAGAAAGATGTTGAATCTATTTAATATTTCTTGAAAAATAATTGATTTCTGTGCATTTTTTTTTCACACTGCATCAAATTAAGGTTGATTACGTTGATTAATCATCATGAGGTGGAGCGTGAGGGGTGGTTCCCTATTTTTTATTTATTTATTTTTGTTGTTGCTGGGAGTTGGAACCCTATTAGTTAGGTTGCTTAATATTTCTGCTAAGTACTCTTTAAAATACCAGAATAGGGAGGATGGTGTAGGTTTAAGTTTATTAGATTGATCAGTGTTGCTGAACTATAAATATTTTTTTTTTGCATATAGGTATAACAGAATAGCTTTAGTGTAGTTGTTGTTTTAAACTTGAGTATGAACTTATACAAAATGCAGCAAGATATTTAAAAAACAGTTTTGTTGATTAAAACACACTATATCGGATTCATATCGGTATCGGCAGATATCCAAATTTATGATATCGGTATCGGTATCGGACATAAAAAAGTGGTATCGTGCCATCCCTATTTAATAGTACTCTTATTATTCTTTTTGGGCCACAAAATAAACGTTTAACATATTTTCAGGCAAGAATGTAGCTGTGTAAACCTCAAATATCTGCTCAGTTTATCAAGACATCTCATATTTTCAAAAGCGCTCCGACGTTTTCGGAGACGTCTGTTACCCACCAGCTCCAGTGTTAGCCGGGGTTCAAGGCTCACTAGAGCCGGTGAGAACACCGGACTCCTAGCAAATCGTTTTCAAACCCACCGCCGTCTTTCGCCACTCAGGTTAAACATATATAAGTCACTTAGATAACTTAAAAATGTTATTGTTTGGCTTTTTTTTTTTTTTAGTATTTTATTTGTTCCTGAGTAAATCAGTTTGTCTGAGATTAAAGTTATAGTTTTTACACATCTGAATAAACGTCAAGCAGACAGCTGATTATCAGAAGCGTGAGATGCTCGAGAATATACTCCGGTGTCCTGTTATATTTTAGATAGCAAGGAGCAGACGGCTGAGTTTATTAAACTGCACTGAAACGATCTGCAAATTTCATTAAAATTTAATAAACTACCATCTTGTCTTTATTTTTAGTTACCACATACCTTAAACACTTAAAGCTGTAAGCTAATGATAGTTATATAAGAGCAGACTCATGCTGGTGCAATAAGCTGTACGTTTTACGTCCAGTGGATGATGATCTGATTAGTCGACTGATCGCAAAAATAATCGGTGACTAGTCGACTATCAAAATAATCGTTTGTGGCAGCCCTAGTGTATATATACATGTGTGTCCTCCTTGTGATCCAATCAGTATTAACCCAACAATGACAGGATGGCTTTCTTCCTGTTGTGAATGTCTAATACAATATTATTTCATTTAATTCCAGTACTGTCATAAATATGTTAATATAAATTATACTGATTTACATTGCTGAAACCGGAATATGAAGCTTTGTGGTAGTGACACTGACAAACACACAAAAACTTTTGAAGCACTTAGACTGATTTTGTTTTTTCCCCAGTTTAACTTCTGTGGCATTTTATAACTTTATTGAAGCATTTTTAATAATAAAAAACAACAACCCCACATTGTTTTCCTATTGGCCTATGAATTTTTAGAGCACATATGACTAAATGTTATTTTTCTATCCAACGTTGCACACAGTTTCACTATAATATAGATGTTTTTGCTATTTCAGTCACTATCTTTTGCTGACAAAATCTTTTGTGTTCAATTTCTTTTTTTGAGTGTGTGTGTTTGTTTTGTGCCTAAAAGAGAACATTGTTTACACTACTACTACTCCCTGGCAAAATCAGTACTTAACTATAATCACGATTTATACGCAAATCTCTCATTAGGGTCACATGTATGACAGTTTGCACGTTGTCGTTTGCTATGACTCAACAATAAACTTTCTATGCTATTCCCTGAAGGTGTGTTTGTAGTTCCTGTCTGACATTGCAAAAGTATTGAATCATTGCTCTGCAGATGACCAATAAAGCAAGACGGGCTTTATGACAAACTAAGGTCTGACTAACTACGGTGCACTGCTTTTTCCCTTCTTTAATATAGCGCTGTATGTAGGTTGATAACCAAAACATCTTTTTTTTGGTTGTAACAACAATATAAAGATATATTCAGTCATTGTCTTTGCAAGCTTTTGAGAAAAGCTGATTAGTTTTTAAGGAGAAAAAAACTTAACCTGTAAACCTTGGGTTTTAATGTTTACGTGGAAAACCGTAATACCATAATGTTGGTGTGACCGGTAGTAATCATTAAAAACACACACACACACACACACACACACACACACACACACACACAACCCAATTGTATTGTAGCCTTCTGGATTCACATCATGGCTGCTGATCAAAGTTTGCCCACAGGCTGATCATTTAGTTTAAAATGCTGCCTTCACTGTCTTTCATCTATATTTTAAATCGGTATATGCTACATGCAGAACAGACATGTGTAATATAGGAATGAATAACAACAATTAAAGGTTTACATAAAACTTAGCAGTACTTGCCGTAGCATTCACGCAAGTCCTGATGGTCGTCGTAAACATATTCAGTATCGACAGAATTAGAATTTTTGTCTGTTATGTATCTGTGATATTTAAAGACTTTATTTCTAATTCTTCAAACAAAATTCGTCATGAATACAAATATTAGTGACCATTGTTACATATGGGCAACACGTGAAACAATAAATCTTTTTTTTTTTTTAAACACATAGATGTTAATAATCAATGTGTGGTGATGGTCATGAAGACTTTTGTTCAGAATGGCCCAACCATTAAGGAGGATGTAGTAGTAATAATAATAATAACTTGTAATATTTATGATGCATAAAGACATGCATACGCTTTAAATACGCTTGCTATATCATAGCAAGAAGATATTTATGAAATCATTTTTAGATATTGCCCCAAGTGGTCTGTCAGTGAACTGCAGTTTAACCCCTGATATTTACGGGTGCATATGGTGTAATTAATTTTTTTTCCATTAGAAATGGTTGTTTATATCTGCATTAACTGTTAGTTTCTTTTTGCCAGCTTCATGTAAACTTCAGTGCACAAAATCCTAAATTCTTGAATATTTTGATAATTTGTGGGAATTGCATATTCATATCTGAATGATTTTTAAGTTATGTTATTAGTTAGCTTAGCTTAAAGTCTGGAAGCGGTCTCTCTGTTCGAAGTTTTGTTTGGGCAGAAACTAAACTGATTGTAGGGAAAGGGGGGAATTCAGGGAATCTTCGGGAAGTCACTTCATCAGATCTTGGACATCTGATGAAGCAACTTCATTTAATTTTTTAAGTTCCTTCCGGCAAGACTCCATGGGTGGAGCAAAAGGCTAAATGCATAGTGGTCTAAAGTCACGTTAGGGTTTCACTTAGAAACCTCCGACGTGGAGTTGGCCTCATTTAGTAGGTTGAGGTCCAAAGTGTACTTTGGAGTCACATAGATAAACTTTGTCTTCAGCTGTGTGATAACTACCACTGTGCAACAGATTCCCATCAGTGACTTTGACTTGACTTGCTCAGTCTGCCAAACCTTACGCCTTAGTCAATAAAGTAACAAATTAATGAATTATTCAGAAGGTAACTCCTCCCCAACCCAATTAAAGCCTTTAATACAGGCGTAGCTCACAAACCAAGCCTACAGCAAAACAGCCCCTGTCTTGAACGTCATCTGTAAGCAGCATGAGGACTCTCCAGGAAAAAATTATCATCCTTTCTGTTTTTCTGTCTTTGTTATGTGTCGTTCAGGTAAGTTATTTATTGTTTGTTGAACTTTCATGGAAATATTTTTTTTCTAATCAGTGTTTTATATGACAAAGCTAAAGGATCAAATATTTACCTTTACAGGTTCATTCAATGCCTGTGCCTGACGAGTGGCATGGCTTAATTCAGCGAACCAAACGTTCACTGTTGTGGCGCTGGAACAGTCTGAAGCCAGTCGGTGCCAGCTGCAGGGATCACCTAGAGTGTGGCACAAAATACTGCAGGTACAGCTGAAGCTTAAATATTTCATGACAGTCCATCGGTTTACCTGTCTTCCTGATACTCCTGATCATTTTTTGACTATTTTACATTAACTCTGTGTAGCTCTTAAATGTCAAACTCAGCATCATATTCTTTAAAAAAAAAAAACAGTTTTCACAGTGTGTTCATTACTATGCTGTACATAGGCAGTGTGAAGGTGTGTACACGTGTATTTTGCATGCATGGTCTGGATAAAGTCAAAGGGTAATAATGGTGCAATCATTCTTATCTTTACAGGAAAAATATCTGTTCTTTCTGGATCACCACCTGAAAAAGAGATGCACAAACACCATCAGAATCTACAACAGACATCTGCTTTATGGACCACAACTGCCTGTTTTGTTTTGTTTTCAAAAACCTGCCCGCTCCTTTATTCTGGCTCCAACATTCATTCTGAGCAATCAGATCTTTTTCCACCGCGCTGAATCAAAAACAAAGCTGTAAAATCCAGGCATGCATAACCAATCAAATGGCACCACCTTAAGTGATTTGTCTAAAACGCTGCTGCAACATCACACAAGCTGTGTAATCTGAATGTGTTTTATAAGAAAATATAAATATCCATGCAAAGTTTGAGCCGCTCTGGGTTTATTGGTTCAAGGTTGTTGCTGTTGTTTTTTTGTTTTTTTTTAAAGAGATTTTTTTAATGTATTTATTTGTAAATATTGTAAATAATGTAAAAATTCAAATATACTATACATTTTTTTTGAAGAGGTTGTACTGCCCACATCTTCATTTTCTTTTTTAGTAGTAAAATAAATTCAAAACACATTTATATATTTCTCACACTTCCTGCTACTCTTTCAGTTGAGGAGCTTGAAAAACAGCTTTCCACCCAGCTAAAAACAGAATTTGGGCTGGAACTTTGTGCCAAAATCTACTGTCATTACTCATACCTGCAGTAGTACTTAGTACTTATGCCTCTGTAGTTATTCTGACATGTTTGGCAGCTTTTTAAAAATGCCACAAATACTGCCTGAGCCCATGACCTCACACCAATGAGATTTGAAGATACCTGCCCTAAATGGTTTATATCTCGCATTAATGAGGAGAACTGATTTGCCCTCTGAGGTGGCCTTAAAACTGTAGATTCAGAGCTGCGTCCTCACTCTTATTATGCTTTGATAGATGCCCAATTCTCTCCTTCAAAATCTGGCTTACATATGAAAGCAGAGGTGGCCATATTTCCCACCAGTTGGGTTTACATGGGGTCAGCCAGCAGAGCGTCAGCCAGTATTACAGAAGGTCTTGAACATATCACGTCTCTTACTTGGACTGAAGCTGTTATTGATACCCTCACCTAAAAGGGGTTTTAGAGCTGTCAATCACGTGAGAATGGGAAGTGAAACACATCAACAACTGAACCCTAAATCCTCAGTTTCACCGCTAGAGGGCGAGCTGGGGCTGTTTAAGAAGTGAATATGCTATGGCAAAAGCACGTTTGAGACGTACAGGCCTGCTATCCGCCAAATAATACTCTATTATTAGAGCAGCAAGGGCGTATAGTTTTGAGAACCAATGGATCATGCCTTCACTGTTTACTACACCCACCACTTATATTGTTTATTATGAGTGTGGATAACAATAATAATAATAATATTTATTCTTGAGTAAGAAAAATAGATGTCAGCAATCAGACGAGGCACTGAACAGCATGTTTATTTTTATCGTTTCCACCCCCGCCAAAAACAAAACAAGACAAAACAAAAAACAACAATAACAAAATAAGAAAAATCGAAGTATATTAGGTTTTACTTGCTTCCTACCGGGTGTCTTGGATACTTGAGTAACAGGAACTTCTCCCTCCTCATTGGCTAACCTGGTCGTGACGCAACAACCCATCCATCCTGAGCGGTGGAGAAGCGGCGGCGTGGGGACCGCTGTGTCTGTGGGGGACTTCAATGCCGGAGCGGTTTCATATTACCCTAGTGTTTATTAATAGTTATGAATAAGAGGTTTTAACCGGAGATCTCTGACAACATAGATGAAAACATTAGCTTTCATAATACGCCTTTGACGGCTCTAGTGCGTCGAATAGTCTCGTCCGTAATAATAAAAAAAAGTGCATGTTTTTGGACCAAACCACATCCACATGAAGCACCTGCTCGGATGGAGATCACCTTTAACTGACGGCTGTTTTCAAGTAGGTGCTGCTTTGAATGCGTTTTGCGCTCCTGCTATGTTGCCTTTCATTAAGTGCTTCAGCTCATATCTTGTTCTCGTATTTGGTCACTTCACATTTTCTTGTGTGTGGGTTTGCTATTTCTAGAAGCTGTGTGCCCTGCCTCTTGTTGTCTAACGTGTCCCACTTAAGCCACTTTGAATATTTCTTTGCCATTGTGTAGATGCACACAAACACCTGGCCGCAAGGTAAGATGCAGGTCAGACATCATCTCTGATTCTCGAGATCCTCGTGAAACTTTCCCTTCACATTAACTGGAGACCACGATGAGCAGTCACTGATGTTGTCTAGTTACAGGGCATCGTCGCTCTTAACAAGCACTGTCTGGGCCTCTTTGCTTTCATGTAACCACAACATCCATCCTTCAGGTTGATGCTAACTAGACCTGACAGATATTTCTAGAGAAGCAGCTCAGTTAATCAGAACCATGTCCATGCGCTCCAGTACGCAGAGGGCCGGTTTGATTGGCTTAGATATTTGAGATGCAAGGTAGGAGGACTACCGGCAAAGATGAGGAGTTGTATCCACTTTGCAGTGATGTTGTTGCAGACAAGTAGTCTGAGGTTCTGGCCTACATTCCTGTTATATTATAATACTGAAAATAGGGTGACTCAAGGGAAACTAAACTAAAGGACTGATATTCGTGTAAGGTTCCTAAATGTTGACCAAATAACTTAAACTGATTTGTTTATTACGAGTATGGATAATACTTTAAATAATAAACATAACTATAGTTACATTTTATGAGCAAATTCCTTCATAATATAAGGTAGACAGGGGTTAGAAGTCAGAAGCAGCATGTGCTGAGGTTTGGGATACTGACACTTGATGTATAGATGTGACTCGTGATAATTCAGGGGTTCAGTGGGATTCTGAGACCTTCCACCATACATACCTGGACTGAAATTCATAAATGCCTTTATTTTCAGTATAGCTGTTGATACTAATGTCAAATGTAGCTATAATATCTTACATGTTCCAAGACCATCAGGGAATGATGCCCATGAACAAGGCTGTTATGCAGTTGGGAAGTGGAAAAGCTTTCATTTCTAAATTAATCATGTCCTCGTATTTAAGGAGCCAAAAATGATCTGCAACAAATGAAATGAAGAAATAAAGACAAACACAGAAAAACATATTCAGGTTCATAACTTGTTGGACAAACATTGTTGAAATTTGCCTCTGTACACCACCACAGTTGGTTTCAAATCAGACAGTCAATGTGTGACTGAAGCGCAGACTTTAAGCTTTAATTCAAGGGGTTTACTTTTTTAATACACAGTCCTCATCTCCAGAGGCTCAAAATTAATTGGACAAACTAACATCATTTTAAAAAAAATAAGCATTATTTTTAAAAGTTTGAAAATCCTCTGCAGTCAGCGACTGCCTGAAGTCCCCACAAAAACAGTTTCCTCCCACGAGATGCTCTGCCAGGCTTTTACAGCAGCCACCTTCAGCTGCTGCTTGTCTGTGGATCTCTCTGCCCTCACTTTTGTATTTAATAACTGAAAAGCTGAGATCAGGTTAAAGACTTGGCCATTGAAGAATATCTCGTTTCTTTGCCTTGACAAATTCTTGGGTTGCTTTTGGAGCATGTATTGGGTTTTTGTCCATGTGCACAATCAAGCTCTGTCTTATCAGTTTTGCAGCATTTAGTTGAATCTGAGCAGAGAGTGTAGCCCTACGCACTTCACAATTCATGCTCCTGCTTCTATCAGCAGTCACATCATCAATAAACACCAGTGACCCAGTTCCACTGGGAGCCATATATGTCCATGCAATAACATTGACTCCACAAAAATTAGACAGGTGATGTGGTACGTTTCAGATAATGAGCTGTTTCACTTCTTCTCCAGACTTTTCTCTTACTATTATCATTCTGCTGAAAAATTCATCTTGGTCTGTCTAAAATGCTTTTTCCAAACCTGGCACTTTCAGATCTTTTCTGGCCGTCTAATCTGGCCTGCTAGTTCTTGAGTGTAGCCAGTGGTTTGTGCCTTGTTGTGAACTCTGTATTTACATTCATGCAGGCATTTCTTGATTGCACACTTGGACCAATTCCTTAAGTTGTTGCTGTCTCTCAAAGCTTCAATTGCATGATTTTTACACCCCCCCCCCCCCCTTACTGCCCCTGACACCTCTTTTTGTCAACATGAGGTGAAATATATAAAATATGAGTACAGAATTTCAATCAACTTTATTTGTCATGATATAACAAGGGAGCAGGCCTCACCTGGCCATTAAACTGTCAGTCAATTGAAACGGTCAATCTTGAAAACCAGGTTTATTACAAAGAGTTGAAGTGTGACATGCACTAAACAATGTTATATAATCATTCAAAAATATTTACCAGAAACAGGATTTTGTGTCATATGATGTGATTATATGTTATGTGCAATAACCCACAGAAATACACAGAATGTGCTTTAATCAAAGATAACTCGTCTATATGATGGTGATAACTGTATGCCTTTTACTTTATGGCCAGGCGTGACATGCATATTTTAATAATATATATTTTATATTACCTGAATTATGATAATTGTAAACTGTGTAATGTTGTTTTATGAGCACTGCTGTCCTGCAACTGTTATTTCAGTCCCCTAAGTGAATTTTTGCCATAATATAAAAAATTAGCTGTCAAAAAATTAGCAAAACTCCTACAAGAAACAAAAAAGCGTACAATTGTTATTTTAGTATGTATGTGTTGAATTACATTACAGTTACATTACAGTGTTTTTAAAAAAGCGTCTGCGAAATCCAAATCTGCGTAATCTGTCCCAATGGATGGTTTTGGAAAATGTAAAAATTGTAACGAACTCATTAATCGCTTACATTTTTCAGTAATATGAACTCCTGTTCCTCTTGTGGATTATACAGGAGTGAAAATGGTTGGAAAATTGAAAGTATTTCTGGATGTAGACAAGATGCTTGACTATAAAACATTAATGTGCAGTTACTAAATATCCACATTATCCCTTCTTACTGGGATTCCACTGTGTGTTCGTGTGTGTGTGTGTTCACCTATCTCTGGTTGTTAATCAGGTTTTGTTAATAGATCACACACTAAATGACACAAATATATTAAGAAGATTTCGCTGAGGGACGTCTTTCACCGTTCTTATCGTTCTTATGGTGTCAGCTATTTCAAAATTTTGACTGTGGTAAATTGAGTTTGACACCTCTGATATATAAAGCCTGTATCTGAGCCAGAATCATAAAAATGGTATTTTAAATATATTTTTCTGTGAACCTGTGCAATCAAATTTCAAATAAAGAAAATAAGAGATCTAAAAAAAACCTTAATAGTTAATCAGTAACACATTACACATTTAAATTTGAAACAATCATATCTGTAAGTTCTTGACTCTTGAAAGTTTTCACTGCGCGTGTTATACGAGTCAGGGTAGGAATATAAACTGCAGGCTTTATGGGTCAGTGAAGGCCTATAACTGCAAGACGGTAATCATAGCCACTCATCCATCAACATAATCTCCATTACTGACTGAGCTAATGTGGGTGAGGAAAATCAGACACTTGTTTTGTTTTCAGGAAGCTACTTCACTTGTTCCTAAACCTCTATTCTACTTTGTTCTTTATTTTTCCAATTTCAGTCTGGTTTAAAGTCATAAAACAACACTACAACAACACACTTTTCTTCTGTGACTGAACATCATTAGTGCTCACCACTGGATGAATATTTTATATGTAGTTTGCACTTGCTTTGTATTTATCTTTTTTTCTTGTCCTCATTATTTTATTGCATGAAGGGGAGATGTTTTTATTTTAAACGAGTGTGTGCAAAGTCAGCAGCACTACACGTGAACATGATGGAACACTTTCAATTAACTAAAGTGATGTGAAAGTGTATTTACTCTTAGGAGTGCCAGCGGAGCAACTCTGCAGTGCAGCTGCCCTAGTTACAGAGCAGCCAGATGACTGTGAGTGACTGTGGTTGGCCCAGGCTGAGAGAGGAGGAGTTTGTTATGGTTGACTGAATTATGGAGTGTAGGCTGCTAGAAGCAGACTTGGATGGCAGGACCGGCGGGGTAAATTGAGGGAGAAGACTGTGACAGCAGTAGCTTGCAGATGTGTTTTAGGTTTTTATCTTCTTCTTTTTTTCTTCTTTTTTTACTCCAGATTTGAAAATGCATTTTTTTAAATCTAACACTAAAATGTTTAAGTAGGCCCCTGAGCTGCATATACAGTTGGAAAATCCACTTGATAAACTGTACACTCTCGCTTTTCTCTTTAATCTGTTCACGTCATAAAACATTGAGCTGCAGTAATCACTGAGGTAAGAAAACAGAAAAATGAGAAGCACGTATGCAGTAATAGACAAATCCTCATGCAAATGGCAACAGCAAATATATTTTTTAAAAAGATGTAATTGTGCTTTGCACAAAACTCTAAACGTTTTCAGTTATGATTAATGCTTGTCAGTGTTAGCTGATGGCTGTACATAGAGACTGAGCATTCCATCAATGTAGTGTACTTAATACCAGTGTTGGGTAAGTTACTTTAAAATAGTAACTTAGTTACATTACTAGTTACTTCTCTCAAAAGTAACTCAGTTACTTCAAGTTACTCGTTACTTTCAAAGTAACTAGTTACTAGGGAAAGTAACTTTGGTTTTACTCAGAATTCTCTTGTTAATGTGTTTCTCCCATAACTTTGCCGGTCTTCTAGCTTGCTTACTTGCCACAAGTGCACTGTGCCACCTACCAATAGAAAGGATATGATAACGTGCATATTTCCACGAGAGAAATCCCACGCCTGGACCGTCATTGACTGCTGCCATGATTCTAGCCTACGTCACAGAGTCATGTGCGCCTTTTACATCCAACACAAAAACTGCAGTCGTGGTGCTTTCGATTGTACTCAGAACTCGGAAATTCTGCCTTCTGAATAGGAAGATGTAGGTAACACCAGACTGCAGATGAGCTGCATACAGGGCTGGACTGGGACAGAAAATCGTCCCGGGCATTTTGACTAGAAACTGGCCCACCATTATAGGAAAAATCATAAAGCCTTTGAATGAAAATAAACACTGTTGTGACAGTGTTGTACACTGTTTTGATGGTATATATGCATCAATCTATCAATCGTTTGTTGTAAGATTCAGATAATTATTTTTTAAAAGCTAGACATTTTAAATGAGAATAAGAAAGAAAAGTATTTCCTTGTGCCCACCTCTCCCTGTTAATGCCCTACAACCCCCTGGCAACACTTTGCTAGATCCGCACCTGCACAGTTACCAGCTGTCAGCTACCTAAAAAAGGATCCTGGTGTTATTTGTCTCTCAGAAACAGTTCATAACTTCCCTTCAACTCATTCATGTCACCTAAAAAGTAAACCTGTTTCTCCATCACCTGTTCAGCTCTGATGATTCAGTAAGGACATCTCCTGGTTTCATCTTCATGTTTCCCTCTCACCAGATAACCAAACCATATCATGACCAGCAGGTTTACAGCTGTGGCTCCAGCAAACATCAGCTGATACTAGAAATTAATATTAAATAAATTCTAACAACAGCTGATCAAGCTTAAATGTGCTGCTGTTGTTTAGCGCAACATCCGCTGGTTTCCTCTTTCGGCGCAAAGTGAGCGATAAACAAACAAGAGAGCCGATCAGCTGATCATTGATCAGTTTTCATGATTGAAGTAGAAACGGGAGAGGGAGGGGGGAGAATGAGAGAAGAAGAGGCAGCTGTGCAGCAAAGACAGAGAATAACTCCAGCTTTGTGCCTTTTTCATTGTAGCTGAATTACGGGACAAACTGTTCCTTTTCACCTCAATAAGAAGCGTTTAATATTTTCTCTGAATACCAGACGGGACGGTTGGCAACTCTAATAACTTATGAACAAAATAAAGTTCAACATCATTAACTTCATAGCACCCACCCAGCTGTATAGAAACTCCGTCATGCTAGCTAGCACGCAGTACGGAAAAAGTCAGAATAACGAAAATAAACTACACCTAAACTTGGTTTATATCTGACCCAGAGAGACTGCAGGTCATAACTTCTTACCTGAAGTTCAGTTCACACTTGGACCGGCGGCTGCCTCGGGTCTCTTTTCCTTCTGCGTCCCTTTTCCTTCATCCACCTGCTGGCCTCCACCACTTGCTAATGTTACTGAATCTGTGGAAGCTCCGCGATAGCCACCACACGAAGTAACGACCCTATCTAAATCCCAGTAACGAGTAACGCGTTCCTGATTTTGGCATAATAACTAGTTACCGTGCTCGTTACCACAATAATAACGTAGTTACTGTAACGCGTTATTTAATAACGCGTTAGTCCCAACACTGCTTAATACTGATTTTATCTTCGCTTGTACAAGCTTCCTGTTGTATAATTCTGAATGAATTTCTGCAGAATCCCCAAAATTTAATCTATTCTGTGTTACTCTTCCAGGATTAAATTATAGGAACATGGAGACAGCTTTCGTTGTCCAGCCCTATACAGAAGTATGATTGGAGCATCCAGTCTCTCTGGGGACACCTTGATAGCCTGCCACTTCCCCGTGGTGCAGCTTTCCACTTGGCAGCTTCCTGTCCAGGCCCTGTGCAGCTCTGCCAAGAGGCCCGGCCGGCTGTGCTCAGCAGGCCTGACTCGGGCCGTGTCCCTCCCAGAGCAAGAGTCGATAAACTGTGAGCATGCCTTCACCGGTGACCGGAGACATTTTTCCAGCAGCTACAGCAGCCTCAACGAGGACCGGACAGAAGAGGAGGGAGGCAGCGACGGAAGCTGGAAGTACGAATCCACCTCGTCGCCCGAAGAGACGAGTTCCCACCAGAAGAAGGAAAGCTCCGTGCCTAGAAGCAATGTCCGGTCACGCAACTCCTTCCTTCCCTGTACAGAGCTAAATGAGGACGAAGAGGATGAAGACAGCGATGGAGATAATCTGCACAGATATCACGAGGACTCTTCGTTCGTGCTGCATGGAAATTCCAATTGGCCGCTAAGTAATGTCGCCACAAACTACCCAATATACCCAAAGCCCCACGGGAACCTGGACAGTGAATGGGGCAATGAGGGAACTATGCTGGTTAGTGAGAGCGATCAGGAGTGGCTCTCTAACCAGTCCAACCAGATGGACTCACTGCCACCTGAATGCCAGTGCTGTCACATGAGCAGATCTAGCATCACGATGTTGGCTTGTTTGGAGAAGGACTCAGACAGACTGGAGGATAACATGTCCTGCTGCCTCCACGGCCAACACAAATGTTCCCCAGAGCTTCTTTCCAACAACCACACGGAGTATGTCAGTGACTCTTCCTGTAACAGTTCTGACGGCGTCTTGGTTAACTTCTGCACTATGTACAACAGGAGCAACAATCCTGCCACACCTCATGATCTCAGCAGTCCTGCAGCTCACCCCTCTGGGTCATCAGAGGGATGTGTATTCCTCAACCTCCAACCTGTCCCCCAAAGTCAGAATGAAGAAGTCAAACTTGATAGCATGACGGTTTACTCTCCTCCGAAAGAGGAGGTTGACATGCTGCTTTCTGCTTCCCGCCTGTCCCCTCGGGGCCTTGACTCTAACTGCAATCTGTACTCACTAGAGGAGCTACCCGCGGGTCTCTCCTCTCTAGAGGTATCAGACCTGACTGCCTGTCTTCAAAGCCAGGCCACACTGGCCATGGGGACCAACCAGAAGTACTACAAGCTTGTGACTTGTGACCTCTCTTCCCAGTCACCCAGCCCGGCCTGGTCCAGTGTCACCGGCTGCCCCGAAGGTCAGAGCAGAGGCAGCCCCTTCCTTCTCAGTTTTGATCAGAAGAAAGAAGGACAGCAGAATGAAATTGAGAAGGTAAAAAAAAAAAACTTTATAGTGTTTGGATGATTAAAAAAAAGATTTAGAAGTACTGTTTTTAGATCTATAATTTTAATGTGATTTGCAAATAGAAGAAATGGCAAATGACTCAATTAAATTATGTACTAATGTTTTATATATCAGTTACACAGCTTTGATAAGAGTAATGAACTTTGCTGCTGCACACATTGTTCCCTTTTGACAATCTGACCACCTTTTGGGAACAGCATTTATAAACTTGATAGAGGACCAGCAAAAGGAGACGGGTGTTCAGTTTTGCTGTTCTCATTTTCAGATCCAAGATTACCAGGTTGCAACCACCTCCACTGACAAAGCCCTCTGCAGAAAGAAACAGGCAGATAGCATCCAGAACCTCTCCCACACGCCTTGCTCGCTGTGCCCCAGCCAGTGTGGCCCACATAGCAGTAAATGCCAAGACGCAAGAGTGGCAACCACACAGCCATCTGTGATGCAGGACCAGGAGCACAACTATCCTTGTGATACTGAGAAGGGTAAAGCAGTGGCTAATAGAAAAATCCAGTTCTTTTGCTTTGTGTCTGTGATTTTGAGTGAAAAATCTTTATCTTACATGTCCTTCCCAGGACCAAGTCCAGATGTGGTGCGCTACAGTAAAGCCCAGAGGCCAACCTCGCTGCCCATCCAGCCCTTTGTTCTGGTTCCTGCAGGAAAGCCGCAGCCGCCGTCCCAGCCCCTTGGCTGCCTGCTAGAGCAGTATCTAAATAAAAAGAGCAGTAAGACTGCTAACATGCAGCCGGCCTTCAGTTTCAAAGGCAAAAGCAGCCAAAGTTTTTCAGATTTTCACCCATCACCGACAGACAACCACTGCTCCATCTTCCTAGAGGCTCCTTCTAGCTCTGATACCTGCTCCACCTGCACACCAAGCCCAGAGTGCTTCATCCGCACGCGTTCATGGAATCAGTTGGGTGAAAGCCAAGACTGCACCGGTCCATGCACGTCAAACAGCAGCCTGGATTCACATCATACTAGTTGTCCCACAGAGGCCCAAGAGCAAGACAAAGCAGGCCCACATTCAGGCCAAACTCAGACTAACACTTTGCTTAGTCTTGTCTCGGCTCCGAGTCGATCCAGTCTCATTAGGATTCCCACCTACCAGGACTTGATCAGTCTCACCTTTGAGCAAAGCCAAGTGCGCGCCGAGCCTAAAAGTGCTAATCATTCCCTTAACTGCACCACCTATCATTCAATATTGTCTCAAAACCCACCCACTTTAACCATCACCACTGACACCCACCACCCAAACTCGCAGGTGTCTGTTTCTCCTCCCAAAACCTCACTGCCACAGGAAAAGCTCCCACAGTGTGGAGCGGCACCTGCAGCTGACTCAGGCTTTTTTCACTCTAGTTTCACAGCTGCCCTCTCCTCAGTGGCTCCTCTCTCCTCTCTGAGTTCTCTCCTCTCCTTGGCCGCTTCAGGGCTGCAAATCCAGGACTCTGCTGGACACAGTTTGAAGCCAAATCAGAGTCATCACAGTGAGTCTCTGATCCTGAGCGACAGGCCGCCCACAGAGTTCAACCTCTCACCCGATACGTCTTATGAGTCCATGTCTATCAGCCATCTTCAGAGGAGAAGTGAGCCTCAGTTGACTGCTGATAAATGATGTGAAATACTGTCAATATATTATAATTGAAATGTAGTAAAAAGTGACTGGATTGTCTAGCCGGTGATGAGTTGTTAAGAGCAGCAATAAAAACTCACAGTGCTGCAGCAGTGCTTTGAATACCCTGAAGGGGCTTCCTCTCAAACATGACCTATTTTTAACTCTCCCAGCACAGGATTGGCTGAGCCGTCCTCTCTGTAGCCTATGTGTGCGCGACTGCGGGACAAAAGAGAGAAGGATGCAGTAGAAACAGTGTTAATGATTTATATCGCAATCACTTTGTTTTAGTGCTACCATATAAGTCGCTTGGTGTAAATATAGTTATATAAATGTAAACCATTTCCAATAAGGTAAAGATTAGTAATAGAGGAGGCATTTGCACAACTGCAAAAAGTCTATGTGGTGCAGCACTGCAGGCAGCATCAACATGCATAAAGAATTTACTGTGACATTTGCAGAGGCTAGCCAGTATGAGAGATGAAGAAGAGAGACAGGGTGAAGCGAGTCATTGAAGACCGCTGCTGAAATGGAAAAAACGACTCTTTCATCTTTGGTTCCCTTCGACATTTGCATTCCTGAAATATGATAATGAACCCCGAAACCCTGCTCTCCTATGACTGTGTATTGACCCAGTTAGTGAACACTTTCTTGAAACACACGCTGATAGTCTAGTGCAGTGGTTCTTAACCTTGTTGGAGGTACTGAACCCCACCAGTTTCATATGCGCATTCACTGAACCCCTCTTTAGTGAAAAATAAAATATGATTTTATTTTTCAAATTCAAGACATAGATATGTTTTTTATTGGTGCACAAAATGAGCCGTGCATGTCACGGTGGAGACTCTGCCGAACCCCTAGGGTTCGATTGAACCCAGGTTAAGAACCACTGGTCTAGTGTCATGATTTTAAACTGATAGTACAAGGAAAGTCCCAAAACAAGCTGACTTATACCAAAACCTACCTAGAACTATCCATCTCCAGAGTTTTAATTCATCATTAAAAGAAGATATGGCTTTTTGGAAAATAATCTACATAGAGAGACAGCAATGCAGCAAATCAGTCGCACTAGGGGGAAACAGTTGGCCAGTATAAAATCTGAAATTGAGGACTGAAATAAAAAAAAACTCCAGCCATCCATTTTTCTTTTCCTTATCCAATTCAGGATTGTGGAGGGGTTGGAGCCTGTTCCAGCTAAGAGGCAGAGGTCACCCTGGACAGGTTGCCAGTCTCTCCGGGCCAGTCCCAGTCTTACAGGGCTAAAGTGGAGCTGTGTCTAGCAGTTAGAAAGCTTAAGCTTCCTGAATTAGTTTTTGAATTTCATTTAATACATTTTGAACACTGTCAGAATCCTTAACTTACACAAATACGCTCACTGGCCACCTTATTAGTTACAGCTTGTCAGTACAAGGTTTGATCGCTTTTGCCATCAGACTGCCTTTAATTCTTCGTCTCATAGATTCGACAAGGTGCTGGAAAAATTCCTCTGAGATTTTGATCAACATTGCTATGATAGCACATGCATTTACTGCAGAATTGTTGGCTGCACATCCATGATGTGAATCTCCAGTTCTACCACATGCCAAACATCTATTGGACTGAGATCAGGTGACTGTGGAGGCCATTTGAGTACAGTGAACTTACTGTCATGTTAAAGAAACCAGTTTGAGATGATTTAGGCTTTGTGACATGATGGCGTCATGGTCAGCAACAGCGTGTGCCAAGAAAATACCTCCCATACATTGCACAACCAGCATCAGCCTGAATTGTTGATACAAGGCAGGCCAAAGTTTTGGCCAAATACCTTCTGAATGTCGCAGCAGATCAGGCAACATTTTTCCAATTTTCTGTTGTCCAATTTTGGTGAGTTTGTGTGAATTGTAGGCTCCCTTTCCTGTTAGAAACGGCTATTAAAGTTGCTATTTAAGTTACTGACATTATCCATTTCCACATGTCTGAATGCATTGTTGCTGCCATGGAACTGGCTGATTGGATGGCAGTCAAAAAGTTGCACCAAAGTGTCCAGTGAGTGTATATCAGCCTAAAACTGACAGTTTCTGGGTGTTACTCATTGGTTGGTCATGCATCACACCACACATAAGCTTTAACTAGCAATGAAATCAACAGAGACACCTTAACACCACACCAGTTCATGCTCTTGAACAAGTATAAAGTATAAAGTTGTCAGATATTGTATCTGAATAAAATTCATCCTGTCCAACTTGCTTGTTTGGTGTCTCCAGGGTTGCTGAGGTCTGTGAGCAGGGCGGTGGATCTGATTATGGCTCATTTTGGCAGCAGCAGAGATCCTGAAGAAAAGGTATTTTGCTGACCTTAGCATTGTTATTGACATATCACAATATAAATGTGCCAGCAGGTATATTGTGTAAGCAAAAAATATAATGTATAACATTTCCTCTGGCTCAGATGCGCCTGGGGAACAGTTCTTACAGTCCTACAATCGCTGGTCTGGTCCTGGAACACTTGTGTCCAACGATCCAGGATATTCTAGAGGACGGTCTTAGGGATCACAAACTGGATTTTATAATCGGACAACGCCGCAATCATGCCTGGAGTGTGGTCGAAACCTCTACTAGGATTGGTAGGCTAAAGGGTCTCATCAGTTTGCCCAAGCAGGATTCTGTGGTCTTTGATATAGTTTTATAATCTCTGTTTAACACAGGTCCATCCACCAGAGTTCTTCACAGTCTTGTTTCCAAAATCAGACGCTGTCCCCAGCTCACCAGCCACTGCATGAAACTGAGAGCCTTCATCATGGGCCTGCTTAAGTAAATACCTTTGATGTTACTAATGAGGCAAATAAAGATGTGCGAAGAACATAACCTTTGATGTTCTCTTGGTTGTTTCTTTTCTTACAGCTTGAGAGCTTTGGAGTTCTGGCTCAGTCATCTTCAGAGTCAAAAAGGTGAGGCGACAGGCAATTTATAGTTCTTTATTTCTGCCTCCAGGGAGCCATAACTCAGCTTGTGCACCACTTTCGCTGACACTCAGTGAGCTTAACAACTAAATGGATTGCAACGACTCTTGAAATAACATAATCTCCCACCTGTATCCTGCTTTTTTTTACTCCTCAATACTTTCAGTCTGTTGGCTGTCTTCTTTGGATTTAGCACCAATTAGGGAATGCTATCAGTCTAACAACCTAAAGTCAGGTTAACCAGCTAAACAGCTGTAAGCTTATCAAAAACTTGTCAGTAGTTATCTATAGTACAGGAGCTGGAAATCTTAGCTCCTGTCGCTTTAAGGCTGTCTCCCTAGAAGTTCAATTTTTCTGACTGGTTGTCCCTCGCCAGGAATGTCGGGTCAGTAGAAAAAATGTTGGAGAATTTGTCTTTGGAGTCTTTCTGAAGCATACCAGGACTAGATTTATCTTATTAATTGAACATTTATCCATGAAAAATACGAGCATCCAACTTTAAATAAGATAAGACATAATACAGCTTTTTAAATGCTCTAGTCCAAAGTACCCATGATAAAAACTGAACCGAAGCTATCAAAATATTATTGCTTATGTGTGGATCTGTGTGTGATCACTTCCTTTACTTTCTTCCTAGATGTTGTGAAAACCTACTACCATTCTTGGGGGTTCCTGTCTATGTCCCTGGGTCGCTGTCATCCTTTGTTTCAGGAGCTGCTTCTTCTCCTGCAACCACTCTCTGTGTTGCCCTTTGACCTCAACTTGCTTCTGGAGCCCCGACTGTTACGCCACAGACAGCTGTGGTCAGAGGAGCAGGCTCTCTCCCCACCTCAACCGTGCTCAGCACTTTTAGCAACCAGCTGGCCAAGACTGCAAGGCGACAAAAAGGAAGGCATCAGCTACTACAGTCAGATTTCACACCAGATTGATTTGCACCACCAAGAGTCTCTCAGCTCTCACAGTTCAAGCTGCAACAAGCAACAGTGTGGTTGTATGCAGACCAGCAGGAGTCCAGTGTTAGCTCCTATTCCAGAGTGGTGTCCTAAGGAGCCTGACGTTGTGGATGGAATGGAGGACTGTAGCCAAAATCATACAGATACTTGGTTTCAAATAAGTATGGACAACAAGAAAGAAGAAACAAAGGTGGAAAAAGACTGTGGCATCTCAAATCTACCTACTACCGAACAGGCACAAAGTCCTTGTTGGGGTGGGCTTCGCTGGGCTAAACTGTTTGGAGCAACTGGTACTTCATCCACACTGGGAGCAATTTCTCAGAGTCACACAGGAGCACACACCACAAAGTAAGAACCAGTGAGTGAATGAGCGAGTAATCCTGAGTAGTAGTTGTTGTAGTTGTTGTCTTTGTGAGGATGCTATCCAGACAGTGTGTTACTCTACTCATGAGCATTATCTCTTTATCATTTGTTTTGAAGCCACAGGCGACCATCACAGTGGCTACGTTTGGACCGATCACAGCTTGGACTCTTGGCTCAATCCATCAGGTCCATGAAGCTAGGAGGAGCTCAAACAGACAAGGACTGCTGAAAACTAAACCCTCCATGGGGGAGAGCCAGACTGCAGATTATTTACTGTAAGAACAAAAGTCTTAACTGGATGAAAGTGCAGCGCTTAGCCATGCTGCTGCAGAACTGAGAAGAAAGCACAAAAACGCAAGATTAACAGCTTTGGCTCTTACTCAGCAAGCTTTGCATTACACCAAATGTTGTGAATCAAAGCAATGTTTTTGTGTTCTTGCTGAGTACCTGTTAAATATCAGCTTATCACCATGTTGTGCTTTTAAAACAAATTAGCGCTATGGACAGGGGAGGGTGTAGCATCACAAAGTGTAGCATAACAGCAAAAAAAGACTAGTTTAAGTGGCAGATCTTCACATCAGACTAATAATGTGTCAATGTATAAATTAATTGTCTATGTATGCAGAAACATGTGTTACATATAGTATTCATGAAATTATAAATGTCAGGAAAAGACCTAGTGATACTGATATAATAGCTCTCTAACTAGTCACTCAAATTGGATTAGATATGCACTCACTTCATAAGCTAGACCTGTTCAACTGCTTGTTGATGCACATCTAATCAGTTAGTCACATGGTAGCAATCCAATGCATTTAGGCAAGTATACAAGGTCAAGATGACCTGCTGAAGTTCAAACTGAGCATGAAAATAGTTGCTTAATGGGCTAGGCTGGGTAATTTAGGAACCAGTTTACAGTTTCTAAAATACAGAGAATGGTCAAAAAAAGGCCAGGTGAGCATGGCCATACTACTTTGAGCTGATAGGAAAGTAACAGTGACTCAAATAAGCATTCGTCACAATCAAGGTTTGCAGAAGAGCATGAACGCACAGCACATCAAACCTGGGACCTTGACACTCCTGTCCGCAAAATTGGAAAACGAGATCTGAAAAACACTGCCTTGTCTAATGAGTGTCGATTTCTGTAGGGTCAGAACTTGGCGTAAATAACATGAAGCATGGATTCATGCTGCCTTGAATCAACAGTTCAGGTTGTTGTTGTTGTGATGGTGTGGGGGATATTTTCTTAGCACACTTTGGGCTCAGGAGTAACCGAGCATCATTTAAACACCACAGCCCACCTGAGTGTTGTTGCTGATGACGCCCATCCCTTTATGACCTCGTTATGATTCAAATCATGGATGTGCAGCTGAAAAATCTGCATCCGTAGTCATGTTGATATGAACTAAAATTTCCAAGCAATGTTTACAGCAACTTGTTGAATCTATGCCATAAAGAATAAAGGCTGTTCTGAAGTCCAGGTTCAACCCAGTGTAGCAAGGTGTGTGCATGTGCAGTGACAAACCTTCTAAGAGCCAGTTAGTGTGTTTATAACCTGCAGATGGTTGCTCAGTAGGTTGCTTAGTCTGAGGTTTCAAAAAGGGAGTACAGCAATTGGTTCTTTTTTTTCTGTGGAGTTTTGTAATTTGTGCCATAAGTTGTCAGATATGACTTGATAAATATGATCAGGCTAACAAAAATACAAATCTATTTAAAAAAAGATGGGAAGCCATATAAAATCTTAAAAAAAACCCCAATAACAAACAAACAAACAAAAAACAGGAATAAAATTACCTGCAAACAATTTAGCCCATCATTTACCAAAAAGTAGAAAAAGACAGCATCAAATATTGAAAATGGTAAGTAATTGGTTTTAAGCAAATTTTTTAATTTGATGCCAGTAACACTTTTCAGAAAATAGGGGACAAAACAAAACAAAAATAAGCACTTTGTGAACCATCTTTGCAGTCTAACGTGATTAAATGATAAAAAAGAGCATCATAGAGGCGCTGTCTGTCCGAAGTAAAGATGGTACTGGTGATCTTTGGGCCCTTGAGGGGCAGCATTCGCTTTCAAGAACATCTCGACCATCATTTTCTCGGAAGATTAAACTGATATCAGGACGTCAGCACCTGATATGCACATGTTCCAGCATCATGGCTGTAGTAGAGACTGGGAGGTTTCTGTGTAAATACAACATATGACACAGGGTGCCACACACAGGGTTCTCCTGCAAGGCGATGTCATTCATACAATGTGAATCTGTTGTAGACAGATGTTCAAAACTTCCCGTTTCTCACATTACTTTCCGTCATTGTCATTTTATTGATGAAAAAAAGAAAAAAGAAAGAAATAGGTGCTTATCAGTGCCAGATACGCCACACACACACTCACACACACCAGCCTCATGTAGTAGATTGTCAGTGATGGTTTTATTCCCAGTAACTTGCCTTTCTTCTCCATATTCACAGCATGGATTTATTGTAAATGCATGTCGAGTCAGCAAAAGTACAGAAGGTCGTCCTGTGTTCATTGGATCTCTCAACTTCCTTTCGCTGCTTTTCTCCCCTTTGACGTTTTTACAGGTGCAGATTTTGTTCTGGACATTTTCTGGCATGGAACTTTTAAATGTGTAGAGCTGTTTGGTTAATACTGTAGCATGCCTTCAGGTCTTCCAGTGATGTTAACCACATAAGCCACCTTGTGGCCGTTTCAGGTATTTAACTGTGTGTCAGGTATACTTTGATTGACTGGTATTGATATAAGATGGAAGAAAATGGAGGTAAATGTGACTTTCATTGAATAGTATGAGGTCTGTTAAGTTTTTCCTTCTTCCTATAGTTTCTCTTTTCCCCCGAATGCTTCCTCTAATGCCCAGTGACAATCAACCTGTTAATAAAGACTTGACATCTTCACATGTATTCACCTTTTTCTTTTTTGTGTCTTTACATTTAACTGCTTGTGATTTGAAAGGATTTGACAAATTTTACAACTTCATCATGCTGGTTACGATCATTTTATTGGGATGTGTGGTATTTTTTTGACTTGCTGCTCTTTTCCAGTGCAGTCTGGGAAGGTTTACCAAAGGTATGTCCACACAGGAAAAGGTACCCTGTAGGATGGTGTAGGAATAGACATATCCCACTTGTGGGAGCTGCCATGTTGCACTTTTGGAGACAGAAGGGGGGGTGTCCAAATTCATAGGCTGCATCCTCCTGAGGTCACATTTGTAGGCCGATTATGTCACAGGGCGGTCCAAATTCATAGACTCAGCCAACAAATGCACCCTCCTTTTCCCTAGATTTGAAGGATGGGTCAGGTGTATCCTTCGTGGCCCACAATATAACAGAATTCATAGCGCGGCCCAGTCAATTCCAGTTTCCAACAATGGCAGCAGCTACTTATACATATGTGTATATATATATATATATATATATATATATATATATATATATATATATATATATATATATATATATATATATATATATATTGTGTTCTGCTTACTGCCTCGTCTGTTTTTAACAGTAGACAGTGATTCAGTTTGCGTCTCCTTTTATTGTCTTCATTCTGTGTTTATGGTTTGGTCCTTTTGTCTTTACTCGTCATGTTTGACTTTATGCCTTTCTGTATAGTGCCTGGGATGCCCAGAACTCAAATTGCACTGTTGGAAGTTTAAATTGGTGTATTGCAAAAATAAAACTATGAAGACACTCAAAATAAACACATCGCTGTCACTGAAGCTAGTTGCTTGCAGGTGCCCACCTCAGAGTTATGGGAAAACAGTCAGAATTCTGACTGTTTTCTCAGAATTCTGGAAAAGAAAAAAAAAAGATCTGTCCACTTCTTTTATTTTTGGCGGGGGTGGGGGGGTATTTCTCCATGTGGAAGCACACACAGGAAGCAGCGCTCGGCCTCCTGGTTGCACTGTGGTGTTTACCAGTTGCTACAGAGAATTAAATTGAAACAAACTGATGGAGCTCAAAGTCCTAATGGAACCAACAAGAGCACCGAAACCTCTCCCGATAGAAGACTTTAAAATGTCTGCTAAGAAATGCACAGTCTGTGGTCTGGTGATTTTATTGTGCTCGCTAACAGAGCTGAGACGTTTCTGTTCAGTCCCGTTAACAGATTATCGGCTCCATTTATTCCCCCACCAAAAAATATTTGTAGTCGAGTAAGCAGCATTTCATCTCAGAGAGAATTTCAAGTGATAGTTTTCTTCATATAAGTAATATTTTATACAAATACACACACCAAAAACAATAATAAAATAAAATTCTGGGAAAACGCTCAAGGGCGACCCCTAGCGACTGTCAGCATGAAGGATACGTGATATGACGAAGATGGGTGTGAGAACGTTTCACAAATTGTTTTCAATGGAAAGAAGATGAACTGTGGATATCTTATTCTGGGAAGAAACGAAATACCATTAACTAAAACTCTTTAGAGGAATTTTTCGAAAGACTTACTGAAAAGGGATCATAAATTATAGATTAACACTTTATAATATGACCAAGGCTGTAAATCCCCCTGTAATTAAATAGAATGTCAAAGTATTTTATTTCAGATTAGAATTTAATTATATTTGCCTACAAATGCTTAAAAACAAGCTAGAATAAGGGAGCAACAAGTCTATGGGAAAAAAGAATTATACTGTAAGTACATTTTAAGTAATGTCTAAGTAATTTTACTTAGTGCACGAGTAATTCTAAATATTATAAGTATTGCATAACTTTACAGGAAAGGAAGCACACAGTATTGTGTAAGTAACTGTAAGTACTGCATAATTTTTATGGTTCTTTTGCAGAAAAACAAACATTCTTTCCTCATGTCTTAAATTGTTAATGTGTACTTCTCAGGGTGCGGTTCATGTTATGGAGTGCATTAATCTTGCCTTTTTTTACATCTGTATTTAATAATCATTATGTTAATGTGCACGATGGATGTTCTATTATTGAGTTTCCCCCACTTTATATTAGGCATTTAGCAGGAATTTGGAACAGTTTATTGTTAATTCTGATAAGTTAAGTTTTGGGTTCGATTATAAGTAAAAGTAAATATAAGTATTACTTAGAATGACTTACGCTGTACTTAATTTATTTTAATCTAGTCTACCTACCTTTAAATAATTGTAGGTAAATATTATTTACTTTTGAATTTCAAATAAAACAAAATTCAACCCTATTACAGCAGAATTACATGCTTAGTCACAGGCTGTATTATAAAGTGTTACATTCAGTGTCTTACCAGAGGATACTTAATCTTTGGAAAATGGGAAATAGTTGCAGTGATTTATTGAAACATGCACACATACATGGAAATACAATATGCAAAGTAAAATGAGAGTTTGTACAATTAAAATAAGCCTAAAAGTCAACATGTGGTATGGCAAACTTTATTCTTCAACACAACCTGTTAGGGTACCTGGGTCGTTGAGCCAGTGGTTTCAGTTTTGTACCTTTATTTGTGTTGTCATCTTAGTTATTATTGTGAAGGTTTTGGTTTCTGTTTTGCATTTCTATTTTCCCCAGTTCTTCTTGTTGTGTGATTATGTAGTTCTTAAGTTTTAGTTTCCATACTCCCTCTATTCTATCTGTGTCACTGTCTGTGTCTCAACACGTTCTCACTCCCAAAGCGTAACATTTTACGCTAGGTGACAAATCGTCAACATATTACGCTTTCGGCTACCCACCACGTTCCTAAATGACGACCTCGGAAAAAAGAGGAAATATGAGAACCGTCTGGACTGAATCTACACGTTTGCTCTTTTTCTTCAAATCGCTTAGAAACACGCTATTTAACATCATTAAAGTCCTGGTTAAGGTCAGGAATAAGGTTATGGTCAGGGCTACGGATAAGGTTAGGTTTAGGGCTGGAATACAGGGCTGGAATGTCTATTACGCGGGAGCGTCATTGCACTGGATTCCAGCCATAACCCGCCGCGTACCATAAGAACGCCAAAGGTCTCCTTTCGCGTTCCTCAGGAACGCCGCGGGACGTGACAAAACGTCGACATGTTACGCCTCGGGAGTGAGAATGGGCTGCCTGGTCCCACGTCTCTGTTCTCTCTGTTGCAGTGCCTGCTTGTGAGTCTGTGACTGTAAGTTCAGTCTGTGGTTCCTCTTTTACTTTGAAAGTCCGTGTCTCATGTTAATGCCTCTGGTTTTGCTTCCTTTGTCTCATCAGCCCTGATTTGCCCCAGCTGTGTTTCCCTCCTGTCTCCTGTGTCGCAATCTACCTTCATCTTGCTGTGTTCTGTCTGTCTGTATAAGTTTATTTTGGATTCTTAGTTTTGTTACTTTTGAGTTCAGCATTAAAGCAGTTTTGAGTTCACGTTTTGCCCCCGAGTGTCTGCACTTTGGGTCCTCTATATCACCACTCCTGCCTGCACACAGCCTTCACATGACACAACCTGAAGACACACACTTTTACTGGATTGGCAGTGTGTTCAGCATCATGGGCCCAAAAAATGAAACTGCTGCTAATCTGACACTTTCAGGTGATACATAGAGGATCAAAATCTGATACATTTTTGTGCAACCCAAACCATGACAGAGCCTCCACCATGTTTTACAGATAGCTATACATACTCACTCCTGTACTTCTTTGAACTGAAAATTTAAAGTTTTAGATTAACCCTCTGGGGTCGCCGGACTATGGAACGCCAGGACTGCCATAATGAATTAATTAAATACACCATTAAATAATTAATTAAATGTGGCAATAATTAATTAAAATTGGAATTAATTAATTAAATAAATAGTTATGACACATGTAATTAATTAATTATTGACACATTTAATTAATTATTTATGTATTTCACATTTTAATTAATTATTGACACATTTAATTAATTATTGACACATTTAATTAATTATTTAATGATATATTTATTTATTTCATTTTGGCAGTCCTGGCGTCTGGCTCTCATCATGAAATAATTTTATCTGTCAGCCTCACCCATCAAACTCAGGGGGCGGGGTTAACGCTGATCGAGTCAAAACCATTGCTTTGGCCTGGTGGCCATTGTTTCTAGCACACAACAACCGGCATGTGGAAGCTAACAGAACTGAGCTTTGAAAAACCCTGTTTGTGTGTCACCAAATACCGTTTTAATATTTTTTTAGCCGAGAATGTAGTGGTTTAATCTTCATGTGTCTGGTCGGTTTGTCAAGATACAGCCTCTTTGCAAAAGTGCTTCGATGATTTCGGAGATGTCTGCCCAGTCTCACGGCAAAGCGTGGGATAGACCCGCTCGCCTCGCAAGCAATCCCACCGACAAAGCGCAGGCCCCGGTACACAGCTGTAGTAACCCCCGCTGACTTCTTTTACTGAGGTTATATTTATCGGTGTTTTATTTCCTGATGTTCTTATGTGTCCTACGTGTTTCAGTCGCCAATTCTGAATTGTAACTAACATTAAAAACATGTTTAAGGAGGAGAGAGCAAATAAATCTGTTTAACACCTGATCTTTGGGTTTTTTTTTCAGCAATCAGCGTGACCTGTGTATAAACACATAAAAGAGATAACGTTGGTGTTTCCGTCATGTAGTAACTGCTGGCTTTAACTGTACAAAGGTTGTTCGACACTATGAAACACATACAGACTTCATGATGTTCGGCTAATATTTTTATTGTGAATATTAATCATGAGGGTAAACGGCCCTGTACACCACGGAGCGAGATCAGCATATCCACGATATCCACGATATCCTCAGCTCCATGAGTTAACACAAAGTTTCCCAGCTGACTATCTAACTTCCAACTATTCCAGAGACGTGAAAATATACAGCATAAAGAAAAGTGCAAGAGACTCAGCAGCAGATTAGAATAACAGTTATACATTTAATAAATCACCAAATGAATCCAAGAAACGAGCAAACCTGTTCCGACAATTTGAGTTTGTATTCCCTCAGCTGCAGACTCGCTGCTGTTTAAATGTTTGAAAAGGAAGATTAGATATAAAAAACGTCAAACATAGACTCAGTCTGCCTTCACATTTGATATGAGGCCAGCACGTATAGTGGCCTAAGCAGGCTATTACTGAAATACACGTGCTATATCTTAAACTATGATATAAACAGGGAGGTCCTATTAACATGTTTAGTTTTAAAGGACACCTTCCTGCCTTTAGTCTCATTCATGAGCAGTATTAGTTTTCTTCTAACATCCAGAAGTCTGCACAATGTGTTTCATAGTTTGTAACAAGCCTTTGACAGGTAAACATAACATGACCGAAAAAGCAAAAAAAAAAAGAGAGAGAGAGAGAGAGAGTGTTGACATAAGAAGAGAAAATGCTCTCAATTATGGAGACAGGCAAATGGTTCATTTATGTTTGATGTGTGTTTATTCCTCCCTAAATATCGTCGGTGAAGTTCGCCATGCACGTCAGATTTTCCTGCGCATTTTTATACCTCTGCCAACAGAGAGAGAGAAAAAAATCACATTCTAACAGACAGCTGGTGCTTAGAATACAGTTGAATAACTATTAAAAAACAGATGATATTTAGATGATAGTTCAGTCTAACACATGTGCCAGTGAACCATTAAACGTCTGTGAAACTATGCAGTTATGAAACGTAACTTTAACCTCAGCCAAACCGATTTGCTCAGTTGTAAATAAAACAGCGAAGTAAACGTGACCCGACAGACAGAACCTGAGTGAATGAAGTCCAGCGTTTAACCACTGAGAGCTAAAACTCAGCTGAGGTTTGAAAGCTGTGTGCCGGTGATTGGACATCAGCCGCTGATGAAGCTGTTCGCCTATAAAGTGCTCTGTAAGGAAACAAGCTCCAGCAGCTCTGCGCTCGGGGAAAACACTATATTTACTTATCTTGTGCAGAAAAATGCGCTGACATTGCGTTATATCGAGCACCGGCTGCCCAGTTAAACTGTGACTATCACCAGGTAACAGGCGTGTTTCTTGAATTAGCAGCAGGTGTTAAACAGCTGACAGATGAGGAGGAGGATGCATGCAGGTAAACTGAGGGTCTGTTGAGCTGATCGCTGGTTTCGTGAGAAAAATGTCAGCTCGTTCTTTATGTTACAGAAGCACAGAGACACAAGACCAGGCGGAAAAGAGACGATCGTTCGGTGAAAATGAGAATCGGAACACGGAGAGTGGAATATGTAAACAAACCGGTTAACGTAACCCCCTGGGTGCACTCTGCATGCTAACTGTTAGCAGAGCTAGTGAAATCTCTGAAAACATCTGAGCACTTTTGCAAACATGTTCTATGTTGACAACCTGACCAGACATACGGCGCGACATTCACGGCTAAAACACTGTTAAAAGTGTAGCTGGTGACAGAAAAACGGGGTATTTTAAAACTACACCACCACCATTGCTGCCTGTGATTTGATCTGCATTCTGGGATACCTGGCTGCCCCAAGTCTACACAAGCAATCGATTATCTAGGATCGACCTGTTTTGACTTACTTTGCACGGCAACCAATCAAATGTTAGAGAAGCTGCATGGGCAGCGTTAACCCCGCCCCCTGAGTTTGATGGGTGAGGCTGACAGATAAAATTATTTCATGATGAGAGCCAGGCGCCAGGACTGCCAAAATGAAATAAATAAATATATCATTAAATAATTAATTAAATGTGTCAATAATTAATTAAATGTGTCAATAATTAATTAAAATGTGAAATACATAAATAATTAATTAAATGTGTCAATAATTAATTAATTACATGTGTCAATAATTAATTAAAATGTGAAATACATAAATAATTAATTAAATGTGTCAATAATTAATTAATTACATGTGTCATAACTATTTATTTAATTAATTAATTCCAATTTTAATTAATTATTGCCACATTTAATTAATTATTTAATGGTGTATTTAATTAATTCATTATGGCAGTCCTGGCGTTCCATACCGGACGCGCTGGCGCATCAAAATCACATGACCAATTTAAGACGACACAGCTACAAGATGCAGCACGTCCTATGGGTCAGAGTCTCCATTTCAACTTGGGTCGAAAGTGCGGACTTCAAACTATATACCAGTTTTTGAATTGTGTCGATGGGCCACGTAAAACCAGAGTTATGATAAAAAATACACGCGATGTTTTTTTTCTGAACAAAACAGTGGTGTTTACAGCGGGAAGAACGGTAAAACTGCATTTTCTACAGACAGCGCTAGCAAACACTCTCCGCTTGCGAGTGAAAAAAGAAAAAGAAAAAACACCCCTTCCCTATTGGTGTTAGAGTTTACCATGTCAGCCAATCAAAAAAAATGATATGGCAAACATGTGAGATTTGGTTGTTTAGGGAGAAGGGGAAGTTTTTAGGGGTGACACCTGCAACGGAAAGCGGGCGAGCGAAAGACAGCGAGAGAGAGCGCGCAAGTTTTCATATGTGAGACATTAGTGACGTTTAGCGTGTTTGGAGGCTATAGTTAGTTTGTTGTGTAGTTATTGTCTTGTATTGTGTGTCAGTTAGACTGCTGAATTTCATATTTGCTCTAAAAAAGCCGTCAAAGTTCCCATATGGAAAACTGGACTGATGCACCTCCTGCTGTCAGACCTGCAGGGTTTGGGCCTGTGGTGTTCTCCTCTGTCTTATACTGAACACAAACTATTTTTTTTGACTGGCACAAATAATTTGTGTGCCTTCTTATTTGATGCAGCACACCTGATTGTTCTGTAAATAGATTTAAATGGTTATATAAAAAAACGCCTGAGGCCTTGGCTGCATTTTTAGGTAAATAAATAGTACCTTATAACTTTGTTGTTTGCAAAACTTGTGCATAATTTTTAGAAATATACAATTTCTATTTGCATTTCAAGTTATGAAAATGATTCGTTAAACATGTTTGTGGGTTTTACAGTAAAAAATATAACTTTTTTCTACTCGGATTTTGAATTTTTTGTTTGAATTTAGATCAACTGTGCTAATATAGTATACCCAAATGAAAAAAGAACTCAAATTTCAGATATTTGAGGTTGTGCTGAAAATAATGATACCAAACAAGGCAAGAAAAACATATTTTAAAGGTGAAATATAGAGGTAAAATCAAAAGTGGTCAAAAACGGCCAATTATACCCTGGACCCCAGAGGGTTAATCACTTCGTAAAACCTGTTGACACTGATTTTCAGTCCAGTTCTGGCATGGGCAGTCAGGAAAAGCTGAAGATAGCTCGGGCCCCGCCAGGTGGGGGAAGAAGCAGAGTTGTCCAGTCCAATGGAAGGCGGGTGGCCACGGCGGGGGGCCTGGGCCGGCACCACCTGATCATCCAGAAGAACATGTGCCGGTTTAAGTTTGTCATTGGAAACAACCTCCTGCTGACCCCCAAAGTCCAAAAGGAAATGCTTCCAGCCCGGTTGAATAACCCTAAACGGGCCTTCATACAGTGGACGCAGCGGAGGCCTATGAGCGTCATGCCTGACGAAAACAAACTGCAACAACCTCGGAACAAAAGTGACGGGCACACAATGGTGCACTGGGCCAGGAACAGAAAACGAGTCTCTTGGGGGACAGAGAAACAGCACAGAGGGATCGAAGCACGGGGCAGGCTCTCGGGCAAGAATTCCCCGGGGACCCGGAAGGGCTGGCCGAGGACAAGTTCAGCCGGGGAAACTCCGAGGTCTTCTTTAACCGCACAGCGCAACCCCAGTAAAACCCACGGAAGGCGGTCAACCCAGTTGCCATCTGTAAGAGAAGCACGGAGCACGGCCTTAAGCGACTGGTGGAAATGCTTGCACATCCCGTTGGCCTGCGGATGGTACGCAGTGGTTTGGTGGACCTTAACCCCCCAGGCCATCAGCCATGGCAGACCAAAGCTCCGAAAAGAACTGGGGGCCCCTGTCTGAGGTGATGTCGGTGGGGGGACCGAAACGAAACGTCCTTCAGTACAAGGCCCGTTTGCGCAGACCACAGAGCAAGGACGTCCGGGTCGGCACGCTGGTCAGCGGCCATAGCGTCAAAGTCTATGCCGACATAAACAGGAGAAACCAGTGCACGGGACGGACAGTCAGCCACGCATGGATGGACGAGAACTCCTGGTTTCAGCTAGGGGCCAGACACAAGGCTCTGGTCAGCTCCACTCCACTCCAACCAGCGCCATGGACCGTGGCTGAGACGCGTGGTGGCTGCAGAGGGGGCAGGAGGATCCGTCTCTCGCACCCTCACCCCTCCGGCGCGGTAGTACTGGAGAATAAATTCAATGTCCTGGATCCTGTGGACTTTCCTCCTCTGACCGCTAGCCCTCGCCATCCCGCTGTGTTGCTGAGGTCTGCGCCATCTCCACCACTACGCCCCCGGAGTCAGGGCAGCAGAAAGGAGGTGGAGGAAAAATAAAAATACTATCAACCATCAAATATTTTGCGAGCAACTTAAAATGTACAATAATACATTAAGGAACTCAAGAAATTCATACTTCGCCAAAATAATCAGTAATAACAAAAATAATCCCAAGGTCCTCTTTTCCACCATAGATCATTTATTTAACCCTGATTTTAACAGCTCCCAAAGAACCCCACAGACTCACTCTGTGAGCAGTTTGCAGACCACTTCAGGGGAAAAATCAGCGCCATCAGATCTGATATTTTATCTAATCGCGATATGTTTGTAAACACATCTGATGGCTCGATTGTACCTGAGGAGACACTGGACAGCTTTGTCCTGGTTAATGCTGAGAACCTTCAGAAAGTTTTCTCCACAGTGAGACCCACCACATGTCTTTTAGATCCAATCCCTTCTTCACTCTTTAAAACACTTTATGGATTTTTTGAGGCTGAGCTTTTATACATGATGAATTGCTCTCTTCAGTTGGGTGTCTTCCCTGCTGCCTTTAAAACGGCGGTGGTGAGGCCCCTTCTGAAGAAGAGCAATTTGGATTGTAATGATTTTAATAACTACAGACCTGTATCCAACTTACCATTTTTAAGTAAAGTCTTAGAAAAACTACTCAGATTACTGATTTTCTCAATGATAAACAGATCCTGGAGATATTCCAGGCTGGATTTAGGGTGAACCACAGCACAGAGACGGCTCTCCTAAAGGTTTTAAATGATCTTAGATGTAACTGGGACGCCCAAAAGCTCTCAGTCCTGGTGCTACTGGATCTAAGCGCAGCCTTTGATACAGTAGACCACGCTATTCTTTTAAACAGACTGAAACACATGGTGGGCCTCTCTGGTGCTGTACATAACTGGTTCACTTCCTATCTCTCTGACAGATCTTTTATGGTGAGTATGGATACATGCTCCTCTAAGATCCATAAAATGACATGTGGTGTGCCTCAAGGGTCGGTTTTAGGCCCTGTACTTTTTAATTTGTATATGCTCCCTCTCGGCAGTGTCATCAGGAGGCATGGAGTGAACTTCCACAGTTACGCTGATGACACGCAGCTGTACATCTCCGTGTCTCCTGATGACACCAGACCAATGGATGCCCTTTTTAACTGTATCTTAGATATAAGATCTTGGATGGCAGAAAACTTTTTACAGCTTAACCAGGACAAAACTGAAGTTTTGATTGTCGGTCCTGAGGCTCAGAGAGAGAAACTCTTGTCTAAATTAGAGGCATTTTCACTATGTCCTTCGCTACAAGTGAAAAACCTGGGTGTTATTTTTGACTCTGAGCTTGGTTTTATCCCACATGTTAAACATGTAACCAAAATTGGATTTTATCATCTAAAAAATATAGCCAGAGTCCGCCCTATTCTCTCTCGGGCCAACACGGAGATGCTGATGCATGCTTTTATTACCAGTCGCATTGATTACTGTAATGCCCTGCTCTCTGGTCTTCCTAAGAAGAATATTTCAACTTTACAACTTTTGCAAAACTCGGCAGCTCGTGTGCTGACGAAGACCAGAGGGCGGGCCCACATTACACCGGTTTTAGAATCGCTGCATTGGCTCCCCGTGTGTTTCAGGGATATGTGTGTATTCACATCATTTATGTTAATGAGAGTGCAGGGAGTGAGTTGGAGGGTGGGGTGCGCTGCTTTTAACTATGTAAAGCACTTTGTGCTACATTTTTTTTTTGTATGAAAAGTGCTTTATAAATAAAGATTGATTGATTGATTGATTGATTGCTAAAAAAAAGGATAAGAAAGTCTGGCTTCATGGAAGCAAAATAAAAAGAAATGAGAGGTGGCTCAATACTTTTGCACAGTACTGCATTTAGATTAAAAAATGTACTAATACAGAATACAATGTGAGAAACACTGATTTTTGAAAACACACACACACACACACACACACACACACACACACACACACACACACACACACACACACACACACACACACACACACACACACATATATGTGTGTTAAAATCCTTTGAAAAGACTGAATAAGTATCCTTAAAAGTCATTTACAGAGTGTGATGAAGTTTTGGAGTAAGGAAAATATTTATCAAGATGACAACAAACACCACTGTGAGAACATTATGTCTGTTCAGTGTTTCCAGGATTGCGAAGGAGCCTTTGCATTTGCTCAGATGACCCGTGCTGTCACCGCTCACCTGGGGAATGCAGCAGACATGACCGTCCGTGCTGCACATGCCTACAGGATCAGATAAACCTGAGTTTTGTGAAGTGACGAAGCAGCGTTTATCAGTCAAGCTCTTTTGCTTTTCCCTCTTGGACTCTTTGTATCCACTGAGGAACGTCAGTATGTTTCCACTTTTATCTCGTGGGGGTAACACAAATGGCAGCACTTATACGATTTACCTTAAATATCAGCATTCCTTCGTTTCTACCTCACTTTCTTAGAAGCTCAGTGCATGTTATTATTATTATTATTTCACCTGTAATTACACACGATTCCCAGGTTGAAGATGTGTGGCCATGCTGAGGCTTGCTCATGTCATTTTCTGGACGTTGTTACAGGTGTGAGGACAAATGCAATATTTCAGCTGCATTGCATCTGAGTCACCTTCTTTTCCAAGTAATTAGCGAGGAAGGAGCAGGTATCAACATGCAGCTGCAAGCTGTGACCGGGATGGGCGTGGTGAAGGCGCACAGGCGAATCAGAAGGCATGTTGTGAATTCTAGTTCATCTCTGCAAATGACTGCGTGGGTTGTCTGAGCTGGTGCCTCGCTTATTTTCCTCTTTCAGCCTGGCAGCACAGGTGCAAGGGACGAAACAAGCATGAATCTGTACAAGAGCTTTGGAAACCTCATGGAGACTTGGGTAACTGATGACACAAGTCCTGACTCAGAGTGGTTTCAGCGCAATGCTAAAGACCCTCCAACACCTTCCTCAGAGATGGAAACAAACGGGCGCTCAGAATCAGTGGACTCTGGAGTGGAGACGGCCAGCTGTGACACATGTTTTCGTGCTACATCGTCCTTTGCCTCAACAGAAATAGAAGAAGATCTCACTCCAGCATTAACATCGCAGTCTCCTGTGTTCTCCTCTCCCAAGCCCACCTGCTGCCCTTCTTCATCCCCGCTTCTATGTTCCAGCAGCACTCAGAAAGACTCTACTGCCTCGCACCTTAAATTAGAGCAAGTGTTACAAAGGACTGATTCTATGTATTCAAAGGGCAACTCAAAGCCCCTGACACCAGAAGAAATGCTCAGTCGGCGACCTCAAGCGTCTTTTCCGATCAAACGGCACACATCGGAGTTAGTAAGAGGTCAAAGATCAGACAGACTTGACGAAAGAAGGACAGTCAGTCCACCTGTTTCCATTCAGCCAGTGTCAGAAATGTGCAGACGGACTCAGTCTATGATTAGTAACAGGCGGACATCAGAGGTGAGAAGCTCTTCTATCATGAACCAAGCTTTAAATCTCTTAAGATTTTGTGTTTTTTCCATAGTAATGCTCTATCACTTAAATATTGTTTTTGGTTTCTGTTTGTGCTTTTCTGGGGCCAGTTTCGGGATGACATAATTTAGTCACGGTTACATGTACCATCTTGCACGGCACAAGCCAGACATTAGAGGAACGGTTGATAGACTGTACAAGAGGTTTAACAGGCCCTCCACTTTTTCCTGGAGGGTTGCAACACAGAAAGCTGCTTTCATATTCAAAGTAAGGCTTGCATGTCATTAATCAGACAAGATCTCTTTCAACAAACTTTCACAAGACCGTCGTCTGCGCATGGGCTCATAAACCAGTCTGCCCAGTTAGCAGGCATGTGAAGAATGGATATAGGACATGTGGGGAGAAGTCTGTGGGTCTTTTTTTTTTCAGAATGTGAGACATATTTCGTTAATCAGAGGGCAGAAAAAATGTCTTGTTTTGGAAAATTATTTTGGGTGTACAAGATTGAGATGAATGGATTCAATTCTCAAAAAATGTGAAAACCAGTTCACGCTGACAGTGCACAAAGGTGAAGAAACAACTGGATTACCTGAACCATTTGAAAGCATTTAGTTCACAATGCTTTGTTTTTAGCCACTGGGTGTGTGTCATAAGTTTGTTCTTGTATTCGTTTGGCCAAGGTTAAATAGCTTTGGGTAATGCAATACAAGGAAGCTACTTAATGCCAAGTAGTCACATCTACATAACTATATACTTTTTTAATTGCATGCAATCAGATGCGTATGAATGTGTCAGTCAGATGAATGTGGATATTATAACTAAACAGGTTGTGATTTCCATTGTTAGGTTTTCATCTCAACTCATCTGAACTTAATAACTTGAAAAAGTAATATGATATATTGCTTCATTTAACATGCTAACACACTCAATTAGCTCCAAACACCACAGGCATGGTGAAATTAGGCCCCTAAGAAGGCGCTATGTAAAAACTTTGCAGAGAATCGCATACATTTTGCACAAAAAGTGGGATTTTCGTTAATCGGCAGAACTGCAGGTTAATCAGTTTAACTGTGACAGGAACTGTCAGAGCCAGTTCTGCTGGCAATTAGCCACTCTGCCTCGTGGCCAAGAGGAAGCATTATAATGTAAAATGAAAAGGTTGATAGTATGACTGCCGCAGCTGTTTCATCTTTTGACACCTGTTTTAATAAAAGGTACTGACTCAAATTTCTGGCATGTGCAAATGTTGGCTTCACAGCTTGTAATCAAGTTTGCAGGGGTTGCGGGACAGAAAATCCAGTTGTTGTTGGAGTTTTTTAAATAAAGTGTTGAGATGTTTTAAACAGGTATGTTTCATAGTGGTGCTAAATTTAAAAAAAGGGGAATCATGGAAGAGTTTCCCACTCCCAGAAGTAATATCTGCACAAAATTTCCTTGCATGTGCGAAGTGTATTTGTAACAAAACAGCAGGATTTTTAAGTTAACATTTGATTTGCTCTTTGACATTTGCAGGGCTTTGGTTGCAATGAGATAAAAGAACTGAGTCCTGGGTTCATCTACCTGGAGCAGGTGTGTCAGAAGCTAGAAGATATTGCAAGACAGCAGATGGAAAACCGAGCGCTACAGATGGAGGCAGACGTCCTCGTGCAACACAAAGTCTTCCAAGTGAGCCAGGTAACGTCATTCATTTCTTAATGTATGAATTCAATTCAGTCCAGTCCAATTCAATTTTATGTATATAGCGCCAAATCACAACAACAGTCCCTTCAAGGCTCTATGATGTCTCACAGTTAAGAACTCGTAACAGTTTCAACAGGTAATAAAACTGACACGAGTTTGTCAGATTAGTGATGACAAATTATCCTGCAATCTGGAGACCTATATGAATTAAAAAGCTCACTTTTTTTTCTTTTAGACTCCTGACATCTGTCAGACTGACTCTGTAACTGCAGAGAAGGACTTAACCACTTGTCAAAGCCTTGAAGATACAGTAAATGTAGAGCATGTTAGCAGCGAACCCAAGCAGAAGAAATACGGACATTTTCGGCAGAGATCAGCTTCAGATACAACTCTTGCCATGATGCATTTAAGTGAGTTATCATCCTACTGTTGTTTTTTAAAAAAAGCCTGATTACTTCTTGTGGTTGTATTTCTGTCCATTTGTTGAATAGAATGTGTACTTTCTGTGATCATGAAGCCTTATTTGTGTTCCTGCTGCAGAAAAAGTGAATGCAGGCTGGAGAGGGCAGCATATGAGTACACATGACCTGCTGGAGGAGCTTGAGGAAGTCCAAGAAAATCAGGTAGAACATCAGAAGTAAATAAGAAAAAATACATGTGTATATCATGAATTATAAGTGATAAGAAATATGTTATTTTATTAATGTACTCTTAATCTTCTTTTCCTCTTCAGGAATCCACAGAGAAGGAGACAAAAAAACCTATAATGAACTGGAGGAAAAAACTCCTGTCCTTGAGAAGAGAGGGGTCTAATGCTTCATATAAAAGGAGGTGAGTTGTGTTATTTATACACTGATGCAGTGGTCCACAGGTAATGGATCATCGATAAGGAGGCTTTGGTGAGATTTTTGGTGTTGATTTTCAGACGATGCATCTGCTCCTCTTGAACATTTTGTTCTTTTTTTCATGAAACGCAGCACAAACGCAACCTCCACTTTCTGACGTTGACTCGTTTCATCTCTTTCTAATGAATTTTTTAAAGCCAACAGATGCAGCCATCTGAGAAAAACTCGGCCCGTCGAAGGCTGAGCCAACTGTTCAAGAGGAAAGACAAAACTGTATAAATGGACCACAGTGTCTGGCTTGATGTTTTGATGTTAGAGATTCTGAGGAGAAAAGGCTTTTCTGCAAAACTACAAGCACTTTAACTGCTTTCAAAACTACTTCCTATTCATCCCTTTATGCACCAGTGTGCTGCATTATATAAATGTAAAAAGTTTACTTGCTTTTTAAAAATTTATATTGACAAATAAAGGCAATTTCAATACTGTTTATTTGACTGGGAAGTAAATGGTTAAGTGGTTCTCTCATTATTTACAATTAGCACAACAAAAATGTCCTATGTTACTGTTTTTAACAATTAAAGCAGGCTATACTGCAAATGTCAAATAAAGGAATGATGAAAATACTTCACAGAAGTTCCAGAGTTTTGTCTTCTTGTAATTTGACAACACAAAGTTCATGTTGTTCATGTCTAAGAAGAACCATGATTACATAACACAGAGTTTCTGCTTAATGTGAAAACCTACCTTAGACCGTGCAGTTTAAACAATGTTGCTTTTTTCCTTCTTATTATTTAGAATTTTTAATCATCAGGAGTTCAAGGGTTACACTCAGTGACCTTTTCATAGACTCAACTTATTCATTTCTTATCAGTTAATCACATGGCAGCAACGGACTGTATTCAGGCACGTAGACATGGTCAAGACAACCTGATGAAGCTCAAACCAAGCAGCAGAAGAATGGGAACGAAAGGTGATTTAAGTGACTTACGTGCATGGTGTTGTTGTTAGTGCCAGATAGGCTGGTCTGAGTATTTCAGAAAGTGCTGATCTACTAGGATTTTTCAGCACAAACATCTCCATAGTTTACAAAGAGTAAAGAGAAAATATCCAGTGGTCAGCAGTTCTCTGACCACAGGATATGTCAAACAAGAATGGCCTCATAGGAAGACAACATAAACAACAACATATTAATACCAAGGTGTGCCAAAGAGCATCTCTGAACATACAACATATGGAACCTTGAAGCAAATTTACTACAGACCACTGGAAAAATATTTCCTGGTCTGATGACTCTTGATTTCTTCCGCAACCCTCAGATGGTAGGGTCAGAATTTGGTATAATCAACATGAAAACATGGATCCATCTTCACTTGTATGACTGGTTCAGGCTTTTGGTGTCGGTGTAATAGTGTTTTTTCTGTATTGTTACAGAAATACAATACAACCCATCTGAGTATTATTGCTGTCCATCCCCTTATGACCACGGTGTACCTATCTTTTGATGGCTGCTTCCAGCCGGATAATTAACCATGTCCCAAATCTCACACCACCTCAAGGGATTGGCCTCCAGACTCCTGATCTCATTCCAGTAGAACACTTTTAGAAATAAGAAGCTCGTGGATGTGCAGCTGACAAATTTTTAGCAGCTATGTGATGGTATCATGCTAAATGGAACAAAATCTCAGAGAAATGTTTACACCACTTTGTTGAATCTGTACCACAAAGAATAAAGGGTGGTCCAAACCAGTACTAACATGGTATACCTAATAAACCGTCCAGTAAGTTTTTAGGAAACTCAGAACAGACTTGAACCAACTCATTACAGTATGTGGAAGATTTTAACCAACTGCCAAATGTATTGTTCATCAGTTGCTGTTGGACTGTTGAACTTAATGAATCAGCTATTTCAGATTTGGAGTAAATTGATTTTCACTACTTAGAAACTTTAACTATTCAATTTAAGGGTTTCATGGGCTAAAACTGCCTTTAAAATTTCCTTGCTTATCAAAAAGTTTACACTTTTTAATCCAATTTTGGGGTTTTCATCTGAATGCTGTAAGAAACTGGTTTAGCATTCTTTTTTTTGTACTTAAAAGTCAGTATTGTGAGTACCCTATGATTCCCACCCAACAAGTGCAGGCCACACAGAGGTACTTTTTCTCATTTAGATAATCTTTATTCACCTAGGTTGGGGGAGATGGACCTCCCCAGGCATTCCCATGTAAAGAGATGTCAACAAAGACAAACACGTCCAACCAAACGAGAGAGGGTGAACAGGATTCCAGTCCATACATAAAATACATTTATTTACTATTTATTGAACCACCGGCATCCATTAGTCCCACACAGCATCCATCTGTGCTATTAAATATATATAGATAACATCTATGGAGGGCTTTATTTACTGTATGTGTGAGTGAAGGAGGGAATTGGCAGAACAGGCAGAGCTTATAGACGAGGAGTGATGGTGGTGGTGGTAGAGCAGCGTCAAGTCATGCCTGCAGTGTCCGTCCTTGTCTACATGATGCCACAGGAAGACAAGGGGTTGGCAATCTGACAGGTGCAGGCTGACTGGCAGTACTGACGCACAGTCTGGTAGCAGCTGCGGTCGGCGTCCCCGCCCCACTGCACGGGCCCGTTGGGGTCAGAGGGCAAGCGGCTCAGGATGCTGGTGTTGATGGCCAGAGCAGCCAGGCCATAGTCAGTGAACAGCACTGTCTCGCGGCGACACGTGGGGCAGGAGATAAACTTGTACTTGGGACACGACTCGTAGAGGATCTGCAGGCATTCCTCGCACACTGAGTGCAGGCAGGAGAGGATGCGCGGCCGCTTCCCGGCGAAGTTGTATGTGTGGCCACAGGTAGGGCAATCCAGGGGCTCGCAGGGCATTACGGGTCCCGAGGAGGAGGAGGAAGAAGAGGAGGAGGAGGTGGAAGAGGAACGTAGCACGTACTGGTTGACTATGACGTCGTCCATCTTGTAGTGGAACTGGTGGTAGCAGATTTCATTGGCACTGGTTTTTCGCTGCGCCAGGAAGCTCTGTTCCCTGCGCATCACGGGGGCCGGGGGGGACACCATCGGCCTGGGAGACCCTGCTATGTCCAGAGTTAGGTCGCTGCAGGCCTGGTTGACGATGATCTCACCCTCACCTCCACCGTCCCACGCCACTCTGGGGGGCGGGGCATAGCGTGGCTGGGTGACGGGCACAGGACACTCTCTGGGAAACTTCTCAGACTGGATGATCTTGACGGTGTCCATCGGGATGGTCACGGGCTGACGCCTGAGGCAGGACATTCGCACGGTTTTGGAGGTGGGAAAGAGAGGAGCAATGGCTCTTACCAGCGCTAGACAACTCTGCCTGGTTCTGTGCGACGGCAAAAAAGATTAGACTCCTTTTTTGAAGTCAGCCATTAGAGGGGACATGGGGACGGATGGTTCCCTCCATGTTTCCCTCAGAGATCCCCCACACCCTCCCCTTGGTGGGCACTGTTGTCAGCCTGAGTCTTTATGAGGTGGAGACAGATAGGAGAGCTTTGCCAGAGCACCACAATCTGTAGCTCTTATTCTGTCACAGCTAATATGTACAGATGACTTAACAGTCCAGCTTACAGTATCGGACCAGTGTTGACTACTTAAAGGTAGTTTTTTTTTGTTGTTGCTGTTTTAACTCACTTATGCTGATGGTTCTCTGCTGTCTCTGATGGCTATTCACTCACAAGAACTGCTCAGCACAGAGATAAACACTGATAAATAATCTCATATGCACACAGATTCTCACATGTACACATACAGTACAGGTTTAGTGGAGGGTTGGATTACAGGCAGTTCAGAAAGGTCCACGAGGTATTGTCTGAAACAATATCCTGTGCCCTGCTAAGGCTTTAGATATGTTTCTTGCTCAGCCTTGCTTAGCTTCCTGTTTTTGGCTGCGGATGTGTTACACATCAACTTGAGTGTGTGAGAACGAAAGAATAAATTCTTGGTCCAGGTTGGTCAGCTGACCCTGTGTGACCCTTGTAAGCGCCTTGAGGCAACTGTTGTTGTGATTTGGCGCTATATAAATAAAGTTGAATTGAACTGGCTCAGTGATAAGAAGTAGCGAGGAGGCCTTTTATTGGAAGGTGCCATAAAAAAAAAGAAAAGGAAAAAAAGCTGTTGCAATGACTCCTTAAATCTCCAAGGCTCCTGAATTCCTCGGAGGTGGGAGTGAAGGGTGGTTTATTTGGACTTTCAGATAGTCGTCCCAGCTAAGCAGAAAGAGTGGTAACAGTTTGGTGCCTCAGTCCAATAACCGGATTCCTTTTGTCCATCCACCTGTGATCAGAAAGAAAAAGAAAATAGTTTTAGCATTGGTTCTCGAAAAATCCACGGTTGCTTTCTCTAAAATGGTGCCAAATATGTGCGTGTGACCGACCGGAATTTGTTCCGCTCTATCTGTATACTGATTGTTTTTCATTCTGATGACAGAGGATATCACAACAGTTCATTAAGGGGTAAAAAAAATGGTCCTACTTCCTTCTGCATCTTGACATTTGGCTCAGGTGAGTCTCTACAAAGACAGATAAATATCATGTTTCCAGACGCTCTGGGGCACAGCACAGGGAGCATGCCTTCCTGTGACTAAACACAATCAGCACGCTGCCAGGTCTGAAGATCGTGCTGATATCTAATGTGCAATGGCGAAAGAATCACAAACACAGGGCCTGGAATGAGCCTAACAAAGTTACCACTCAGTGTATGCCTTTCTTTATTCTTTTGAGCCTCTATCATTCAGTGTAGTAGACTGCACTAATGTTCTGGTAACACTGCAGCAAGGATTGAAGAAGCACTGAGTCATGAAGTGCCTCAACATAGTAGCAGCCTTCAAAAACACTAGTGTGTACCTATATCTTCTACATAAAGTAAACGGTGCTGGGAACTGGGTGCACCCCCCCCCAGTAAATGTAACTGACATGTATTTTAAGTCATAGCTTGCTACACCGTGTGGTTAGAGCAGGTGATTGTGCCACAAGTTTCAGGCCTACTCTTGTCACTCCTCCTGCTTCCTGTCAACACCCAGCCATCATCTGAGCTGCGTCAGTCCGACTCCAACACGCGTGGGAACAGGTTACAATCAAGCAATGGGGAGCTTGTGTCATACCGCGTGTGGGTTTTTTGCGAGAAAGAACAAATGCACAGATGAATTTTTTTTTAGCTTGACCAAAACAAAAGCTGTCGAAAAGCAGAAGAGGGAGGATGACACATCTTTCATTCTCCGCGTGGCTGTCAGCGGTGATGATTCATTAGAGAGAGAGGGAAAAAAATGAGCAGAGGAGGTGACCTACATGGCGAGGAGGGAAAAAAAAGACAGAGAGAGAGAGAGAGAGAGCACAGCACAGGTCCTGGTTTCTATTTCTGGGTTGTTTATCTATTCACTTCTCAGTGGTTTCCTGCCCCCAACCCCTGCTGCAGATTCACGCTGAATGAGGAAGATGTACGCAGACGGCGGAAGTCTTTAGCTCATTACTCTGCAGCGAGCCATTTTAGGCTTTGTTTCTCCCATTTATCTGCTCTCTATTAATCTCTTGTCATACTTGCACACAGGCATAGGTGTGGGGAAACATCATTCACAATTACACCATCATCCAACACTGCAATGCCACAACACTCCTCCCAAAAACAGCCTTTCTCATCCTCTTGCGCACACAATCAACATTAATAAAATTTGTGCATTTCACAAGGCTCGGTGGTGTTGGCAGTTAAGACAAAGTGCCATCTCATTTTCATTTAAAATCCTTGATTCTTTCAAAAAATATTTACGTGGGAATTCTCAAAGAGATAAACAACAAGAATGTACATGATATAGTTTACAGACTTTTATTTGCGCCTTCTTTTAGACAATGTTAATGCTGTGGGACACGTTTAACCGATTTCACAATTCGTTTAATAATTGGCATAAAACTTTTGTTAAAGACAAAATATTTGTACAATTTTTCTACTAGATATCAAACTTATTTCATGGATTCAGTATATTTAAGGTCAGGTGCAAAGACCAACTTTTTTGCTTTCTATACTTTATTCTTCGATCGTGTCTCTGATGCTTTGTTAATTTCCAGCTTCATGTTTTAATGTTTGGATGTTGTGACAGTAGCTTTACATGATTCAAAGTGTAAAATAATCCTTCTTTATATTATACCAGGCCTTCATGGAACTCTTCCACTGATCCTCTGTCTCTCTCTGTGCTCTTACCCACCCACCCCAGTTAAAGAGGATGTACCTCCATGAGCTAGCTTCTATCAGATATCATTCCTGCTAAAAAAGAGGTCTTTCCTCCCTACTGTCACCAAGTTAGTGGGACTCTTTCTCTAATACTGCAGCGTCTTCGTCTTATAATACAAAGCACCTTGGAATGAGTGTTGTTGTGCGGAGGCATTATATACATATATTTATCAAAAGAAAGCAAAAAAGAAGGTGCCGAAATGAACCATTTGGGCTTCACTTTAATGCCACTGTCACTTTAGGCCCTTCTTTTGACTGGTGGCCCCTCTGCCCCTCTCCAGCAGCAGGTGGGTGGAGCTGATTTGCTAACAGTGAAAGCAGTGTGCTTAACATGACCATATTTAGAATGTGCCCTTTCTTTGACATTATACAGAGCCACTAACAGAAAAACAACCTGAAACAAAAGTTTACAGCAGCCTGAGCCCTGAGCTCATCATTCACAGGGATCCTTTGTACTTATTATTTAAAACTTCAGCTATGTTTGACATGAATAGACACTAATGTAGCATATATACTGTATGAGCGAAAGTAAATAATTTAATAGGTCTACTTTAAATCTCCTTTTGTCCATTTTAGACTGCATTTTACTTAGACAAGTTTTTTCCCTCTAATCTTATAGTCTTATCTACGTTTTCACCAAATGTAGCTTAAAACACAAAATCTGTAGTAGAGCCTTAAAAAGATGAAAACAACAACAACAACAACAACTATTACTATGCACCACAGCAGCACAAATAAACTTTGTCATATGTTCATATAGATAACACAGAAAATATCATTATCTAAAAGTCTGAAATTTCTATTTGGATCAAATGATTATTAATCAAAAAAGATCTTTCATGTCTAGACGGAGCTTGTAAAAATAACTCTGACAATGGCAAGGGTCAATTTGATAAAGTATCTAGACTGCATGAGGATCCTTTGAGCCTGGGGGAGTAGAAGAAGCTAAAATTACCCTCTAATTTGGTGACAGTGTTACAAAAAGGGCTGATAACGGATGCAGATTGCTTGCTGATGGGCCAGCCTTGGCGCAGCCTCCTCCTAACCAACGGAGCCCTCTGCGGTTATGTAAGGAGCTCATCTTCTACCAAGACACCATATTAACAGTGCAAACTGCCCTACACAGCTTTGACACTGTTTGTGTGTGTTTGTGTGTGTACATAGCTGGATCTTCCTGCACAGGAATTATTACACTAATGAAATCATGGCAGGCATTTGACCTCATCATCGCAAGCACGAGGAGGAAAAGCAGAGCTGACCACAGAGATGTTAGAGGAGGCTGCCTCAGCTGCACATTCCTCATACCATTAGAAGACACACAGAGCTGCATTCACATTTCTGACACACACACACACAGCACATTCTCACCAGCATACTCCCCATCACGTACAGGGCACCACCCTTTACATTCCTGGACACACAAACAAACCAGATAACCGGCTGATAACTGCCGCTAAAATTAGGATTTTTAAACGTCACGTATACTTAGTGGTGGATTTATTAACACACATTTACGTAGCGCTCTGCTCTGGTCCTCCTGATCACAGTGGATAGATTCCACCTGTGCACATCGGAGTGCAGGAGAAGGGCACCATGTTCTGAATGAGTCATAGAGACGATGCGCGAGTCTCCATGTCTGTCTGTCTCATTTTCTCAGTGAAAATCTGCCCGTCACCGTTTCTGTCTCCCATATATCTGTCCGGATGGAGAGAGCAGAGGATTGGGTCATCATGCCCCGATACCTCATACCAGTAGTATGTCAAGTATGCCAGCTATGTTGAAATTTGCATCTACATTCGTACCCCGGCTGGTAAAAAAAGCCAAACAAACAAACTTTCCAGTCGGACCCGTGTGAAATATTATGCTCTATTTTGATTGCATAACGTGTGGTGACCTTAGCGGGCACTGAGGGCAAATCCCCAGATTTACTGTATGTTTGCTGGCTGCAGCTTTTCTCTGCAAATTATGGAGTTGCTGATTCGAAAGTATGAGTTACTCCTGTGGTTAATTGTGGTTGCTAATTTATAAAGACAACAGAGCTTTTCTCCTGTTTACATTCCTGTTTTTCTTAATATTTTTAACCCCATTATATGCGACATATAGATGTCTAATTTCCTGGCTTTGGACACTCATTCACTCATAATCCAATAAAGTGCTGTCAAGCTAATAAAATTTAAATGACAGCATTTAAATACATCTCACTGTTATTTGCTGGATTTTTAGGCACATGTTTGTAACCATCCATCTGTCATGTTTACAGTCAGCTGACTGACTGGCTGAATGCAGTCTGATGTTTGTGTTTTTAGATGGGCACAGAGTGCTCCGTGCATGAGCGGCGAGGTGTTGTTTTTAATAATTAAGCACGCTGCCATTCATGGCAGACATCGGCCATTTTCCCTCACAATTTATTACAGCCAAGTGCTCTTTGTTCTCATCTGTGTAGCTCCCACAGCAACATGGCAGAGCCGCACACAGGCAGTAAAATAAAAGCAACAACCTGAATGTCTCATGCCTCACACAGACCTCATACAAGAATTATGGGGGGGGTGAGCTCTTCAACAACAGTGGCTCGATTGACTGAGGCAATTGATTTTTTTTCTCTTTAAAGAGGCTGTCTCGGCACATGTTTAAGGCTGATGGCACTGATGATGCTCCGGAGGGACTAATGTGCGTTGGCCAAAATGTTCGGACTGTGTGAGATGAGCTCGCTTCAGTGTGCTGGTTGCATGTGGGAGGGGTGCGTTCGGGAGCAGCAGTTATGCAATCACAGCATGGTGGTGTACCGCTTTCTCACTGCGGCGCCAATGTATGGCCAATACGGAGATGCTGACAGCTACAGAACAGCGCGTTCCTGCCCCATCCCTGCTACCACTACCCTTCCTCCTCCTGCCCCTGTTGTCCATCCACGCAGAGGTCTGTCAAATGTCAAAACCAGAGACAGGAAAACCTGAATATACTGTTAACACGCAAACTCACACATGCTCAGGCTCTGTTCACAGTTTCCAGACAATGTTTGTTTGTGCTCCGTGCAGATAAATACGCAGGCAGGTGCAGGTCCCATTCTGCAGACGCGCACATGTGTCTCCATTCATACATCCAGGTGGGTGTGTGTGTCTGCAGAACGGATGGCCATGATGCAACACTCACACAAATCCCAGCTTAATGTAACAAAGCAAAAAAATAAATAAAAAAATAAAGCAAAGCCTGTCTATTTCATTCAAGCACAAAGACAAAAAACAAAAAGTGTGTATGTTGCTATGAACGCAACATACACGAGCCACACCTCTCAGAGCCTAAATGTACAGGTCACACAGATAATCCAAGGAGCAACACAGAGCAAAAACCTGAGCGTCTTCACCATGAAGCATACACCGAGCCTCACCTGCCTGTCTACGCAGTTGTCTTGTTTCAGTCCTGTCTCGCGCCACGTTCCTGTCTTTCTGTTTTTGCTGTGATATCTTTCGTTCTGTGAAGGTAAAACCAAACCGTGTGGTCTCTTTGTTCGAGGGAGGACGCTCTCTCTCCTCTCAGTCTTCTTCTTGAAGCATCAGCGACTAGCAGCAGCGAAGGGAGGCATCAACGGGGAAGTAAGATGGAGGAAGCTGCTGCTAGGTGGATACATCACGTCTCTGGGCTGCTTTCATCGACCTCCACATCCCTTGTTTCGTTTCTCTGGAGCCTTTCGTCCTTCACTCCACTAACCCTGTTTCTTCTCCTCTGAGCTGTGGCTGAACGTCTGCCTCCGGTATTCTTTTCTCCATCCCTTTTTTCCTCTTCCTCCTTCAGATGATACAGCTCATTCTGTGCACTGATATGAGCTTCTGTGCTGTGACTCTCATATGTCTCCTTCCCTTTCTTTCTTCCTTTCTTCCTTCCTTTCTTCTGGTTTTCAGGTAAACCTCACTTCTCCTCCCTTCCGTCTCCCCTGCTGTTCTCTCTCTTGGCTCCACTGCCGTTCATCGCTGCTCTTTCTCCTCCTCCGTCTGCTCCCGTCAGTGCACCTCACAGTCACACATGCGCGGTGTTTTCACACATATACACTCTCTCTCTGTGCTTCTGGCTCCCTCCTTATGCATGTGGCTTATTTTGCCTGCCTGCCCCCTTCTCTCTCTCTCTCTCTCTCTCTCTCTCTCTCTCTCTCTCTCTCTCTCTCTCAGACAGACACACACACACACACACACACACACACACACACACACACACACACACACACACACACACAGGCCTCTCTTTTCCTCCTGTTCACTCTCTCGCTGCAGCACACACTGCAGTGCCTCTGCAGCCAGCATCACGTTTTCTGGTTGTCAGAGAGAAAAAAAAACAGCCAATGAGGAGCAGAACCACACTCCCACCCCCACTCTCATACCCCCATCTAAGCACACAAACGCATATTTACACACAGGCGCACACGATGCCTTTTCAGATATGAAAGCACCAGAAGCTATGAATCATACTTTACATGCACAGACTGAAATGAATGGTTCAGTGCACCAGCTGGGCACAGGAAGCTGGTATAAACAGATCTGTAATCTACAGAGTACAGCTGATACACGAGATGAGAAAACAAAAGACAAACTGACCCACTGATGTACTGCATACCTGACTGGAAACTCTGGAAAAACAAATCAGTCACTGCACGTCAGTTTACAGGCTCTATAAACACAAACTGGAGCAGGGTGATGTTATTTGTATTAATTCTTCTTTAAGACTTTTAATTAGATTTTTTCAAAGCTAAATCTGAGACTGCAGACTTTTCTGTAAATTCACTCAAAAACTTAAATGCACTATCCTAAGCCCTGGACCCACATAAGCAGGGATGTTGCATAATAAGTTTCTATCTGCTCAAGCTTTCATGCTGACCAATAGATAATCCTCAGATCAAAGTAGGAAAAGACAGCATGTGAATTTTCTATTAAAGCAATAAGGGTTTGCTTACATAATGTGGGAATCAAATGCATAATATATTTGACAACTCTGCATACCAATTAGCTCCCTCTTAGCATATTTTTTAGCATTTGCCTCAGGTAACGATTCATGTTTGAAATCATGAAGAATGTCCAACATTCATGGTGCCTGCTATAGATACAGGACTACACCATTCACAAAGACAGTCACATTTAATAGCTGGATTTTAAAAGTCTAAAAACTGCAGTACAACTGCAGAATAAAATAACTCTTCAACTGCTGACTACAGTAAATCAATGCTGCTGCATAAATCTGACCCAAATGTGAATCGAAACAGTTCAGTGACTAACTCGAAGATATTTTCAGCAGAATTTTTCATGTAGCATTGTCTCCCTGAAGGCAGCATGCTGTAGGGAAAAAAAAGGAGGCCCACTCCCCGTACCTTACCTTACCTTAGAGGCCATGAATCACCTGGCTTTATACGGAGCTGGAGGGAGTGCATGTGAAATCTGTGGCTTTCTGCTGAGGGCTAGACAGGATGTCTGGAGAGCGCTCAAGGCTAAAGTTAAACTATCTGCTCATTAATATCTGAAGCTGAAGGTAAGCTGGCTGCTTGATGAAATGTCTGATTTCCCATTACACACGTGTCAAAAAATATTGCGCAATACACGCTGTTACCAGCACCAATGAGAGGTAATTTATTTTAATAGCTACTAAGTAATTATATCTTATCAATTAATTAGCACCTCGGTTATTTTTATTTACTGGTGCATGCCCATGCTACAGTAATGTTTGGTTTGTTTATGAGCTGAAATGATGATTGTTATAAGGCATAGGTGCACAAATACAAAAAAGTAGGTCATTTGAGACCATGGCTAGGTGGTTGCTATGCAACATGATGAGGTTAAGTAACACAGGGCCTGTAATTCGGCTTTTCTGGTTATAGATGAAGTGTTGCTGTCTTGAAATTAAAGTGACAGGATGCTTTCATAAGGTGTCGGAGGTGCAAAAAGGAGAAAACAGGTAATTTTTGCTGTTGCCAGGTGGCTGCCAAGTACCTGCTGGTGTTATGTATAATCAGAGGTGGCCCATAAAAAACAAAGCGTTTTTTTAAGAGTATCATACTAATATCAGGTTTAAAACAATATTAATTGGAAGGAATATAAACTTTATTTCATCCCAGAGAAAGCAGAGAAAAGCAAAGGGCGTAAAAGAAATCTAGCTGTATTTGCTGTTACCTGCATTGTAAAAGAGTGACTTAGCCTTAGCACCCACAGAGAAAAAAGAGTAAAATCAATTACTAAAGTTAAAGTGGGATTTGGCAGGTAGGGGGCAACATGGGGAACAGAATTATTTAGAAATAAGTCACAATAATTTGCATTGTGGGTGCAAGTACAGTTTCTGTACTGAGTGGTGCCTATATAAAGCTTGTATGAAGTTGATATTCAGTGGATGAATTTAATCAGTATCATCACCTTAATAAAATTATGTCTGCTAAACTTAACGTAGCCTCACACAGACCATGAACACCACAGCTCATCTACATCTGTCCAATATAGCAGCTATAAACAGCACTGCACACCATCCAGTGTAGCCAGGAATAAACTGCCTGGTATTTTTAAGTAACCCTTTAATAACACAAAGTCAGTATAACTTTTATATGTTTCACACTATGAAAAAAACATAACTTTAGGAACATATAATGCATAGGTCCATCATCTGTCCATCATGTGTATTTGTATTGATGTTAAAATTCTCCTCCCTCTTTAATTTCATTGTGTCAGATGAAACTAATTTGTTTGTGACAGGAAAGAAGTAATAACTCCTTTTGAAGAAAGGAGAAAGAAAAACCTTTGAAGCATTTTTAAACTGACTTGATTGTTGGTTCTGTACATGCAGGTTTTGACCATTGAAATTCACAGTTAAATTTAATAATACTTGTTTTTCAAATGCATAAGAAGAGGTGGGCGTGAAATGATGTCGTTCCTGGTACAACAGCTCTGATTTGTTTGGGAACACAGAACTGAAATAATTTTATATAAGCATGAAAGATGAAAATTGTTTCTCCTGATGATTTTGTAGTTTTGTTTAGAAAGTAGGATATCATCCAGCACACACATCAAACTCATTAGAAAGCACTTCCACTGGTGTCAGTTTACAGTCAAATGAGTGCTGGGTGCGAATACAGCCAGTGCCACACCAATTACACAATTAAACTGGACGTGTAATATCACATGTCATGTTAAACCCCAACCCCAATCTTCTGCCACCAGATGGCGCCTGTGTCTAAGCCACCTTTGTCTTCTCCTGCGTTCTTCCTCCTGTGTCAAACGCTGATTGGGATCTTTACAGAACAACAAATATGTGCCGTTTTCACTCAGTATCATTTGAGTGTTGGTCACAGATATAGCTTCCTGTTATAAATCTGTAAAGATTCCATAACCAGACGTAATCATTTAGTAGCTTTGTGAAGCTTATTGGGAGACATTTTGTCGTCCTCAGTATCAGTTAGGAACTGATTTATAGAGAGTCATAACCAGTGCCTTTTATTGCATAAAGGTGGCACGGTGAGGGACCTTTAGGCTCACGTCTAATCAAACTCACTGCATTCTTAATCACACAACTTGTGTAAGTCTTGTGCTGCACATTCAGTCCTCAAGGGCTCACAGTGCTATTAAGCATTTGTTATCACAAGCCCTTTCCCCTTATTTTAAATGGACATTAGGCTGAACACACTGAAGATAATTTATTTCATTTTCATTTCTTCTTTTCCTTAAACAGAGGCACAGTGTCATACAATGCTGCATATCACAATACACTCAATCTTTTGTTTGCAGCTTCGAAATAATGTCAAACACTTCCAGTTCCTCGTCACAGACAGGCTGATCTACAGACAGTGTTTGCACACTAGCAATAAAATGAAAAAAAAAAGAAGGGAAAAAACCTCTTCTGCCCAGGGGGAGTGAGATAAGCATATATTTTGTCTCAGGTTGTTGGTTTGTTTTAGGTTTTTTTAGGCTTAGTTACCGTTTGGATCTGCCAGAGATTAGTTGCAGGGAGCTATAAAGTAATATACACCTGGTGAAGAGTAAGCTGGAGGTAAAAGATATAAAAGTTAAGGGAACAGAGCCTGAAGGTCCAAGCAATCATAAATGATTCAACTGTTCATATGCTGGTGATCTGCAATCAGTGCACATTAACCACAGAGTTACTGATAAGATAGAGTTAATGGGAATGACTCACAGGCCTCCTAGTAAATTCAAAAATAGTACTACATGTTTGTTTGAAATTTAACATTTGTTTACCGAGCAATACGAATGAAATTCATCCTCAGTTAGAGAAGAAAAATTTAGCCAAATGACAATCAATCAGAAAACAAATATTTTACATTTAGTTTAACAGAAACAAGAATAAACCATTAGAGTTAGTCAGCCATGACTATTGAGTGATTCTCAGCACTTCATCCCTGAGATGCTTTTATTCATTAACACCTAAAACAACACAGAGTAAGGTGTGTGGATTTAAGAAGTGACAGCACTAATGGACTTTGAGCACACATAATCAGGAAACAGAGCTTAAGTGGAATGAGGTAGCACACACTGTAATTCGAGGAATTTTAAAGTGTCTCCCATGCTGTGCTTTGTTGGTTTTATATAACAGATCACTTGCTGGTGTATTGCATATTATTTTGTCTCCCTTCTTCACTGACAAAAGACAGAATCCTGAATTTTAAAACAGACATGCTCTATTCCCCTTCTCCCCACTCATGTGTAAACTCGAAAGTACAAAAGACACTCATGACGTTTTTACAATTCCTTTAGTTGGAGATTGGCTTTGAACAGATTAATCATTAATTAAATAGATTACAAGCGTGTGCTGCAGCTCATTTTATCGTGTTGTGGTTAATATGTGTTGCAAATAAAACCACACATTTACATAACGCTTACTGCGTGAGAGTGGTCTCTACAGGTGGATGCACACCTGCAGCTCCTGTCGTGAGCTGTTTGAATGTTTCTGTTAAGACGACAAAGAAAACTCATAGGGACAATGGGTTGCATGCAAATATGAATATACACAACTTTAACATGTTTTACAGTAAGTGCAATATGTGTTCATATATTACAGTGCGATCTACCAGGACAAGTTCATGAAAAGCACAGTGCTTTACAAAAATATATTTTACATCAAAGGCCAAACATTGTAATATAGTTGCAAGTGCATGGTTGTGTTTTAGAGTGTTGAGGGCTACTGAGTGGTGTGTTATATTTGTATAAATTAGAGAGTCAGAGAGCACTTGAAATCAGCTGACTCTTAGCCAAAATAGCCATGACAGAACACGCACACACACAGAAGGATGATGGCGTTGGCATTGACCACGTTCCTCCACAGAGGCACCTCTGAGGTGTCTGTCAGCTTCCTTTGCAGCTCTTCCTCCTCTTCTTTAGTCAGCTTGGGGGCTTTCTTGGTTTCCAGGCCACAGAAGCACATCACCGCCTTCTTACAGAAGCCAGGCTCATCATCTGCAAAAGAAGAAACAAGAAAAATGAAAGTTTGCATGTATCTGTGCATGAATGCATATTTACTCTGTATGTATGCTGGGTACGTGAGCTCCTTACCGTCTGAGTCCTCACTGCTGGAATCTTGGTTATCAGCCCAATCATCCATCTCAAGGTCAACCCTCTCCTCCGTGCGGTTTCTCAGGCTCCAGCACAGTCGGTACAGCTAGTCAAATGACAAAGCATGTGGTGAGAAATAGATTATTTGTCATTTTATTTTGGGGTGCTTCTTAATAGCTTACTAAATGTTGGTTCATGCAAAGACTTGACTAGATGGCTATGTGGTTGTAGAGACTGGTGATGACTCACTTTGTTATTACGAAATTACTATTCAGACTGCAGTAAGTTTTTGCGCTGTAGAAACATCAAAGATGCTGCATAGATCACATGTTTAGTTTGTTTGCATTGAAGTAATAATATAGTCACTAAATATTAATATAATAAGATACAAAATGGGAATTTGCACATATCTTTTTACCATCAGCCAAACATACAATTTTTGCGTAATGCCTAAGTGATGTCAACAACAATACTTTTGTCCTCTGCAGTTAGGCGTGGCAGCTTGAGGAGATGTGAAGGCCACCAGTAAAGACTTAAGCAGTTTTTCATGTGTAGATGCTGCCGTTTAAATAGCTAGCTGCCTGTGGTTATTAGCTGCACTCCTCTTTTTACTCCTCAGTTGTTGTTATGTTGCTGTTGTATGGCATTAACCTTTGTCTGCTCTTTCTTGTAGTTTGTATTTTATCCTGGTTGTACATTCTTCTTTTATGCCTTTCTGTCCTCTTATCCCTGAGCTGCTGACTGCCACTCCCTGATCTTGGTTCTGCTGGGAGTTCTTCCTCCACATCATTGCCAAGTCCTCACTCATCTGATCATTGGGGTTCTCAATTTAATATTGTGTCTTCTTCTTTCAGCTGCTCCCTTTAAGGGGTTAATGCAAAGTTCTGTAATCGTTTTGAGTGAGTAAACGCACTGACACGAAAGATTTACAGAACACAAATGTTCTGTAAAACATTTCTTGTGACATGTGAGTGCCTAGAATTAGACAATTAGCCTTCTTGCTCTTATACAAGCTTCTTGGTGTTTGTTACAGCACATTAAGAATAGTTACTGTTTTTACTGGTGTTTTTAGTAGCGATGAGGTGTGTATGTGTAAGAATATGAGGGTTTAATTTTTATTCTCACAGATTTATTCTCACTATAATAATAGTGAACTCGAAGCAAACCAAAATGTGTCACTGCAAACCAAGTGACTGCTTATTGGCTGATCTATGGCTGCCTAAAGTGCTGTGGGCAGGTGAGCTTTGGCGACAATCATCAAAAACTTGACAGTTATGTTGGAGTAAATGCTCTCCCCTAATTTACATAATAATAATAATAATAATTTATCACTTACATGTTTGTCATCGATGGGTTTGGTCACGAGAGACACTGTCAGAATGATGACGCAGGAGATGACAAACAGGAGGATCCCAAAGTAAAGGTAGTGAACGCCACATATGATAGTGGGACAGTTACTGGGGGAAGCACAGCTACCTGTCCCATAAACAAACTCAGCAATCATCCTAATCAAGCCAATAACCAGTCCAATTACCAGTCCAAAAAAGGCCCCCTGGAGAAAGAAAGAAACAGGACAAAGGTCAGTCTAAATCAAGTAAAGTGAGTGATATTACCACAATATTGTATTTAAGGGAATAATTTTTGATGGATCCTTCTTGCTGTACATTTGATCACGTCAACACCACTCTTTGCTGCACAAAAATTAGGAAGCTATCACCATGACATGCTCCTACTAGCATTTGCAACACTTTTGGACTAAAGTAGGACCAGGCAGAAAATTACTGACCTAAAACTGATTCTCCCCCAAAATGCTGGTATTCTTAAGGTCTCCACACACCAGAAGTGACAATTGGATGACCTCAGAACTCAGTAATTTAGCTGTGAATGAGCATCAAAGTTTGGCCTCACAAGCTTTCTGACTTTCAGGTTTTTAAGCAGGAAATTTCCGAAATGATACACAGGGATAACTGGCTTGTGTGTAGAGCGGCTCTGACAAAAAGCACTCTAAAGGCTTTCCTTTATTTCCAGTCCATATACTAAGCTAACATAAGCTAACCAGCTCTTGGCTCCAGCTAATTTCCTGTACAGACATGAGACTTGTACCAATCATCTCATTTAACCCACAGCAAGAATGGAAACAAATGTCATTTTTCAATAAATCTCAGAGGTATGGGAAAAATAATGTCAGTGCACAAAACCACACTGGAAATCTGATTTAGAAAAGAAAAAAAAAAGAACATTGAATCAAAGGAGGCAACTCACAGTCTCATTGACACGTTTGCAGAAGATGGCAAGCAAGAAAACAGCTGCGACAGGTGGAGTTAGGAAGCTGGTGATGGACTGGATGTAGTCGAAGAGCTGACCACTTTGGGCTGCCTGCACCACAGGAATCCATGCTATGCTCACACCAATCAGGACCAAGATAAAAACTCTAGACATTTGAAACAAATCCAGTCAGTATTCAACAATTTAGATGATGATTGTATCAGACACAGCGACGAAAATGTGTTTTACCTGCCAGCAATCATGAGTTCCTTCTCACTAGCAGAGCGACGGATTTTAGTGTAGATGTCCATGGTGAAGAGAGTGCTGGCACTGTTGAAGATAGAGGTAAGGGAGCTCATCAAAGAGGCCAGCATCACAGACAGCATAAGACCTCGCAAGCCTGAAATAGAGTAACAGATCAAGAAAAGGAAAGATAAGCAAAGAAGCCTGTAGTTATTATTAACAGCTCATAAGACAAAGGTCACCAACCATCAGGCATGAGTTCGACGACCAGTTTCGGATAAGCGATATTGCTGCAGCCCACCTTGGTCCCACAGTATTTTTCACATTCGGTTGGATCCACACATGCTACCACATCTAGATTAAAGGCAAGAAAATCCACAGTGCGTGAGGTCAGCACTGAATAATTTTGTGCATGAACTACAAATATAATGTTAACCAATAAGCTTGCTACATAAGTTGCATGTAAATGGCCTGCATTTGTATAGCGCTTTTCTAGTCCATAGGACCCCAAAGCGCTTTACACTACATTCAGTCATCCACCCATTCACACACAGGCGATAGCAAGCTACATTGTAGCCACAGCTGCCCTGGGGCGCACTGACAGAGGCGAGGCTGCCGGACACAGGCGCCACCGGGCCCTCTGACCACCACCAGTAGGCAAACACGGGGTTAGTATCTTGCCCAAGGATATTTGGCATGCAGCCAGGATGCAGCCTGGGATCGAACCACCGACCTTCTGATTAGTGGCTGACCTGCTCTGCCACCTGAGCTACAGCCACCCATGTCACACACATGTAACCACACTCACCTGTGTACAGGATCCTGCTAATCATCCCGGGGAAAACCATGAGGAACATGGGCAGCAGCTTCAGGTAACCACATAGGATACAACCTGCTTTAACGTGAGAGAGACTCTTGGCAGAGAGGCAGCGCTGCACAATCACCTACAATTAGGAAACAATGGGAGTACAATTCAGTGGTCATAAGCAACTAAATACATTTACTCAGGTATCACAATTTTACCCACATTTACTGTACTTTTAAACTTGGTGGTAGTTGTTATTTCTAGTTCATTGAGATTCGATGCAAAATATTATACTTGTAGAATAGTAATGTCTTTTACATTCAAACTAAGATTTCACAAATCATATGATATGTTTCCAAATTATAAAGTATAGTTTATACATGTAGAGGAACATCTATGAACGTTCAAGAGCAAAAGCTTCAACAAGACTCGTTTTTAGAAAATAATATGTAGAATATGTGGTCATGGAAAATACTTTGGGTACTAGAAGCTTTTATCTGCTTTCTAGAGTTCTCTTGTCCAGTCACATTGGAGCAGGCTTTGTGCGCATGGTGTTAAATAAAAGCTTATAAATTCGAAATCATCAACTATCATGAAAACATGGGCTTTTATGGGCTTGTTTAATATATCTGTATCCACACAGGATACACCTTTCAGAGACACGAAACATAAATCAATTTCTCTAGCATTTGTTATGTATTGCTATTTACTTGTTTAATTTGTATTGCCAGCAGGGATGTCACAGAGTGCACTGTGATGTTCTTTACTTTTTGAAATTTAATTCATCAGCCTTATAAATGCTGAAGCTGTTGGAGCGCTGACCTTAAAGATGCTAAAAGTTTAATTTAAGATCCAACCACTTTGGGTCACCAGTGTATTGTTCTTTTTCTCTTGAAGTCATTGGCTCTCTATTGATGCATGTTGCTTCCTGTTTGGAAGCAGTTTGCTTGCATATATTCCAGGGTCCTGTTGTCTGGCTAACACTCTTGTGTATAAAACAACAGTAGTATAATCACTAAATCCAGACATAAATTAAGAACCCTTTTCTCAAAACACAATACAGTATTGATTCAAAAAGTCCAAAACACCAGGAAACAGATCCAGAGATCCCAACAGACAGTTAACTTGGGTCGCTGCAGGTATTGCAGTGTAGTGGTTCTTGCATTTGTGCAACATCTCCAAAATCAGAAAAATATGGTCTCAGAGTGATGTTAGTGATGCTTATTACTTCTAGGTGGCATTATTATCAGCTTGTCCTAAAAGCCCCCTGATAAGCCTTCAGCTGACCTGCTTGCATTGCCAATGGTTAGTTTACTCATTGTTGCTTGAGAATACTGAATTTCATTGACTTGTTACAGTCTCTGGTTGCCACGTTGCCAGTCTCTTCTGTGTGTACACCTGTTCCTAGCCCTGCATTAATTGACCGCAAAGCCTATACAAGTGGCTGACACTACATTTTTACATTTGCACTTATGAGCTGATGTGAAAAAAAAAACAAAAACAACTACATTTGGAACGATCATGGCTTTTACTTAACCTTGAAACACGAATTGTCAGAGCCATGAAAATTAAAAACACAACATATGTTGTTCGTGTTAGGATACAAACTAGATACAATTGCAGTCTCTTTGGTTTAGCAGATGTATTATCCTTATGCTAATTGATATACCCTGTTTACATAGTTGTTTTTGTCTGCATTGGTGCAACATGTATGAACATTTCTAGAAAGCTGAACGTCAGGCTGTAGTAATACAGTACTATAAATCAAGCTTAAATCAACAGCCTGGCCAATTGATTCTGAGCATAAGGGGGACTTGGCTGAATGATAGACTGGGTGGGTAAGTGGTTGTCATGGATTTCAAACCACTTTCAGTCTTTGTGGTTGAACTCAAAATGTTTGCTGAGTAAACCAAAGAAGCAAATCATCTTCTTCTGTAACGGAAAATAGATATACCATAGTGTTTTGTTCGCGTGTGCTCTATGTCACATGAATTGGTGTCAGGCTCTCGCTGAGATCCAGCGTCTAAACTAAAAGCATGGTTATCCTCTCACTGCAGAATGTTTTTTGAATATTGTTTTTTTTTTTTAAATCTGTATGAACGGGCATGAATGTGCATGTGAGTAAATCAGTTGGCTGAGTCAGTGTTTATGACCACCCATTTGTTGTGAATGATTGCTAAAAACTATTGACGTGCCCAGCTCGATCCAAGACTCCATCTGCATTTTCAACACCTTGAACATAAATTTCTTCCAAATTATCTCTCCGTATAGAAATTGAGTCTAGTGAACACACCGAGGCAATCAGTTGAACGTGTCTCAGTTTTTCACTACAGACTGGTTGCTGAAAACTGCAGTTGAGCTGCCCAGTGCTCATTTCTTTGCTCACCTGATCAGTACACCAGTACCAGGTAGCTTGAATGGTGAGTCCAAACACGAGACCAGGCCATGGGAGGTCTCCTGTAACTGCATTTCTGAAGATATGGAAGGAGTCTGCCCGGGGCTCATAGCAGTTTGCACTGATGTTACCCGTGATTGAGGGGATAGCTTGCATGTAGAGTTTCTCAAAGTTTACATAGCCTCCCACCTCATGGAAAGCTGAGGAAAATCATATGGAAATTAGACTTTTTAAACCTTTCAAACAGATATGTGATATATGATAAGTGTCATATTACCAAAGCCCATGAGAATGAATGATCCAATAACCATGATGATGGTCTGTAAAGTGTCTGTGTAGATCACTGCTGCCAGTCCACCTGAGATAAAATAGGATTATCAATGTTATGTCAATGTTATCAATCTGTAAACATTTTCACCTAAAATCTTGACATCTTATCACAACTAACAGACTACACTTGTTTGAAAGAACAAAAATCAACTCATCATGTCATTATGTAACTACTCATTCTGTAAGACTTGTAATTGTGGATGTGTTGTTACAAAACAGCAACAGAAGGCCAATTCAGGCTTATCATAGTCCATGGGCAATTAACCACAGCAACTCAGCAAAGATAAACCAGCAATGAGGAACGAAAGAGATTGTGTGTATGTGGTGTGTGTCTACATCACCACATATGGGCTTGGGAAGACTTTACCCCGGTCATAATATAATTTTTGTAGATAACACTTCTTGGGTAGTTTCTGAGGAAAATGTCAATCTATAAGTTCTGTAGAAAAGGAAGTGTATTTCTTCCGCGTACAAACCTGTGACAGTGTACAGTGCCGTAATCGCTAGAAGTGCAATAACAGCGAGGTAGATGTTCAACCCAAGTGCCTGCTGGATGAAAATTGCACCCGAGAACATGTCTGCCTATATGGGGAAGGGTAAAAAATGCAGGATTTTATTCACGATCATCCACAAATGGAACAGTGTGTTCTGCATCTCTTGGAGGGACTCACTGAGATTTTGGTGAAGACATACAAGAAGAGGGAGAGAACAGAGAGATAAATGCGAATGCGCTGTCCTCCAAACCTCTTCTTCAAGTACTCAGGCATGGTGACGATCTAAATACATCGACAACAGATGAGATTTTACTCATTACTCACACTGTAGATAAACACGGTGGTTATGAATGCACATTTGGATAGGAGAATTAATACATATAAGGAGCTTTCAGGCCAGTGTGTAGCAGTAGTATTCTGTTTACCCCAGCTTTAATGTAGATGGGCACAAAGAGCCATCCCAGAATGACAACCACAACAAGAGCCTGAAAAACACGAACATAGAAGAAATAATCAGATATCCTGTTTCATTTCATCCTCTTCAGGCCGGAGCTCTCGTAACAATCTATCAGTTGACATGACAAAGATAACTGATAGAGTATCAGGGACAAGAACTACATGAGAAGTGGTATAACTGACTCAAGAACAGTTACTCACATTCCATTCAAATCCACCAATGGCTATTCCTGCAGCTGCGCCAGTACCAGCGATTCCTACAAAGTGGCCACTGCCAATATTGCTGGCAAACAGCGATGCTCCGATCTGTGGAGAGCACAGTTAAATCTGTCATTAGCTCCTTTTAAAATTCAATTAGAATCCATTATGGGTTTTTTTGAAAGGTCATATACTCAGCATACTAAATAAGTACTAAATGGTTTTACACACTTGATTGCTCTAATAAAAATATGACAATTCATAAAATTCTTCTATTACGACACCCTTAATCACATTACATTCCATCTATTTGAACAAAGCAATAAGAACTAATTACTTTGCATGGATTATAAAGTAAAGGAGTCTTCCAAGGAAAGATACTCACCGGCCACCAAACCATACTCCTCCCTGCAAGGAAGAAGCCACCTACAGTGGATCGGTTGGTGCGGATCATAGCCTGTAATAGAACAATTTTTGAAAATGATTAAATCTGTGCAAAATAGCAACACACTACTCTGATAATCTGTTCATAAGCATCACATACAATATATGGACAAAAGTATCTGGCCACACCGCTTAAGTTTTCAGTTCCATTGCCACAGGTGTATGAAATCAAGCACCTAGCCACTGTGCTTTAAAAATATTAGTGGAAGAATGAGTCATTTAAAAATAATAGAACTCCAGTCTAATAGAATACCACTGTTGCAACTAGTCCCTTAAGTGTCTTCCCTCCTAGATATTACATTTACCAACAACTCAGCAACAAGCTATTGTGTACCAGGTTGCTGAGAAAAATGACTGTGTCAATTGTGCAAAATGATTATTAGTAAAGAATGACACCTTTGTTATTTAGTAAGTTGCCTCTCAAATTAACATAAAAAGAAATGCTATTTTTTTCTTTGGCAATGTAATTCATTATTACTATTAACAGAAAATGTAATAACTCAAAACAACTTAAAGCTATAAAAATGTCAGGGAGCTGCAGAGACAGGGGATTTAAAGAATGATCAGGTGAAGGATTGTAAAACTTACCAATACTCCGACCCCCAGGACAACCAGAAAGTAGACCACAATAACGGAGATATCTGCCGCATTTCTAAGGGCCACCGTGTTGATTGTGTTGTTTTCTGCATTTCTGTTTATGTAGGAAAATCCATGATACGAATAATCTTGTGACATTTTGGCTGTGATGGACAACGGCAGTGTTGCTCGAGCTGCCCGTGTTTGTCTGAAGCATTTACACAAAGCGATTACCTTTATAACCTTTGGTGTGTGTGTGTGTGTGTGTGTGTGTGTGTGTGTGTGTGTGTGTGTGTGTGTGTGTGTTGGAGAGATAGTGTGTCAAAGAAGGAGGCATAGATGTAAAGGAGGGTAATAAAGAGTGGATTTAATCATTGATCATGATTTAATCATCTAAATCGTTAAAGCACATACTAGTTGAAAGTGGATGCATGTACAGATTGGCATGTAAATCTTACGGTTTCACAAATGTTGGTTTAAAAATGAATGTGTTAAAATATGTAACTGTTTAGCAAATAATATTGTTAATTATAAACCTACAAGGAAATACCTCAAGTGAAGATACTTGAGATACAAAAACCTAACAGGTAGTATTTGTATCGCAGTGGGTTATAGCTCAAATTTAATAAAGTATAATCCAGTTTAGGTTGCTGCAAGTGTGTACATGACAGCTCTGTTAAACTGTAACCATTTGCTGTGTCACTGATAAACTGATTGTGACAGCTTTGTTGATAAGTAAAACAAGAATAGCCGTCAAACACTGCCACTGATAACTTGTCTCACTCATGTCAAGGAAACAAGGAAATATTTTTTTCCCACTTACTGCAAGTCTATGACAACTAATACTCACAGGAAATAATATTGATAAAAGATGTTTTATTCCCCCTTTCTAGGTTATTTATTAGTCTCACTGCTGTTTGAGGAGGTCTGTAACAGACTGAAAAATACACGAGAACCAATGTCAGAATGAAAAATGTTACCTGTGATATTCAGCCAAACCAAATAGCACCAAAACAACAAAGGAAACACATCAGAGGGCGATATGTATGATTTTTATGTATGTATGTTAAAGTCAATGGACAGATACAGTTGATGTTGTGAACCTTTGCATGTTAATATCATTTGGATAAGACAGTCTTTGTTGTTCCAGCAGTTGGGAAATTCACAATATTACAGTATCAGAGTGGACAGAGCGGGAATAAATAGATGCAGCACAAGCAAACAATATTATGAGGTGACTAAAGACGCAAGTACTATCAGCTGCCACTAGGTGTCCCTACAGTAACAGCTTTATGAGCCAGATGTCACTGAGCTCTGACAGGTGAAGAACAGGTTGTGTTAAAGTTTCTTTCCTTATGCTTTGCTTCCAGTTACTTTGCTTGACACCTGATAAACAAACCACATGATAGTGTTCAAGGCTCTGTTCTCACGTGTAATGCTCAAAGCTTGCAGTAATTATTTGGTTGTGAAGACACAGGTGTGGTGTAGGTGTGGTTCCCAAAAAGCAACGCCCTGCATTCCATGATCGTATGATTGACCACACTCAGCGACCTTTTTTATGGCATCAGCATAATAAAATTATTATTGTAATTACTATCTGGTCAGTTAAGGTTTTATTGCTTTTATATTGTCTTTTTTATATTGCCTGAAGGCCAGAGAAGATATAAGAAAAAGATATGGCATTAGAGTGTTACTCTATGAGCGAGTTCTACAACGGAAAAGATGGAGGTAGAAGAAATGTTATGATACGTTATTCTAGGATAAACTTTTGGAGTGTTTTTGTCTGATGTGAATAGTGATTTTATATACGTGGTGATCGTGGCTCATGAGTTGGGAGTTCGTCTTGTAATCGGAAAGTTGCTGGTTCGAACCCCGGCTCCGACAGTCTCGGTTGTTGTGTCCTTGGGCAAGACACTTCACCCGTTGCCTACTGGTGGTGGTCAGAGGGCCCGGTGGCGCCAGTGTCCGGCAGCCTCGCCTCTGTCAGTGCGCCCCAGGGTGGCTGTGGCTACAATGTAGCTTGCCATCACCAGTGTGTGAATGTGTGGATGACTGGATGTATAAAGGGCTTTGGGGTCCTTCGGGACTAGTAAGGTGCTATACAAAATACAGGCCATTGCAAGGTTTTTATGTCCTGGTGACCACTGCAATGAAAGTTAAATGTAATAATGGTTCAGAATACACAAACAAGAGCCCAAAGATGATCACAGATCACAGTGCTGGATTGTTCTTTACAAGTGAAGGCTAACCTGCAGCTTCATTCACAAAATATTTCAAATTTACCATTAAGATAAAGAAGAAAATTCATACTTCTCCCAAATGATCTTCAGACATTTTAGAATGACAAATAGCATACAAATGTGTAAATATTTATGCACTTCAACATTTTTTAAGTCTAATATGTATTAATATATTACAGTCTACTGGTTCACTTAAACTTTTAAATACCAGGAAGCAATAAAGAAAAGCACAGTGCTCTAAACATAAGGTTTAAACAGGGTTTTAGGGCTGAGGCCTACTGAGCAGTCTGTTAAATTTGTATAAATTAGACTCTGTGAGCAGTTGAAATCAGCTGACTTTTAGCCAAAATAGGCATGACAGAACACAGCCACACACAGAAGGATGACGGCGTTGACATTGACTACGTTCCTCCACAGAGGCACCTCTGAGGTGTCTGTCAGCTTCCTTTGCAGCTCTTCCTCCTCTTCTTTAGTCAGCTTGGGGGCTTTTTTGGTTTCCAGGCCACAGAAGCACATCACCGCTTTCTTCAAGAAGCCAGGCTCATCATCTGCAAAAGAAGAAACAAGACAAACGAAAGTTTGCATGTATTTGTTTATATGTATGCATAACATGTGTTAAATATGGTAAATGGCCTGTATTTATATAGTGCTTTACTAGTCCCTAAGGACCCCAAAGCGCTTTACATATCCAGTCATCCACCCATTCACACACACATTCAAATACTTGTCAGTTTCACACAAAACACCCCTTTTTTCAATTAAATATTTCATTTTGCATCTCAATCTCCTACCTGTGTGATCTGAGTCTGTGTGCGTTCGTGTGTGTGCGCTGCGTAGTGACGTAGGCGCGTGCATTTGTGCCCCGGTCTCAGCTCCTTTCAGCATGGCCGGAGGTAAGTCACTGCCACGTTGCTCTCAGCTAATTAAAGTTTGCTCAGACCCCAAGCTGCAATTTGAATACAGCCGAACCGCCGCGTTTTTGTTTGTCATTAAGAGACTCATTCGGGATAAGTTAGTCTGATCGCTAGCGGCTTGTGGGCGTATTCGCTGCAGTTTTTTTTTTTAACAGTGTGCACTCTTTTCTCCTTCGTCAGGAGAGATGTACTGGCAGGTGTGTGACACACACAGATCCCCCCCCCCCCAATTTTTTTGCACATGTCGAGGAGCGTCAGGCTACATTTCACTGTGTGTTATACTTGTATAACTATGCATGTGACAAATAAAGAACCTTGAACCTTGAACCTTGATCAGACCCTTATTTCTGTGTTGCAGGTATGGAGATGTTCTCTTGTTTTGGAGATGCGGTCTTTCATTCAGTGTTTTTAATGGTACAGTGTTGTATTGCCTGTTGGATGGCGGTTGTTAATATGATTGTACTGAAGTATAATGTTTGAACTATAAGCACTAGAATATTGGGTCCTGGTTATTAAATTGTATTTGTCTGACTGTTTATTTGTTTTTGAATTACTTTGTTTATTGTTCTTATAAGTTCTTTTGATGATTTTTCAGTAACATATTATTTATTTTGTGCTTTTTGTTTTTGAGAGCTTAAGTTACTGTTTTAAAACAATTTGTTGTATTTGATTTATTATATTATTGTAGCATTAATAAAGCTGCAGGCACAGCTCCTTTCAGCCTGGCCGGAGGAGAGGTGTACTGGCAGGTGCGTGACACACACAGATCAGACACTTATTTCTGTGTTACAGATGTGCAGTAAAGAGCCAAAGACCCAGTGCTGTCTTGTGCCTCTTACTTTCATGCCAGAACACAATGCAACAACAACAGGCGTAACACATGAACGGGTTACATATGGATGCATATTTACTGTGCTATATTTTACTCTGCTGCGTATGTCAGCTCATTACCGTCTGAGTCCACACTGTTGGAATCTTGGTTATCAGTCCAATCATCCATCTCAAGATCGACCCTCTCCTCTGTACAGTTCCTCAGGCTCCAGCACAGTCGATACAACTAGTCAAACGGCACAAAATGTGGTAAAAAGTATTATCAGAAAATTTATCATTTTATTTTACTTCTTAATAACTGATTAAACACAGTTTAACAAGGAGACTCAGCAGATATGAAGGTTAAAGCAAGTTAAATCCCCATACTAGATCAGTCTGGTGGAAGCTGGAGGATGAGGATAGAGGGAAGGTGTGTTAGGAGGCAGCAAGATAGAAGAAAAAAGCAGGAGTGTAGAGGCAACATTAAATGTAGGCTGGTTACAACTATGGCTGGTAAAGGGAGAGAGCTGGAGGATATAATGAAGAAGGTAGATGCATTGTGTGCAAAATAGTAGATGGAATAGAAGCAAGGCCAAGAGCACTGGAGATGGATTCAAACTCTAGAGTGCGACCAATTTCAATGGTGCGACTAAAAAAAATCTTAGGTCGCACTGGTGTGACCAACTGTTCGAGTGGAAAAAAAAAAGACTCCGCAACTCTGAAAGTCTCTGTGGTCAACAACAGACACACATTATGCCTCTGTCGTGGTCTAAACCAATCAGGGATAGTCAGGGGTGGGACCTCTCTGATTGGTCTAGATATTCCTGTAGCCTTTCGCAAGTACGTTTGAAAGTGCAGGCGGATAGAGAGAGGTGAGCTGTAGTGATGGGATTTCCGGCTCTTTTAAGAGATCCGGCTCTTTCGGTTCGGCTCACTAAAAAGAGCCGGCTCTTTCGGCTCTGAACCGGCTCTTCAGGTTGTTTTGTTGCTTTAATTAATTTATTATTAACAATAATATAAAATTATGCACAAAAGGAATTACTAAGGTAAAAACAAGTGGTTTTATTTATATATGTTTATATATAAATATATGCGGTGGCCCCTAGAGACAAAACACGTACAAACTCCAAAACACATTTCTAGCATGAACTGAACTTCCAAAGCAGAGCTACTAGATCACTTAAATTACACAATTGAAAGCATGTGTGTATTGTTTGTGTATTTATACACAGGCACTCATATATATATTCAAATAATTTTAAAAAAAGTTCATTTACCTGTTATTACCACACACCAAATCCGGTCGTTGGTACTTGCTGGCTTGTGTAGCCACAAGATAACAAAGGCTCAACACTGCGCCCAGCATCCTGGAGCACTTCTGTTGTCTTTTGTACGTGTTTTGAGTTTTTATGTGCTTCTGAGTTTTTATATGCTTCTGAGTTTTTACGTGCTTCGGAGTTTGTACGTGTTTTTACATGTTTTGGCGTTTTTACGTGTTTTGGAGTTTGTACGTGTTTTTACGTGTTTTGGAGTTTGTACATGCTTCAGAGTTCGTACGTGATTTGAAGTTTGTATGTGCTTTGTCTCTAGGGGCCACCGTAAATATACTTTTATTTATTCACTCCACATAAAATGTAATAAATAAATCATATAATACAAAAATCAACTATTCACATTTCAAGTTTTAACTATTTAAATTTTCAGCTTTTTCCTTTCACAAATTTAAAGTGAAAAGAACACAAAACACTGCAAACCACAACACAATTAAATATAAATTATAATATGAAAACTAAAAGAACATGCATATTCTCTGTCATATGGACCTGCATGAATAAACTTTCTCAATCCTTTATCATCTGCAACCGAAAATAGTTGTGGATGATTACTATACCTTTCTAATGTTGTTGTCCCTGCCTCTCTTTCTCTCTCTCTGGCTCTGTTCCTGTGCTACTGAGTGTAACTACCGCCCCTCCCCCCTCTGCCCAGCGTAAAGCACAAGGCCCGCGTGCAGAGTGAAGCGGGAAAAAAGTGCGAGAGAGAGGCTGAGAGAAAGAAAAAAAAAACAAAAAACCCACGTGACGGCTCGCGATAAATAGTCGGCTCGCGTCGTTCACGTCAAAGAGTCGGCTCTAAGAGCCATTTCGTTCGCGAACGACCCATCACTAGTGAGCTGCTTGAATAAAGCGCTATCGATTTATTAAATCTGAATCGACTTTTAAATATAAACGTATTTTGCCAGAAATGCCAGAATCTCAGGTTAAAGCTCACAAAACTATTTCAACAACCACCAAACAGCAAATGAGAGCAGGTACACAGAGCTGCAGGTTTTGTCTCTCTCCAACCAAAATTCACTGAACCAGCAGCAAAAGATGATCCAAACTACGATTCACATTTGATAAATGTCGTCATTAATTCCCTCTTACTTTTGCTGTTTTTTTTCCTTCCACCATGATAAAAATCACACTTCATGCACAGCTCTCTCTCTCTCTCTGTGTGTACTTCAAGAACAGTTTCTCATCTCAAGTCTCTGTTTTCGGTATTATTCATTCGCTTATTACCAGTGTTGGGACTAACGCGTTATTAAGTAACGCGTTACAGTAACTACGTTATTATTGTGGTAACGAGCACGGTAACTAGTTATTATGCCAAAATCAGGAACGCGTTACTCGTTACTGGGATTTAGATAGGCTCGTTACTCGATACTTCGTGTGGTGGCTATCGCGGAGCTTCCACAGATTCAGTAACATTAGCAAGTGGTGGAGGCCAGCAGGTGGAAGAAGGAAAAGAGACCCGAGGCGGCCGCCGGTCCAAGTGTGAACTGAACTTCAGGTAAGAAGTTATGACCTGCAGTCTCTCTGGGTCAGATATGAACCAAGTTTAGGTGTAGTTTATTTTCGTTATTCTGACTTTTTCCGTACTGCGTGCTAGCTAGCATGACGGAGTTTCTATACAGCTGGGTGGGTGCTATGAAGTTAATGATGTTGAACTTTATTTTGTTCATAAGTTATTAGAGTTGCCAACCGTCCCGTCTGGTATTCAGAGAAAATATTAAACGCTTCTTATTGAGGTGAAAAGGAACAGTTTGTCCCGTAATTCAGCTACAATGGAAAAGGCACAAAGCTGGAGTTATTCTCTGTCTTTGCTGCACAGCTGCCTCTTCTTCTCTCATTCTCCCCCCTCCCTCTCCCGTTTCTACTTCAATCATGAAACTGATCAATGATCAGCTGATCGGCTCTCTTGTTTGTTTATCGCTCACTTTGCGCCGAAAGAGGAAACCAGCGGATGTCGCGCTAAACAACAGCAGCACGTTTAAGCTTGATCAGCTGTTGTTAGAATTTATTTAATATTAATTTCTAGTATCAGCTGATGTTTGCTGGAGCCACAGCTGCAAAAAAGCTGCTCGTCATGATATGGTTTGGTTATCTGGTGAGAGGGAAACATGAAGATGAAACCAGGAGACGTCCTTACTGGATCATCAGAGCTGTGATGGAGAAACAGGTTTACCTTTTAGGTGACATGAATGAGTTGAAGGGAAGTTATGAACTGTTTCTGAGAGACAAATAACCCCAGGATCCTTTTTTAGGTAGCTGACAGCTGGTAACTGTGCAGGGGCGGGTCTAGCAAAGTATTGCCAGGGGGCATGTAGGGCATTAACAGGGAAAGGGGGGCACAAAGAAATACTTTTCTTTCTTATTCTCATTTAAAATGTCTAGCTTTTAAAAAATAATTATCTGAATCTTACAACAAACGATTGATAGATTGATGCATATTAACCATCAAAACAGTGTACATCACAACAGCGTTTGTTTTCATTCAAAGGCTTTATGATTTTTCCTATAATGGTGGGCCGGTCTCTAGTCAAAATGCCCGGGACGATTTTTTTGTCCCAGTCCAGCCCTGTATGCAGCTCATCTGCAGTCTGGTGTTGCCTACATCTTCCTATTCAGAAGGCAGAATTTCCGAGTTCTGAGTACAATCGAAAGCACCACGACTACAGTTTTTGTGTTGCATGTAAAAGGCGCACATGACTCTGTGACGTAGGCTAGAATCATGGCAGCAGTCAATGACGGTCCAGGCGTGGGATTTCTCTCGTGGAAATATGCACATTATCTTTTCCTTTCTATTGGTAGGTGGCACAGTGCACTTGTGGCAAATAAGCAAGCTAGAAGACTGGCAAAGTTATGGAAGAAACACACTAACAAGAGAATTCTGAGTAAAACCAAAGTTACTTTCCCTAGTAACTAGTTACTTTGAAAGTAACGAGTAACTTGAAGTAACTGAGTTACTTTTGAGAGAAGTAACTAGTAATGTAACTAAGTTACTATTTTAAAGTAACTTACCCAACACTGCTTATTACCCACCAGTCTACCGTAGTTTACAGTGCTGTCGGCCGCTGTCTTTTTAAAAATTTTTTACTTTACTTAAATGACCTCGGACAAAGCCTAATTTCTGCTGGTCAATACTGAAGAAATTTAAACTTTTTGAAATTATGTAAAATTGCAGAATAATTTTAAATTTAAGTTTTCTTTTAAGTTTTCTGTTATAAAAAGCCAGGAAAACCTCCTTCATGTTTTTCTGTGTTTTATTCTCAGTTACTTTGACACAAAGGCTGTGATGCTCACAATTCTGACGAAGTCATACATGTATCAGCACTGATAAATGATCAGAATTATAATATTTCTGACTGTCTGCGGCAAAGTTGAATCGAATTGAATGGATTATAGAAAACGGTGATGATACCCAGCCCTAGTGAGTAGCCTAGGCCCGACAGAAGTGGATGTAGCTGTGGGTAATAAGAAAAGATGAAAAGAACGATTGACAACTTTTTTGTTAAGGCCTGATCCGTCTGAAATTCATAGTCAGTGCTCTGACACGGAGCCATCAGTATCTAAACGCTGAAAAAATACATATATCCAGAAAACACATTATATGCTGTGATAAATGCACTGCCCAAGTGTCCCCTCTCCCCACTGCCTTTCAGCGGCAGGCAGCAGCAAACAGGTCGTCAGAGGAGGCCGATGTGATGATTAAGTTTAATTTTGTCAACAATATTACCAAAGAATGCCAATGCACTTTAAGCACAAGCACTTTTTCAGTAACTTATCTTTCTTGTACAACTGTGCTCCAAATAAAGAACTTTGTGTTGACAAGATTGTTAGTTAATCATTTACAAATCAATATTGTCTGTATGGACTGCAATTCCCCCCCCCCAAAAAAGTGCACATCTAAAACTGTGGTGTTAAGCAATGCGGTTGAAAAATTTGGGTGTGCCTAACTTTGCTTTGGCAAAAAGCAAAAAGTTAGTGTAGAGCCCTGTAAGAGTATGTGTATACTGTTGTAGAGGTGAAGAGAGTGTCAGACAGGATCATGAGAGGTCAGGAGGTGTTGTAGATGTGGAGAAAGTATATGGTAGGGTGTCATCAGCATGAATGGAGCAACAGAGAAAAATATATGGGTGCATTGGTATTTTGGTGTCTTAAATTAAAAACTTACATGTTTGTCGTCAATAGGTTTGGTCATGAGAGACACTGCCAGCATGACGATGCCGGAGATGACAAACAGAATTAGCCCAAAGTAAAGGTAGTGAACTCCACATATGATAGTGGGACAGTTACTGGGGATAGCACAGCTACCTGTCCCATAAATAAACTCAGTAATCATCCTGCTCAAGCCCATACACAGCCCAATTATGAGGCCATAAAATGCACCCTGTGGAAAGAAAGAAAAAAGGACAAATATTACTTTATATCAAAATACTTTTAAAAAGTTTAAAGGTTTAAAAATGGTAAATAAATACAATATAGTAAAATATTAATAGATAGCAACATATATATGTATATATAATATTGTGTTTGAAGAAATAGTTTTGGATAAATGCTTCTTGCTAAAAGTGAGATTGAATCAGCGCTACATTTGGATGCATATTGAACAGGAAGCTGGAATCATGATTCTTACAGTATATTAACATACCAGCATTTGTAACTCTTGTTGCATCCTGTGTTTAATATGTACAGATCCAAAATATAAAAAATGTGTCTACAAAAAGTAGTTTGACAGTTCATGAAGGAATATTTACCACTTTTGCCCAAGTGTAATACTATTTTGTGGTCAGGACCTACTGGGATGTTACGCAAGCTGATTGTCAACACATAGAAAGTGACTATTTATATGGAATCCAGAGATAACTATAAGACAATTAAATTTTGCAATTCAATTATGAATACAGACTTTGAAAGCAGGGGCTCACAATCCTTCTGACTTGCTGAGTTTTAAGTAGTAAGTGTCTGCCAAGACACCACGGGGATGAATAGTTCGTGGTGGCCTAGCGCTTATCGCAATGTTGCATTTTAATCTGTTGGTTTTACATTTCAATCATGATGTGGACATTTTGTAATAATTAAACAACTTATTAATTATTGAACTTTTTCAGTGGTTGTGGATGGAAATAACTACTTTTGCCAAGAAGCACTCTGACAGCTCTATTTTATTCCCAGTCCATCTACTGAGCTAAGCTATGAACTACTTGGCTTATTTTTCTCTACAGACTTACAGATTGGTTTAATCATTTATCCCTAAAACTCAGCAAAGATGTAAACTGTTTTTCTTAAAGTGTCAAATGACAAAAGCTTTGCTCTTGATAACATTTTCCTGACTAAATCCCAGAGGTATGTGAAGGATTCTTTCACTGTGCAAAACCACAGTGAAGAACAGATTTCTTTCTTATTTCATGAAAAAGTCAAGCAAACACTTACAGTCTCATTGACACGTTTGCAAAAAATGGCAAGCAAGAAGACAGCTGCAACAGGTGGGGCAAGGTAACTGGTGATGGATTGAGTGTAGACAAAAAGCTGACCACTTTGGGCTGCCTGCACCACAGGAATCCATGCTATGCTCACACCAATCAGGGCCAAGATAAAAACTCTGTACATAGTTGAAAAAAATGCAATCAGTATTTAACACTTTAGACAATCATTGTATCAGACACAACAACAAAAATGTGTTTTACCTGCCAGCAATCATGAGTTCCTTCTCACTAGCAGAGCGACGAATTCTAGTGTAGATGTCCATGGTGAAGAGAGTACTGGCACTGTTGAAGATAGAGGTAAGGGAGCTCATCAAAGAGGCCAGCATCACAGACAGCATAAGACCTCGCAAGCCTGAAATAGAGTAACAGATTAAAAAGTAGAAATATAAAAAAAATCTGCAATAATTAAAAGTTAATAAGACAAAGGTCACCAACCTTTAGGCATGAGTTCCACGACCAGTTTCGGATAAGCAATGTTGCTGCAGCCCACCTTGGTCCCACAGTGTTTTTCACATTCATCTGGATCCACACATGCTACCACATCTAGATTAAAGGCAAGAAAATCCACAGTATTTCAGTTTATCACAACTTTAAATATACCAGTAAGCTTGCTACATAAGTTGCATACAACAGACTCTTAAAACCACACACCACACTCACCTGTGTACAGGATCCTGCTAATCATCCCGGGGAAAACCATGAGGAACATGGGCAGTATCTTCAGGTATCCACATAGGATACAACCTCCTTTCACGTGAGAGAGACTCTTGGCAGAGAGGCAGCGCTGCACAATCACCTACAATTAGGAAACAATTGTAGTACAATTCAGTGGTGGTAAGCAACAAAATACATTTACTCATAGAGCCAGATTCAATGTGAAGTATTGCAACAAGCTGAGAAATCAGACAGCAAGAAACTCACAAGGAGGCACTGAATCTTCAAATACTGCTGTAAACCCTACAACTCCAAAGGCTGTGCTCTTTTATTCTGCATTTATTTTTTTTATTATTATTATTTTTTTTTTGCCTGTCCCATTTGGTTCTTTAGCCGTCAGAATTGTTGTCTGAAGACCAACAAGGATACCCAATGGATTTATTTTGCCAAATGGATCATTGTGGCATTGCCGTATTGGTCCATTTGATCGACCTTTGTTTTTATTATTTATTTTATTTTATTTTCAGTTGTTACAGGCGGGACAGACATGAGTGAGGGATAGGAAAGGGAGAAAGAAAGAGGAAGGAAAAGAAAAACAGAAGGTGAGAGGGACAGTGAGAAAAGGGGGGGGGGGGGGGAATCTCCTGGATCACCTGTTGAGAGAAAAAGGATAGAAAACAAGCAACAAAAACCAAAGCAACATACTAAACACAACATCATCGCATTAATCTAGCTAAGTGTAGACAGCAGTAAATACTAAATATTCAATGTTGTTGTGCAGCACGCAGGATTGACAGCGCACAATGTGCTTTGAAGTAGTAGCCAAGAAAGGTGTAATTTAAGTCTACGAACAGTGAACACCCATGTGCACACCTGTGTGGATCAGCGTGCTTGTATTCAAATGGTTTCCACATGTAATGGTCTGCAAGAGGATGTAGCGAGCCATAGCCCGGTCCCCCAGGGCATGAAGCAGGCATGGAGGAGATCCAGGCCCCAGACATCCAGAGGCCCCAGAGTGCGAGAGCATTTGCATTTAAAAAGCATATTAACACTGTGCTTCCAGCAGGTTACTATCACTGTGCATAACTTATAACATATGCATCTCTTTTCCATCATAAAGAACACGTATAAGTCTAAACAGACCTGCAGCATGGAACATACTATTACAGCTACATAACCATAACAGTAAACATAAATTTCTTAAATTAAGTATGAAACACAGTGTTCCAGAGGCATGATGGGAAATTACATTTAGACACTCCCACACTCCACACAGCCCTCACCTAGGTGATTAGCTGTCCCCAACAACCCACATGTCTGTGTCAAAATCTTTGAGATGTTGGGGGAGGTGACACTGTCGTTGAGTCAGATTAGAAGATTCCTCAGTGGTCTCTCAAGTTGGGTTGAGGGTCTAGGGTTAGTGCTGGAGCCCTGAGTGCATGACAGTCACGATGGAGCACAACCACCCTTTTTATTTTGACCAGCCACACCATGTAAACCACATCTGACAGTCTGTCATACACATTGCAGAGTCCAACGCACTGGCTCATCAGTTTAGGAGAAATGCTTATCTTTCTCTCCGGGTTGAAGGCCCACACCTGCTCCCCAGGTACAAGACCTTTCACCCTGAATCATACAGTAAGCATGTTTCTGCTGGGAACTTGCATCAACGAGGGCCTACCTCATCAGCTTATGAGATCCCCCAACTAGGTGGTTAGCTGTCTCCAAAACCCCACATGTCCATGTCAAAATCTTTGAATTGTTGGGGGAGGTGACACTGTCGTTGAGTTGGCTTTGAAGATTCCTCGGTGGTCTCTCAAGTTGGGTTTAGGGTCTACGGTTGATGATGGGGCCCTGAGTGCAAGACAAGGAGTGCTCATCATGGAGCAAAACCACCCTATTCTATTTGACCAGCCGCACCACTCTTTCCGCTCTGAGTAAGGTTGCTACCTCTAGGCTAGGCAGGTGGCGCTTCAGCAGCTTCACAAGGCTTTGTTCCTTGTCTTGTTATGATCAGCAGTAGCCTATTCTTCTTAAATTCCAGCATCATGCTATATGGTAAATGGTAAATGGCCTGTATTTATATAGCGCTTTACTAGTCCCTAAGGACCCCAAAGCGCTTCATCCACCCATTCACACACACATTCACACACTGGTGATGGCAAGCTACATTGTAGCCACAGCCACCCTGGGGCGCACTGACAGAGGCGAGGCTGCCGGACACTGGCGCCACCGGGCCCTCTGACCACCACCAGTAGGCAACGGGTGAAGTGTCTTGCCCAAGGACACAACAACCGAGACTGTCCAAGCCGGGGCTCGAACCGGCAACCTTCCGGTTACAACTCTTGAGCCACGATTGCCCCGATCGTCCATGTGTTTTCTCTCTTCATCCATGTCTTCTTTATCTGTGGTTTCTGCTCCTCATGTTAAAGTCACTCAAAAGTTAAATTCTTGGTAAGAAGACATACAGCGAGTTTTAGCCTTTTTCCACCTTTATTCAAATTTCTATTACTGTTTACAAGTACTTTGTTCTCTGGTCTTCATTAGTCTACAATCTCTTTTGTAGGCTCTCTCTCTGCTCTCCTTGCCTCAAATGGTTTTCCAGCATTATTGCAGACTCTCTTGTATCTCCTGACCATTGTCAATTCTCAGCCTTTTGCAGGTTCTGTGCTCTTCCTCCTGGCCTCTATTGGCCCTTGAGCGATATTGTAGGTTCTGTCTTCTTTCTTGAACTCTCAGCCTTTTGGAGATTTTCTGCTTTCCATCCTGGCCTCTGATGGCCCTTAAGTCTTATCTCAGGCTCACACTCTCTTCTGGCCTCTGACAGGCCTTGAGCCAAAATTCTCTCTCTCCTCCTTTCCTGGCCCCTGTAACATTGCAGCCTTAATGCAGGCTCTGGCCTGGCCTCCAACAGCTTTCCAGCCTTATTACAGGCCTTTTTCTTCCTACTCACCTCTGTCAACCCACAAATCTTATTGCAGGTTCATATCACTCTCTGCTGGCCTCTGATGGCCCTTGAGCTTTTATCGCAGGCTCATTTTCTGTCCTGCTTCCCTTTTTCTTGTTTGCTATCTGGACCTTTTCATCAGTTGACTATATTCTGTTCCTTTGGTCATGTCTCCTATGGCATTATTTTTGTGCCACTATTCTGAGCGCACGTAAAAAATATTTGCAGGTGCAAGTGTTGCATTTTGAGGAGAAATTTATTTTGAGCAGTGTGCAAACACTGAAATTCATTTCAGTGTTTGCTATTATCCACACACACACACACGCACACACGCGCACACACACACACACACACACACACACGCGCACACACACACACACACATTTGCGCTTGCTCGCAACATGTTGCTTGCGCTCTCAACATTTCTGCCCGTGCGCGTTCAACTCTTTTTGTACACCGTTATATTTGTGCCACAAAACCAGCCAATCACAGACTTGACTCACAAAAATTCTGATTGGCTGTTTTGGTCTCCAATCAGCTTGAAATGACGAAATGCAATATCCCAGAATCTATTTTGTCCAAAATTCAAACAAGGCAGTGGCGGAGGAACACAGAGTGGCGGAGTTTGAAATATTACTCTTTCTGATCACAAAATAAACTTTTAAGATATTTTCATGTGAGAATGGTGCTGAGTAAACTCCAAATATCTGCTCGATTTATCAAGACATCACATATTTGCATAAGTTCTCTAATGTTTTCGGAGATGCCTGTTACCCACTAGCTGACGGGGTGGTCACTCGGGTTTAGCATAATGTATAAGGCTGAACTAACAAAAAAATCAGCCGACTACACCACCAGGTATTATAGGAAAAACCATAAAGCCTTTGAACTAAAACAAACACTGTTGTGACAGTGATGTACACTGTCTTGTTGGTATATATGTATGATTTGTATCACCTTCATGTTTCCAAACCGATATCATGAGCAGCAACTTTTACAGCTGTGGCTCCAGCAAACATCAGCTGATACTAGAAAAATTAATATTAAATAAATTCTAACAACAGCTGATCAAGCTTGAACGCGCTGCTGTTGTTTAGCGCGACATCCGCTGGTTTCGTCTTTCTGGTGCAAAGTGGGCAATAAACAAACAAGAAAGACAGGACTTGTGGCAGAAAAGCCGATCAGCTGATCATTGATCAGTTTCATGATTGAAGTAGCAACAGGAGAGGGAGGGGGGTGAATGAGGGGAGAACACTCAGTTGTGCAGCAAAAACACTGGATAACTCCAGCTTTGTGTCTTTTTTCATTCTAGCTAAAGGACTTATCTTGTTCCTTTTCCCCTCAATGCAGATGTATTGTAATTGGTCCAGCCCAGAGTTGATCATGACCAATTGGCTAATCCACCACCTTTCATTGTTTATACCGTTTTAAAAAAAAACAAACAAACATAAAAATGAAAAATCACCATGGCCCACCAGGCAAATGCCCTGTATTCCCAATGGCTAGTCCAGCTCTGCGGTCAGCTGGAGGGTAACAGGCATTTCCGAAAACATTAGAGCACTTATGCAAATATGTGATGTCTTGATAAATCGAGCAGATATTTGGAGTTTACTCAGCACCATTCTCACATGAAAATATCTTAAAAGTTTATTTTGTGATCAGAAAGAGTAATATTTCAAACTCCGCCACTCTGTGTTCCTCCGCCACTGCCTTGTTTGAATTTTGGACAAAATAGATTCTGGGATATTGCATTTCGTCATTTCGAGCTGATTGGAGACCAAAACAGCCAATCAGAATTTTTGTGAGTCAAGTCTGTGATTGGCTGGTTTTGTGGCACAAATATAACGGTGTACAGAAAGAGTTGAACGCGCACGGGCAGAAATGTTGAGAGCGCAAGCAACACATTGCGAGCAAGCGCAAATGCAAAAACCGAGCGAGAGGGGCTGCCATTGTGTGTGTGTGTGTGTGTGTGTGTGTGTGTGTGTGTGTGTGTGTGTGTGTGTGTGTGTGTGTGTGTGTGTGTGTGTGTGTGTGTGTGTGTGGATAATAGCAAACACTGAAATACATTTTTTGCACACAGGAATGAATTTTGTTCACTCAAATTGAGCTTTTCTTCGCTCAAAATAAATTTCTCCTCAAAATGCATCATCTACACTTGCAAATTTTTTTTACGTGCGCTCAGAATAGTGGCACAAAAATAACACCATACTGTGCTGGTGTAGTTCTTCTTCCCACCAGCAAGAGTCACTACAGTTCTTTCATGCCAAGATTTGTTTGTTATTAGCTGTAGAGTCAGTAATGCAGCACACTTTGAGAAAAGACTGACTCAGCATGTTGTTCGGATAAACACCTGCATCCATCCTCTTCGTTGTTTTACAGAAAGCATCACTTGTGAGTATTTAAGTTGAACAAGAGTTAATGCAACTCTATTTGCTATTATTTATGCACTTTTATGGTTAAAGGTGTACTGTATTCAGATTTACTTTCTTTCCAATGTTAGCTAGTTTAGTCAACTGATTTGCATTATCGTGTGAATATATAGACTGAATATTGCTTATTTTCTTCTGTTTGTAGTTTCACTCTGTTGATAATTGAAGGCAGCGTCAATAAAAGGGACGATACACCTGTCAGTTGTCGAGGAGTTTATCTATCTGCATAACTGTATTCCATTCAAATCCACCAATGGCTATTCCTGAAGCTGCGCCAGTACCAGCAATTCCTACAAAATGGACACTGCCAATATTGCTGGCAAACAGCGATGCTCCGATCTGTGGAGAGCACAGTTCAATCTGTCAGTAGGTCCATTTGTAAATTAAGGAGACTTAAGAATTCATTCAAGAATCAACTTGGTTATGCTTTTTATTAGTGGTGGGAATTTAACTTGTGAATTGCGATTAATTAATTTCAAAGTGGAATCAAAGGAGAACTTTTACCAATGCACAATTTCCTTGTGTACCAATTACACTGATGCACACAGTTACAAAAATGGAAGAATCAGAAGAAAGCACAAAAGGGACTTTGCATACCACCGAAGCACTTCAACCTTACGGTACCATCTAAATGCAAAACATGTTGCAGCGAGCACAGAAACCGTGGGAGCTGTTAGTGCTAGCAGTTCGACTACCAACAAAGGGTGTCAGCAGCCCAAATTTGATGAAATGACTGGTTTCGGGACCAAAATTAGTAAGTCAACGTCGGACAAACGTACAAATTCTCTCGCAAAATGGATTGCTCTGGACTGTAGACCACTATCAGTGGCGTTAGAAATTGTGCTCCAGATTCAGATGAGGAAGCCCTGTGCAACAGGGCCCTGAGTTTGTACAGAGCAGAAAATCACCATCAGCGAGACAGACTGGTGGTCAGGTCGAGCAGGGATGAACCCAGTCCTGGCCTGCAAGTATTTGATTAGTGCTGCCACTTCTGTCCCATGTGAGAGAATGTTCTCACTTCCAAGTTACATTGTAACAAAAAAGAGAACTGCTTTGAGCTCTGAAAAAGTAAACAGGCTAGTTTTTTCCTAAGTAACTGGCTGATAGAGGTGGACAGTAAATAAGCATGGAGGTATTGTGAGTCCAGTGAGTTTGTTATTTTTTGCACTAAAATGTTCGATGACCACACTGTTTTAGCCTAATGTACAAAATAATGTTGGTTAAGGTTACTCAGAGTTTAAAGGTGAAGCTGGTCAAATAAATAATCCTTATGTTTCTGCCTTATTTTTTTTAAGAATTAAAACTCCACTTTATGTTGAAATTGTTATTATTATTATTATTTAAAGACAATACCTTTTTGAAAAATGTACTTAAAGTACTTAAAATAACTCTACTTTTAAGTGTGTCCAGTTTTGGCCAAGGATATTATTATTTTTTCTGTTTTGCATTTAAATACAGTTTAAATCCTTTTTTCCCATAAATTAAAAGAGCTTCAGTTGACAATATTCATGTCAATGTCTAATATTTCTTCTGTCGTCCACTAAAACCCTTTAAAATTAAAAAACATTTGAACTTCTTGTGCGATTAAATGTGATTAATCAAGATTAATTAATTACGAAGCCTCTAATTAATTAGATAATTTTTTTTAATCGACTCCCACCCCTACTTTTTATGCTAGCCCATATTCTCAGTATATTGTGTAAATATTAAATGATTTAAACATTTGATTACTCAGAAGTAATTAAGATAGTTTGTTAATCTCAAATAACTCCATAAATCATATTTATATGGGACGTTACTGTTCTTAATCTCCATTCAAAACTAGACTAGTAACCAAACCCAATCATACATCACATTTATCGACCTCACATCCACGGTCAGTATAGAATCACTAATGAACCTAACATGCATTTTTTAGGTTTATGAGATGAAACCAGGTGCCTGGGAAAAGCCCCTGCATTCAACATGCTTTAGACCTCCAGGCATATTTTAACCACACATTCATACAGCACATTATCTATCTCACATCCATGGTTCATGTAGAAGGATCAGCTATCCTAAATTGCATGTCAAGATTTGAACCTGGGGACGTTTTCGCTGTGACATGACCATGATAACCACCACTGTGCCATAAAATGCTTCTTTTATGATAGCTTACATCACATTTTATTACACAGCAATAAAAAATTGTTAATGGCTCTAAATGCAGGAAGAATACTGTAAAGGATCTAATTCTAAATATAAAGATACTCACCGGCCACCATACCATACTCCTCCCTGCAAGGAAGAAGCCACCTACAGTGGATCTGTTAGTGTGGACCATAGACTGTAACAGGACAAAGGCACGTTTTTAGAAAATCCTTAAATATGTGCAAAACTGTAACAGACTACATTGAAGGAACAAAGACATCCAGACTAAAGAGGAGAAGAAAAACATGGCTTGTTAACAGCATTCAGTCACTCGACGGTATGAGGGTGACTTGCTTCCTATGCCATTGCAGCTTGCAGATCTGTAAAGGAACCTTTAATGCTGCAAGGTGTTGTATGTGCAGATTCTAGAGCAACATATGCTCCCATCCAGACGACATCTTTTTCAGTGAGAGCATTGTATTATCCAGCAAGACAATGCTCATTGCATCTATCACAACAGGATATCTTCATAGTAGAAAAGACTGATCTGCCCTGGCATTAATCCAGACCTTTCACCAACTCCAACCATTTAGGCAAAAATATGAGGAACACCCAAGAGTGTTGAGCAGCTAGAATCCTATATTATTAGACAAAAATGGGACAAAATTCCTCCATCCAATTCATAATTAGGATTTTTTTTAATGGTACATGTTTTTTTAGGTTAATTTGAAATTTCCACTAGAAATAAAATATGAATTTATGAGATTTTCAAATCATTGCATTTAGCTTTCATTTACGTTTTACACAGTGTCCTGACTTTTTTAGAATCAGGGGTGTAAGACACATTAGGACACATTAACATACAAACTATACTAAATCTTCTTAGCTGGAAACAGTTTATAAAATTATTGAGGAATTGCAGAGAAATTGGTTTTAAAAGTGATTGCAAAACTTACCCAAACTCCAACTGCCAAGACGACCAGGAAGTACACCACAATAACAGAGATATCTGCAGCATTATTAAGAGCCGTGGTGTTTTTTGCATCATTTTCTGCATTTCTGTTTATGTAAGAGAATCCAAAATAAGAATAATCTTGAGACATTTTAGCTGAGACAGACAACAGCAGTGTTGTTTGAGTCGGCTCTGTTTGAAGCGTTTACAGAAAGCGATTACCTTTATAACCTTTGGTGTGCATGTGAGAGGGAGATGAAAGCAGGAGGCGTAGATAGTGTAGATGTAAAAGAAGGGAAAACAAAGAGTGGGTTTGTCTAAGACATTAACACATACTCCAGTTGGCTGAAGGTGGATGCACATATGCTGATTCAAGAATGTTGACCTGAAAAATGTGTTAAAATGTGTAACTGTTTACCAAATAATATTGTTAATTATTAACCCTACAAGGGTGTTACGCCCCAGTCTAGGGGTACAGGAACGCAACACAAGTTTGAAAAGATTGCCCCGCCCTGGTCCCCAAAACCATACACAGAAGGAAACCAATTTCTTAGTGAATCGTGATTTATTATCTACACTGCAAAAATGAAGCTCTGGGGTGAACAAAGGCCAAAATAACGAACAAAACAAGCTAAGTCAGGAGGAGGTGCTATCTAAAACCCTATGTGAAATCAAACATCAAACAAAAGACAAGCGCTACACCTAACTCCCTAACTTGAAATAAACAGGAGAAAACAGTGCAAGGACAAACAATAAGGCAGCTCACCCCTTCTGTTGCAGTGCTATTTACAATGTGCTATTTACAATGAAAACTAGTGTACACACTATATACAAAACTCAGAAAAGCCACAAAAATCACAGGCACAAAAGTCTCAGGTTTTTGGAGGCCAGGGTCAGGTCTGCTGCTGCTGTCAGTGGCTGCCCCAGGACAACTGCTGGTGAGGGATTTGAAGAAGATCACATGGCCAGGGGACCAATCAGCAGCCGTCAGCTCATCCACTCTGGGACCTGCAAAGACTTAAAGGCACAGACAACAACAGCCACCAAAACAGATTATGGACAGGGCCATAACAAAGGGAATACCTCAAGTAAATACACCAGGGTTTGTAAAAACAAAACTCTACAGGTAATATTTGCATTGCAATGACTTATAGCTAAAATTTAATTCAGTCCAATTGATCCAGTCTAATCTGTTTGGATTTTGACACCTATGCCCATCAGTAAAATAAGCATTGCTATTAAACACATTCACTGATAACTTGTCACACTCATAATTTGCACATCAAGGACAATGTTTGATTATGGATTTAAATTAGTTTCAGTTAGTTATGATATGATCCACAAGCCTAAACTAAGATTTATAAATCTGTACAATGATTTGTGTTTAACTATTGAGCACTCATAAATACATGCTCCAACTCGCACACAAATATGAACCCATGTGAAATTATTTTACAAGTGCAGATAGGAAAACCTGAACAGAGTTGGAGTTCAGCTTCATAAATCTCATTCATTTCGCTTTAAGAAAGCTGTTTTCTGTTTACTGTTTGCTTAGAGATCATTACATGTGTACGCAAAAATCACCTGATACCAATGCTACTGATACTGTGCTACTGTTACATGCTGGACATTTTTCTGCTGCGAAAAATAGTCAGTGTGCAGCTGTAAACGGGAGAACGTTGTAGCCATAAAGTTCTGTTGCACAGCATCTCAAGCGAGCATATGCTAAATAATCTCTTATATTTTTTAAGCATAGATATAATCCAGGCCACCTTTAAAAACATTTGACAAAGAGCTTTTTGTTCTCAAAAGCTCAGTGTCACCGTTGCAATAAATGAAGCTTAAGCTTAAGTTCAATTAGGAAAGATCCGTTATCACTCATTTGTATTCCCGTGTGTTCAGTTGCAGTTGTATTCTTTACATCACTTCCTCTTTCTCACACTGCCAAACTCAATGCTTGTTCCTCTAGTCCATGAATATAAACAGTTATTCTGTTCTGCTGTGTTGGGTCATTGGAGTCCAATTGCCAAATCAAATGGCTTATTAATTGAAATTTTTTATCTCCATAAATCATGTTCAGTTGGTCTATATGATCTCTGCTTATTAAACTAATTTCTTATTTATTTTGAATGTTGATATCATTCAGATAATGTGGGATTGTGGAGGTATGTAATAATGACAGGAGAGGTCTCAGTGTCTCACTCCAACTTTATTAACTGACTCTCAGAACTTCACATATAGTGAGCGCCAAAATCTCCACCCCAACACTTCCCTTCAACTTGGGTGTGAGTGGAGCCACCTGGTGGTCCGCCACACATACCCCCCCCCCCCCCCCCCGAACACACAGTTAGGTCTCTATTCAGTCCAGGACCCTGGGTCTAAGCAAACGACCCAAACGACTGAACCTGGGAGGGAGAGAACAGGCAGAGGAAGGTCCATCCTGTGAACGAGGCTGGTGAAGGCGAGCAGGAAAGGCAGGAGGAGGCTCAAACGCCGGTGGTCCGGGGGTAGTCCTGGGGGGAAAACCAGAGTCTGTCAACCCCATCGAAGGAGGGCGGCCACGGCGAGGGGCCTGGGCCGGCACTACATTACTGTCCGGAAGAACATGTGCAGGTTTAAGTCTGTCAACACACACAGTCTCCCTTCGACCCCCAAAATCCAAAACAAAATGTTTCTGGCCCGGTTCAATAACCCTGAATGGGCCGCCATACAGCGGCCGCAGCGGTGTCCTGTGGGCATCGTGCCTGACGAAAACAAACTTAGCAGTCTCTAAAGTCTTTGGAACAGGAACCCGAAGCGAGTGCAAAAGAGGGTAGAGAGATAGCACCGATGGATCGAAGCAGGGAGGAGGATTTTCGGGCAAGAATTCTCCAGGCACGCGGAGGGGCTGACCAAACACTAGCTCAGCTGGGGAAGCGCCGAGATCCTCCTTAACCGCAGAGCGCAGCCCAAGCAAAACCCACGGGAGGCGGTCAACCCAATTGCCATCCTTTAAGGAGGCGCGAAAAGCAGCCTTAAGCGACCGGTGGAACTGTTCAGACATCCCATTAGCTTGCGGGTTGTATGCGGTTGTGCGGTGGACTTTAGCCCCCAGTCCATCAGCCATGGCCGACCAAAGCTCGGAAATGAACTGGGGGCCTCTGTCTGACGTAATGTCCGCGGGTGGGCCGAAACACGAGACCCAGCTTGACAAAAACGCCTTGGCCACCACTGCTGCAGTAGTGGACGCCAGGGGGACCGCCTCCGGCCACCTGGTGGTCCGGTCAACAACAGTCAAAAGGTGCGTAAAACCTTGTGACTGTGGCAGAGGACCCACCAGATCGACATGCACATGATCGAAACGTTTGCCGGGTATGAAGAACGGCTCCAGGGGCGCCTTGGTGTGTTTATGAACCTTTGCACGCTGGCAGGGAATGCACGCCGACGCCCATTCCTTAACAGATTTGCGAAGGCCTGGCCAAACAAATTTAGAGCTGACCAGCTTAACAGAGGCCCGGACCCCTGGATGAGAGAGAGCATGTACCAAGTCAAAAACTTGACGACGCCAGGAAGCGGGAACCACTGGGCGAGGGCGGCCGGTGGAAACGTCACAGACGAGGAGGGGACCACCGTCTTGCACGGGTCTCTCCTCTAGTATGAGGCCCGTCTGGGTGGATTTAAGCGCGAGGATGTCCGGGTCACCGCTCTGATCGGCAGCCATGGTGGAGTAGTCTATGCCGAGAAAGACGGGAGAAACCAGCGCACGGGACAAACAGTCAGCCACATGATTGGATTTACCAGCCACGTGCCGAATGTCCGTGGTAAACTCAGAAATGGCTGCCAACTGGCGCTGCTGGCGTGCACTCCATGGATCAGAAACCTTGGACATGGCAAACGTCAAGGGTTTGTGGTCCACTTATGCGGTAAAGTGATTACCCTCGAGAAAAAATCGGAAGTGACGAGTCGCCAGGTGGAGCGCCAGTAGCTCCCTGTCAAAAACGCTGTAATTGCGTTCGCTGTCATGTAGCGTACGGCTGAAAAAGGCGAGCAGTTGCCAGACACCCGAGATTCGCTGTTCCAGCACCGCACCCACCGCTATGTCCGACGCATCGGTGGTCAACGCAATCGGCGCTGAGGGGGATGGGTGGGCCAGAAGGGCAGCATTAGCCAACGCTGACTTAGCATCAGAAAACGCTTGGATGCTTTCCGGAAACCAGTCAACGGAGTCATTAGCTTTCTTACCTTTTAACGCCCCATAAAGGGGCTTTAGCAGATGTGCCGCTCTGGGGAGAAAACGGTTGTAAAAATTCACCATCCCCAAAAATTCCTGCAGTGCCTTAACATTCATGGGACGCGGAAATTCCGAAACAGCTCGGACTTTGTCAGGCAATGGAACCGCGCCCTCGGCGGAAATACGGTGCCCAAGAAAATCGAGAACGGGCAAACCAAACTGGCATTTAGACGGATTAATAATCAGTCCATACTCCGCCAAACGCTGAAAAACCTGACGCAGATGGAACATGTGCTGCTCCTTCGAGCTGCTGGCCACCAGTATATCATCAAGATATACAAAAACAAAGGGCAGCCCACGCAAGACCGAGTCCATCAACCGCTGGAAGGTTTGGGCGGCACCTTTCAGGCCAAACGGCATGCGCAGAAACTCGAAAAGGCCAAAAGGTGTAATTACGGCGGTTTTGGGGACGTCCTCCGCGCGCACGGGAACCTGGTGATATCCCCGTATCAAATTGATCTTCGAAAAAACCGAGGTCCCCGCAAGATGGGCGGAAAAATCTTGGATGTGGGGAATGGGATAACAATCGTTCTCTGTGACATTATTAAGACGGCGGAAATCACCACAAGGTCGCCACCGACCATCAGATTTAGGCACCATGTGTAACGGAGAAGCCCAGGCACTGTTCGAACGCTGCACGATGCCCAGACGCTCCATGGTGGCAAATTCTTCCCGAGCGACAGCCAGTTTGGCAGGGTCGAGGCGGGGGCCCTACTGTAGTTATGTAATGCTCCACCCCATGCTTCGTCACCGTGCTCGAGAAAGTGGAGACAGAGAGTGAGGGAAACTCAGAAAGCAAACACTGAAAAACATCACCCGAATCTACTGAGTTAGCATGCACCACGGGCTGAGCACCCCGAGTCAAACAGGGTAATGAGGAAAATGACACAGCATCAATTAAACGTCTGTTAGCAACATCAACCAGCAGTCCATGAGCACAAAGAAAATCAGCGCCTATTATAGGCACAGAGCTAGCAGCAACAACAAAGTTCCACTGAAAGTCACGGTCGTGAAAGCAAACAGTCACCAACCTTTCACCGAAGGTTTTGATGGGAGAGCCATTAGCCGCTGTTAGCAATGGCCCGCAGCCCTCAGCTAGCCTGTCCGAGCCAGCCGGGGGAAGAAGGCTCTTCTGTGAGCCGGAGTCCACCAGGAAACGCCTCCCCGAGCGTGAGTCCTCTAAGAAAAGCAGCCTTTCCTTGTTGCCAGCGGTCGCGGCTGCTACAGAGCGCTGACATGCCCGTTTCCCTGGGTCTGGAAACTGCAAGGCGGGAGACAGCGCCGTGCCTTCGCTCCAAAACGCTGGTGATAAAAACAAAGCCCCTTTCCGCGGTGCCGCCGTGCAGCGATTCCGGCCACCGTGGACGAGTCGGAGGGCCCCTGGAGCATCGGTGAGGGGGTGGGGGAAAACGCTGGTGAGTCCTGAACAATCGCCTGGACGCTGAAAGTCCTGGTAGCCAGGAGGATGCGATCCGCCTCTTCCGCAAGGGAGTGGTAATCCTTCGTGGCCAATAGCGGGGAGTTGGCAAGGCCAGCGCGCACTGGAGCCGGCAGCTGTCGGAGAAAGAGGTGGGTGAAGAGAAATCCTCCGTCATCCGCGCCCAGCAAGGACAGCATGCTCTCCATGAGCTCGAGAGCGGTGCCGTCGCCCAGGCCCGCGAGGGAAAGGAGTTTCTCGGCCCGCTCAGCATCAGAGAGGGAGTAACGCCGCAGCAGCAGCGCCTTGAGGGCGGCGTATTTGCCTTGGGCTGGGGGGTCCCGGAGGAGAGTCATCACGCGGCGGGTTGACAGCGGGTCAAGTGAGGCCACCACATGGTGGTATTTAGTATCGTCGGCTGAAACTCCACGAAGAGCAAACTGAGCTTCTACGTGCACGAACCATGAAGGAGGATCGTGAAGCCAAAAATCCGGCAATTTAAGCGCCACAGCAAACGCAGCCATCGGCGGAGGTGAAAGTCCGGCGGCAGCCGATGCTTCCAGGCCGGAGCTGGCTTCGTCGTCGAGCCTTAGCATGTTCGCTACAGGGGTCACCAATGTGGAGGTATGTAATAACGACAGGAGAGGTCTCAGTGTCTCACTCCAACTTTATTAACTGACTCTCAGAACTTCACATATAGTGAGCGCCAAAATCTCCACCCCAACACTTCCCTTCAACTTGGGTGTGAGTGGAGCCACCTGGTGGTCCGCCACAGGATAACACATTGTTGGAGGTATTTCCCCTCTTTGCTATGATCGGTGTTGGGAAAAATGAGAAGTACTTCATTACACTACTCGCTACATTACTTTCATGTTACTCTGTAAAATAACTGAAACACATTGTCTCATAATTATCATTTAAAAATATATAACCCTGAGGCTACAGTCTCACACCACACACTCCCAAGTGTGTGGCGTGAGACTGTAGCTGTGGTGGTGATTCTACAGTGGAAACATGAATAGGTAGAAATGGAGGCACCAGCCTGACTGCTCATCAGTGTTTTACACATCCTGTAAAAAACAGCAGATGTTTGCAAAGAACCAAAGTTGTGTTAGGAGTATAATGCAACTGTTTCTTTCTTGATTCCCATCCCTAGTGTACACTGTTAAATGCCAATTTACAAATCTTGTAAATTATACATCAGGGAAACAAAACAACTTGTGTTGAAGAGGGTTACAAACACAGAAGAGCTACCTCGTAGGCTCAAGTGAACAAAAACAAGAAACAGAGCACTGCAAAGTCAAACACTGGTGAGGTGCAAGGCTGTAGAACAGTTATGGGGCCTGGACAGCGTCAGAGATGGAACTTGACTACGGGTCAACTTCGGCGGTGATGGACCACCTCAGGAGGATTGGCTGTAAGCCGGCAATGTCTGCCGTGTCTCTACAGTAACAGCCTGGTGGCTTGTGGCTAGTGTGGATAGAGATGGTGGGACAGCTCAGAAGGTTTTTGTGTAATCAGCTCTCAGTTTGGATTCAGGAGACAGACACCCTCCCTACTTTCAAAATTAGACTTGAAACTTTTCTTTTTGATAAAGTTTATAGTTAGAGCTAGATCTGGTGAATAGACTGTGGATTAATTCCTGCTGTAAATAGTTTATCTGCTAAATAGCTTAATTTACCCTGTTGTCAGAGTCCTGCCTTTGAGTCCCGCCTGCCAATTGACAGACTGATAGATGTCAGTTCCTGTGCTTCTGATCTGTTTTTCAGTTTCTTTAGGTCATGGCGTGATGTTTGAGATCTTTTAGACTGCGTCATTTTGACAGACGGGTTCTGTTTCAGTGATTTCTTGATTCAGAATGTGTAGCAGGTGTAATGAGGCCTGGTTGTGGCTTGTGATATTGAACTTGGATGTTTAATAAATGTGGTTAATGAATTAAAAATTACAGTTTTATGTTTATTTGTATTTGAATATAAAAAAATGTGTTTAATGATCTGAAATATGAGAGTCTGATAAATATTACAATAAGAAAATCAGGAAGGGTCTTTGGTCACAACATTGTTTACCTACAGGTGTTTTACCTTGTGATAAGTGCAATAAAACAGTCAAGTAAAGCATACAAATCCTTCATCTTATCATTGTCTGATAACAGCAGGCTAACATAAAGCTGTAGCAGCAAAAAAAAAGTTTCTTATTTAAGTGTAAATGTGTATGTTAGGATGCCTGGGTCGTTGACCCAGGGTTTTGAGTTTATTATATTACTTATCATCTCTAGTCTTTGGTTTCTTTGTTAGAGTTCTGTCTTATGGTTTATGTCTCTTTGTTCTCTAGTTGCTCTGTCCAGTGTTGCCAACTCCTCAGTAAGGAAAATCGCTATTGGTTGTCCTATAAGTCGCTAGAAGTCGCTAAATGATGTCATCGCCTAATTTGCATAATTGGTCATGCTAATCTAATTGTAACCTATGTTGTTGGAGAGAGAAATAACATCGTGGAAGAGACATAAAGTGAGTAAAAAACGTCCTAAATGCATTTAGAGTTTATTTAGAACTACAAATTAAATTTATTTTAGCAATTATTGTTTTTTTAATGTCACAATTCCAACCCTGCTCCTTTACCCGGGCTTGGACCGGCAAAAGTGACCCGAAATAGGCACTCTGGTGGAGTTACTTTGTGTGTGTGTGTTTATAAGTAGTTTTAAACCTTGTGATCCACAAAACAGCATAAGAGTAAGGCTACGTTCACACTGCAGGCAAAAGCGCATCAAATCCTTTTTTTTTTTGGCCTGTCCCGTTTGGCTCTTTTGCCATCAGAATTGTTGTCTAAAGGCAAAGAAAGATGCCCAACGGATTTACTTTACCAAACTGACCATCCCAGCCTTGCCGTAATGGTCCATTTGATTCACCTTTTATTGTTTATTTTATTTTCACTTACTGAATACGGGACAGACTTGACTGGGGGAAAGAAGGGGAGAAAGAAAGAGGGAAAGAGAAACAGCTGAGAAGAGGGACGGGGGAGAAGGGCAAAAGACAAAAACCAACAGAACGGGCAGAGGAAAAAAAAATGCATATATCAATCACCTGGATCACCTGCTGAGAAAGAAAAAAGAAAGCAAGCAGAAGAGAACAAGAGTAATAGAATAAACAACATCACAATGATATATGGGAATATGACAGTAAATACTAAATGTTAAACATTATTGTGCAGCACATAAGATCAACAGAACACAGTGTGCTTTGAGGTAGGAGCCAAAAAGGGTGTAGTTTGTGGGTGTGATCACCCGTGTGTACACCTGTGAGCATGGACGCGCTTGTTTTTTGTTTTTTTAAAAGGTTCCTTCATGTAATAATCTGCTAGAGGGTGTGGGGGGGGGCCACAGCCCCGTCCTCCAGGGCGTGAAGCAGGTGTGGAGGAGATCAAAACTCCAGACATCCAGAGGCCCCCAGAACACAAGAGACCAAGGAAGACCAACAGAGGGGCAGCTGCGCCACTGTCCCGGAAAGAGCTGAGGAGAGTCCCAGATGAGGGCTCACTCAGCAGCCGCGGAGCAGAAGCCAGGGGGAGTTGCAGTGACGCGCCCGTGAGCTCCGCCGGCAGCCAGCTGCGCCTGAGTGACCGAGCCCCAGGCCGAGAGGCCGGGGGCACCCCACCTCCGAAGTGGCCCGAGCGAGCCCCAGGCTCCAGGCCCCGATAAGCGGCCGCCAAGGAGTGAGCCGGTGTGTACCTGGACGCCCATCCCCGGACACAAAGAACCACCAACGCACCGATGTCTGAGGGGGTCCGCCACTGGCAGGGGAAGTGGTGGTAGGGGGAGATAGGCCTCCAAACCTTGGAGGGCCTGAGATGTCCCCAGAGAGGTGGCGCCTGACACCCAACCTGACATATAGACACAGACATACAGGCACACACAGATACAAACATCCATTCCCACCCTCATGCTCTCATATGCAGTTACTCCACACTCAACCAACGTGGAGACAGACATAAAGAGACGTTGTACACACGATCACACTCCCCAAGCGTACTCTACAAACCGGGTCTAGGTGCCCCCGCCCCTGGAGGGGGGAACTGCACCCAGACCCAGGTGGTGTTTCCCTTTTCCCTGCGGTGGGGGGAGGCAGACCGCCCCGACTCCGCAGCAGCAGGAAGGCTCCACACTCCAGACCGCAGTCGGACGGCCAACTCCTCCTCCTAGTCCTAGCCCCCCTGCTCCAGCAGGTCGCAGAGAACGGGGGTGAGAGAAGACTCCGAACCTCCCTCCACCCGCTCATTGTAATGTTGATGCATGTGTGTTCTAAGGTGCATTTAAAACCCAGGAGGGCTTGGAGCTACCTGCCAGAGAGCAGCAGGTAAGCACATGGTCCCTCCTGCTAGCCCTCAATGTCTACGTGTATTTAAAATTGAGAGGTGGGCAACGATGCCAGGGGTGGGGTGTACACCCTGATGGTACTTTGGACTCCGTGTATCGTGCCCACCCCCAAGATCCTATATGTATGTGTAATGAGAGTGTGAGTAATGTGAATGTCTAAGTTGTGGGATAAAATTGAGGCAGAGGCAGCCAGAAGGGGACAGGGGGGGGGGGGGGGGGGGGTGACATACCCCTACTCCAAGGCCCTGCATGTGTGGGTGGTTGTGGTGGAGCGGGAAGAGGGAGGCAGCTGGAGATGGGGAGGGAAGGAAGGGAGGGGCAGGTGACCCCTCCCTGGGGCCAGCTCCCCCGCTGACCCCAGTAGGCACCCCCATACTCCGCGACCCGCCAGGGAAAGGGGGCCCAGGCCCATCCAGACCGGGCCCAGTGCAGCAGCGCCGCCCGGCCCCACAGAGCCCGGGACAGTCCACCCAACCCCACCACAGAGAAAACTGCACCCACCCCACCATCCACTCATCTTCCAGACTACATAAGACAATAAACACCCAGGCTGAGATCTTCCTCCACCTCTCCTGTATCTCCCCCTCCTGCAGAGGCAGCTCCTGAGGAGAGGAAAGCTCCTGCAAGATGTGACAATCTCCCCCACCAGTTGAAGAGCCCCCCAGGTGGCTCGACGCACCGGCGGCACCCTGCTCCAGGGCCGGGCCCCCATGCACCCACCCGCCCACAACCCCGGCAACACACCAACCAGGACCCAAGCCCCCGAGGCCCGGTCCGGGTCCCAGCCCAGAGACGGAGCGCCCCCAGAACCTCACGCCCATCCCGGACCCACCCAGGGGCAGCCAGGCTACCAGGTCAGTAACCCACGTCCGTCAGCACAGACCCTCCCCTAGCCCCGCTGCACGCAGCCGCGAGGAAACAGTCACCGGAGAGCCAACAGAGCCCCTAACCGGACATGACCGCTACCCCGGGTTGAGCCCCCCAAGGAAGATGCCTCCGGGGAACCCCCCGACGCCCTAAGCCTGTCCCTACCCCCACACCAATCACAACAGTGAAGGCGGGACCAAACTATGACCCCCCACCCCCACTAGGTGATGGAGCTGATCAAAGGAGCCCAGAGCAATTGATCTGATGTGGTGGCAGAGGCTGTATCAAGACTAATGTAATCTAATAGATAATTTCTATATTGGTTAGAATTAAGATTATTTTTATTTTTCCAGTTCATGAGGACAGTTTTCTTGGCTATGCATAGGGCAGTGAAAACCATATGGGCGATATTCTTTTCTGAAGTGACATTATCTAAGCTGCCCAACAAACACACTAAGGGGGAAGTTGGAATGTTACATTTCAGACACTTCGATAAGTCTTCACATATCTCGCGCCAAAACTTCTGAACTGGTGGACAGAACCAAAGAGCGTGGATATAATTGTCCGGTGAATTGGTTTGGCAGTGTGAGCAGTTGTTGGTAGACGTAAAGCCCATCTTGAACATCCGATGACCTGTATAGTGCACTCTATGTAATATTTTGTATTGAATTAATTGAAGACTGGGATTTCTAATTAGATGAAAGGTTTTTAAGCAAATCTGAGACCAGAAGTTTAGGTCTAAGTTAACTGATAAATCCGCTTCCCATTTTGCAATAGGAAGTGATATTGATTCATCTGTTTTAGAAAGCATTCTGTATATTTTGGATAGTAATTTGGGGGGTTTAAGAGTAAGAAATTGAACCACACTTGGTGGTGTTTGTAGTTCAACTTGACCCGGTTTAAATTTCTTTTTTACTATGGATTTAATTTGTTGATATTCTAAAAATCTTTTCTTGTTGATCCCATATTGTGTAACTAGTCCGTCAAATGAAATAAATTCTGTTCCTTCTAGTATATGTTCTAAATATTTGATTCCTTTATCACTCCAATCTGAAAAGTTTATCATATTATTGTTTTGTAATATGTCAGGGTTGTTCCAGATAGGTGTACGTTTGCATGGGATTAATGAAGACGCCGTCAATTTTAGAAACTCCCACCATGCTGTCAGAGAAGAGCTGATGTTGATGCTTTTAAAGCATTCATGTCGTTGGATGTTTGAGCTGATAAATGGTAGGTCTGAGATCTCTAGATTATTGCAGAGTGCTTGTTCTACATCTAGCCAAGGTTCATCTAAGAGGGTGTGTTTTAGCCATCCTGAGATAAACTGAAGCCTGTTGGCTAAGAAGTAGTGCTGAAAGTTAGGCAGTTCTAGTCCTCCTTTATCCTTGGTCTTTTGTAGTGTTTTTAAGCTTATACGTGGGGGTTTATTTTTCCAAAGGAATTTGGACATACATGAATCTAGAGATCTGAACCAATCTTGTGGCGGTTTAGTTGGAATCATTGAGAATAAATAATTTATTTTTGGCAAGATCATCATTTTTATAGCGGCAACCCTTCCCATGAGTGATATGGGTAGACATTTCCATCTAGCCAGATCCTCTTCTACCTTCTTTAAAAGTGGGATATGGTTTAATTTAGTTAGATCTGCAAGCTTGGGAGAAACATTAATACCTAAATATTTTATATTTCCCGATTGCAGTGGTGTAGAAGAGGAATTATGGAAGGAGCAATTAATCGGTAGGACTGTAGATTTTGACCAGTTAATTGAGTAATCTGATATTCTTGCAAAAGAGTTTATCAATTCAATCACCCCAGAGATATTGGTTTGTGAATTTTGGAGAAAGAGTAACACATCATCCGCATAAAGGCTGATTTTATGTTCCACGTTCTTGCATTTTATGCCCTTAATTACTGAATTCTGTCTAATTGCTGCTGCTAGTGGTTCAATAAAAATTGCAAATAGTGAAGGGGAGAGTGGGCATCCCTGCCTGGTGCCCCTCAAGAGACAGAAGCTGGAGGATGTCTGGTCATTAGTTCTAACACAAGCTGTTGGGGAATTATATAATATTTTTAACCAGTTTATGAAAGAGGATCCAAAACCAAATTTGTGTAAAGTTGCAAATAGAAATTTCCAGTTAACTCTGTCAAATGCTTTTTCTGCGTCTAAAGAGAATATTGTAGTTTCTAGGTTTTTACTGTATGAGTAGTCTATCAAATTAAGTAATCTACGTGTATTTGTTGATGAGTGCCTACCTTTTATGAAACCAGTTTGGTCAGGATGAATTAAGAGGGGGGTTATTTTCTCCAGTCTCTTTGAGAGAGCTTTGCAGATTATTTTAAGGTCTACATTTATAAGGGATATTGGACGATAGCTTGAGGGATATACAGCGTCTTTGCCTGGTTTTAGCAGGAGATTAATGTTTGCAGAATTCATATTTGATGGAAGTCTGCCCTTTTCTTTAATTTCCAACAACGTTCTGTAGAAAACTGGTGCTAGAATCGACCAGAATTCTTTGTAGAATTCTGCAGGAAAGCCATCTGGACCTGGAGCCTTATTATTGTGCATACTTATCAGGGCTTCCTGGAGTTCACCTGGTGTCAGTGGTGAATCCAGTGCCATTGCTTGAGTGTCCAATAATTTTGGAAGAGTTATGTTGTCCAAAAACTGATCAATTTCTTTTTTAGATGGGTTTATTTGTGGTGAATACAACGTTTTATAGAAATCCCTGAAAATGTTGTTTATTTGTATCGGATCATATATTGTGTTCCCAGATGAATCTTGAACAGCACATATAGTTGTTTTTTCTTTATTTATTTTTAGCTGGTTTGCTAGAAATTGACCGGATTTATTACCATGTTCATAATTTTGTAGGCGTAGTCTTTGTACTAAGAATTTTGTTTTTTTATCAATTATCTCATTTAATTCTAGTTTTGTTTTGCGTATTTTGTTCAATGTTTCCTGATCTTGGTGGGACGCGTAGGCTTCTTCTAGTGATTTGATGTTTTTTTCTAATTCCTGAATATTTTTGTTTTCTTTTTTCTTTTTATGTGATGAGAAAGAAATTATTTTACCTCTCATCACAGCTTTCCCTGCTTCCCATAGAACAGAAGCTGATGTTTCGGGAGTGTCATTATAGTTCAAATATGAAGTCCACTCTTTTTTAAAATATTTAATAAAGTCTTCATCTTTAAGTAGTGATATATTAAATCTCCAGTTTTTTCTTGGCGTAGTATTATTCTTGTGCATTAGTGTTAAAGATACAGGACCATGATCGCTGACAGCTATAGGGTGAATCTCAGTGTCTGAAATGTCGTTCAGCAGTGAGCTGCTGACCAAAAAATAATCCAGACGAGAGTAGGAGTGATGGACATGTGAGAAAAAAGTATATTCCTTACTGGTGGGGTGAAGGGAGCGCCATGCATCGCAAAGACCAAAGTCGCTCATATACTGTTTGATTATATTTGTGGACTGCCAATTACGCTGAGTTCCCGCTGTATTGAGCCTATCCATGTCTTCATTTAGTCCAAGGTTGAGGTCACCTCCAAGAACAAGTGTGCCATCTAAGTGTTCAGAGAGTGCACTGAAAAAACCGTGAAAGAATGAGGGATCATCAACATTTGGACCATATACACTTGCAATACATAGCTTTTTATCACGTATAGATAGTTTAATGATTAAGAATCTGCCCTCTGGATCTATAACTGTATCGAGTACTGTGAAATTAATATTTTTATGTATTAAAATTGCTGCTCCCCTTTGTCTAGAATTATAACAAGCTGAGAACACATTAGGAAACTCAGGTGTTTTAAGTTCATTCGAACCTCTAAGAGGTCTGTGGGTCTCTTGTAATAGGACAACATCTGCCTGTAGTTTTTTGAGTTGGTTAAATATTTTTAACCTCTTTTCTCTGGAGCCAGCTCCATTTATATTCCATGTAATGAACCTCAGTGTACCCATAGATGTTTGTGTATAACTAGGGATGTATGCTGTGTGCGTTGCTTAGACAGGTGGAGAGAATACGTCACTTGTTCATAAATAAAGAGAAGGAGAGAGAGAAAAAATGTGTGGCGAGATGCTCCCTGAGTCTGACTTTGTGTATGCATAGTTACTAATATGAGTAGGCTTGGCTTAAGTGTGTGTGTATCTTATATGACTGTGTGCGCTGTCTGACTGATGTAAATGTGCTGCCGTTGAGCGCATGGTGCGTATGTGTCGAAATAAAGGATGTTTGTGGATGAGTGTCGAAGCAGGTGATCGAGGCAGTGAAAGGAATAAAGAAAGAAACCAAGGACAGGGGTGAGCAGCATAAAACCAAGAGGGGGAAAAGAGAGGAGGGAAAAAAAAAAAAAAAACGAGAAGAAAAAAAAAAACAGAAACAAAACGTAAACATTCCAATTAAATCACTGACGGAGAGTGACGGTGTTAATTCTGCTATGAAATCACACTTTAAGATGCGATTTGATACTGGTAAGTTAAACAGATGTTAATGCAAGTTAGTGTGAGTGGATAGGGAAATGGTGTAGCTGATTCTTATCTGGTGTGAGGTTAATACAGCCACGGAGTGATGTTGGGGTCGCGGTGGAGCTGTCCGTCCACGTACAGCCGGTCCACAGCGATGTCAGCGCGGGAGCCCTTCTGGATGAAGCCGCGTCGGATTGGGAAGAGGACCCTGCGTCGTTCCAAGATCTCTTTGGGGAACTGGTCGTTCACGCTGAAGTCCGTTCCTTTTAATTCCCTGCCGTGGCTTTTCACATGTTGCTTTTGTTTGAAGTGGCCGAATTTGGCCACGATAGGACGTGGTCTCCCGGCCGTAGCCCGAATGGGGCCGAGGCGATGTACCCGATCGAAGACGATGTTCTTCACAGTGTCCTCCGGCAGCTTCAGGTGGGTTTTGATGAAGCTTTTTACCGTGGTCTCCGCGTCCTCTCCAGCGGCTTCTGGAATACCAGAAAATACCAGATTATCACGCATGCTACGAGCTTGTAGATCGATAACTGTTTCTTTTATTTTTTTATTTTCTCTATTGAGCTGGGTAACATTATCTGTGAGACATTTCACCGACTCCCTTAGCGTGGCATTTTCAGCAGCAAGCGTTTCCACCTGCTGCTGGCTGTACTCCAGGGATTCTCGCAAGCATTTAAATTCTCGGTGAAGAATCTCCACCAAGGACAGCCTTGCGTCGAAACTGGACAATCGCTTGTCGATTGACTCCAATATGTCGGCAATATCTTTGCCGGCTGGCGATGTTGAGCCGGGGGAATCTGCCGGGCGTTGTCTTTTCGACGACGGCGTCTCAGCTTTGGCCGGGGAAGCTGCACACGGGGTCTTCTTCATCACGAGATCCTGAAAGCACTGATCGATGTAATCTTGGAGAGTCTCTAAACTCTCCTCGTTGTTCTCCAGGGTGTTGGAGATTATTTAGACAAATAGTGTTAGTTATAAGACAATTGATAAGTGTATTTGGTAATGCTGAAGCTTAAATGAATTTGTTCAAATCTAAACTACCATTTGCTTTAATTTTCCGCCAAAATCTCCGGCGTCTGACGTCAGTTACAACATGAGTCGCTTACCTTATCCGTCACTTCCGTCACTTACTCACCTGCCCCCGTCACAAAAGCGCATCAAATCCGATTTTTTTTTATCCTATGCGACCCGTATCCGATCATGGTATGACAGTGTGAACGGCACAAATCCAATATTTTCAAATCCGATCTGGGTCACTTTCGTATGTGGTCCTGAATCCGATACATATCTGATGTTTCAGAAAGCGACTGCTGTGTGAACGGTCAAGTCAGACAGACGCCAATTATCAGCACCGGAGAAGCGCCCGATAAGACATCGCGAACGCTTCCTGGCCATCCGGTGAAACTGCTGGGAAGACAACGTTGGAGAAACGTGAACATTTTATTTGTACTGCATAATCTGCAGATTCTGACAGAAATCTGCAACTATCCTTTGAAGCACCGCTCCTCTCTAAAACAGCAATAAGGATAATTATTAGGTTATCTACATTATTATGTAAATAACAAAATAACTTAAAGCAAAAATTGGGAAACGTGAAGTCCGAAGTCTTTATATTAAGGGCCATCAGTCAAACAATATTGTTTGCTCTGTGTCTAAACAGAGCGCGTTGTGTGACATCTTCTTTTGCGCATGCGGGCCGCTTTGAGCGTTCACACTAGAGCTCGTTTGCTGTCGCATTTTATTTGTAGTGTGAACGAGCAGACAAAAAAATCGGATTTGATCAAAAAATCGGAATTGAGCATTAAGACCTGCAGTGTGAACTTAGCCTAAAAGAGTAAAAGAAGAACTGACTGCGTTACAGCACCTGCTGCTTGTTGAGAGTAAAAGCGATACGCGCTTTCACATCTTTTTTTAGCAACTTTTTTTTAGAAAAAAAGTCACTAAGGGGTCTGAAAACTCGCTAAATATAGCGACGAAGTCGCTAAGTTGGCAACACTGGCTCTGTCTTCCCTGTCAGCTGTATCCCCTTGTCAAGTTCGCGTCTCTGTGTTATGTTTCCTGTTTTACTTTGAAAGTCCGTGTGTCATGTAAATGCGTCTGGTTTTGCTTCCTTTGTCTCGTTAGGCCTCATTTGCCCCAGCTGTGTTTCTCTCCTTTTACCTATTCCCTGATTGCTCCCTCTGTGTATTTAAGCCCTGTGTGTGTCTGTGTTGCAATCTACTCTTATCTACCCTCACCCATGCTGTGTGTCTTGGTTTTTCCTGCCTGCATTAATGTTTGTATTTTGGAAGTTTGTTACTTTGAGTTCAGCATTAAAGCTGTTTTGAGTTCACGTTGTGCCTCCGAGCGTCTGCATTTTGGGTCCACCATTTCTGCCTGCACACAGCCTTCACATAACAGTGTAACCATCCATCTATTTGTTTTCTAATATTTTACCAATTCCAAAAATGTTTTTATAAATTGAGTAATAGATCTATCGATCTCTCTCAAAACATCAAAGACAGATCTTCATCTTTTTCCATTAAAAGAACATAAATATACATTTGTAAGTAAAAATAAAGCCCTAAAAAAGAGGGAGACTTATGCAGAACAAAATAAATATCTCTTACTTTGTAGTTTTGTGCTGATCTCCATCACAAAGTCAACTTAGGGATATGATCTATGAAGTGAACCTCTGTAAAAAGGAGCAAGTACTATCAGCAAGCAACAGGTGTCTCTAAAATAACAGCTTCACGAGCCACATGGCACTAAGCTCACACAGATCGTGTTAAAAATGTTTGTTTCCTTAGTTTTTAAGTAAAAGAAACTTTATGAAAGTTTATTTTGGGATAAACTTTTGAACCATTTTTGTGGTGAATAGTAAATCTAAACATGCACAGATTGCTGTGGAGTGGAGAGACCTTCTTTAGAGTGGCTAAATATAAAGCTCCATTTAAAGTTATGTAACAATTCCTTTTACACACGAGCAATAATGAAGCATTTAAACACAAAACTTTCAATTAAATTATGTCTGAAAATGTTAAGTCTCATCCATTATAATTCATGAAAAATAAAATCGTAGATTTCCACTAATTGTTTTGGAGTGAAGACAAACCTGCAGCTCCATTTAAGATCTTTTGTAAAGTTACCGTTAATATAGATAACATATAAATGTGCAAATATTTATATATTACCTAAACTTGTTTGAGGTCTAATATGTGTTATTATGTTACAGCACAGTTTACTTCACTTAAGCTTTCAAATACCTCAAAGAGTTAAAAAAAAAAAAAGGAGAGTGCTTTTCAAATATAATAATTGCAACACTGATACAGTAGTAATGATACAGAATACATAAGTGCAAGAGTGTAGAGCCGTTTGAATTAGCTGACAGAGAAGGGAATGGATCACATGAACATTAGCAGTAATACATGACACAGGGCAAGGTATCAAGGCACTCTTGATAATTTTCATGATTTTCCTTCATAAATCAACTTCATTTAACTTCTCAAATATCATTGTGTTCATCTCCTACATGATATATTTAAATGAAATTGCTGATCCAAACAACCAATAATTTATGAAGGAAAATCATGAAAATTATCAAGGGTCCCCAAACTTTTGCATACCACTGTATTATTACAGTACTGTCTACTGGTTCACTTAAACATTTAAATATCAAGAAGCGATAAAGACAAGCACAGTGCTCTAAACATATAAGGTTTAAACAGGGTTTTAGGGCTGAGGCCTATTGAGCAGTCTGTTAAATTTGTATAAATTAATTGATTGATATACCTTTATTAGTCCCACAAGGGGAAATTTCATAAGGCACGCAATGGCGGCGCCATCTTACCCTTCGACCATACATACATTACACAAAACATCACATGGGGAAGACAGGTCAGAGAGGTATAAATTAGAGAGTCAGAGAGCAGTTGAAAAAAGCTCTCTTAGCCAAAATAGGCATGACAGAACACAGCCACACACAGAAGGATGACGGCGTTGACATTGACTACGTTCCTCCACAGAGGCACCTCTGAGGTGTCTGTCAGCTTCCTTTGCAGCGCTTCCTCCTCTTCTTTAGTCAGCTTGGGGGCTTTTTTGGTTTCCAGGCCGCAGAAGCACATCACCGCTTTCTTCAAGAAGCCAGGCTCATCATCTGCAAAAGAAGAAACAAGACAAACGAAAGTCTGCATGTATTTGTTTATATGTATGGATGCATATTTACTGTGCTATATTTTACTCTGCTGCGTATGTCAGCTCATTACCGTCTGAGTCCACACTGTTGGAATCTTGGTTATCAGTCCAATCATCCATCTCAAGATCGACCCTCTCCTCTGTACAGTTCCTCAGGCTCCAGCACAGTCGATACAACTAGTCAAACAGCACAAAATGTGGTGAAAAATATTATCAGAAAATTTATCATTTTATTTTACTTCTTAATAACTGATTAAACACAGTTTAACAAGGAGACTCAGCAGATATGAAGGTTAAAGCAAGTTAAATCTCCATACTAGATCAGTCTGGTGGAAGCTGGAGGATGAGGATAGAGGGAAGGTGTGTTAGGAGGCAGCAAGATAGAAGAAAAAAGCAGGAGTGTAGAGGCAACATTAAATGTAGGCTGGTTACAACTATGGCTGGTAAAGGGAGAGAGCTGGCGGATATAATGAAGAAGGTAGATGTATTGTGTGCAAAAGAGTAGATGGAATAGAAGCAAGGCCAAGAGCACTGGAGATGGATTCAAACTAAGAGTATGTGTATACTGTTGTAGAAGTGAAGAGAGTGTCAGACAGGATCATGAGAGGTCGGGAGGTGTTGTAGATGTGGAGAAAGTATATGGTAGGGTATCAAGAGAGGAACTGTTGTATCGCGTGAAGAAGTCATGAGTGGCAGAGAAGTATGTAAGATTAATATGTAAGAGAGCAGTGAAACTACAGTGTCGCGTGCGGTAGAAGTAACAGATGGATGCAAGATGGGGTGGGATTAAGTCGGGGATCAGCTATGAGCCCCTCCTTGTTTGCAATGATGGGGTATTTTCAAGAATGCTGACAGTTTTTCCTCACTATTCTGATTGGATCTGAGAAATGCTGCAAACAACACTTCTCTACAACACTAAATTGCTTATATTAATTGAAGCTGATTAATATAAGCAGTGGGTAGGGAGTTCATACCAAGAAGCTTAACAACTTCTGCAACTGGACTGAGCAACCTTCAAAGTATTTACTCATCTTTTGTTCATCATTATAAAGGTAATCACGAAGAAGGAGATCTACTTGAGTCTGTCATGCTTCATAGTCTACCTCACCAGTGGGAGAGGGAGTGTGGCCAGCAAAGGTGCGTGATTTGGTTTGTGTTGACCAAGAGCTTCTAGATCTGAGTTGGGTTTAGTAGAGTGAGATCAATACTATCAAGTTCCACCACAGCACTGGAAGGTGCACTGTAGGTAGGTTCACCATGATCAATTGATCAATAGTTACAGTGTTGGGGGGATGTGCCACTATTCTTAGTTGGGTGTCATTGTGAGTGTTGGGGTTATGTTGAGCTTTTTGGACCTTACTCTGAATAACACTCAATAAACTTGCTTCACCACTACCTCGCACCTAGTTCTTTTAAGTATCTCTGAACCAACTCATTACCGATGTCTTCCTGAGCCACAGCTTGAATGGTTGTAACAGACAAGCAAACAGCAGCATCATCAGGGCTTGGTAGGTCACCAAAGATCTGGATCAGCACTTGACCACATCTGGCTAGTTTGGTTCATCCGAAATCTTTACTGTTAGCTGATGAATATTATCAATGTGCTCCTCTGTGTAAATATCTTCAGTGTCAATCACATAAACTGAGCATTGGCTATCTTACAAATATGTCACAAATATCTGTTTTCCAATCAGAACCTAGATTAACAAAGGCGACTGGAAGTTGCTGCTCTGGGATACCAAGACAAAAAAACAAACAAATAAATAATGGAGTTCATGTGATGGTGGATGTCTGTCAGACTTCATAGGAGAGCAGTATGTTCCTCATCATCATGACAGGAGCAACAAAGAGAAGAAAGTTTCAAGGCTGCGCTAGGCTACAGACATAATACCTCTATGTCATTGATGTGCAGTGTTGGGACTAACGCGTTATTAAGTAACGCTTTACAGTAACTACGTTATTATTGTGGTAACGAGCACGGTAACTAGTTATTATGCCAAAATCAGGAACGCGTTACTCGTTACTGGGATTTAGATAGGGTCGTTACTCGTTACTTCGTGTGGTGGCTATCGCGGAGCTTCCACAGATTCAGTAACATTAGCAAGTGGTGGAGGCCAGCAGGTGGATGAAGGAAAGGGGACGCAGAAGGAAAAGAGACCCGAGGCGGCCGCCGGTCCAAGTGTGAACTGAACTTCAGGTAAGAAGTTATGACCTGCAGTCTCTCTGGGTCAGATATAAACCAAGTTTAGGTGTAGTTAATTTTCGTTATTCTGACTTTTTCCGTACTGCGTGCTAGCTAGCATGACGGAGTTTCTATACAGCTGGGTGGGTGCTATGAAGTTAATGATGTTGAACTTTATTTTGTTCATAAGTTATTAGAGTTGCCAACCGTCCCGTCTGGTATTCAGAGAAAATATTAAACGTTTCTTATTGAGGTGAAAAGGAACAGTTTGTCCCGTAATTCAGCTACAATGAAAAAGGCACAAAGCTGGAGTTATTCTGTGTCTTTGCTGCACAGCTGCCTCTTCTCCTCTCATTCTCCCCCCTCCCTCTCCCGTTTCTACTTCAATCATGAAACTGATCAATGATCAGCTGATCGGCTCTCTTGTTTGTTTATCGCTCACTTTGTGCCAAAAGAGGAAACCAGCGGATGTCGCGCTAAACAACAGCAGCACGTTTAAGCTTGATCAGCTGTTGTTAGAATTTATTTAATATAAATTTCTAGAATCAGCTGATGTTTGCTGGAGCCACAGCTGTAAACCTGCGGGTCATGATATGGTTTGGTTATCTGGTGAGAGGGAAACATGAAGATGAAACCAGGAGATGTCCTTACTGAATCATCAGAGCTGAACAGGTGATGGAGAAACAGGTTTACCTTTTAGGTGACATGAATGAGTTGAAGGGAAGTTATGAACTGTTTCTGAGAGACAAATAACACCAGGATCCTTTTTTAGGTAGCTGACAGCTGGTAACTGTGCAGGTGCGGATCTAGCAAAGTGTTGCCAGGGGGCCAGGTAGGGCATTAACAGGGAAAGGGGGGCACAAAGAAATACTTTTCTTTCTTATTCTCATTTAAAATGTCTAGCTTTTAAAAAATAATTATCTGAATCTTACAACAAACGATTGATAGATTGATGCATATATACCATCAAAACAGTGTACATCACTGTCACAACAGTGTTTGTTTTCATTCAAAGGCTTTATGATTTTTCCTATAATGGTGGGTCTCTAGTCAAAATGCCCGGGACGATTTTTTTTGTCCCAGTCCAGCCCTGTATGCAGCTCATCTGCAGTCTGGTGTTGCCTACATCTTCCTATTCAGAAGGCAGAATTTCCGAGTTCTGAGTACAATCGAAAGCACCACGACTGCATTTTTTGTGTTGCATGTAAAAAGCGCACATGACGCTGTGACGTAGGCTAGAATCATGGCAGCAGTCAATGATGGTCCAGGCGTGGGATTTCTCTCGTGGAAATATGCACATTATCTTTTCCTTTCTATTGGTAGGTGGCACAGTGCACTTGTGGCAAGTAAGCAAGCTAGAAGACTGGCAACGTTATGGAAGAAACACATTAACAAGAGAATTCTGAGTAAAACCAAAGTTACTTTCTCTAGTAACTAGTTACTTTGAAAGTAACGAGTAACTTGAAGTAACTGAGTTACTTTTGAGAGAAGTAACTAGTAATGTAACTAAGTTACTATTTTAAAGTAACTTACCCAACACTGTTGATGTGTGATCAATGACCATGAAATCTCATGCTCTATACAACAATTTATAGGTGCATTGGTATTTTGGTGTCTTAAATTAAAAACTTACATGTTTGTCGTCAATAGGTTTGGTCATGAGAGACACTGCCAGCATGACGATGCCGGAGATGACAAACAGAATGAGCCCAAAGTAAAGGTAGTGAACTCCACATATGATAGTGGGACAGTTACTGGGGATAGCACAGCTACCTGTCCCATAAATAAACTCTGTAATCATCCTGCTCAAGCCCATACACAGCCCAATTATGAGGCCATAAAATGCACCCTGTGGAAAGAAAGAAAAAAGGACAAATATTACTTTTTATCGAAATAGTTTTAAAAAGTTTAAAGGTTTTAAAAATGGTAAATAAATACAATATAGTAAAATAGTAATAGATAGCAACATATATATGTATATATAATATTGTGTTTGAAGAAATAGTTTTGGATAAATGCTTCTTGCTAAAAGTGAGATTGAATCAGCGCTACATTTGGATGCATATTGAACAGGAAGCTGGAATCATGATTCTTACAGTATATTAACATACCAGCATTTGTAACTCTTGTTAGCTAACATGCATCCTGTGTACATGTACAGATCCAAAATATAAAAAATGTGTCTACAAAAAGTAGTTGGACAGTTCATGAAGGAATATTTACCACTTTTGCCCAAGTGTAATACTATTTTGTGGTCAGGACCTACTGGGATGTCTGGAATGATTAAACAACTTATTAATTGAACTTTTTCAGTGGTTGTGGGTGGAAATAACTACTTTTGCCAAGAAGCACTCTGACAGCTCTATTTTATTCCCAGTCCATCTACTGAGCCGAGCTATGAACTATTTGTCTTATTTTTCCTCTACAGACTTACAGATTGGTTTAATCATTTATCCCTAACACTCGGCATAAAAACAGTTTTTCCCCAAGCGACAAATGACAAAAGCTTTGCTCTTGATAACATTTTCCTGACTAAATCCCAGAGGTATGTGAAGGATTCTTTCACTGCACAAAACGACAGTGAAGAACAGATTTCTTTCTTATTTCATGAAAAAGTCAAGCAAACACTGAAGGAGGCAACTCACAGTCTCATTGACACGTTTGCAAAAAATGGCAAGCAAGAAGACAGCTGCAACAGGTGGGGCAAGGTAACTGGTGATGGATTCAGTGTAGACAAAGAGTTGACCACTTTGGGATCCCTGCACCATAGGAATCCATGCTATGCTCACACCAATCAGGGCCAAGATAAAAACTCTGTACAAAAAATGCAATCAGTCATGCAATGCAATCATTTTTCTCATTGCAATCAATGGCAAAAATGTGTTTTACCTGCCAGCAATCATGAGTTCCTTCTCACTAGCAGAGCGACGGATTCTAGTGTAGATGTCCATGGTGAAGAGAGTACTGGCACTGTTGAAGATAGAGGTAAGGGAGCTCATCAAAGAGGCCAGCATCACAGACAGCATAAGACCTCGCAAGCCTGAAATAGAGTAACAGATTAAAAAGTAGAAATATAAAAAAATCTGCAATTATTAAAAGTTAATAAGACAAAGGTCACCAACCTTTAGGCATGAGTTCCACGACCAGTTTCGGATAAGCAATGTTGCTGCAGCCCACCCTGGTCCCACAGTGTTTTTCACATTCATCTGGATCCACACATGCTACCACATCTAGATTAAAGGCAGAAATCCACAGTATTTCATTTTATCACAACTTTAAATATACCAGTAAGCTTGCTACATAAGTTACATACAACAGACTCTTAAAACCACACACCACACTCACCTGTGTACAGGATCCTGCTAATCATCCCGGGGAAAACCATGAGGAACATGGGCAGTATCTTCAGGTATCCACATAGGATACAACCTCCTTTCACGTGAGAGAGACTCTTGGCAGAGAGGCAGCGCTGCACAATCACCTACAATTAGGAAACAATTGTAGTACAATTCAGTGGTGGTAAGCAACAAAATACATTTACTCATAGAGCCAGATTCAATGTGAAGTATTGCAACAAGCTGAGAAATCAGACAGCAAGAAACTCACAAGGAGGCACTGAATCTTCAAATACTGCTGTAAACCCTACAACTCCAAAGGCTGTGCTCTTTTATTCTGCATTTAAAAAGCATACTAACACTGTACTTCCAGCAGGTTACATAACAGTAAACATAAATTTCTTAAATTTATGAAACACTGTGTTTCAATATGAAACACAGTGTTTCAGAGGCATGATGGGAAATTACATTTAGACACTCCCACACTCCACACAGCCCTCACCTAGGTGGTTAGCTGTCCCCAACAACCCACATGTCTGTGTCAAAATCTTTGAGATGTTGGGGGAGGTGACACTGTCGTTAAGTCAGATTAGAAGATTTCTCAGTGGTCTCTCAAGTTGGGTTGAGAGTCTAGGGTTAGTGCTGGAGCCCTGAGTGCATGACAGTCACGATGGAGCACAACCACCCTTTTCTATTCGACCAGCCACACCATGTAAACCACATCTGACAGTCTGTCATACACATTGCAGAGTCCAACGCACTGGCTCATCAGTTTAGGAGAATGGCTTATCTTTCTCTCTAGGCTGAAGGCTCACACCTGCTCCCCAGGTACAAGACCTTTCACCCTGAATCATACAGTGAGCATGTTTCTGCTGGGAACTTGCACCTGGTCAACTTATGAGGTGAAACCTGTGACTGAATCAGAATGCAGTTCAATGGGTTGAAGCTGAACATCACTGGATGCATTATCTACACTGCAAGTGAAAAGAGATCCATTTCACTCTCAAGTGATTTTAAGTCCTCAGATCACCTTTAAAACTCAAGGGCTCCTAACACGGAAGAGCATCAGTGGAGGTGATCGCTTGATGCTATGGTTTCTTTCACTGATGGCATCTGAGTAAGAATGCTGGTCTTCAGTTGGCTTGAGACCTACTGCATATTTCCTCCTATCAAAATGTTCACTGGGATCCTGGCCTTATAGTTTTCTATTAGATTCATTCATTCATGAACATTAATAGCAAATTCAAGACTGGCTTTCCACTCGACATCTGTAGGACACAGTTGCAGCAGGGAAGCCAGTTGAAATTGGAGACTCCAGTGAGAGAAGTTAACATTTTAAAGGAAATAGTTTTAGCCTGGAAGGTTGCTTTTAAAATAATCAAAAGACACTGGAGGGAGGATCCATTTTAATCTGTTTGATGTGGATTTATTGTGATAAAAAGACTGGTATGGAAATTGTTGATGTCCTGACTTTAAGAAGGAAATGCCTACTCTGCAATTAGCAGGTAACCAATGAGACAAAATTGTTCAAGACTTGGAGGGGAAGGGCTTGAGGGTGCGAGCAGCTGGGTGTGACCTGTGTGGTTCCCTGCCTCTTCCAATTAATGGAGGGTATTAATCGCCAGCTTCACTGTCCTTGTATGCTTGCCTTGTCATCTTCTGTCCTAGCTCTACCAGCCTGCTACACCACGACACCAACACTAAGGTTCACCTTTATGGATTCTGGACACAAAACCTCTCAGGATTCTCAGCCACACTCCAGGGAGTACCACCAACCGCACTACCTGCCTGCTCTGCTGCTATCACCATCCCACACAGGGGCCTAGAAAGCTCAGGTCATTCCTCTGCCAGCCACTCGGACCTCTGCCTCCCCCTCTGAGCCTAAACGTCTTTCTGCCCAAGTAAGCCACTCCGACACTCTATTTCAGTAGTCACTATAACCTCTGGCCCAAACTATGCACCCACCAACACCTTTTCTCTCTCTCTCACTCTAGTGCGCACCGCAAGCACCACAACACCAGTCACTGCTTATGAAATGTTCTGTTATGTTCTTCAGGCTGCCACGCAGGATTCTCGGCCTTGTAGTGTACTTTGTATCAAGCCAAGTTTCTAGGTTTTTATTTTGCCACCACACTAGAGCCCAACCTTATACACAGTACATTGGCACAATGACAGAAACTAGCCCACTGAATGAACAATGGGCTGTGAGGTTAGTTTCTTGATCATTAATATGCAAATTGTTATGACCATTGATCAAAGACCATTGATTAAAGACCATTGATCAATAGCCTAATTGCCAAATAACTTAATTGAATTCTGTATCTTTGTAAATTATGTTCAGTTCTTTCAAATAATCTTTTGTTATTGAAATGACTTTACACGTACGATTAATGAGGAAGATCTATAATCACTCATCTACCTGCTTTCCCGGGCATTCGGTCTATTCTTTACATCCACTTCCCACATCAGACTGAGTCCTGACATCCTTGTTCTAGTCCAATCATTTCCCCCTGCCCTCTCCTTGCTACTCTCCTCTCTGCATACTTTTAAATCTCAGTGCTTGTCTGTCATTCTGCCTTTATGATTCCTATTCATGCAGCCCAGGTCCTCCTCATCTCTGCTTCACCCTGTTTACTCATAGCTGGATCCAAGACTCCATCTGCATTTTCTTCACCACCTCTAGGTTACATAACTTAACTGAATTTCTTCCAATTGTTCTCTCCTTATTTAAATTCAGTCTAGCATGAATATATGAACACACCGAGGCAATCAGCTGAATTTGTCTCGGTTTTTGACTACAGACTGGTTGCTGAAAACTGCAGTTGAGCTGCCCAATGCTTATTTGCTTAACTCACCTGATCAGTACAAAAGTACCAGATAGCCTGAATAGTGAGTCCAAACACGAGACCAGGCCATGGGATGTCTGCTGTAAGTGGATCCCTGAAGAGATGGAAGGAGTCTGGCCGGGGCTCATAGCAGTTTGCACTGATGTTACCCGTGATTGAGGGGACAGCTTGCATGTAGAGTTTCTCAAAGTTTTCATATCCCTTTACTTCATTAAAAGCTGAGGAAAATCATGTGCAAGTTAGATCAACATTATTATTTATTTTTGTAACTTTCCAACAAATAATTTGTATGTAAAATTTTTCATATTACCAAAGCCCATCAGAATGAATGATCCAATAAGCATGATAAAGGTCTGTAAAGTGTCCGTGTAGATCACTGCTGCCAGTCCACCTTGGATAAAATATATGATGTTATCAGTCTGTGAAAATCTTCACTTAATCACTTGAGATTTTATCAGCACTAATATACATAAAAAAGTCCTCTTCAATAAACTCATCATGTCATTATGTAACTATGGTGGCCCCTAGAGACAAAGCACGTACAAACTCCAAAACACTTGCAAACTCCAAAACACTTGCAAACTCCAAAACACATGCAAACTCCAAAACACTTGCAAACTCCAAAACACTTGCAAAATCCAAAACACATGCAAACTCCAAAACACTTGCAAACTCCAAAACACATGCAAACTCCAAAACACTTGCAAACTCCAAAACACTTGCAAAATCCAAAACACATGCAAACTCCAAAACACATGCAAACTCCAAAACACTTGCAAACTCCAAAACACTTGCAAACTCCAAAGCACTTGCAAAATCCAAAACACATGCAAACTCCAAAACACATGCAAACTCCAAAACACATGCAAACTCCAAAACACTTGCAAACTCCAAAACACTTGCAAAATCCAAAACACATGCAAACTCCAAAACACTTGCAAACTCCAAAACACTTGCAAACTCCAAAACACATGCAAACTCCAAAACACATGCAAACCCCAAAACACATGTAAATTCCAAAACACAACGGAAGTGCTCCAGGACGCTAGGGGCAGTGTTGAGCTATTGTTAACTAGTAACTACACAAGCCAGGACGTACCAATGGCTGTATCCCAATTCAGGGTCTGCAGCCTTAAAGTACGCAGCCTCAACGATCCTCAAGGGCCGCATACTCAAAGACCGCTAAGGCCGGAAGTGCGAGGCTTGTGAAATGGGACGGTCTAGCCTCAGTTGCGCTGCCCAGGTTGCCTAGCAACCATGATACTAACAGCTGGAAACGTGTCATACAGCTTTGTTTGACAGAAATGAAGGAGAAAATCTTTTGTTCATTTGTTTGTTTGTTTCTACATGAGCTTTGATCATTCTCTGTAAGATTAAGCTCAGCTATTGAACGCCGTATATTTTAAAGTAAAGGCTTTAAAACCAAGCTAGTACAAACGTCACTAATGTCACATAACTTTGCCGACATGTGGCCAACAGTAATGTTTTAATGTTCTTCGTTATTAAACATTTGCACATAAATAAGTGACATAATATTCAGTACTTGCTTAAAGTTTACTCTTCGGCCGCCCCTCATCCGCCGTTTTTTTTCGGCAAAATTATCCACACCCACCGCTGCGCTATGCATTCTGGGATATGTTGGGCCACGAAGTCTACACTGCCACAGCCTTAAAATTCAGGGAAATGAAGGACGCATTTCAGGGCCGCATTTCGAGCAGCCTTTGAATTGGGACAGCCTTCGGCGTGCCGCTGTGACGTAATCGGCCTTGAAATGCGTACTTTAAGGCTGCAGACCCTGAATTGGGATACAGCCAATGACCGGATTTGGGCTGTATCCCAATTCAGGGTCTGCAGCCTTAAAGGCCACATTTTAAGGCCGATTACGTCACAGCTAGTGATAGTAAATTTGATTCTTTTTACTGAATCCAGTTTTAATGAGTCACTCACCAAAGTGAATCGGATTTTTTGAGTCATTTGGGTCACTGAGTCAGTCGACCAGAGAGTGCAAAAAATGTACATTTTCACTAAAACTTAATTTGTTTCTCTTTTCATGTAAATCCTACTGCTAAGATGAATGATTCTAAAAGAAAACAACTATTTTAGAGAGCAAAAAAGAGCAAAACATTTCTAAAATTAAGCAATTTCCTATCAAAATTGCTTAATAAACATTTATTCATTTTTATTTTATTTTAATATATTTTTATTTTTTATTTCATTAGTATTTTCCTTAAATGTGTTAAATATATATTTTCTCATCTAAATGTCCACTGAGCTGTGAGCCAGGGGGTGGTAATGCGCCTTAACATTGGTTGCCAACCAAGAAGAAGAGGAAGCTGTGAGCCAGGAGGGAGGGGGTGAGTGAGGCTGTGTCCCAATTCAGGGTCTGCACGCTTGAAGTACGCATTTTAAGTGCGGTTACGTCACCGCCATGCGACGACGGCTGTCCCAATTCGAAGTGTACTTCAAATGCATACTCCAAATGCGCTGTCGATTTCCCCAAATATCAAGCGTGGTCCGGTGCGCGCTTCGTGGTCCCATATATCCCACAATTCATAGCGCGGCGGTGGATGTGGATAATTTTGCCGCAAAATACGGCAGAAGGGAGCGGCCGAAGAGGTTTTTTTTTTTTTTCAAAACTTTATTGAAATTATAAAGCGAACAGTCAGTCATTCCAGTTCACTTTGTACAGTAGACATACAAGGCAAATAAGAGTAACAATATACAGTACAATGAAATAAGAAGGATAAATAAATAAAGGATAAAAAAGAAAAAAAAGAAAAAAAAGGGGGGGGGGGGATGTGACAGACTTCATAACAACTGTGTACTTGAAAGTTGTGACAGCTCATTCGTTAAACATTTCTGAATGAATTTCAATCAATGATAAACCTTTTTTATTGGAAGTTAATTTAAGAGAGTTTAAATAATATTCAATTTCAATCAAAAACAAATTAAATGATGGGGTTGAGTTTTTAAATTTACATTTATGTATGTGGAATTTCCCTAATAAGATGGAGCGGCCGAAGAGTGAACTGTCAAAAGTACTGAAAATGACGTCACTTATTTATGTGCGAATGTTTAATAATTAAAGTCAGTCATATATCCACAAACACAACAAGCTGAAAGTCAGTGATTTATATATATATATAAAAATCACTGACAGCAGCTGGATAGCGTAGTGGTTAGACTACATGCCTTTGCAACACAGGATCACAAGTTCGATTCCTGCCTGGGGCGTCTGTATCCAGTAAGGGTCCTAAGGCTAGACCCCCTATGCTAAGCAAGCCTACCGCAAACATGAGCGAGACAGATAAATATGAAGGCATGCCGGCTCGGACGTCGCCTGGATCAACAAGGTCCGCGTCAGGTGTTGAGGAACCAGGGCACCCTGACGAAAAGTGGGCTACTGGAACAAGAAGGCATCAGTGGTCAAGAGATAAAAACAGAGCGTTGTTGGAATGCTACTACGCAAGTAACCCCAGCGGAAGGGGCTACATGAATAGGATGAGGGACCTATGGATTCTTCGATACCCAACATCCACAATGACGGCGAAACAACTAGTAGCTCAGTGTTCCAACATTCAAAAGAAGGTGACGAGGTGCAACACAAATGCTACGGCAAGGAGGAGTCAGGATGCCAGGTGGGGGGGGGAAAGATATCATCACCCCCACCCGAGATTGGGTACATCGCCCCAAGTGCGATAGGAGAAGGATCGTTGAGTGCGAGAGGAACTGACCTGAAAAATAGGATCATGGCCAAGCTTGAAACCTGGATCCCCCGTAGCCGGTTACCAAAATTACGTGAAGTACCCTCTGAAGGTCTGCTAGATGATGTTAATGCAGCACTACGGACAATACCTACAACCACGATTACCGACACTAACAAGCTGATCTACAATACGGCAGCAGTGATCAGTGAGATGCTTGGCTACAAGTTGAACAGCCACAAGGGGCAGTACCCTCCATGGAGAAGGAGGGTAGAGGGCAAGATCAAAGTAGCACGGAGGGAGGTTAGCCAACTAACGGAGTTGCAGAAAGGTGCGACAAAGAAGGTGCATAAGAAATACAGCAAGCTGTCCATACCTGAGGCCTTGGAAACTGCCAAGCAAAGACTCACAGCCTTGGCCAGCCGCTTGAGGAGGTACACCAGAGAGATAGAAGGCAGGAGAATAAACCAGCTGTTCTCCACAGAACCAGCAAAGGTGTACTCTCAGTGGCAAGGGAACAATAAGAGAACAGCACCACCAAGGCTGGAGACGGAGCAATACTGGAAGAGCATATGGGAGAAGGACGCAACCCATAACGGCAATGCTCAGTGGCTAGTGGATCTGAGGGCAGACCACAGCGACCTCCCTGAACAGGGTCCAGTAACCAGTGGCAGATATCCCAGAAAGGGTCTCCAGTATGAAGAGTTGGACAGCACTAGGGCCCGACATGGTTCACGCCTACTGGCTAAAGAAGCTGACTGCACTCCACGAGCGTCTGGCAGCACAAATGAACCAGCTGCTAGTTAACGAGAGACACCCAGAATGGCTAACCAAAGGTCGGACGGTCCTGATCCCCAAGGACCCCAAGAAGGGACCGGTCCCCTCCAACTACCGACCAATAACCTGCCTCAGTACTACATGGAAGCTCCTGTCAGGCATCATATCGGCTAAGATGAACAGGCACATGGGTCAATACATGAGCGGGACACAGAAAGGAATTGGCAAGAATACCAGAGGCGCAAAACACTAGCTACTGGTAGAAAGAACAGTCAGCCGAGACTGCAAGACCAGACTGACCAACCTGTGCACTGCCTGGATTGATTACAAGAAGGCCTATGACTCAGTGCCCCACAGCTGGATACTGGAATGCCTAGAATTGTACAAGATCAATGGGACCCTAAGAGCCTTCATCAGGAACTCAATGGGGATATGGCGTACAACACTAGAGGCCAACTCCAAGCCCATAGCACAAGTCACCATCAAGTGCGGGATCTACCAAGGAGATGCTCTGTCCCAACTGCTGTTCTGCATAGGCCTGAACCCCCTCAGTGAGATCATTAACAAGACTGGCTACGGATACCGACTACCTGCTCAACATTTGGCAATAAAACCCTTTCTGATTCTGATACGGAACGGAGCAGTTGTCAGCCACCTCCTGTACATGGATGACATCAAGCTGTATGCCAAGAGTGAACGAGACATCGATTCACTGATCCACACTACCAGGCTATACAGCAATGACATTGGAATGTCGTTCGGACTGGAGAAGTGTAGTCGGATGGTAACAAAGAGAGGGAAGGTAGTCAGAACTGAGGGGATTGAACTACCAGAAGGCAACATTGCAGACATAGAGGACAGTTACAAGTACCTGGGGATCCCGCAGGCGAATGGGAACCATGAAGAGGCCGCTAGAAAAGCTGCAACCACCAAGTACCTGCAGTGGGTCAGGCAAGTCCTGAGGAGTCAGCTGACTGGTAAGAACAAGATCCGGGCCATCAACACGTACCAGCAGGGTACCGTGATCAGGTACCCTGCTGGGGTAATAGGCTGGCCAAAGGAGGAGATAGAAGCCACTGACATAAAGACAAGAAAGCTCCTTACCATGCATGGAGGGTTTCACCCCAAGTCCAGCACCCTGAGGCTGTACGCTAAGCGGAAGGAAGGGGGCCGGGGACTGGTGAGTGTCAGCACCACAGTCCAGGATGAGACAACGAACATCCAAGAATACATTGGGAAGATGGCCCCAACTGACCGAGTGCTCAGTGAATACCTCAGGCAGCAGAAACCCAAGAAAGAGGAGGGAGATGAGGAACCATCATGGAAGGACAGGCCCCCGCACGGTATGTACCACCGGCAGATAGAGGAGGTGGCTGATATCCAGAAATCCTACCAGTGGCTGGACAAAGCTGGACTGAAAGACAGCACAGAGGCACTAATCATGGCAGCACAAGAACAAGCTCTGAGTACAAGATCCATAGAGGCTGGGGTCTATCACACCAGGCAAGACCCCAGGTGCAGGCTGTGTAAAGATGCCCCAGAGACAATCCAGCACATAACAGCAGGGTGCAAGATGCTAGCAGGCAAGGCATACATGGAACGCCATAACCAAGTGGCCGGCATAGTGTACAGGAACATCTGTGCCGAGTATAACCTGGAAGTTCTGAGGTCAAAATGGGAGATGCCCCCAAGGGTGGTGGTGAATGACTGAGCTAAGATCCTGTGGGACTTCCAGATACAGACGGACAAAATGGTGGTGGCTAACCAACCGGAAATAGTGGTGGTAGACAAACAGAAGAAGACGGCCGTAGTGATCGATGTAGCAGTTCTGAATGGCAGCAATATCAGGAAGAAGGAACACGAGAAGCTGGAGAAATATCAAGGGCTCAGAGAAGAGCTCGAGAGGATGTGGAGGGTGAAGGTAACGGTGGTCCCCGTGGTAATCGGAGCACTAGGTGCGGTGACTCCCAAGCTAGGCGAGTGGCTCCAGCAGATCCATCGGAGATCTCTGTCCAGAAGAGCGCAGTCCTGGGAACAGCTAAGATACTGCGCAGGACCCTCAAGCTCCCAGGCCTCTGGTAGAGGACCCAAGCTTGAAGGATAAACCGCCCGCAGGGGCGTGCTGGGTGTTTTTTTATATATATATATATATATATATATATATCATAATAATCTGACAATACTATAATATTGGCCATATTATATTTACATTACCACAGTGAGATGACTTTAGTCTCATGAACAACATTAACTAATTGTTATTTACTAACTAATCTTAAATGACTGTTCAGCACAGAAATGAAGCCCAACAATCATGTTTACAGTCCTGTGGTCTCAGCCTCAGATACTCAACTAATCAAAGTGATGTCATGACAAAAATGAATGACCAACAAAACATTTTTTCTCCTTCATTTCTGTCAAACAATGCTGTATGTAACGTGTCTCGCGGTTAGTATCATGGTTGCTAGGCAACCTGAACAGCGCGACGAAGCGTATACCGTCCCATTTCACAAGCCTCTCACTTCCGCACTTCTCGTACTTATAGTACGCACCATACGTAGTACGTGTAGTGCACGTACTTCAAGCGTGCAGACCCTGAATTGGGACACAGCCTGAGTGAGTGATTCGTTCGCTCTATGATTCAGCACAGGAGGGAGGGGGTGAGCGAGTCCTGAGTGATTCGCTTACGATTCAGTACAGGAAGGGAGGGGTGAGTAGCTCAAATTACAAAGTACTGAATATTATGTCACTTATTTATGCGCAAATGTTTTTATAATGAACATTAAAACATGTTGGCCACATGTCGGGAAAGTTATGTGGCATTAGCGATGTTTGTACTAACTTGGTTTTAAAGCCTTTACTTCAAAATATACGCCGTTCAATAATTGACTTTAATCTTACAGAGAATGTGATGATTTTGTGGATAATTAAAGTCAGTCATATATCCACAAACACAACAAGCTGAAAGTCAGTGATGCTGCTCGGTTTGCAGTCCTGAATATCACGGCACAAGCAGGATCCACTGCACTGTTAATGTTAGCTATGTTATATTGCTGCCTCTGTTCGGTGGTGTCGAGCCAAACGGACTTTAACATGTGTTTGAATGAGCTGATGGTTCACTCGTTAAGCTGAAAGAAAGATGCTTTAATCACAGCAGTCACACATGTGTCCACTGTACCATCTGGGAACTCTTCTTGTTTCGTAATATCACAAACACTAAATCCTTCTTCTTTTGTGCTGTTTTGTAGCAGTGTATACACCTGAGACTGTCACCTGTCTGTCTGTCCTGCACTCTCTCTCTTTTTCTTTCTCTCTGATTGTGTAATGTATTTATGCATTTATAAGTCACAGAGGTGGGACCAAGTCATTGTTTTGCAAGTCTCAAGTAAGTCTCAAGTCTTTATCTTCAAGTCTCAAGTCAAGTCTCAAGTAATGTCAGGCAAGTCAGAGTCGAGTCTCAAGTCACTGGTGTAAAAGTCCAAGTAAAGTCACAAGTCTGAAATTTTGAATTTCAAGTCCTTTCGAGTCTTTAAAAAAAAAACGAAAAAAGCATGTTGCAGTTATATGCTAAATGTAAATATTAGACCATGTAATTTTTAAATCTGTGTTTTTCTCAACACATAACAAAATAGTGAACTTAGAAAATATACACAAATTGTGAAATTGCACCTCTTTAAAATGCAGCTCAATTAAACCTAGCTCCAAGAATAATTTTCACCGACAGTTCTGAGATAAGCTGCATGTTATTCTTGGATGCGGTTGTAGGACCGGCTTTAAAATCGCATGACAAAAATATCATACACATTAAAAAAAACTGCATCACCAACGTAGCCTGGACAACATTTGCTAGTTAGATGAAGTCAGCTATCTCATCCTAGCATATTTATATGCATATTTATAATTATACGCTTCTTGGAGTGAGTGCATACACTCATGAAGTTTAGTAACTTCCGGTCACTGCAACAAGCCTAGGTACAGTTTACCGACGGATGGGTGCAGGACCTTGAAATGTACCGTGTAGAACGAAAGACCATCGTACGTATCATAAGTTTACCAGTCTCACAAATCGTCTTCATAAATACACATTCGTTAACCGTTTATTAATAGGACCTTTGAGCTCAACGGTAATTAATTAGCAGTGGAAATAATTTCTGGTAGCATCACAGAAATGTAGCAGTGACAATAATACTGTATGCTGTAATCGTACTGGGTAATTAGTGATACAAAAAACCTGTTTTATCCTGTGAATAAAAGCATATGTTTTTGTCAATGTACCATAATAACAGAGGAGAAACGCAATATTGTGTCAGGACAATTCACTATTTATGCACAATAAATAAAGGAGCATAGCGCGACAATTTCTGTTCAGCGCCAGACTTGCTTGTAACCTATATCACCAATTATGTTAAGAAAATGACGTATTAACTACTAAAAAACACTGACCTTCGTGTAAATGCTTGGAGCAGACTATCCTGTGAGCTGGAGTGTTCTGGGACGTTATATTTGGTCTTAGAATGGCTGCAATCCAGGCCACCCGTCGCCTCTTTGTTACTTCGGAAACATGGCTCGAACAATTTCTCTTCAACGAGGTAATCCGATAACAACCGATCTCTTTACCCGTCGGCTTCCCGTGGCTGTCATGCGACCGGCTATTGCAGTTAATAATACAACGGCTTCTTGACATTTTTGTGTTTCTTTTTATCGCTGTGTGACTGATTTCAATTGAAAGCCTGCGTGCGCTAGTACCTCTTGCCACGAGTTCCCAGAATCCTTTGCGGTTCTACCCATGAATGACGTCACATTTTCAATCTCTATATAATATGCATGTTAAATTTTATATTTGGGGTAAAATATCAAGTCTTTTCAAGTAAACGGGTTCAAGTCCAATTCAAGTCCCAGGTCATTGGTGTAAAAGTCCAAGTCAAGTCACAAGTCTTAGAACATTTTTTCAAGTCAAGTCTAAAGTCATAAAATTAATGACTCGAGTCTGACTCGAGTCCAAGTCATGTGACTCGAGTCCACACCTCTGATAAGTCACACTTGTGTTTGAATCCTGCAGCTTATCACACATTTGATTTCCATGTGTGACAACTGCAAGTGTCCAGAGTGAGGACAGACTGAGAGACCCACTGCTGCACGTCATCTGTGAGGCTTTGCACCCCTGATGATCCACCAGGACAAACTCAGCAGTGTGTGAGGAAGATGAGGAGGAAGAGCCAGCAGCAGCTGACAGATGGAGAGAATAGACAGACCGTTCCCTGTTTGTGAAGAACTGCTAGAAAAGTTTAGAATCACTAATTGTCTGTCCTGAATCAGTCTTATTAGGTAATGTTCAAATAATTTTATCATTCCAGTGTTTTCAGTGTGGGAGAAAGTACTCAGGGCCTTCAAGTTACACACTATGAAAGGCAGCAACAAGTTTAATATTCAGAAACCTAAAGTATGTATCAGCAGCAGAATGGACCTAAAAATAAATGTTTGTTCCAGTTCTATGAAGCTTTGAGTATTTTGGATTAGTAGCACTGCTGTGTTTGTTGCATCATATTGCTGTAATTGTTTATATGCTTTATATATTCTGAGGTAAGTTGATCTATAGTGTTACATCATATTCTATAAGGATGTTACGTGTTTGTATACTTTCTGCCCAGTTTGACCCATTTAGCAGAAGCCAGCCTGTTTAAGGCTCTGATATCTATTTTGTATGACTTAAAGCAGTTATGACATGGTCTGATTTTCTCACCCAATAAAGGAATATTTCATATATCAGTCTACTCTTCATTTTATCAGAAACAGTTATCACAGCTTGTACATTTTCTTTTTATAAATATATGTAAGCAATGAGCCAAATTTAGTAATGCCAACATACTGAAGGAACAACATTTGTCTCTTATATATGATACACCTATATATGCACTGTCAAAGATACTTGTCTTTGAGTGAAGATTTAAGGTGATAAGACATATAAATAACTGAATCTGTACTGAAGCTCAGTATTTGACACAGAGTTCATGTTCACTGCTGTAATAGCTAATAATGATTAATATAATAACTATAATATTGGCCATATTATATTTACATTACCAAAGTGATATGACTTTAGTCTCATGAACAACATCAGCTAATTGTTATTTACTAACTAATCTTAAATGACTGTTCAGTACAGAAATGAAGCCCAAAAATCATGTTTTACTGTCCTGTGGTCTCAGCCTCAGATACTTATCAAATCACACAAAGCTCTTGTAGAAACAAACAAACAAATGAACAAAATATGTTCTCCTTCATTTCTGTCAAACAAAGCTGTATGACACGTTTCCAGCGGTTAGTATCATGGTTGCTAGGCAACCTGGGAAGCGCGACGGAAACTAGACCGTCCCATACAGACAAACTTGCCGTTTATTTTGCAAATCGAGCTCAACACTGCCCCTAGCGTTCTGGAGCACTTCCGTTGTGTTTTGGGGTTTGCATGTGCTTTGTCTGTAGGGGCCACCGTATGTAACTACTCATTCTTTAAAACTTGTAATTGTGGATGTGTTGTTACAAAACAGCAACAGAAGGCCAATTCAGGCTTATCCTAGTTCATGGCAATCAACCACAGCAACTCAGCAAAGATAAATCAACATTGAAGAAAGAGAGCGATTGTGTGTGTGTGTGTGTGTGTGTGTGTGTGTGTGTGTGTGTGTGTGCGTGTGCGTGTGTGTGTGTGTGGCGTGTGTCTACATCTCCACGTACGGCTTTGAGAAGTCTTTACCCCCAGTCATAATATAACTGTAGATATTGCTTCTTGGGTAGTTTATGAGGAAAATGTCTGTTTGTAAGTTCAGTAAAATAGGAAATGATTTTTTCCCCGTGTACAAACCTGTGACAGTGTACAGTGCCGTAATCGCCAGAAGTGCAATAACAGCGAGATAGATATTCAACCCAAGTGCCTGTTGGATAAAAAGTGCACCAGACAAAATGTCTGCCTGAATGGGGAGAAAAAAAAGTAGGATTTCATTTAGGATCATCCAAAACAGGCACAATAGAAATATTCTCTGCTTTTCTTTCAGGAACTTACTGAGATTTTGGTGAAGACATACAAGACAAGGGAGAGAAGAGAGAGATAAATGCGAATGCGCTGTCCTCCGAACCTCTTCTTCAAGTACTCAGGCATGGTGATGATCTAAATACATCCACAAAACATGAGATTTTACTCATTAATCATTGCTTATTTATAAAGGGTAAATAAATATATATATGAGGGCTTTTGTTTACCCCAGCTCTAATGTAGATGGGCACAAAGATCCATCCCAGGATAACAATCGCAAAAACAGACTGAAACACACAAGAAATATGCAATAATCAGGAACCCTGTTTCCTTTCATCCTTTTTTCCTCTGCACAATGGAGCGCTCATAAAAATCAATAAACTATGAGCTGACATGAACTTATTCAGTATCAGAGGCGAGGAAATTATTTTAAATAAAAACTGATAATGAATCAGTGGCTCAGGAACAGTTACTCACATTCCATTCAAATCCACCAATGGCTATTCCTGAAGCTGCGCCAGTACCAGCCATTCCTACGAAATGGACACTGCCAATATTGCTGGCAAACAGCGATGCTCCGATCTGTGGAGAGCACAGTTCAATCTGTCAGTAGGTCCATTTGTAAATTAAGGAGACTTAAGAATTCATTCAAGAATCAACTTGGTTATGCTTTTTATGCTAGCCCACATCTCAGTATATTGTATAAATTGTAAATGATTTATACATTTGATTACTCAGAAGTAATGATGATGATTTGTTAATCTCATATAACCTCATAAATCATATTTATATGGGACTTTACTAGTCTTAATCTCTGTTCAAAACTAGACTTTTTGTAGCCCATCCATCGCCACAGTTGGCGAGGGGCTATTGCCAAGCACATGCACTGTCATGCAGAACTCTGTCACATCTTTTGCAAGGTCATTGTCACAGTACCAGAGAAAGTGTAAGTAATTTCGGTGATCGTCCCTTACAGTAAAGCAGTAGAACATCTGTTTCACATCTGCAGTTATTGCTATGGGCTCTTTTAGAAACTGCAGTAGCACACCAACCAAAGTGTTGTTCAAGTCTGGACCAAAAGGACATCATTCAATGACTCCCCCTCATGTTTGGCACTTGAGTCAAAAACAACCCTTACTTGTCCAGGCTTTTGCAGATGGTATACTCCAAACAATGGAAGATACCAGCACTCTTCCTCAGGCTTCAAAACAGTCTTCATGGCCAAAGGTTTCACCTCTACTGGGCACTTGTATCAAACCATCAAGTGAGAGCCAGCACCCCACTTTTTTTTAACAAGGTTTTTTGCATTGCTACAGTATTTAACTGTCTTCCCACACACATTGCACACAGCATAATTTATATGCTGAACATAAACGCAGTTATAATCTGTGAACAAAGTCAAGACTGAGTGTTTTGTGGTCTGTCTTGTGCCTTGGGTATCTCACTGACTCACATTCTTGTGGAGCCTTAGCACGCACTTGAATGAGAGGCGGAAGGCGATTGTAGTTCCTATCCAAAGGGTATTGCCAAATGTCCCGCTAATTGTGGAGTTTACTTTTGTCTGTAAGTCATATTTAAATTAAAAATGTAAAAAATTTAAAATTAGAAAAGTGTAATCAAATTAGTTATTGATATTTTCATATGGGAATTGATCCTGCAACATGAAACGCTGGTAATGGAAGCATTGATAGTTCAGGACCGCTCCACACATCACTACCCCTCAGTCAGTCAGTGAGATGATATACAGCAGTGAATATGACTGACACCCATAAACAAAGCAGCATCTGGCTGCAGTTTAAAGAAGCAGACACTAACTAAGTGGAGAAACCGCATCAGCCCATCCAAGCTGAGGCATTTGATTTTTCTGAATGTCAACCTGCACTGAGGACAAACTGTTTGGCTACTGAACAGCTACCTTGGCTCTGTTTCTGTTCTGTGGATTTGTTTGCAGCGTTTTGTTTTTGTGTGAACAAATGCACAAAATTATGCAATTACAAGGTTTCTCATAAAAACACTCAATGCAAAAGGGTTTGTCAACACACAAAGCATTCATATTTGCCAAATAAGGCTAAAATGTGAGGCTACAGATGATAATAAATGAAGAGCCATTTGGGAGCCAAAAGAGCCAGCTCTTCTTTGGGAGACAAGCCACAAGAGCAGGACTCTGAAAAGGTCTGAAAACGAACTTCCCATCACTACTAGCTGGGCACAACAAGCTTCCCAAGTGCCAACTGTGGCCCCAAGAGGGTGCCAAATCATACAAAACAAAATCTTAATAACACATTCCAGCTATAAGAACACAATCACTAATTAACCTAACATGCATTTTTTAGGATTATAAGATGAAACCAGGCACCTGGGAAAACCCTGTGCATTCAACATGCTTTATGTGTAGTCATAATTTGACCACGCATTCATACAGCACATTATCTATCTCACGTCCATGGTCCATGTAGAATGATCAGCTAACCTTAAATGCATGTCTTTAGACTACAGGTGGAAGCTGGATACCTGGAGGCAGAGGGAGAACATGCAAACTCACACAGAATGGCACAGCTAGGATTTGAACCTGGGGGACACTCTTGCTATGACGTGACTATGATAACCACCACTGTACCATAAAATGCTTCTTTTATGATAGCTTACATCACATTGTTTTCCATTTGAACACAGCAATAAAAAATTGTTAATGGCTCTAAATGCAGGAAGAATATTGTAAAGGATCTAATTCTAAATATAAAGATACTCACCGGCCACCATACCATACTCCTCCCTGCAAGGAAGAAGCCACCTACAGTGGATCTGTTAGTGTGGACCATAGACTGTAACAGGACAAAGGCACGTTTTTAGAAAATCCTTAAATATGTGCAAAACTGTAACAGACTACATTGAAGGAACAAAGACATCCAGACTAAAGAGGAGAAGAAAAACATGGCTTGTTAACAGCACTCAGTCACTCGACGGTATGAGGGTGACTTGCTTCCTATGCCGTTGCAGCTTGCACATCTGTAAAGGAACCTTTAATGCTGCAAGGTGTTGTATGTGCAGATTCTAGAGCAACATATGCTCCCATCCAGACGACATCTTTTTCAGTGAGAGCATTGTATTATCCAGCAAGACAATGCTCATTGCATCTATCACAACAGGATATCTTCATAGTAGAAAAGACTGATCTGCCCTGGCATTAATCCAGACCTTTCACCAACTCCAACCATTTAGGCAAAAATATGAGGAACACCCAAGAGTGTTGAGCAGCTAGAATCCTATATTATTAGACAAAAATGGGACAAAATTCCTCCATCCAATTCATAATTAGGATTTTTTTTAATGGTACATGTTTTTTTAGGTTAATTTGAAATTTCCACTAGAAATAAAATATGAATTTATGAGATTTTCAAATCATTGCATTTAGCTTTCATTTACGTTTTACACAGTGTCCTGACTTTTTTAGAATCAGGGGTGTAAGACACATTAGGACACATTAACATACAAACTATACTAAATCTTCTTAGCTGGAAACAGTTTATAAAATTATTGAGGAATTGCAGAGAAATTGGTTTTAAAAGTGATTGCAAAACTTACCCAAACTCCAACTGCCAAGACGACCAGGAAGTACACCACAATAACAGAGATATCTGCAGCATTATTAAGAGCCGTGGTGTTTTTTGCATCATTTTCTGCATTTCTGTTTATGTAAGAGAATTCAAAATAAGAATAATCTTGAGACATTTTAGCTGAGACAGACAACAGCAGTGTTGTTTGAGTCGGCTCTGTTTGAAGCGTTTACAGAAAGCGATTACCTTTATAACCTTTGGTGTGCATGTGAGAGGGAGATGAAAGCAGGAGGCGTAGATAGTGTAGATGTAAAAGAAGGGAAAACAAAGAGTGGGTTTGTCTAAGACATTAACACATACTCCAGTTGGCTGAAGGTGGATGCACATATGAACATTGCTGATTCAAGAATGTTGACCTGAAAAATGTGTTAAAATGTGTAACTGTCATGATCCTGGGTCATTTGACAAAGTGTTTTTGAGTTCTTTTGTTTTGGTGTCAATTTTGTATTCTGGTTGGTTGGTCTTTATTCAGGTTTATTTAGTAATTTTGAGTTTATTCTATGTTTTAGTTTCTTGTCTATTTAGGTTGCCCTTGTGTCTTTGTCTTCTGTGTGTTTTTTGTTTATGTGTGTCCTTGTGTCTTGTTTTCCTTTCCTGTTGTCAAGTTCCCCCTCCTTGTGTTCATTCCATGTCTCCCCTGTCTGGCATGTTTACCCATGTTTCCCCAGCCCATCAGCTCTCCCTCGCCCTCTCTCGCTCGCTCGACCTCTGTCTTGTGTTTTCTCTACCTCTCTGTTGCCCTTGCAGTCTTAGAGGTGTCTCTGTTTTGTCTCCCTTACCTGTTCCAGAGTTTCTCTCCTTTTTTCCCATCTCGTCTCCCCAGTCTGTTCTAAGTTTTCATGTTTGTTCCATGTCCTGTTGTCAAGCTCGTGTCAGTCTACGTCTCAGTGTTTCCTGTTTTATTGTGACAGCTGTCTGGCTGGTTAGTTAGATCATGTTCAGTTGTGTTCCCTCCCGTGGTTTGTTCGCTCGTTTTCCCTCGTGCTCATTCATGTCTGCGTCTCACTCTGTCCTGTGTTGCCATCTCCCTCATGGCTATGTGTTTCTCTGTGTGTTTGGTTTAGGTTTCTGTATTCCAGTTCGGTTTCGTTTTGTATTTCTGGCATCCCAGCGATTAAGGTCAGCACCCTGAGGCTCCTCCCCGTTACTGCCTTCCAGGTTTCCAGTCATCACCCAGCCGCAGCAGCAGGTTTGCCCGGCCATGTTTCTGGCCAGAATGTGAGCTGGGAATGAGGAGTCGGCTACCCAGCGGCTTCCTCTGCACCACGCTGCCGGATCAAACAGCGGGGATGAATAATGGCGGCTTCTTGCCACCAGCTCTCTTGAGAACTGAGAGAGCTGAGACTAAAATAGTACTGACTATAGGCTCCATATCAGTTCCATGTACCGCCAATCCAGCAGAGCTGAATTAGGAGGGTTTTGTTTCCAATTTGCTTAGTAAAAGAGACTATTATTGTTCTACTGACTCTGTTTCTAAAGACTTAAGTCCAGTGATTATAACCCCTGTGCCTGAAAGAACTGTAGCTATGTGTTTAGAGGTGTTTAACAATGGGAATAGGACTGCATGTAGCATGGCCAAATCTGTCATAATTAAAGATTCTCTGGGACAACTGAAAATAACATTCATTTCTGCTAATGGGAGTTATAAGAAAATGTTTAATGTTTCTAAACCTAAAGCTGGCTGCAGTATTTAGTTTCAGGCCTGTTATTGGAAAGATCCATGTACCTTGTTCATGAACCAGCTTTTCAGCAATGTGTTCTTCAAACTGTGCTTACTGTAAGGTGAGCACAGTTTATCTGTCTGTTTTTGGACCTGGTCGATACTGTTCACTATTCATGAACAGTCCAAGCCATGTGTTTCACAGCTGGGTTCTAAGCTGTCTGTAAATACAAATGTCACAAACTGTAACTTAGGCCCCTTCTTGGCACCTGCAAAGACTGAGGCCTCCCCTATGGACTGTTATGCACCCAAGCCAGTTTATTCAGAGTGAGCACACTCTGCAGAGACTGCACCTTCCACGTTGGCCGGACGCTCTGGAGAGCCCATCCAGCTGCCTTCCTCATCGGCTAGAGGCTCTGGTGAGTCCACCCAACATCCTGCCGTGTCAGCTGGGGTTCATGGGAGCCCAACCTGCAATTCCCTGTGTATGAATATAAAGCTCCATTTGAAGTTATGTAAGTTGTGAGTGAGCAATAATAAAGCATTTAAACACATACATACATCTTATACAGCAAAAATTTCAATTAAATTGTCTGAAAACGTTACCATCCATCTCATCCATTCTAATTCATCACTGTACGACAGACCCGACCATGGTTTCATGCTTTTCAGCATACTTTATTTGTCACTTGAACATACAACCCTTAATGTCTAAATCGCTGGCAACATAAGTGAGTACACCTTTAAGTGGAAATGTTCAAACTGTGCCCAAAGTGTCAATATTTTGTATGGCAATCATTATTTCCAACACTGCCTTAACTCTGTTGGGCATGGAGTTCACCAGAGCTTCACAGGTTGCCATTACAATGCTCTTTCACTCCTCAATGATGACATCATGGAGCTGGTGGATGTTAGAGACCTTGCGCTCCTCCAACTTCCATTTGTGGATGCCCCAGAGATGCTGAAAAGGGTTTAAGTCTGAAGACATGTTTGGCCAGTTAAGTACCTTTACCCTCAGTTTATTCAGCAAGGCACTGGTCTTTTTGGAGGTGTGTGTAGGGTTGTTTTCATGTTGGAATACTGTCCTGTGGCCCTGTTTATGAAGGGAGGGGATCATGCTCTGTTTTATGGTTCCTGCAATTAACTGTAGCTCCTCAGTGCCAGCAGCACTCATGCAGCCCGAAACAATGACATCTCACCACCATGCTTGACTGTAGGCAAGACACACTCTTTGTACTCCTCACCTGGTTATTTGACACCATCTGAACCAAATAAGTTTGTGTTGGTCTCATCAGACCACAGGTAATCCATGTCCTTAGTCTGCTTGTCTTCAGCAAACTGTTTGCAGGCTTTCTTATGCATTATCTTTAGAAGAGGCTTCCTTCTTGGAGGACAGCCATGTGATGCAGTGAGTGGCGTACGGTCTGAGCACTGACAGGCTGACCCTCCACATCTCCAACCTCTGCAGCAATGCTGGCAGCATTCATACATGTATTTTCAAAACACAACCTCTGGATATGACACTGAGCACGTGCACTCAACTTCTTTGATCGATCATGGCGAGGTTTATTCTGAGTGGAACCTGTCCTGTTAAACTGCTGTATGGTCTCGACCACCGTGTGCAGCTCAGTTTCAGGGTGTTGGCAACCTTCTTATAGCCTAGGCCATCTTTATAGTGTGAATGCCGTGAGGTAAATGGTCACAATAGCATTTACCAGTTTGTGTAACTAACACACATCCTTTATTTAATCTATGAATAACCCAGTGTGTAAAAACATGAATGTTTGGGATAAAACTTGAGTGTATATTTTACACCTTGTCAGCATACTGACGTGAAATGCTTTGCCAGGAGTGAATCAGACTGCAGGTCAGTGAGTTCAAGCTGAACATCACTGGATGTAGTATATAAAGTGCAAGGGGAGGGAGACAAAATCATATGCATTTCACTCTTAACTAATTTGAAGTCTTCAAATCACCTTAAAAAGTTAAAATGCAAGGCTCCAAACATGGATGAGTACCACCTGAGGCGATCAACGGATGGTACAATTTCTTTCACTATTGACATGTGAGTACGAATGCTGCTCTCCAACTGGTTTGATATAAATTGCAACATTCTCATAAACGTCATCACAGGGTGTGCAATTCACATATTAGATTCTGGTCTTGTAGTTTGCTATTTAGTTCATTTATTAGTGCACATCAATAATTTGTCATATGAGAGATCTGAAATACAATTGCCTTTCTCCTCACAAAATGCTTGAGTTTCTGCTCCCATACTCTTTTTAGCACTTTACGCAGACTTAGCCACCTGACAGCTGTGTGGAAGCCTATGGCACCATGTTCCACTTTAAATATTAATTTCCTTCACAACCAATGAATCAAATCATCTTTATCTGTAATGGAACAAAAAATATTACATTGGCGTCAGGCTCTTACTAAGAGAACTAAACTAAAAGCATAGTTATCCTCCCATTGTAGACTGCTTGTTGAGTATGCTTCAAAAAGCAATATGAAGGGGCATTAATGTGTATATGTTAATGAGTTAATCTGTAAATCAGTTGTTTGAGTCTCTGGTTATGACGACAGACTAACTGTAAATGATTGCTAAAAACTGCACCTGAGCTGCCCAGTGTTTCTGTTTATTTCTTTACTCACCTGATCAGTACACCAGTACCAGGTAGCCTAAATAATGAGTCCGATCACCATGCCAGGCAATGGGAGGTCTCCTGTAACTGGATCCCTGAAGATATGGAAGGAGTCTGGCAGGGGCTCATAGCAGTTTGCACTGATGTTACCCTTGATTGAGGGACAGCTTGCATCTAGAGTCTCTTGAAGTTTTCGTTGCCCTTCACTTCATGGAAAGCTGAGGAGAATCACCACCACCCACCTTTTTTTAAACTGTCCAACAAATAAATTGTAAGTAAAATATTACCAAAGCCCATGAAAATGAATGATCCAATAACCACGATGATGGTCTGTAAAGTGTCTGTGTAGATCAGTCCACCTTGGATAAAATGTATTATTTATTTATTGGAAACACACATATTGTAATTATGTAACTACTCCTTCTGTAAAATTTTCAATTGTGGATGTGTTGTTACTAAAAAGCAACATAAGGCCAATTCATGGTTATCATAGTCCACGGGCAATTGACTACAACAAGTCAGCACATTTAAACCAGCAATGAAGAAAGCCAGAGAATTTGTGTGTGTGTGTGTGTGTGTGTGTGTGTGTGTGTGTGTGTGTGTGTGTGTGTGTGTGTGTGTGTGTGTGTGTGTGTGTGTGTGTGTGATGTGTTTCTAAATCTCCATGTGTAGTCACATGGCCTTGTGAAGACTTTATGTCCAGTCATGGTATGATAACAAGTATTATCGTACCATGACTGGGCATAGTCTTCTCAAGTACGATAACACTTGTTATTGTACTATGACACTGTAGTTTTCTAGGAAAATATCTGTGAGTTCCATAGAAAAGGAAGGAATTTTTTCCTGTGTACAAACCTTTGACAGTATATAGTGCAGTAACTGCTAGAAGTGAAAAACCAAGGCCCAAGGGCCTGTTGGACAAAGGTTGTACCAGAAAAAATATCTGCCTGAATTGGGAGAAAAAAAGTGTAGGATTTCATTTAGGACCATCGAAAACAGGTATAATATAAATATTTTCTGCTGCTTTTGGAGGCACTTACTGAAATTCTGGTGAAGATATACAAGACAAGGGAGAGAACAGAGATATAAATGCGAATGCACTGTCCTCCAAACCTCATCTGAAGTATTCAGGTATTCAGGTGATGATTTAAATACATCCACAAAGCATGAGATTTTTGTCATTACTCAAAGTGTTGTCAGACATAGTAGTCATTTATGTCATTTGGGTAGTGGAAATGAATAGATTTTGAGGATCTTTCAGGTCAATATGCAGCCTTAGAGTTCTGTTTACCCCAGCTTTAATGTAGATGGGCACAAAGATCCATTACAGAATTACAACCACAACAAGAGCCTGAAAAACACAAACATACAAGAAGTAATTCAAGTCCATTAAATTTGAGAATTATATTATAAAGTAAAGACCTTACAATAATACAGAGAAAACACCAACAATCGTTTGTTGGCAAATGGCCAGCCCTCTTAGCAAGCACTTGATGACAGTGGTAAGGAAAAACCCTCTTTTAACAGGAAGAAACCGATGGCAGAACCAGGCTCAGGAAGGGGCAGCCGTCTGCCTGGATCAGCTGGGGATGAGGAGAGTTTTTAGCATCACTCTAATATAGGATTTTTCTAATTTTATATTGGGCAAATGCAAGAAAGCAGTCCCTACATATTTGTACATACATACGTATATGTCATACCAATGTAAGTATTAAGTCAATGTTTAGAGGTGATTACAATGACCTCAGTTTTACATGAAGCTTATGCTTCTGGCTAATCTAAGCTTTACATCATTTCCACTTTCCCACACTCTCAAGCTGATTGTGACACCACAGGTCTAGCCCAATCAGCTTTCTGCTTGCCTTCTTCAGGCCAATCAGCCTTCACTCCATACTTTAAATCTCACCGCTCATCTGTCATTTTTCCTTGCAGTTGCCTTTGTGCAACCCAGTTCAAGCCTTCATCTTCATCTCCACCACCCGTGTCTACAGGGTAATGCCCCGATCCTTATCACCACCAAATACCTCAAATTGAATTCTGTACATCAATAAATCACAGCTTTTACTTTATATATATATATATATATATATATTATTTTCACAAAGTAAATGGATGAATGTATATTGTAAATCTGCATTAAAACTATAGTGAGCTAAATAAAGAAGCTAGTACTGTCAGCAGCCAATAGGTGTCTCTGCAGTAACAATTTTCTAAACCAGATGGCTCTAAGCTCGTACAGATGAGGAACTGCCACCGGATTGACAAACCATAGATTAGTGTTCAAGGCTCTGCTCCCACCTGTGATGCTTGAAACTTTCAAATGGTGCTGTAATTGATAGCGATGTAGGTGTGGCCTCCTGCATTACACTGTTGCATGATTCATCAAAATCTTTCATGACATCAGCACAATAAAGTCATTATTGTAGTTGCCATTTGTTCAGCAGAGGTTTTATTGTTTTTAAAGCAATAAATACAGCCATATAGAAAGCAAATGTTTACTCAGCAGAGCTACACTCATTTCCTTAAAGAAGCAGTGGGGATTTAATGTAGCTATGCTTTTTATATACACAGGCAAATTAGCAGTGGTTGTTGGCATCTTCAGAAACTTTAAATGTGCTAATTATAATCCTCTGTAATTATAACGCAAATGAACTAACTCCTAAGGAACTGAACAATAACCAACCAAATATATAAACAGTTTAAGTTGAAGCTTAAACCAGTGATTACTTTATTCAAGGATGATGTTTTCAACTGAATTTAAAAAATAAAATGGAGATAAAAACAGAAACTTTATTTTATTGCAATCAAATGTTGTAAGTGAGAAATTGTAACATTTAAAAAAAAAGGTAATTTTTCATTTGAATTGGCTCAAAAAGCTTGGATAGGGCAAAAACTGTATTAGTTGTTCCTAAAAGTGTTGCTGTGGCAAATACTTTACTCTTTTTAGACTCTTCTGCTTACCACCTCTGAAGGCACATATTGTAGCCTGCACAGGATTTCTTGCACTAACATACGTCTCACACTTACTTGTTCGAGTGCTTCTGTACTCCTTCCAACCAGTAAATTTCTGTTTGGCACTTTATCTATCATCATTATGGTGAGATCTATGTCCAAGGTTATAGTATTCTTTTACTGCCAGCTCCACGAGGAGCGAGCAAAGGAGAAACCATTAGAGCATTGCTTCTCAAACTTGAGAAACTGGAAAAGGTTCACGCCCCACACACCACAGTTTCTTTTAATCAATCATTAACAACAACAGAGGATCAAAGCTGAATTTAAGTGGAATAAATATCTGCAAAATAGCACCAAACTATAATTTGTTTATTTTCTCTGAAAAAACAAACAAGCAAACTTGTTATTCCATATTTTATTGGGTTCACGCCTCAATTTTAGAATGACTATATTAAGGAAATTTGTCAAACTAAAAATGTTTAATTTTTGTTAAAACACATACATTGCCCAATTTTTACTCATATTTATGATCTGATAAAAAAAAATTTAGGGGAAAAAGGGGTCAGTAGTTAAAGTGGGATTTGGGAGGTGGGGGAACCCAACCTAAGATCGGGTGTACCGGTGCAGTGTGAGGAAAATATTTAATTAGAAAGTAGTCACATAATGACTTGTTATATTTTATTTGCATACAGGCTATGATCAGCTGACCTGGTCTAATCTTCGCAGCTAACTTTGGATTTTCCCAACTGAATTCAACAAGATGAGGGCGTGACGACATGTACCATGGTCGAAGGGGCACTGTGTTAGGTACATTTGTACAACCACTACAAATACAGAATGACAGGAAACAGGTGCATGTGGTACACTTAAAGACTGCCAGCAAAAATTACATGGTACAGATGGAACGCTGCACAACCCAGTGGTCGCCACAGAGCATGACAATTTCCTGTTATGATAAGCAAACATTTCTTTGTCAGCATGAGAACCAACACCAGACTGCAGCATGCAAAAACGAAACTAATTGAAGAGTGATATGCATTAACCATCTGAGAGGAGCAAAGTGCGAATAGGGAAAAGAAGTAACTAATGACTGTTATTGGGTATCTCAGGTATATTTGTATTTTAAAGCCAAGATAGGTGTACAAAAAAAAACAAATACACTTTGTTGCTCCATAAGTTTCTTTATTATATACATCAGAGACTGCTGGCTCAATTAGGCAATAACTGATTTAGCACAACACAAGGAATGTAAACAGAGACACATCACTTTGAAAATGGAATAAAAATCACCAAACTTGTGGTCAACGATGACGCAAAAATAAAATTTTGCCAAACTTAAGAAAGTAACACCTGTATTTAGGACAATCTGTCTGCCATGCAGGCTGCAGTTTGTCAGAGTAACAGGAGCTGAGATGTTTGCTAGCATCAAATTAAGAGAGACCGCTGTGTGCCTTAAAGCTTCAGCAGTACGTGAGGGATTGTGCCCTGCAGAGTGAGCTATAGAGAAAAAGGTTGCTCTGTCTATCTATTAGATTAGGGTGTTAGGTAATGATGAGCTAAACACTAGAGTACCCTGGACAGCTCTGGCAGTAATGGCCTGGTAAGGCTGGCATGATGACAATGATTATAATACTATATGGTTATGATACCGATTATATTTATGAGCTCTGATAAAAAAAACTATTATTTACCTTGAACCTTGTCTGTAGGCTTTTGTAACTATTACACCACAGCATCCTACTGATACTGAATACAGCCAGGACAGCGAGAGGAAGAGGAATAGAGGAGGAGATATCAGACTGTTACTGTTACAAATGGCTGCTTGAACTCTCTGAATGAGGACAATCAATATTCATTTGAATGAGAATCAATCACTGGAATGAGGCCATGCTCTTTGGGGATTAAGGCTCAGTTGCATGTGCTGAATTTGGTCCTGATTTTAAAACACAAGCAGAGACTTCAACCATCAAAAGTCTCCAGATAGGGTAATGTTTTCTTTGTAGTTTTATGTCTCTCGGCTTCTGTTCACCAAGACTCAATCTATAACGTGGCAGGGACATCTTGGTATTTTAAGCACAAAAGATGATCCTATCAGTGTGCTGCAAGACTACAAACAGACACTACTGAATAGTGCCAAAAAGCAATCATTTGTGGGAGGGTGAGTCTAGTGTGAAAAAATAGTCTTGGGTAAATAAACTGTGATCTCCAGCGCTCAATGCAGATGTGATGCCTTATGAGCATATCTCTGTGTCGCTGGTGTCTGCAGAGAGCCCTATTGTGTGGTGACTCTGAGAACAAAGTGGGCTGCAACCTAAGAAAAACCATGCATTAGCCAGCTCAGACTCTATCATATTTTATTTTTTCTTATCTTATGTTCAAGTAAGAGGCCTAAGTTTAAGTATATGGATTCTATTGTGCCTGCGTTCTATGATGGTATTTATTTAACTACTTTATACATATTTCTTTTCTCTAACAGAATTGATTTATCCCTATAACTAAGTTGACCATTTATCATGTGTGGGTTTTTTTTTTTGTTTTGTTTTTTTTTGTTGTGTGTTTTGGTTTTTATGTGTCTGTGTGGAGGTGGGGGTTTTGGATACTCTCCACATCTCCCTTGTACACTCAGGAACTGTTGTCTTGTACCCTAGGGTTTGTTACTAGTATTATTAGATTGGATTTTTTCCTTTTTCTGTTTGTACACCCACTGGTACTGCTATAATTATGAGGTGGGAGTGTATGTCTTATATTGCTTTATGTTCTTTAAAAAGAAAACGGCATATTGTTCAATTTGTCTTTTGTAAAAGTCGATGCAAAAAGTTTAATAAAAATATCAGGCTGAGAAAAACCATGCAACTGATGGAAACACAAGAAAATTGAAAATCCAAATATGAAAAAAATAAGCTCCAAATATGCGCTACTCTGAGTGTAGCCCAAACATCAATAGAAATGTTTCCAAATAAGTGATGATCCCAATGGGACACCCACGGTGTTCAGTGCTGTGTGCCTAGAAGTTGTGAAAGCTGGTTAATTCTCGTATGGTGTAAACATTGTGGCTGTACAAATCTCACATTATTTACAGATACTGTCTCTAACTGATCTTTACCTTATCTCCTATTATTAGGAAAATGGGAGAAATATAATCCTGAAGAAGACGTATGCCAACACAAAAGAACTGACAAAATACAAGCATTACTGTGAGACACTGCCTTAATAATATGTAACAAATAAATAAATAATATGCCTTAAAGCTGCCTATAATAGTTAGTTTTAGAAAAGAGAAAAGAAAATAGAATTACTACTTAGTTTTGATGATGTGAAAAAATATTTTTAAAGGCATCAAACTGCAATATACACTCACTGGATGCTTTCTTAGGTACACCTGGTCAGCTGCTCATTAAAGCAAATATCCAATCAGCCATTCACATCCAGCAACTCAGTCCATTAAGGTAGACATGGTCAAGAAAAATACAGAAGATCAATTCGAGCATCAGAAAGGGGAAGCCAGGTGATCTAAGTCAGCAGTCCCCAACCCCCGGGCCTCGGACCGGTACCGGTCCGTGAGTCGTTTGGTACCGGGCCGCGAGAGTTGAGGCTCGGGTGTGAAATGTATGGTTTTCAGGGTTTTTATCGGTTTTCAGCGTTATTTTGCTATCGTTTTATCGTTTACTTGGTTTCCCTGGGTCTTTTCACCTGTGTTATGAATAAATTTTCTTTTTTTCGGTACCAGTACTAGTTTTATTTTGTTGTATTTATCCGTGACACTATGGGTTCCCCTGACAGTCTAAAGACATGCGTGTTAAGTTAGCTGGTAATTCTAAATTAGGTGTGAATGGTTGTATGCCCCTCTGTGTTCACTCTGTGACAGACAGACTAGATATGTTATATTATATTATCCACAAGGTGGCATAGTAGCATAACTCTGCAAAAGTGGTGCGTCACTGAACAAGAGAAATAACTGAAAGAACTCTGGAAGCCAAAAATGGAGATAATATTGTCTACTACTTTATATTTAACAGGTAGTTCAGAGGCGTTTCTTAGCTGGACATCAACGGCATTCATTCAAGATCTATACTTTTCCAGTTTCTGTTGTTTCTTACTACAGTTTGCTGTGGAAATGTATCCAATTTGTGGAAATGTATCTCCTTTAGCTGGGGCCACATTGTTTAACTTCTTCCTATTCATTTTCTTAAACACTTATCCATTCAGGTTCGCGAGGTTCTTCATAATCTTTCTCAGACATGAGTAATTTTATGTCTGTTTAAATCCCAAAGAGCCAAATAGTTTAAAAAAAAAAGACAAAAAGATTTAAGTGAGTTTATGTGATAGAACACCTTTACTGCTCTTAAGTAGATGAAGCAGATTTAGTAATGGTATACCATATGTAGTATTGTATCAGCCACATCCAATAGTTATATACAAAGAAAGTATTTCTACTTTTGAAAGCATAACCTTCACCTGTACTGAGCAATTTTTACATTACTGTTACCTAAGAAAAGGACAGGATAACTTCTGGAGTCTGAAGGTGACATATAGATGTCTTGAGATCTCAAATAATCACATCTGGGATACAATTTTCTTTCTGCCTTTGAAAGATAAACGTTGAGATAGTGGCATTAGCAAAAGTTTTGCTGAAATTTGAAACAGCACCAACATTAGACATGGCAGCAGCTAAAAAAAACAAAGTAAAACCTTCATTACATGCAGAGCCTATGAGAGGAGTACATAGAAGTTTCAGGGAACAGATTTTGACTATGGCTTTGATAAAGCAGTCATAGTTCACATACACTGTAGGTGACTAAATTCATCCATTGCACAAAGAACTTTAGACTCTGACTATCTTAAGCAGGACAATAGTGCAGTGAATTATGGGTAAATTAAGAGGAGGACCATAAAACATATAGCGTTGAAGATATATATGAGCTGCCACCTCTGGTCTAGGGAATAAACAGTGGACAGGTTGATATTAATCAATGGAAAAATAAAACACAAGCTAATTTGGATCAGATCCTAATTTGCATTCAAGAGACAGACACCCTCTCTACTTTTAAGATTAGATTTAAAACTTTCATGTTTGATAAAGCATATAGTTAGGGCAGGGTCAGGTGACCCTGAATCCTCCCTTGGTTATACTGTAATAGGTCCAGGATGCTGGGGGGCTTCTCATGATGCACTCAGTTTCTTCTTTACTCACCTTTTTTTCACCCATTATACGTTGAAACACCTATCTGGATTTAATCACTAGTTATTATGTATCTCTTGCTTTCTTACACAGTGTGTCTCTTGTCCTGTTGTCCTCCCATCACCCAATCGATCACAGCAGATGTCTGGCCCTCCCTCAGCCTTGTTCTGCCGGAGGTTTCTTCCTGTTAAAAGGGATTTTTTCTTTCACACTGTCACCAAAATCACTTGCTCATAGATTCTTGTTTAATTGTTGGGGTTTTCTCTTTATTGTTTTAGTTGTGACTGTTGTTGTGATTTGGTGCCAAATAAATAAAATTAAATTGAAAGGTTGAATTGAATTTCACTAATATAATTTATAATACAGCATACAAGGAAACTACAGACCACTTGCATATCAGCAGTTTTCCCTTTTCTTTTTTATTTGGGTACAAATAGTTGGTATATTATTATATTAGATTATTATAATAGAGTTAGTTAGTCTGGGGTTAAGATGTTTCTGTGGCTGAAAATTAGTCCATTGTTGTTTTTGTTAAATGGTCTGACTTCCATTGTGGAAATGTGAGACTTTATCTAACCATACAGACCAGTCTAATCTATCTTTGTAAAGCCAGCCCCAGAGGTCCGTTCATTCATTCTGCCAACTACCTTAAACCAATTACAATGATGCTTTTCTGAACTCTTTGAGCTTTAGTCTCCTGCTTTTATGGTCCGACTGGTTTATTTTCTTCTCTTTTTTCTGTGGGGGAAAAAAAAATCACCCACTTTGAGAACTATTTCCACGGTTCCTAAAACAGCTTCTGATCCCGTTCCAGGAGATAATTTACTTTTATACTTAGTGTACGTGTTCTTAATTTATGCTCAGCTCTCCTTTAGTAACGACCGGGGTGTGTGATGCCAGATAAGCTACTATGTTCAGACTTATCAAGTCCAAGATAAATATTTTTATGTGCGTAAACATTTTGTTATCAAAGTTAAAAAGTAAGCACATGTTAAACTAATACTGTAACCAAGTTGTTGTTGTTAACATGCATTTGGATTTCCAGGATAAGTTTCCAGATAAGTTATTTGGATGATTTGGTAAACTATTATTTGCCACAAATTAAAATCACCTGTCTTATATTATGTAGGCTCCTTTTGTTCATCAAAACAGCCTGGGCCTCATGGACACAGGACTTCTGGGGTTGTTATTTCTACATAGACGCTGCAAATGTACAATTTTGAGAAGGTGAATGTTTTACATTATGTTTTTAAAATAGCTGTCAGGAGAGGTGCTGTTAGGACAGCGGCTTGGCTAGTATCAGTTTTTCATACGTCAGAGACAGAGTAAGTATCATTTATGACCCTGTAGTAGCCCATATAGTGGCATTTAATAATTATTACATGGACAAAGTGTTTCTGTGATTAGATGCTTTTGGCCTATATTACATGGACTTTGAATAAAGACAAATGCTTTTATCAGCACCAAATGTCCTGGTGGATGCAGTTGCCTCACATTTTCCTGAATGTGATGTGCTAGGGAAGTAATCCTGAGCAGGATAAGGGGTTCAGATTGTGAACTATTGTTGGACTACTCTGTATTGTCTACCTTTGGATAAATTTATCTTCTCAGCAAAGAAAATGACGTAAGTGACATAGGGCAGCATGCATGTGGAATCAACCTGGCTGTAAAACAAAACAAAACAAAACAGAAACTAAGTGATTTTTAAAAAGCTATCAGACATAAGCAAATCTCACGGAAAAGTGCTTTTTTTTTTTTTTAGATGAATGGATGGAAGGATGGAAAAATCAAAGCGAAAATCATCCAAAAGGTTAGGTCAGATGATGTTAGTGATAAGGCATCTGAGGCATTTTTAGACTGGAGGGCAGACTGCCCAGAATTTGGAAAACCTGTAAGCCTGTTAATTATAGGTGGATTGCTTCTCTGAACTCGCATCTTTGTGATCTTTGTGTAGTAATGGAACAGATGACAATGAAAGGTCTCAGAGAGGCTGGAAATGATTCTGGTCCTTAAGTAGGGTTATAAAATGCAGGGTCACCATGGAAAGGGAGATAAAAAGAAAATGAACTGGAATATGGTTGCAGCTGCAATCTTGATGTGGATTAAAAACAGGATTTTCAGCAAGTATCGATCATAAATTAGCTACTTTTTCAAGAAGATTTTTTACTCTGTGGACCAGGTTCAGGAAGAAAATAAGGAGTGTTACTTCAACTTGTCAAAAGTGTATCCTTCAAAATCCATCACACTGTCAATCTGAAAGAATCCAAATCCATAGCAAATCAGTTAATTGTACTGAACCCGTGAAAAAATAATAGAAAAATGCTGAAAAAGCACGCAAAACACAAACTGAATAAAACATAAAAGTGGGGGGAAAACACAATGAAAGTTGAATAAGTTTTAGAGAAAGCTCAGAAATGGAAGTGAGTTAGGGAGAGATAAATGTGATGGAACAGCTATGGTTACAACTAATAGCATCTACAGTATTATTGTTCAATTAAAACACACATTACCTGCATCTGTTTCTATACTTCTTTTCACCACATCTCAGTGCAAGCCTTCGCATGCTTCAGTTTCTCTCACTTTCGCACCTGTTCTGTCGCTGTATTGTGTTAAAAGGGTTATTCTGAGTGCATGAAAATGAGGATTTTTCTACTGTCCACATGAAAATATTAATGTCCACAGCATGCCGAAGCAGCAGGTGGCGATGTAACCCTAATCGCACAGATAAGTTGGCCAATCGAAAGCCAGTCTGATTTCTTTAGAGTAACTCCTCTGGTTGCAAAAAGAAGCTGTTTTGAGATCTGTGGGGAAACTGCCCAGTTTACTGTGTTTATAGTCTCAATTGCTAATTTCATGTTTTATTTAACACAACATAATTGTAGCCTTCATTAGATTCAAAATGGAAGATAAAGGACTGGCATAAGGGTCCTACTGTCAGATCCACCACTGTTAAGTTGCATAACACCAAGTTACAGTTGAAAGACAGGACTTCATTGACCAAGGCATGATGTTATAGTGGTTATCTTTTATATACAGGCTATATTGCAATAATAGACAGATGTCAATTTTCAACTAACGATGAAAATTATTTAGTGCAGAGCAATCAACAAATCAAGGTCACAAGGTCAATGCATAACAGACATACTGTTCATTCATAAACAGAACCTCCCAGTCAAAAATAAGTTTGTCAACAGTACAGCAAATGATTGTGGCGTTAGTATGTTTTCTGACACCTTAATAATGCCTGCAGGCCATTTTGCCCACACCCAAGCATTTAAATGTTTTAGGGGGGAAAAGTAATTGCAACAGACTAGGAGCACATTATGGCAATTAACCGAGGCCAGCATAGAAAATGTGAACAGACAGAGTGTTGTCTCTCCACAGAGCTGGAGAAGTGTTACAGTAATAAAGAGCGTGCAGTTCATAAAAGCACAGTGCGGAGAAGAGCTTTTCATAGAGTTTGGCAGACAAATCCCCCCCCACACACACACACACACAGACACACACACAGACACACACACACACACAGACACACGCACACAAAAGACGGAAAAAAGTATTTTTAACTGGCTAACAGCATTAGACTATCACACTTGACCAAAGCTAAACACAGGAGCTACTTCGTCCTGTATGTGCTTTCCTGGAACCAAAATAGTAAAAAAAGGAGGAAGTGATTCATTGCAGAATAAGACAAATGGCAAAGCAGCTACTGTGCATCACTATTTCACTGATCAGTTCCTGCTGGCCTTGTGTTAGTGTGACTGTCTCTATATCTGTCAGTCTGACAATTTCTGACACCTCATCAGTTGGCACTGCTGCAGGGACACGCATTGGAAGCAGGAAGCCGACGAGGGTTGCTGTGGGTTGGCGGTGCTGGTGTTAGTTTTGTGGTTTCATTGGATTGGTGGTGGTGAATTTACTGTCAGACTTTTTTTTGTTTTGTTTGTTTTTTGTCAGAGGTTTTTGCTCGTTCAGTCACTGAGACTGAGGAACCCTGTGAAACAAGTGTTTTGGTGATTTACTGTTGCAACATTAACTGAATAGGAAGTGAAAGTTCACAAATGCAATCCTGCATTTTGCGCAACAGTTTAACTGCAACTCAGTGACAACGTAGCTGCCAGTGTTTGGCAATTTTGTAACTTTATTGCCCATACTGTGAACATAACTAAAGGCTTGGTACAAAGTTAAATATGGAAACCATTTACTGGAATGGATTTAAGCTTCAAATTTAAGACTAGTAGGACTGGGCCCTAACCCTCAGCCTTTTTTGTGATTCAGTCTATATTGCCTGGCGTTGTGCAATCACAGCCAAACTGCAGCTGAGTGAAATATTATTTTATACCCTCTGCTTCAGCAGAGGAATGTTGGCATACTTTATCTGATGCCCACAGGCACTGTGATATGGACTTGACCAAGGCCTTCCCCACCACTTCAGACCTGTTAAGGCCTGTTTTCAGTACAGAGAGTTCTGCTTTTGCCTCTCATACCAGTATATTAAAGACTTGTTGTGGTGGACATTGTTTTTCTTATGATAGAAACATTTGAACCACTATTAGAAAGATTAGAATTACAAGTTTTTCTTTATAGATATTGATGGTGCATAACCATCCAACTTGATGTACGTTTTTTCAGATTGATATTTGCACATTTAATAATCAATTTATCAGGAATATTTGTTTTCTTTCAGACACAAAATGTAAACTGATTTTGCGTAGATATTTATTTACTTGTTCACGCAGCTTGGATCAGCTGGTTGTTACAAACAGGGCAGTTGCATAGTGCCCTCTGGTGGACAAGCTATGCAAACTCACACTCGTAACATCTGAATGGTGATCTCTTCAATCATCTCTTCAATCATCTCTTCATTTTTCCCTTATCATTAATAGAATGATATCGATAAATAAATATCGATACTGATAGATTAATATCAGCATTTATAGACAGCTGATACTGGTTGATGATATCGGCCCGCTGAGTTCGTAATCCTTTGAGTTTTGTTTTTTAGCCTAAATCTCAGCACACAAAGTTGCGCCTCCACCATGATGCATTGCAGAAACTTTTTGAATTCTGGATTTATTTATGTTTTTAACATCTACCATCATCAGATATTATTATATTACTGTAATTATCATAATTGTGTTCTAGTTCTTGACTAATGCTTGCATAACTAACGCCAATGCAATCAACCACATGTTGTTTCTTGTTAGCATAATTTAATAAAACAAAGCATGCTCATAAATTACTAAATGATAAGCATGCATCGTAGCTGCTTACTGGATATTTGCAGTTATAGTGATCCTGGAATTGTGCTGTAGATCGTCAAAGAAGAGGACCTGCACACTTGCTCGTTCATTTTCCGGAAAAATAAATAAATGTAAGTTCTAAATTTATTACTCTGTAATTTATGATTGAGCTTTTATTGGGGTTTCACAAAATGATGTAACAGAATGTAAATCTTGCTTTTAAATTGAGCTCACCTCTCTACCCATACACTGATAAGTGTGCATTATCCACCCATTAAAATCCAGTAAAATGGCATTGCTAAAATTTTAAAAATGACTTAATATTTGGCAATAACTTATTGTTTTTGACAGCTGATGTCACAGGGTCCAGAAGATGTTTTGTGAGGGTAACTTTAGCTCAGAGAGCTGACTCAAAGGCAAATGGTTCACAGCCAGATGTCAGGGACAGTTGATAATACTCATTAGGAAGTAGTGCAAATCAGCAGCAGTGGTCCGGGACAGCAAGCAGGAGGTCGTTTCAAGAGGACAGAAGTTAAGTCTGTTTTTCAGAACTTCATTTAGGGCGTTAAGCTTGTGTTACAGGGGTCAGAGGAGGAGACAGTGTCCAAAGGTTAGTTTGAAGGATGAGGCTTGGCTGTCATCATTCTTTTTACAAAGCAAACAGAGGAGGGAGGAGTAAGCTGAGCAGTGCTGAGATGAGATGAGAGGATCGACTGGATTTAAAGTGGTAAATGGCAGATTTGCCACCAGATACAGGCAAAGAAAGACAGAGATGAAATACTAAAACTCTTCCAAGAAAGCCAGACCTGTGGAATTTTCCTACAGCTGCTTGAGGTTTGTCCATTTGATTCACAAGGCTGTTTACAGCCAAGAAGCAGGTGGGAGCAGATAGGAAAGCTTAGAGGGAAAGAGGGAGAGAGCGCCCTGAGGGAAATAGAGTGCAAGAATAAATGTGGAGGTCAGTGCGGAGACACAGGGAAAAGTCAGCTGAAGTAAGTTAAAAGAGTTGAGCTGAGGACAAGCGGAAACACAGAATCACAAGACATACCTAGTGGGAATGGCGTGAGGAAGAGTACTTATAGAGGTCTGGTTCTGGTCAACAACATGGAAACAGACAAGACCAGTTAGTGGGAAAGGCTTTGTTTTCCTTCTCTTTCTTTGAAAAATGTCTGAATGATTCAGGAGGCCTACAAATAGACAGGGCTGGAGCATGCCAGGAATTACAGATATTTATTGTTTCAGAGCTGTCATCATATGGCCAAAAATGTCTCTTTCTGTGCCTGTGGTTGTTTTTTGAACTACTTCTTATTTTTAGAAATGCTTCAGTCCTTTTTCCTTATTATTTATTGTATGTCCCAATACTGATGACAAACCGGAGGTTTCTGGCCCCCGTTTAAGTCTTAGATTTTTGGGCAATGCTTCACAATCTAAAAGTAAAAACAGTCAGAGGTTTTGTTATAAGCCGGTAATTTTTTTATAGGCCCATCAATCTGTTTCCATGTACTGTATTTCCATCACGTAAAACAGCAAAAACCTGACCCTGACCTCTGAATTCATATGAGAACGCACTGACCCATACAGACTACTAGGTGACAAAGTTTCTTGTAATATTCTGATAGATTTTTTTCATTTTGGTAAGTTTAAAATATAGCAGATCACAAGATTTTATATTCTTTTTTTTAAATATCTCAAAATGTTGGGAACACTGACCATTGAAAAGTTAGGGAACCTTCCATCATCTTTATTTTAGCCCTGTTACCATCCTAATTTTTGTTACTCTAGATCACTCTTTGTTAATTTTCTTGGGGAATAATTATTTTTGCATCTTTTTACAATGTATATACACAATGTACTGAAAAAATTATCATGTCACATGTATTGGTGAAGTCCTGAGCATTTCTTCCAGTTTCTTCTGCAGGGATGAAATATGCCAGCTATTTTGATCATAGAGGCTGCTGTCTGACAGGTCAGTCCAAAATCGGACTTTGTTCTGGCTACAAAGGCAGCATGTGATTCACATTATTTTCATACTTACCAAAGCATTCAGTGACAAACTCTTGGTCTATCACTCTGAACTCAATGCATTTAGAAACGTAGACGAGACGACCTGCTGGAGGTCAAATTGAGCATCGAATGAGGATGAAAGGTGATTTATATTAATTTGAACATTGCTGGTTTCCAGATGGACTGCTGTGAGTATTTCAAAAATTGTTAAAACTACTGGGATTGGCCAACAAGAGTGCATTTTTATTTTTACTGTATTTAGAAAATGAAATTTTAAGCTGTCATGAGTTTTGGCAAGCTAAACTGCGATCATTTCTAGCGAATTTCTTAAGAGTTATTAGACCACAAAACCCAGATCTGTACACATCACCAAAGGTTTGTTGAGTGTGTTGAAACATTTTACTGCTACTTTTTGTGTTATTTTTCTTTAAAAACCTCTGTCAGTGTCACAATGAGCTGCTTAGTGCTACCCTCTGACAGCATAAGGCCGACCAGTTTGTACTTCAAATTTTATTTGGAAAATAAATAAATAAACAAATAAATTATTTAAACTCCAGTCTCATTTGAATTAATAAACAAATTAATGAAAGAAATGCAGGACTTTGACCTTCTTTTTTTTTGCAGCGACTTCTCTCTCAGTTTTCAAAGTTGGCACCAACTCCAACCACATGACAGTCATAAGGCACAATTTCAGCCTTCTCAGAAATGAATTTTATTTATGTTCATCCCTCAAACAGATTCCCACTGTTGGTTCAATCAGTCCACAAAACAATATCCCCATGACCTGAAGACATTTCCCACACATGGATGTAGATCATGATGAAAGGAGGAGGATGTAAAAGGCAAAATAGTAGTTTTATTTAACGCTTGGTCCCCTGTGTGACATACTGAATGCTAAATCAAACACGAAAAAGTTTGTTCCACTTGAGTGTACTAGGATGGCCACAGGGTCATATCATCCTATTATAGGTTTGAATACAGTGAAAGTATTTTTTTAATAGCATATCTTCTTCCTTTAGAGTAGGGAAGTTTGAAATGACTACTTGACTAAAAACTAAGAAGTGCAAAAATCCAAAAGTATTTGTGGACTCTATCAGCCCACCTGGTGATGCTGGAGTTTATACACTAATTAGAATGAAGTCTGTGTGCTGCTGTGCACCGTCACCCAATCACACGTAGGCCAAGTTCATTCTGCAGTGATTTAATTGCATACTTTAGGTCCGAGTTCTGCTTGGCCCAGTGGCTACATTGTACGAGGAGGACAAACACTTTTTTGTCATCGTTTGGACACTGAAGATGGAAGCAAAGTTTCAGACAGGGTGCTCTATTCCGAGTTGCAAAAAAATCACTCGATGCAGCATAATTACGAAAGAATATGGAGGGCCTGCGGCAGTCCGTCCTCTATAAACATTCCCCTCACGAACACATTTAAAACACCGTTGACACAATCACCACCCAAAAACACATTTACTACACCATAAAAATTTGCATAAGTTGTTTTATTAATAGTTATTGTCCTTTTATACGTCCTTTTTTGTTTGTTTGTTTCATCGTTTTAGTCTGTTGTTGAAGTGGACATCCTGTAAAGTCAAGCCCTTGGCTGAGTTGTTCTCTGAACTAAAAAAAGAAAGGGTAAGAGGAGGAGTGGAGTGGGATCTTCCTCCTCTGTCTCTCACTCTCTCTTTATCGCACTCACAGCATCCCAACTCAACCGTTATTTTTCATGTTGTTTGAACAAAGAGTGTACCTTACAGTATATTTACACATCATACTGACTGACTGGTTTAACAATTTCCATTTAGATAATGCAAGGACGATTGAACTTTGAAAGTTTGCTTCTTTGTTTTCAGGTTCTTCTACAGTCTCCCCTTTCACCCCCAAACTTCTGTAGTGAGGTTATCTTCATCACCAGTATATTCATCATCGCCTTTAGCATTGTCACCATAAAAATTCTGATCATCATTATTATATTTATATAACTCTTTTCAATAGATTCCTCTCTGACAACTGTACAATCGTACACAGTGTTTGACTTTAATATATATTTTTGGGAATATATTATTTAGAACCTAGGAAAAGAGGAACATAATCCCAAAGAAAATATATTAGTATCCCAAAGTAACAAAATCATGCATGATTTAATGTCTTCGTCCATAAAAACGAAACCAAAAAAAGAAAAAAAAAGTAACATAAAGGATGGGATCCAGATTTATTTACAAACTGATCTTGGCACTGTTTTTTTTTTTTTTTTTGTCTCTTGCTGGAAACGGTAATGAAAAATACTTTTGACTCTTCCGAGTGTAACATACTCCTGGTTTTAAGTCAGGGACCTGCTGTAAAAGCTGGTTTGAGAGACATGTTCTTTTTTTCTTTTCTTTTTTTTTTAAGCGCAAAAAGATAAAAGAAAGAGAGGAAAAGAACAACAACAGACAGCTGATAAGGAAAGAACAGAAATGGTGCGTAAAAAACATGTTTCACTTCAACTTTAGACTGTGGCAGTTTCCTCTTTTCGGCAGAAAACCTGTGACGTCATGTTTACTGACTTCTTTTTCCCCCAGAAATACAGGCTCTCTCTCTGTCTCTATATCTGTGTCTCCTCAGGTGCCCTCGCCGTTTACTATTGTTTGGGTAAAAAGCCAAAAGAGAGCATTGATTCTGCAGAAATTATTTTCAATTAAGCAGCATTAACTGACTCAGGTTTCAGGTTTGACAGGCAGTTGGGGGCAGCTTTCTAAAAATTTTCCAGTGTTGCCTTGTCAAACCAGTGTCTGACTGAAGATCGCACGTGTGAGCAAACTATAAGGATGTGTGTTGGTGTGCATGTGTTTGGGTGTCTCTGCATACTCATATTCAGTGCAAACATGTAGGGTAGAAATCCCACCTCAACCATGGACCTTCAGCTCTGTTGTTTCCATTGAAACACTTGAATCTACAGTATTGTCCATCCCTCACTGTCTTATTAACTCATTTCCTTTCCAGTCCTCTGTTGCCCCCTCTTCAAAGAGATAAACTGCCCGGCAGGCTAACATGCCTTTGTTTATCCAGCCTCGCGGCAGGCTAACAGCAGCCCGCTTTTCACCCCCTACCACCACCCCACCCCACCCGTGTCAGGTCCTAGCATAGCCCAATGTATTTCAGATTGTTCTGGATGATCACGTCCGTGACAGCATCAAACACGAACTGGATGTTGCTGGTGTCGGTGGCACAGGTGAAGTGCGAATAGATCTCCTTGGTCTCCTTGTTGCGGTTGAGGTCCTCGAACTGCCGTTGCACATAGACAGCTGCCTCCTCATAGGTATTTTGACCTTTGTAATCGGGGAAGCACACTGTCAGGGGAATGCGTTTTATCTTCTCAGCCAACAGGTCCTTCTTGTTGAGGAAGAGGATGAGCGACGTGTTGGTGAACCAGTTGTTGTTGCAGATGGAGTCGAACAGACGCAAGCTCTCGGCCATACGGCTCTGTGTGAAGGAGAAAAGGGAAGAAAAGTAGTGGGGGGGGGGGGGGGGGGGGGGGAATTAGATCATGAGAAAAATGACTTCATGACAAAGAAAATGTAGCATTTAGTTTGTAATAACAACTCAAACCAGCCCAGATTTTCGCATTGTGAAAAGTTAAGAACATAGACTAACCGAACTGGACTCATTCTGGTAGCTCGAGATTTCAGGTAAATGAGGACATGTTAAGTCTGAAATCATCCAGCACATGTCACAGACATCTACTAGACTAGCCAAAGGTACGCCTTCTCTGTTATGTCAACACAGACTTGAGACTAAGACAGCCGCAGACCTTTGTTTGAACTCTTATGCTCTCCTCTAAAACTGCTGATTATCTCTTCTTCCGCTGCTTGCTTAATCCAAGTCCTACACAGTGAAATGATCAGTCAGGGAAAACGTGTTCAAGTCTTTAGTCAAACAAACTAACTTATTCCCTAAAGAGTAGCTCACATATAAGAAAATGTGAGTGGCTCATGTGGAACACACTTCTATGGCCTTATATAGTTTGTCATAACAGAAACACTGTGCAGCTGAGACTTAGGAAAGCTTACAGAAGGATAATAAGAACAACACTGATTTCTCCCTCTCAGTGCCTACCTCTTTTCCGTTATGGTTCATTTGGATGCTGAAAACTTTTTTTTCCTAGCATGCTATAACTGTTGTGGCTTGATGACAAAGTTCACCTTCAGCCTTAAACTTTGATAAATAACATTGGAGCTTTTCAAAAAGTGGGTCAATTATCACATTTAGCCGTAGGACCACATTAGATGTCACATTCATTTTCTCTAAAGTGAGATAAAAAAATAGATTTCACAACTCTCTGATGGAAATCGCTGATGCCTGCTGTGTCCTGCAGACAAATCCGTTAGCCATAAGTTAAAGTAAGGGTTGAGCAGAGAGGACTACTAGCGAGAGAAATGAGACTACCACAGTTATGTGTTTTTTTGAAACTTTATGCAGCTCATTTTTGATAGCGTGTTGCAGTAATCTTTAAAAACATGCAGGTTAGGGTGCTTAAGAAAAAACAAAAAGCCTGCGAACATGAGTATGTATGCACTTTCTTACAGCTGTGCTCATGTGATGTTGATTGTATAAGGCAAAGCTAAGAAAGAGAAAGCTGATCTGTTCATGGCATCTGCTGGCATGTGGCGAGTGGCCAGTAGCTTGTGACTGGGAGGTTGTCAGATGAAACGCTGCTGTTTAAAAGGTTACAGAAACAACATGATGCTCTGAGCAAATCACAAGATCTGCACAGCATGAAAAAAAAGAGATACTGAGGGAAATAGCACAGGATTAGGAAATCGCTGCCAGATTCAAAGTAAACCCTCATAATTCAGTGGTGTAAGTGCATTATTTTTGGATAATGATGAAAAGACTGCAGTTATGAGAAACTTGTATTGCAGGTATCCCTTAGATACTGCTCCAAAAAATGCATTTAAAGCTGTCAATGTGTGCCAAGAAGACCGCATTCACATGCACAAACTGTGTTAGTGCACTTTTTATGTTTTCTTATAATTATTTTATTCATTTCAGTGCTAGTTTTAAGCAATAAAAGCACACTCACGCACATATACATCACAATCTCCATACACTTTCACCAAAGTTTCCTCAGGCTTGATATTTACCCCCTAATTAACCTCTATATATTGTTTATACTTTAGCTAGTTTTATTTTTTGTACATCCAGTGATTATTCATTTTAACTACAGTACCCTTGATTATGCTAATTGTTTTGCAGTTCACTGAAAGAGCAGAAATGCCACCAGGGGTGTATTGACTGTGAAACTGAAAATGAATTTGTGATACAAACAGTCCGAAGTTTCAGTCCTGGTTCCTTGTACATTCTGCCTCTTCCTGACCGGCAGCCACCTTATTAACAGAGGTGCCGTGCACAACAACTGTCTTCATCAAGGCACTGTAAATAGATAATTATGTAATGTTAAATAATAGTATATCAAGCTACTAGTTGAATCCTGAATGGGAAACAATACCTGAATACAATACTTTACAGTGGCTTGGTCCATTGCCTGTCGTCATCTAAGGCCTCAGTCACACAGACCAGTTGAGTGCCACCTGGCAACCACTGTCGCTAGGGAAAAATGAGCACTCCGTGACTGTTTGCTAGTGGGTATGTGGATTGCTGGCTGTTGTTTGGTGAAATCTACTAAAAACCTCTTTGTGATTGCTTTCATCGCTAGTAGATTACCGCAGTCACCCGTAGCTTGTACGGAAGATGCCAAATTTTTGCACACTCTGTAACTAACCATGGAGCAGTAATGACATTTTGAAAAGTGCGACACAGATTGGAAACACAGACCATAGTAAATGCCGTGCCTAAACCACGAAACCATCACATTTCAAAATATGCTAATTTTACTTTGAGGGCAAAGTTTCACAGTATCACCACCGCTTAGCAAATAGCTGGCTATTGTTTGAACACAACTAAACATCTTCCAATGGGCAATGGCTACAATCTTCTAGAGACCAAAGCAATTTGAAGGACGTTGTCGATGCAGTGCTATAGTGCAACTATTTTCACTTAGCAACAGCAGGCAACTTCCACCGTCCACTCAGCAACAGAAAAACATGTGATTGGTCGTTACCAGGGGTCTCTACCAGACTGGTCTCTAAGTCTTTACAACTGGGATTTTGGCAATCAATTTCAATTTCAGCCACTGACAGCAACCCCCAACCGCTGCTTGGTAGGTAGTTGCCAACCAGTCTAACTCTTCTAGCACTCAGTAAAATGTAACATATTTTGATTTTTCTAACTAGATTATGTTACCTTTACCTTGCTTGTGTGTGATTCAGTGCAGCTGCTGTCTTATTATGGAGGTAGCAACATCTTCTAATCCATGTTTAAGGAAGCAGGTCTGTGCACATATTTCTGCTTTCCTGGGTTTAAAATTAAAAAATTTCCAATGACCCTCCTTTTACTGGTTATTGGCACAGCTTGTGCCACCCCACTTTAAAAATCCTGGAGGCACCCCTGCATGTTGAAAAAATTAGGTTGAGAAATAACTGTGATAAAGTGGATTGAGTGGTGATAGTTAGCCAGATGAAATGAAAGCAAGCTAGTCTGGTGAAAGCTGTAATCTTTACAGACTGTTCAAGTAAAGAGTGAACTGTAAAGCCAGAATAATATATGCTTTTTTGAGCATAATTTAAATAGTGTAGTAGAAAGCTAAAGAAAAACTGAAAATCAAAGTATGCACTAAACCATTAACTTTGAGAATCATTAAATGGCTCCCTGGCAGTCATTTTCGCTATCAATGCAACAGTTTGACAGAGTATCCAATAATAAATGCACCACTGAAGGAAGCAGCCTCAAAAGTAAAAAAGAAAATCTGTTGTAACAGAAGGTGATCAACTCACGAGCTCTGTCTAAATGTCTTTTTAAAGCCTTATTGTCCCATCCAGAAATGAGCTAATTGCTTGAAAAAATCAAAATGAGACACAACAGGAAGAAGGAAATAATTTTGGCTTTAGTGTTCAATACAAATTGCATAAGAGTGTGTTTGCCAAATCTGCTCTGCACTTAAGCATTTAAGTGCCTTTTTCTTTTATTGTCTGTCTGTTTTCCTTTCTGTTACCAGTCCCATGTCGCTACCTAATCAGATTGAATCACAAGCTCTCCTTCCTTCACAAGTGTGCATCCCGGGTGCTGAGACCTAAACATTGTATACCGCATATGGTCCTGTCAGGCTGTTTGAGTTCACTCCTCCTTTTTCCAGGGTGTCAAAACAAGAGCCCAGATGGTAAAGAGAGCATAGCAGGAGACAGCCAGCTGAGCCAAGGGACTCTCAAGTCTCCTCACCTGGCCACCTATCACTTTACAGCAAGTGTTTCCTAACGGGGGGTGGAAGGAGAGCAGGGTTGGGGGGTCCCCAAAGTACGCAGACCCCCTCCTTTGCTTCAAGCACCCACTGATGCAGACATGCTCACACATATGTGCACACACACACACCCTGCTTCCCCCTCACCTCCTCCTGCCAGAGTACTCAAGAGAGCGGTGTGGGCTTTAATTAAGCTTAAGTATTAATGAGGAAGTTCATCACTGTGTCATTGCTTTGTTTCCCAAATACAAGCCATTTAAGTGTGCAGCCATCTCTCCATTACTCATTAAGGTTAAATTTACATGTCACTGCCTGACAAGAAATGACACCCTGCATCTGTCTGCCAAGGTTGCTTTTTTTCTGTCAACATATTTCTTTTTTTTCCCTGTTGCACCTGAGAGTTGCATTATTCAGACCGCTCCCTTTCTATTTCCGCTCTCTTTTTAATTACTAATGTTGTTACTGTGGGCAGCAACACTGCAGGGTGTAGCTGTTAAGAACAGGCAAACAAACATAAACACAATGTATTTGTACACATGACCAGAAGCACTTTTAAAAAAAAAAGTTGAACATGAGCTAAACAAATTTAACAAATTCATCTAGGCTATTTTGTTTAATATTTTTGTCTGTCACCTTATTATGACAATGATGTGAATAAGACAAAGTTCAAAGCACTCTAAGAAAAATATAGAGGCCATGACAGGTACTAGGCTTGTATGTCGCTATAACAAGGGTCATATATATCTTCTGTATTCTTAGTCATATAATGGAAAGCTCTTTTTCCAAAACACCATTATTTGATACGAAGAAACATGATGGTAATGCCTTTGATAACCCATTAGCCAGTTAAGAAGCACAGGGCTGGAAATATTTCTGAAAAAAACTATCTGTCTGAAACACATTTAATGCCCGAGCGATTCTGAAAAACAGCCACTACTGTTCAAAGTCACCGATCAGGGAAAATGTTTTACATCCAGGCCCGTTCACACATCATCTCTGCTGTAGCTTGAAAGATAAGGCACACACAACAAAGGTCCACATTCGAAAACGTGAAACCCTATTCGTTGATTTCCAGCGTCCTTTCATGTGACAGGTAATGAATTCCCATTTGAGAGATTACTGAAATAATAAATGAAACAATAGAAGTAGAGCTGACAGTACAGTCAGCGTCTGTGCTCATGTTTGGCAAACACAAGCTTAAGCAAGCGCTAATCTCATATCTATGCTTTTCATTTTCCCCTCACAGATAAAAAGAATTGACTGCAGTTGCTCGGCGTCAGCCGTTGCATATAAACCTGCGCTACATATTCATAATAACACAAACACTCAAACAGGAACACAATACATGCATGAAACTTCATCTATTCTCTCCAGCGCTGCTGTTTATTGTACCCCCCCCCCGCTCCTTTCCCTTCTCATCCTCCCTTCCCTAGTCACAGCTCACTGTCAACAGCACAGGATTAGGAGCATTTGACTGGCCTGTTGCTAAGCAACAGTAGCCGTGGTAACCGATTCATTATGAAGACAGGGATGGGACAGCGAAAATGCATCAGGCAATGGGATGATGGGTAAATATACTGTAATTATTATGGTGCATTTTCTGTCTTGCGCGAGTTGATGCATGGAAACGGAACCAGTGTTTTATCGGTCAGATGAGTTCTGATTTTTTTCTGCTTGTATGAATCCTGAATGCTGAAACCACTTAAGTGATCACCGGTCACAGCATTAAGGTATCACAATAAAATGGGACCTTTTGTTCTTGAAAGCAGCTTAAATGTATTTGTAAACATGCGCAGAAAAATCTGATGAATGTCTCAAAAGTTCTAATGACTGTTAAGAACACCAACAACGACCACACACCAAATGTGGTTGTGCAATTCAGCTTTCCTTTTCAGTCCTCTTGTGTTGTTTGTCACTATGTTTAATATATTTCTTATATATTTCTTACAAAGCCTCAGGGCAAACTTTTCTATTAAACCATCCTGCAATGACTGGGTTCAAACCTACAGCACTTCCACCTTACTCTGAGAAATCAGTGAGTCAGAGATGCACTTAAATGAAAACTGATGAGTCACTCCTGGGTAGGACTATTGAATCAGTACCCTGGTTTTTGTTCATGAGAAACTTGTTGTAATGCAAAGTTTTAATTCCCACGAACTAATGGTTTTACACTCTGTGACTCAATTGTGGCACTTCTAATGTAGATGTTAATAATCTTTCCAAGTGTTTTCATTGAATAAAATGTTTGATATTTGTGATGCAATAAAAAAAAATATGAATGAGTCTACGCAAATAATTTGCATACTGTGCAAATTTATTCAGTGTTACTGACATGCTTTTAACAAGGTCAGAGATATTTAAAGACCTTTAAAATGCCTCATTATGGAGCCAGCTGCTCTAACAACATTATTATAATGTGTCAACCCAGCTTCATTTTGCTGCTTTTGATTTCAACTTTATTGCAGATTATCTTGCAAAATGTTAAAACAAGGATGTGGTCATGCCTTGTTATCTAAATCTTTGGAGTCTACATTGCTGACTCCCTATAACCTAACTTAAAAAGATGGAAAATGTAACATTTCTCAGAAATGTATAAAAAATGTTTCCCCTGAACGGAAGCTGCTTGTTTCCAGCAACCTTTGCGATGTAGCTGTGGTGTAATACTGCAACCTGATGATCATGTAGATTTATTGGGTGTGGTGTGGCAGCTGTACTAAATTGCCAGAATTTATACCCAAGTTCCTCAATTTTAAACTACTAAGTATCCAATATAAATATCTGTTATACATATGTATTTTATATGTAGCGCTGTATAAACAACAGACTTTGGACATGTATAGTCTTTGTTGTGTCTGTTGTAAGACAAGCCATAGCGTTTTGACACTGCTTGTTGTGTCTGTTGTAAGACAAGACATAGAGTTTTGACACTGCTTGTTACATAAGAGTCTTACACTTCCTGATTCACACACGTGTGCCCTGCATTCTGTACTGAATACTAAATTCAAATTCAAATTCAAATTTTATTTGTCACGTACACAGTCATACACAGTACGATATGTAGTGAAATGCTTGGACAACTGCTCGTGACCTAAAGAAAACAAAAAAGGAAAGGCTATGAATAAGATAGGAAATAAATATGAAAAATTAAAAAGGGTAAATTTAACTAGGAAGGAATAAAATATAAATTAAGGTTAAAAATGAAATAACTGTACAACACAAATTAGAATGAAGGGTAAATTTAACTGGGAAGAATAAGATAAAATATATAAATTAAAGTTGAAAATAAAATAACTGTACAACAAAATACACAATACACAATATAGAACTATATAAGAATGTATGAAGAAATCTAAATATAAATAAATATATACACAATAACAGCAGCTGTACAAGTACTAATTCATTTTAGTTTTAATGTTTTAAAAGTCACCAATGTTTCGCTTCGTAATCACCATTTTTGTCAGAATCTGCACTTTTTTTTAAATTTTTGCTTTTTTTCTAACCACAAAAAGTAAATGACAGTAAAGTACAGAACAACATCTAATGATCTGTAGGCCTCACTTTCATCAGTTAAGGTCAGAGTTCATGATTCAACAATGAGAAAGAGATGGTAGTGTGATGGTCTGGGTCTGGTTTCTGCTTCAGGACCTGGACGAATGACAGAACCATGAGTTCTGTTCTCTACCAGAAAATTCTGAAGGAAAATATCCAGATATTAGTTTATGTCCAACAGCAGCAAGTCCACCTCTGAATGAAGGTTTTTAAAGTGGCCTAGTCTGGATTTAAATTAGATTGAGATGCACTGGCATCACCTTAGAAGAGGCCTTTTCTGCTTGAAAAGTCCTCCAAGGTGAATGAATTAAAACAATTCTGCAAGGAAGTGTGGGCCAAAATTCCTCCAAAGTGATGTGCAAGACTCATCGTCAGTTATCACCAACACTTGATTGCATTTTTTCAACCAAGTATTAGATTTAAGGGGTAATTACTTTTCACAAAGAGTCGGGTAGCTTTGGTAGATTAATTCAGACACACAATTTCTCTGTGTAACAAACATGTTAACTTGTTCTTCTCTGGCTGTTTTTGAGCAGCTTACCTTGCCTGTATGCTAATGTAGTTTTAAACTTTGTGCAGAGCTTTAGATTTTTAACCAGATTTTTCAGCACTGTAATACTATTGGTTTTGGTTTGTCTCATCACATGAACCCATATGAATCGTGAGATTTGTCTTGCTGATACAGCACAAACCTCAAAGTACGCCTGGTTTGTATGCTAGATACTATCCGCTTTGAGAAAACTGCAGTATTTGATACTTTTGGACTGAAAACTACCTGATTATCAAACTTTTGTTTTAAAATGGCAGCATGTGTTAACCACTAAGACATGCTTAAAATGGCATATAAAATATAATGTGTGCCCATGTCATCCACATCTTATAGCTACAGTACAGTAAACAACACAAACTACCATAAATTAGAACATTAGTAATAAGCATTATTTTTTATTAGTTTTCACTAGAGTTAAAAATTATTGTTGACAATGGTTATTATAAAGCAATATTAGTTACATGCTCTCTTGTGTAATTTTGACGAGTATGATTGATGTGACTCGGTGATTAGCGCTGTCACTTCACAGCATGTGGGTTAGCTACAGTGGCCCCTAGAGACAAAGCACGTACAAACTCCAAAACACATGCAAACCCCAAAACACATGCAAATTCCAAAACACAACGGAAGTGCTCCAGGACGCTAGGGGCAGTGTTGAGCTTTTGTTACCTAGTAACTACACAAGCCAGGAAGTACCAATGACAGGATTTACGCTGTATCCCAATTCAGGGTCTGCAGCCTTTTTTTTTTTTTTTAAACTTTATTTATCACATTATAGACATACAGTCAAGTAAAACAGGGATCACATAAAATATGACATTGTGGTAGTACAATGAGGAACAGAAAGAGTGACAAGGACAGTGAGACAAAAGTGAGTACAAAAAATAAAATAAATTAAGGGGAACATAAATAAACAAAAGTTTGCAAGAGCCAAAATCAAGTTAGCAGTTTCAATCGGTTACAGATGTTAACAGTCTTGAGAGCCTTAGTGTTTTTTGATGAGGAGATTGTCCTTATATATTGTGCAAGTTCCATTTTTAATACAAGAAGTTCAGGCTTTCTGCTGAGGACTTTGCTTTTGTGTATATGAAATTTTGCCAAAAATAAAAACCAAATTTATAAAAAAGAAAGCATCATTGTCCTTGTCTTTAAAATTATAATAGCCAAAGATAACATCCTTATAGTACAGTTGAAGATTAGGGAGAACAAAGTCAGTAATAAACTTGTGGAAATCCTTCCAGAATTTACACGTAAATTTACATGACCAAAACAGATGAGAAACTGTTTCAGGTTGCTCGGTCTGCAGCCTTAAAGGCCGCATTTTAAGGCCGATTACGTCACAGCGACACGATGAAGGCTGTCCCAATTCAAAGGCTGCTCGAAATGCAGCCCTCAAATGCGTCCTTAATTTTCCTGAATTTTAAGGATGGGTCGGTGTAGCCTTCATGGCCCAACATATCCCAGATTTCATAGCGCCGCGGTGGTGTGGATAATTTTGCTGAAAAAAACAGCGGAAGCGGAGTCGCCGAAGAGTAAACTTTCGGAAGTAAGTACTGAATATTATGTCACTTATTTATGCGCAAATGTTTTTATAATGAAGAACATTAAACCATTATTGTTGGCCACATGTCGGGAAAGTTATGTGACATTAGCGATGTTTGTACTAACTTGGTTTTAAAGCCTTTACTTCAAAATATACGCCGTTCAATAGTCGACCTTAATCTTACAGAGAATGTGATGATTTTATGGATAATTAAAGTCAGTCATATATCCACAAACACAACAAGCTGAAAGTCAGTGATGCTGCTCGGTTTGCAGTCCTGAATATCACGGCACAAGCAGGATTCACTGCACTGTTAATGTTAGCTATGCTATATTGCTGCCTCTGTTCGGTGGTGTCGAGCCAAACGGACTTTAACGTGTGTTTGACCGAGCTGACTGTTCACTCGTGAAGCTGAAAGAAAGATGCTTTAATCACAGCAGTCACACATGTGTCCACTGTACCATCTGGGAACTCCTCTTGTTTCGTAATAACACAAACACTAAAACCTCCTTCTTTTGTGCTGTTTTGTAGCAGTGTATACACCTGAGACTGTCACCTGTCTGTCTGTCCTGCACTCTCTCTCTTTTTCTTTCTCTCTGATTGTGGAATAAAAGTATGAACATGTGTTTATAAGTCACACTTGTGTTTGAATCCTGCAGCTTATCACACATTTGATTTCCATGTGTGACAACTGCAAGTGTCCAGAGTGAGGACAGACTGAGGGACCCACTGCTGCACGTAGAGCTGGGCGATATATCGAGTTTTTAAAACATATCGATATATTTTTATACGAGATATAAGATGTGACAATATCCTTTATATCGATATAGTCTATGTTACGTTATAATTATAGTTGTGGAGCCGCAAGTTTGCCTCTCTTTCGTCCACTTTTGTCTCTACGCAACGTTACTCCGCCTCGCCTTCACTGAAGACAACTCCCCCTTCTCCCCCATCGCTTCACGTGCAGGCAGCGACAAGATGGACACGGCAAATCTCCGTTAACGAGTTACTGTGCATCGCCCCATGCGTGGGGCTGGACAGCGTCAACGTGTTAACGAGCTAACCATGCTAACGAGCTAACCGCGCTAACGAGCTAACCGCGCTAACCGCGCTAACCGCGCTAACCCTAAAATCCTTTCATTCTCTCAAAAGTTGACAGTGCGCCTTATGTATGAATTCTGGTTGTGCTTGATGGCCGCGAACCGATTTTATGTGGTACACGGCGCTCAGCAATCTGTCAAAAATGTTTGAGTACGACTTTGGTAAGCTACGGAGCTGCACCGCTTGATAGATTGTCGGCGCATTACGGCTACCGAGGAGCTTCGCGGAGTGATACGTACTGTGCTTCAACGTAATATTACCGTATTGTGTGTTTGTATAAGGACCATAAATGGCACCTGTAAGAGACGTGGTTATGAAGCGGATTTCAAACTCCAGGCTATCAGTCACACAGTAAAACTTGGGAACCGAGCAGCTGTGAAATCTGTCTGTCTTTGTTATTACGCTCAGCATCTTTTAGTTTACATTTTGACGGCACAATTGTGAGCTCTTTGTTTAGCACAAAAACAACATTGTTTTCTTTTATTTATGGAGCATTATTATTTAATGAATGCTCATAATTTAATTTTGAGTAATTTTTCATGTACATCTGTGCTGTATGTTAATAAAAGTGCCTGTGTGACATCTGGGACACAGCTTTGACTAAGAACTCTCTTTTTGTTCTTACTTTATGGCTTAAAAAAATATCGAGATATACATCTTATATCGCCATCCAGCTAAAAAATATCGAGATATGAATTTTGGGTCATATCGCCCAGCCCTAGCTGCACGTCATCTGTGAGGCTTTGCACCCCTGATGATCCACCAGGACAAACTCAGCAGTGTGTGAGGAAGATGAGGAGGAAGAGCCAGCAGCAGCTGACAGATGGAGAGAATAGACAGACCGTTCCCTGTTTGTGAAGAACTGCTAGAAAAGTTTAAAATAACTAATTGTCTGTCCTGAATCAGTCTTATTAGGTAATGTTCAAATAATTTTATCATTCCAGTGTTTTCAGTGTGGGAGAAAGTACTCAGGGCCTTCAAGTTACACACTATGAAAGGCAGCAACAAGTTTAATGTTCAGAAACCTAAAGTATGTATCAGCAGCAGAATGGACCTAAAAATAAATGTTTGTTCCAGTTCTATGAAGCTTTGAGTATTTTGGATTAGTAGCACTGCTGTGTTTGTTGCATCATATTGCTGTAATTGTTTATATGCTTTATATATTCTGAGGTAAGTTGATCTATAGTGTTACATCATATTCTATAAGGATGTTATGTGTTTGTAGACTTTCTGCCCAGTTTGACCCATTTAGTAGAAGCCAGCCTGTTTAAGGCTCTGATATCTATTCTGTATGACTGAAAGCAGTTATGACATGGTCTGATTTTCTCACCCAATAAAGGAATATTTCATATATCAGTCTACTCTTCATTTTATCAGAAACAGTTATCACAGTTTGTACATTTTCTTTTTATAAATATATGTAAGCAATGAGCCAAATTTAGTAATGCCAGCATACTGAAGGAACAACATTTGTCTCTTATATATGATACACCTATATATGCACTGTCAAAGATACTTGTCTTTGAGTGAAGATTTAAGGTGATAAGACATATAAATAACTGCAACTTGAATCTGTACTGAAGCTCAGTATTTGACACAGAGTTCATGTTCACTGCTGTAATAGCTAATAATGATTAATATAATAACTATAATATTGGCCATATTATATTTACATTACCAAAGTGATATGACTTTAGTCTCATGAACAACATTAGCTAATTGTTATTTACTAACTAATCTTAAATGACTGTTCAGTACAGAAATGAAGCCCAAAAATCATGTTTTACTGTCCTGTGGCCTCAGCCTCAGATACTTATCAAATCACACAAAGCTCTTGTAGAAACAAACAAACAAATGAACAAAATATGTTCTCCTTCATTTCTGTCAAACAAAGCTGTATGACACGTTTCCAGCAGTTAGTATGATGGTTGCTAGGCAACCTGGGAAGCGCGACGGAGACTAGACCGTCCCATACAGACAAACTTGCCGTTTATTTTGCAAATCGAGCTCAACACTGCCCCTAGCGTTCTGGAGCACTTCCGTTGTGTTTTGGGGTTTGCATGTGCTTTGGAGTTTGTACGTGCTTTGTCTTCTCATACACACTGGGTTGGCCCTAAGCTTTCACGCAAAAACTTTTTATTTAAGGAATGCTATGTGTGGTTGTTCCCATTCACCTGCCTGAGCTCACAATGATCTGTGTAAATTAGAGCTTCTAAAAAATGCATTTTTTTTCTTCTCTTTGTCAAGTTGCCCGAGAAAGATCAAAACTTGCTTTTGCAAAAATGCTTAATGATTAAATTATTACTTTGAGCCAAAGAGCATGGATATCTTTCCTCTTGCTTTTCCAGCCAAGAATTCCCCTTGACACAAGTGTGAATTGCATTAATTGTCCAACTAAAGAATAAAACTGTGTATTCACAGTCAAAACAACTTTACATTGAGGGCAATGATAATGATAATGGCCGAACTGCTTTGAGCTGACAAAAAGGCAACAGTAACTGCAATGACCACTTGTTACAGCTGATATAAGCAAAAGAGCATCTCTGAATCCAAACCTTGTACCACTCCTGTCATCTAAGAACGGAAAACTGAAGCTATCAGTTCGCAGAGGCTCACCAAAATTGAACAAGAGAAAATTGGAAAAATGTTGCCTGGTCTGATGAGTCTCAATTTTCTGATGGTAGGGTCAGAATTTCTTGTAAACAACATAAAAAGATGGCTACATCCTACCTTGTATTAAAGGTTCAGAATGCTGGTGATGGTGTAATGGTGTGGGAGATATTTTCTTTGTACACTTTGGGCCCTTTAGTAACAGCTCCACAGTCTATCTGGATGCTGCTATTGACCATGTCCATACTTTTATGGCCACAGTGTATCTTCTGCCATGACACGAAGTTCCAATCATCTCAAACTGCTTTCTTGAATGTGGCGGTGTTCAAGACACAGTTCACTTTACTCAAATGGCCTCCACAGCAGCCAGATCCCAATCTAGTAGAGCACCGCTGAGTCGTAGTAGAGTGGGAGCCGAGTCTGCAACAACTTTGTGATGCTATTATGTCAATGTGGATCAAAATCTTTGAGGAACCTTTCCAACACTTTGAGTCTATGCCACAAAGCATTAAAGCAGTTCTGAAGGCAAAAGAGATCCAACCCAATACTAGCAAGGTGTCCCCAATCAAGTGGCTGATGAGGGCATTTTTGGTTTTTAAATTCATAAGTATATCATGCATTTTCCTGACAATCCACATAACTCCCCTTCCTTTGGATTTATACACTCTGATAGCTTTCCTCGCCTTTGTTTGAATAATAAAAGTTGTTTTTCCTTGCACCAGTTAACTCCCATTGCTATACAGTGCCTGCACAATCTGCTAATTCTCACAGGTACAACCTCACACTTTATTCTGTGAACTCAATTAACACCATACTGCATTTTCTCCTCAGACTTTATTTTTAACCTATAAAGCTAATTGATTTCATGTTCCAACCTGGCTCGATGTACACCCTGTTTTATCCGGGTAACCCATGCATTATCAGGCCAGTCCACTTCCAGCAATGACCAAGTTTCCTCTGCGCTTGAGCTATTTCTGGAGTTGACTGTAAAACATCAAGGTGAAAGTGGATGCTGGGATCGTGGAAAAAGTGAAGCAAGAGACGATCTCCCCTCATAACCAAATACAATTATATTGTTGATCCTCCATTATCCCGGAGGCAGTTAAACAAGAAGTAACTTTTCTAAAACACTCAGATAAGATGATGAATATGCTATGGAGAAGAAATCGTTTAAATTCCAAAACCATGAAGAGAAGATAACAAACACAAGCCGTTCCCCTCTTTTAGACAGATATAAAATAACTGTGATTACTACATTAAGGCAAAGAGAATCCATTTCACCATCCAAAAACATTAGATAAGGAACTTAAAATGTAGATAAGGCTTTCTAAATTGAAAACTAAAACTATAAATGAAGTTCAGTAAAGCAGTATCATTCCGTGTTTTGAGTAGTCTTGGGTACCATGTCACAAGTGGCTACCAGTCTGAATTAATGTGGCTAAGTTCATTTTTGTTTATTGTGGTAATTACATTTGTTGCACAAGCAGTTATCAGAAATTTTATTGGCGTCACAGCTGTAACAGCAGCACCTGTCAGCAGCAGCACATGGTTTGGTTTTGCTCAGTGGTGTGTTTTGCAAATTTTACACTGTAAAGTGGCAGCATTACAAAATGTTCCCACACAGAAAACAAACGCACAAAGTGGAACCACAGTTTACTGTTTTTCGGTGGGGTTTTTTTGCACATTTAGCCCAAGGTAGGAGAAGAGCTTCATGTTTTAATCGAGAGAACTATTTTGGAATCTGGATTTATGCAGAGAATTAAAAAGTCCTAGATCCTTTGCCTGTTGAAAAATAAAAATGACAAAAAATCTTTGTTTTCCTTAGAAGAGATCATGCAACCAAAGTTCCCTAAATTTGGATACTGTGCATTTGCTCCCTTCAGTTTGTCTCTATTAACAGTTGCCTGCCAGGGTTTTCAGGAAAATGTGCAATTAATAATTTTATTGGTTTAGAGGAGACCAGACTAAACATACAAGTTATGTAAGCCTCAATGGCTTTACTGAGTAATCTTTATTTCTTAATTGTTCCAGGAAACTCAGTAATCAAACTACACAATTGTTACCTTAATTGTCAGCAAATATCTAACAGCACCGATTCTAAAAAGTGTTTTGAACATATCCCTTAATACTTTCAGAGTGATGTTATAGCAAACAATTTCTGACACGAACTAAAAACCATGTGTGTCTCGGTGGATCCATGTGACCACAGGAGGCTTATCTGTGCTCTAGAAGGGGATGCACAGAGAGGAAGTGACACAGCAAAAATGACTTTTCGGAAGCCATTTCTTACATTGATTGTTTCATAGCATGAATATCCAAGCTGTGAAACTGAACTACAGTTCACTGGCAGGTGATTATTAGATATCTCTGCTTTTAAGTTTGCCTGTCAAAGAATCAGAAGTAATCTTACAGACTAGGATGCTGCTGATAAGATAAATGGTACCTAAAATCCACACAGTAAATCGGATAAATGGTGTTTGTTGTATAAAAGAGATGAATTGTCTCCACTTTAATGTTCTAATCTGATGGTGAGAAACATCCCTCTCTCATGACTGCAATTAACTTTTAACAAGAGATAATAATTACTGAATTTGTGCAAATTGGGTAGATATTTGCCTTGTCCCTCTTCACACTACTCTGAGTGGCTGCTGCCTGTCTGCATTTGTTTAGGCATCTGTGCATAAGAGCATTTGCACTGTCAGAACAAAAGTTGGGCCTTTTTAAAGCTGAATTTTCTTACCGTCTGGTTGTCCTCGTAGAGTTTGAGGTCATAGCCGCTTAGCTCAACACAGAAAATGATTGCTGTCACGCCCTCGAAGCAATGAATCCACTTCTTTCTCTCCGAACGCTGTCCGCCCACGTCTACCATCTTGAAGGTGAGCTCCTTAAAGGTGAACTTGTTCTCCACAATCCCAGTGGTCATGTCACGGGATCGTAGGATGTCCTCGACCGTGGGGATGTACTCGGGTGCAGAAATGCGGTCCAGGTCATTTAGGTAGTAGGCAGTGTTGTCCTCTAAGTGGTATTCATTGGATCGTTGAAAGCACTCCTGGACCCCTGAGTCTGCCCACAGACGTTTCATTACCCCTAGCAGCTCTGGAGTAATCTCCCCCTTGCTCTCAGCTGGCCCTGTAAGGGCAAAGAGCTGCACAGCATCATAGGCGCGGTCAGGATTGTGAAAGTCAATTTTAAGAGTGCTGAGAGCACGGATGATGCGGGTGAGAGAGTCGATGGCATTGTACAAGATGAGTGGCTTGTACTCCTTGCAGGCTTCCAGATTGAAGCCTCCACTGTGGATGATTTTCATCTGTTTGACTATGGTGCTCTTGCCAGAGTTGCTGGTGCCCAGCAACAACAGTTTGATCTCACGCCGCTGCCGCTGACTCTCTGAGCGCAAGTGGCGGTCGATCCGCCGCGAGCGCCGCGCCGCTTCCTTCTCCTCCGAGCTCTGACGGCATCCCATGGTCCTCCACCACGTGGTAAACCCAAAGGAACTCGTGCTGCTACTTGATGGGGAAGCAAATAGTAATGAAGTGGTGACTGAATATGTGGCGGTAGAAGGAGAGAAGAGGGGGTTTTGTGTGTACGAGCCTTCAGAGATCGAGAAAGAAGAGATTTCACAATAGACTAGTTGAGGACAAGACAGGAAAGCTACCACACTGACGAGTGACTCAGGAGTGTTTCATGCTTTTTGTTCAGGGGCAGTCTGTGAGTTCTGTGTGGGCAGAACCCAGACTTGTGGGATGCCCACACAGTGGCCTGGCTCTGAGGTCTGACTGCCTACTGAAGCCTGGGGTTCATAGCAGGGGCTCCCCCTGAGGAAATGTTCTGGAGGAAGGTTCGAGAACGTTCAGTGTATGTCAGTAGAGAAAGTGTTTAGGCTTGATGCGAGCAAATAGCAAACCCCTTTCACTCTCTTCCCACATGGCTCTTGCAGTGTTTTGCCCTTCTTCAGCCTCTGAAATCATCCACCAAAGTTGTATCTTTGGCCTGTTTTGCTTGGTCTTCCTGTGGTGAAATATCTCCCAGTCAACTGAAGGCCTCCAAATCTGCCAACACACAAGACAGAGAGGAGTCGTGAGCAAGATAAATAGCAACAGTTTTATTAATGACAATTGTGCTGAAGCGACAATTCATTATATATGTTTTTGTTTTTCTGGAGGTTAGAAGCTTACTTCAGCACAAATAGTTACCACTGGAGGAATTAACACTTACCTACTTTGTCTGGTACCTACACAAACAGATCAGCTGACAACAGACTCTCTCCTAGGGGAGTGAGGTTCATATCATGTCCATTTTTTGTGCAATTATAGACAATATGTTTTCATTTGCTTGTAATGGATTGTATTTTTTGCATCTTAAGTCTATGGTTATAAAAGCGAAAGTTACATTTAAAAGCTCCATTTGGCAATACCTTTTAAATCAGTCATAGTATTTACTGTGAAAATACCATGTTTTACATTTTGTAGTTAGACTTTTTGCAGTACAAACTTGAAGTAATCTTTTTTTTTTGTCTGTCACATCATTGTGGAGGAATTTTGCTCCACTCTTCTTTACAGCGTTGCTTCAGTTCATTGAGGTTTGCAAGAATTTGTTTCTGCACAACTCTCTTAAGGTCTTACCACAACACTTCAGTCAGGTTGCGATCTGGACTTTGACTCGGTCATTGCAACAACTTGATCTTTCCTTTTGCAAACATTCTGTTGTGGATTTGCTGCTGTGCTCGGGATAATTGTCTTGCATGACCCAATTTTAGCAAAGTTTGAGCTGTCAGATAGATGGCTTCACATTTGACTCTAAAATACTTTGGTACACAAAGGAGTTCATGGTCCATTCAATGATTACACGGTGCCCAGGTTGTGTGGCTGCAAAACAAGCCTGAATCATTTGCCCTAAACCACCATGCTTAGTATGTGGGATGCCCACACAGTGTGCTGATATGCCGCCTTTGGTTTTCACCAGATGTAGAGCTTTGCATCTTAGCCAAAGATCTCCACTCTGGTCTTATCTATCCAAAGGACATTGTTACAGAAGTCCTGTAGTTTGTTGAGATTCACCTTTGCAAACCTAAGCTGTGCTACCATGTTCAATTTAGAGAGAAGAAGCTTTCTATTGGCAACCCTTCAAAAAAGCTATACTTATTCAGTTTTCTAATTGTGCTGTCATGAACTTTAACTAAGATGTAGCTCAGGTTGGGTTTTTTTCTGGTTTTTTTATTTTTTTTATTTATTTATTTTCTGAGCATTGCCCTGGGGTGAATTTGCTGGGATGTCCACTCTCAAGAAGATGGTGGCATTGTGTTAACACACACTTGAATGCTCCAGACCTGCAAACTGCCAAAACTCCTGCTTTTATAGAGATGCTAACACTTATTGATGGTCAGTTAATCTCTGTATTTTATTATTAGTATCTGGTGTCCTCTTTCCCTCTTCTTTCTATGTAAGCAGTAAGTGTGCTTACTTTTAAAAACTTCTCTGATTGTAACTATTAACATTTTGCTCGAAGACTGGGACTAAGTCGTTATCCAAACAAGCTGCATACTAAAGGCCATAGACGTACTTATGGTAGGTGTTTGAATGAGGGAGCTCTAAAGGTGCTGGTAGATTTATTTCTGAGCTCGAGGGAGTAGGGATAGCACTGCTTTTGGTTTTTATGCCAAGCCAAGCTCTAGCCTAGTATGACATTATTATCTGCATATTTATGCAAAACTGAGAAGAAGAAATGAAAAATAAATGCACTATTGATTCTTCCTTGATCCAGCAGATAGTTACTGAAAGCATGCTTACTAACCTGCACACTTCCCATTTAAACATTGTCATAATACCTATGTTCTGCCTCTTCAGATTACTTCCCTTAACAGGAGTCTTTTGTTACCACTTACTCTGAGGCAAGCTAACCCTGCCTATCCACTTAACAGTACCACACACAGACTCATTTTATACACAATCAAGGTCAAACATAGGATTGAACCAGGCGAGATAAACTAAAAAAACAAAAAACAAACAAACACTATCCACCGTTTGAAAGGGAAGTGATGCAGTGTAAACAAAAATGTGTTTTCTCTTGCAAACAACAGCATCTCATGCTAGTTCCCTCACAAGCCAGTGTCTCTGCCTGCACTCTTTCTGCGCTGGTGTTCAGTAAAACAAGGTGAAATGCTTATTTACTATCAAAGTGGAAAATAACAGGCTCAAGCCAGCAGGTGCCTCTCATGCTTTCATGCTACTGCAAAGCTCTTACTCTTTGTCCAGTCATATGTGTGGCTATCTTTCATATTTCACATGCAAATAGTTTTCGTTCATCTCCCATTTTCATACATTATTTGCATATGGCATCACTTTTATTTAAATAAAACAAATACTGCATTGGAAGAAGCTTGGTTGCTTGAATTTACATAAATGTCTCAAATGTCCAGAGGCTGACGTGAATAATTACAAGCAAGAATAACTGTGCTACTGTTGTTTCTATCAGATTCAGCAACAAATGGGTGCACACTGGAACAGACTAAGCGATGGCAGAATATTGGTATTATCTTTAGACACACACAGAGAGAAGGAGAGCACCTTTTTTTACTCTGGTGCGTGGCGTCCACTCTTCAAAAGACAAAGGACAACAAAGCAGAACAAAGCCATAATAAAGCATCATGACACAGACAGAAAAGAGAGTTGGTTCCTGGCTTCAGGCACCTTACTACCCTCTCAAAATGGCAAAGCCAGCCAAACCGGTTAATGCACATCACTGATTTTTAGAGCCCATGAAACACATTAAAGCTGCGTGCGAAGTCATTCCATTTTGTTATTTCACAAATATGCAGCTCTGACATTTCTGCACTTTTTGAAGTTATACCTCTTATTTGATAATTTCTGTGGAAGTAGTGCACTGGTGAAGTAATATTAGACACATTTACACACTGCATGGAGAGGAACGTGGCCTTTTTCTTCCTTACACATGGATAACTAGAGCATATCGCAGCAGGAACCCACAAAATTTTAACAAAAAACAAACACAAATTAATTAGGAAAGTGCCTAGAGGATGAAAACATGCTTACTCTTTGCAACAAATTATACAGTCTAGTTTAAAGTCGAAATAGCTCCAAATGCAAGCGACAGCAAATAAATAATTAGCTTTTAAAGGTCAAGAAAATATCATTTCTATATCAGGATTTCACATCATGCTTACAGTGCCAACTTTACTTTACAAGGATACATCTCAGGCTTTGGTAAAACTTACAAAGAGTTTGGCGCAAAGACTTAAAATGTAATTGTAACCAGACACAATACTATCACAAAGGCCCCAAATTCATTCCACAGCATGACAACAACCCCAAATATATCCAGGCAATATACAACAGATGCCACTGTGACCTGATCTCAACATCATGGAGCCAGTTCAAGAATATATGAAGACAGATGAAACTAAAGGCGCCTACAGACTGTGGGCTTTCAGCAGTCTTGTAAACTGCATGCCGCTGTTGACAAAAAGACCTCTGGACGACACACACAAGCAGCATTTCTGATGTCACAAATGACGTGAAGCCTATGAGCTGGTTCGAGTCACATAGGGTCATTTATGTAGCGTGCCTCAGTCTCCTCACGCCATATCTCAAGCACACCTCACCAGTTTTTTTTCTGTGTATTTAAGCTGATGAATTTCCCATCGTGACATTTAAGCATTGCTGCCTGCAGATTCAACCATTCCACCACCCCAACATCCACCGATAGGCTCCAGGAGGATATTTACTCATCACTTCACAATTTTTATCAAATTTTTGTCTTCTTTTTCCCTTAGTCTGTGTTTTGCCACAGCTCTCTTTTTTATCTTTTCTCTTTCTCTTCATCCACCACCATCACCAACCAGTTATAGCAGATGGTCGCCCCTCCCTGAGTCTGGTTCTCTGGGAGTTTTTACTTCCCACCATTGCACAGTGCTTGATCATAAGGGATCGCTTGAATGTTGGGGTTTTCTCCAGAATACCGCAGGATCTTTACCTTGGGGCGGCCGTTGCTGTGAATTGTTACACACCTGAACTGAATTGAATATTTGCACTAGATGGCAAACTCTAACTGCATCCTGCTGCTGTAATAAATCATGTGAGTTAGTAACTTTGTTTTCTTTTTTTGTTGCCTCCACTTATTCCACTTGGGTTTGTTTTTGTATTTTTTTTTTATTATGCCAATGTATTTTTGATTATTGTGCGCTTTCATGTCTCGCCCTATAGGTTGCTCAGTTGACCACAGTTGCACTACATGGACAAATGTGGGACACCTACACATCACACCTACACGAGCCGTTTAACCATGGAAACCTGTGCAATGAAGCTCTCAGGGGAAATTTGTTGTGCTGATGTTAATGCCAGAGGAGGTTTGTAACTAAAGAAAATAAGTCAACAGAGCATTGATGACTTTTACACACAATGTGTCACAGTGCTTACAGTTGACGGTGACATATCCATTAGAAGACATTTCACAAACTGACTTGTTGAAAAGGTGGCATCTTGTTCAATTACAACATTGAAATCCAGCGAGCTCTTTAGAACAACGCATTCTTTCACGAATGTTTGTAAAGGCAGACTGCATGGCTCTGTGTTTGATTTTATACACCTGAATTCAAAGATTAATAGGTGTGGCCCAGTACTTTTGTCCATATAGAGTATTTTTAGTTGCAACTACCAACTTTGAACCTCTCTCACAGTGCAACACTGGAGCACTGTAAGATATAATGATTCTCTCCTGTTGGTCAGTTTTTGTCTGGGAAAGTGCAAAATTGCTCAACTTAACACAGCATGAATCCACTACAAGGTCTCAAAGATCATTGGAGGAGCTCACCTTGCAAATGGATTGAAAAACTGTTTGCAAGTCTACAATACAAAGCTTCTCCTGTTTTTTTGTTTGTTTGTTTGTTTGTTTTGTTGCATTGACTAAATACACTAACTATTGATTTGATTTTGCTGCATTTTGCACAAAATAGTTCTGAATATTTGTACTAGAACTATTGCAGACCGTCTTCTAGAAAGTGAGTGTTATGGGTACATCGAATGACTGAGTATCAGCATGGAGGCCGAGTGATGAGTGAATGCAGAGCCACGGGGGCCAGGCAGAAAGGACAGCATCTTGATGCATCATGAGGGCTGAAGAAATCTGATAGCCATCATGTGACAGAGCCTGGTCACTCTCTTGCCTTTCCTGCACAGCTCTGGCTGCACACGGCCCATCATCTCCCCCTTCACTACTGCTCCCAGAGGCTTACCTCTAATTATTAATTCACCATGCTGCAAATAATTACAATCACACGATTGATTCAAGATGAGTATATGCAGTCACGGTGGTTTCTGTTGTATAACCTCTCCTACTGTCCTACTGCTGTAGTTATTTAGCCCACGAAAATGCTCTTACAATTAGGGTCAGTCACATTAGATTGAGTGGCGATTTTAATCCATTAGAGGCTGAATGGTATTGCTCAGACATGAAATTTGTTCAAAGAAAAATGCATTATGTAACGACTACAGATGACTTACCAGAATGGACAGTATGTGAACAAACATTGACATCTCATACTGATGTTTAAACACACAGGAAGGATCACACCATATAGGTAGGTAGGGAAAGTGTTTCTTTTAGTCACATCAGTTAAAAGCCTTAGTTTTTAAACAGAATTTAAACATTAGTTAAAATTAAACTGGAGTGGTGACCAGATCCTGACAGTGAACTTAGTTTTCCGGATAAGAACAGCAATTAGAAAGCATGTTTGGAAGATCTGATTGCAGCTAATGAAGACATGTTGCTGAAGTCTGCTTTGTGAAATGAAACTTATGTCAACGGAATAACAAAGAAAAGGCAACTGAAGGTCCAAGACGGTGCTGAGATGTGCAATGATGAGACTGACAAATGCAGTACAGAACTGCTGGTGATATGCAGAATGGAAATTCTACTGTTTTTATAAATGAAAAGGAAAAATGTCGAATGTTAAAAGAAAGGTGAAAAGTGCAGGTGTGCTTTTAGTCATCTTGTAATGGTTTATGAATGAGGTGAGCAGGGCTGTGTGTGTGTGTGTGTGTGTGTGTGTGTGTGTGTGTGTGTGTGTGTGTGTGTGTGTGTGTGTGTGTGTTTTTTTTAAATCCATGGCCAGCGGGCTTCAGTTTCAGTTGTTGTATTGCAAAAACCCCTAACCTAAGAATACTGTCTCCAACAGGTAATAAGCAGGCAAGTTAATTCACAGGCAGATTTATTATTTAATCAGCAATTATTGAAATCCATACTGAATGAATCCAAAAGGTAGGACATTTATTATGACTAATGTCTCAGTCACACTAGAGTGAAAATGAGGCAGCAAAGACCTTGCAACTAGGTAGTCTGATTATTGCATTTTTTTTTTGTTTTATTTTTTTTTTTTTGCATTTGGTTATGAGTTGAAAGAAATCTACAGTCACAGGTTGCAAGTAGTTGCAGTAACAAACTGGTTGAGTGTGTAGCACCCTCAACCTCTTGGTGACCACTTACAAGGTGATTGTGCAGATGTGGTAAGAAGCCCATCTCCAAACAATCACAGTCCGACTCAGACTGACTCAAATTGCCAAAGGTTTGCAAATAACTGCTATCTAATTAATAAACGCAGACAGGCCAACTCCAATTCCTATATTAAAGTAAAGTACGCCAACTAGATCACTATTTATGGAGGAGTTTCTGAATTTTGGATTCAAATCTATGAGTTTCAGGCCATTCTTGTGAATTTCTGTGTATGTAGACAGCAACAGAATTGCCATTTTAATCGAATGATTACAGTTAACCATTATCACAAAGAGACTGCATGCAGTTCAATTGCAAGGTGATGACAGACTAAATGCAGACTGACTCTGTCCTATTACCATTTTATTGAAGTCTTAGTGCACCAAAGTTGCTTTGAAGATGCCAACTGAGTGCGAGTTGTCCCTGTCTGTGAAGAAACCATTTTAAAGTTCATTGCACACATTTGCAATCATTTTGGTCATGCTACAGTCTCCCACCAGTTTTCCCTTGTGTGACTGTAATATAAGCAGAACTATCTGGGAAGTGGCACCTGTGACGTGAAACTGCAACTATTTCATTTAGTGTTTCTAATAGGATCACACAGAAATTCACATGTAATTCTTCTTGATGAACACTTATCAGCCGCAGCATTAAAACCACTGATAGGTGGTGTGGATGACCTTGCGTTGTGTATATCACATTTTTTCCCAATGTAATGTTCCACTGGGAACCACTGGGTCCAGGTAGCACCAGTCACAGCATGTTTGTAGACCACTCCAGCCTCCTGAAACAGGACAGACTGCCCCACAAGTCCCAAAGATTCCGCAGGAGTGGGTTGGGAAAGACACGAGAACGACGAGGACTTCACCCAACTTTCTGGAGCCCAGTCCAGTCGAGCATTTGTACCCTGTGCTGGAACAGTGCTTATGTGTTCTGACCAAAAGGCATCTGTTTTGCTGACTGAAAGCTTGCTTACTGCTCACAAAAAAAAGTTACTAGTAAGTAAGCAACTTACTGGAATCAAGATAAAGAATTTTCTTCCCCTGTTTTTATAGTCATATCTGAAACCTCAGAAATGAAACAGAAGCTAATCTCTAAATATAAAGCAGTGATCAAACCTTTGAGTATGTCATTTTTCACTTCTGCCTTCAGAGTAATTGTCATATTTATATAGAAAAGTCCAGTCTAAAACGAAACTGAGGTGTTCTCGAGTAAGAGATTCTTAAAAACCATCAGCCCTTAAAGCCAGTTGCCCAATCATGTGATTACCACAGAGGTGGTGAATAATCTGAGATGACTGCAATTTCCAAGAAGTTATGAATAACACCATTTGGTACAGACTGGATTTTCTTAAGTCAATTTGACCGACAGGTGATGATGCAATAAGTTTAAAAGCTTTCTTTCCTAAATGAAGGTATATATAAGAAAATGCCCTCATCTGTCAGGCTGGCATTGACACAGTCATGGATATTATTTGGAGCTGTGCTCATGTTTTTATGTTACTTCTACCATAAATATTTAAAAAAAACACATCCACATTCATACAGCAAAGACTCTTGAAATAAGGAAGTGTTTTATTTGGAAGAAGATGAGAATTTTATATTTAGCTCGGTAAAAACTAATTTGAATTGAAGGCATGTGATTCACATCTTATACAGTATTTTCCTGAATACTTTGGACCACAACATCATTGTGGTTGATGCACTACACATGACTGAAATTAAGTCTGAAAGCTCAAACTGCCTTTTAGCTGCTCCGGCTTCAGATACAGAGAAAGCGAGTGAGTGAAGTAGATACCTTATGGAGAAATATTAGAGATTATTACATTAGCCACAAAATGACCTGCAAACTTTAATCTTTGACAAATGTTACATGTTTATATAGCAGACATAAGCGGAGAGGCTTAAGTGGAGGGACCAGTGGCGCGTTTGATGTATTTCTACCCCCTTTGTGAGCCAGAAAATACCCGTCTACAAAACTGACATTGATTTTAAACTCAAATGCACTCTTGTGAGGTGTCATGGCAGTGTGCTGATAGACAGATAGCCTTACAAAGTATACAAAGCAGCTTTTGTGGTAATTCCTGCTACAGTAGGTGTCTCCAAAACCACATATTGGCTATTTATAAGTGAAGAGAGTTCAAACACAAAAGCCTCGCTCAACGTCACCTTCTTGAAAGAAATGAGAGAAGGCTGTAATATTCAGACACTTTTGTTTCATGTCCCTCTAAATCCACACCCGAACCTCTTGATCTAAATAACGCTACCCTTTGTCAGCAAAAGCCACTACTGCATGTTCGTGAGGACGCAAATCAGTCACATGACATTCATGCAGGTCAAGTCCCATTTATCGGTTTGTTCTTACTGGATGTGACGACAGTGAACTCTTTTTTTATAGTTTCTTAGTTTTCCTTATTTGTTATTTTGGATACTTCAGGTCATTTTATATTAGTTTTATGTTCATCAAGTTATTGCATAATATCGTCTGTTTATTGTTTATTTTGCTTTTGTTTAGCAATGAAGTGCGCCTGTCATTTTGTGTGGTTGCATGCAGTTGTGCTGTGCGGTTACTGCTGATCAGTTTGTGCAGTTTTTTCATTCTGAACTCTGATTTCATCATTTGTAATGTTTCCAATTGTGCCTTTAGTGGTTTTGCAACAGTTTCCAATGTGGACTTGTAGGTGTCTGCACAAGGACAAGCAAGGACACCGAAGCTTTAGCTGCACGAGGCAATCACAGTTGTTAAGAATGAATTGTCTCAAGTTACATTTACAAAAAACAAGACATTTCACTCAGTGACTGATAACCTGTTGGTAACTGTCTTTTTTAAGTTACAATAATATATTGTGAAAGATGCTGCAGCCTTTCTATCATCGTTGCCAGCTTGATATACTTGAGTGGCTCCAGTGTGGAAATTATGACCCAGATAACCAGGATTTCTTATCACAGAAAATAAGAAAAAGACACTAAAATGGGCCTTGTGAAAAAAGTAATCATTTACAGGCAGCGCTGCTGACAAATTAGCTTGGAGCAGCACGAGCAGTTACATAACCCACTCTTAATTTTTCTTTTGTGTACGTTATTTAATTGTACTGCTGGGTTTGTGTGTTCTCATTTGTCCCAGTGGCATTCTGTTTAGGTCTCCTACCAAGAAGCAGAGCAGGGGCTGAGAGGAGTCTTAAATCAGTGCTGCTCGAGCTTCTGGAAAGGGTGCTGGAGATGTTACCAGTCTGGGAAGGTTTCCAGGAAATCTTACATCTAACAGCTAATACACAGCAAGATAAAATGGAACTGGTTACTGTGGCTATGACAATCTAAATCTCTCAAAAATCCTTGTGGGGAAACAAACAAATAAAAAAGGCTGGATTTTTTAACCATACTGCATTTGTTGTGTAGATAATTGCTGTCACTTTGCTTCCACGGGTAAAAAAAAACAAACATAGATTGACTCTAATTGATAGATTATTCACTGTTGCGAGTATTATCATGTGAAGCAGGGCACGCTGGGCAGAAATCTAGCTAGATGAAGTAGGATGAAAGCACAGAGTGTGTTTATAGAGAGCTGCGACGTGTAATAGGACAGAAAGAATTGGTAAATAATATCTGGGTTATCTGAACGCTGCACTGAATGATTTTCATGTTTCAGTTCATTGACTGGCTGTGCTGCAACACAACGCTGCAGAATGAGCGACATAAAGCAGACAGTGAGTTTCATGCTTTGAGCTGCAAACTGATGCTAGCTGCTAATACAGATTCTGTAGATTATGGTGGTCCATGTGATGCTTTCAGATAAACATGCCATGTGTCTTGTCGATCGTGATAACTGAAAGGCACTCTGTTGGTTTGCATATCTCACAGGAATTAAATAAACAAAGTTTTCCAACCTAGAAGGCCCGGTTCTATGTGATGAGTCAGAGCTTTGTGGTCGCCCCACTTTACGTCACATTCACAGCTCTATTCAGCAGTTTGCACCTCTTTAGATTTAACCATATGGCTTAACCTTCATTTTTTTCTAATAACACACTAATAATCCTCACTTCTTATACATCAGCGTTCTTGAGAGGAGATTGGATTATAGTGAAAACTAAAGAAGCAGTAAGCCTTGTCATCCAGGCTGAGAGCTGATAGATAGTTAACAACATATATACACTGAAGAGGCATTTGAATGGGCTGTCAAAGAATAACTAGTCTAGTCTGCAGCCATGTGTCTGAGAAGCATCTGAGGAGAGGCATTCTGAGAACCTGTAATGACCGCACAGTTGCTTCAAAAACACGTGTCAGGAGACCAACCATTGGCTGGTGGTTGCAGTTAAGTGAACTCAAAATCACCAACATCACTTATGTTCCCTCTGTAAACACTCTTGAAACACTGTGGATCAAAAATGGCCTTAAATGCTCTTTTAAAAAAAAGTTCCATATCTGAGTCTGGTCATTGTAAACTCTTAATTTAGCCCTCAAAATTGTTTCTTTAACATTTCACGTTCTTACTTTCCATCACGTCCTCACCGCAGACCTCTGAGGAAGATGCCTGCGTAGTATACACATGTGAGGACACAACTCATTCATTACTGAAAACAATGATGGGCAGTGTTCTCCTCTCTCCACTCCCCCAAAACAGTGGGCTATTTAGAGGGTGGAGACAGGGTGGGGGTGAGGTCGCTGTATGATAGATGCTTTTCCGTGATAATACTCTGTTTAATGTTCCTCATCTCAGCGGCTGTGTTCCCCCTTCTCTAATCCAGCGGGTCACACTGAATCACAAGGCCAGCCAGCGATGACAATGGCATGTTTGTGCACAGGCTGAGCCTGTACGCTGTGTGATGTGAAGGGATAAGATGGCACAAGGTGGACACTAGAGGCTCGCGTGCACGTGCTGCTGTATAAAAGCAAACGGGGGCGCGCATGCATGCCTTTGGATACAGTAGGCATTCTTCGGCTTTTGAACCGTATTAGGTAGATCAAATGCAGGTTGGTGCTATGAACACTGTAATCTGCATTCAAACACTCACTACAGCACAGCATTCATTTGGGTCATGACAGATAAGATAAACGCCTTCTCTAACAGAAGGAAATTGCGGGTAACAGACACTTTCAGGCTTCTACAACCCACAGGCATTATCTGCTGTTAGTGATTTGATAACGGGAACAGGAAAAAGAGAAACATCTTACACTGCAGCAGATGCAACACTTTAATTGCCATTAACCCACCCAATGAGCTCTGTAGAATTAAAGCACAAAGGACAATGACAAATGAAAAGGGAAAAAAGTGCTACTTAAACTATTAGGCGCAAACTATCTTTGATGTTACAGTGGGTTTCTGGTGCGGAAGTCTTGGAGATGACGATGAAGTATGTTTTTCAATAAATGAGTTCAATTAGACGAGAATAGTTTAACTGTATGTTGTGTGTTTACATGAAGAAAGAGCCTAGAGCATCGGCTATGTGAAAGTGCCGAACTTTATGGAAACAGCAAGGAGCAAGAAGAAGTCACCGAGATACACCACCAGCCTCACGTCATTTTCAGATGTTTTCTTGGAAAAGGCGACCTGCACGCCCTCATCAAAACAAAGAAAAGTGGCTGTGATCCAGAAAGCCTGAACTAAGAGTACAGACTGTAAAGCTTGCCTCTCCTTTTCTCTCTCTCTCTCTATATATGTGGCATATATCAGCTTTCACTTCTTCCACTGAAGATCAACATCCCTCAGCAGTCGGTTGTAGGCCGTAGCCCTCGCTCACCACCACCCTCTCTCTCCACCACCTCCTTGTTGTCATATGACCACTGTTATGTGTGTGCAGTGGAACACAAAGTTGCTCTGTTAGTCCCCTCTGCTGTGCCCTCTCATCACTCAGATTTGAGTGCTGGAAGCAAGGCCCTCTTGCTGGCCTGCCTCAGGAAAACAGACAGTCCCCTGTATGCGACTACCAGCAAAGATTAGAAAGGAGGGCAACGAGAGAGAGAGAGAGAGAGAAGGATGAATTGAGCTGGTGTGGTTTTATATAACACCAAAGATAATCTAATCCTTACTCATTCACTGAACCCCACCCTAAGATTTTGTTCGATTCCTCTGACAGCTTTCCCTCATTGATGCTTTACTGTGAAGTCGATTATTAGCCCTTTCTACAATCAGCGGCTGCCTGTTGAAAATGAGCTGCCAAAGCATGTCTTACAGCTGTTTGTGTGGAGATGACACTTTGTTCCAGTACCTGGCTAGGATTAAAGACCCAAAACAAACACAAATGCTGAGCCAGCTGAACAGAGCGGTGCCCCGCCTGAACATAGCGGCAAAGCAGCTCAAACACACATACACACACACACATACCTTAGGGACACGCATTTCCTTAGTGTTTATTTAACCGTGCCTGCATAAAGATTGGGTTTCATGTTCACTCTCACAACTACCAAGACAAACGCTGTAAGAGTTGTGTGATAATTCTGCTGGTCCCCCTCCAGGAAATAAATGACACCTTAGATTAATCATTTTATTAAGTAGGCTGCTGAGGGAGCTACGCTCAGGCCCCCTTGGTACTTAACTGTAATAGAGCTGAGTTTAATTGTCCAAGCTGGTGGTGTGCTCACCTACAAGGTTAAAAAGATTGCTAAAAGTGCACCGGACGGTGATGCTGGCCTGCTCGGTGTTGCGAGTGACTACCTCAACAGCCGCTGTCACTTTAAAACCAACTGTGTCCCTGCTGTCCCCTGCCATTATGTCACCCAGTGGAATGGATGTAGCAAGTAACAAAAGAGGTGGAAGGAGGTCAACTCAGCATAGGGTTTGCTACACTATTGCTCTTATTTGAATATGAAAAGCAGTGCAGTGTAACCGCACACTGCCACGTTTTTTTATATATATATATATATATATATATATATATATATATATATATATATATATATATATATATATACATACATATAAGATGCTAGCAGGCAAGGCATACATGGAACGCCATAACCAAGTGGCCGGCATAGTGTACAGGAACATCTGTACCGAGTATAACCTGGAAGTCCCGAGGTCAAAATGGGAGATGCCCCCAAGGGTGGTGGAGAATGACCGAGCTAAGATCCTGTGGGACTTCCAGATACAGACGCACAAAATGGTGGTGGCTAACCAACCGGACATAGTGGTGGTAGACAAACAGAAGAAGGCGGCCGTAGTGATCGATGTAGCGGTTCCGAATGACAGCAATATCAGGAAGAAGGAACACGAGAAGCTGGAGAAATACCAAGGGCTCAGAGAAGAGCTCGAGAGGATGTGGAGGGTGAAGGTAACGGTGGTCCCCGTGGTAATCGGAGCACTAGGTGCGGTGACTCCCAAGCTAGGCGAGTGGCTCCAGCAGATCCCGGGAACAACATCGGAGATCTCTGTCCAGAAGAACGCAGTCCTGGGAACAGCTAAGATACTGCGCAGGACCCTCAAGCTCCCAGGCCTCTGGTAGAGGACCCGAGCTTGAAGGATAAACCGCCCACAGGGGCGTGCTGGGTAAAAAATATATGTATACATATATATATATAGGTTTATATATATATATATATATACACTTGTTTTCTCCGACCTCACGTCCAAATGATCGGCATGAGGGTATCGTGACATTTTTAAGTGTGCGCGCGCATGTGCATGTGTGTGTGTGTGTGTGTGTGTTTGTGTCTGAAACTTGAAGGCCCATTATGTAAGCATGTGATTAACCTTTATACTTCACACTGGACCTTGTCATCCCTCATTTTAAAGCCAAGGTCATCGGTGACCTCTGACATTTGTAACATGTTGCAGGGAGAAGTGGAAAAAACAAACAAACTGCACAGCTGAAATGAAATGAGATGAATCTGTATTTAGAGCAGCGCACGTTGCTGACTGGAGCTGAAACATGCGAGATATAGGGAGAATGCAGGGAGAATGCAAAACGTTCACTGTTTTGCACCAAATCCTGGTTCAGGCTGCAATGTTACAGCCCACAGTTTCTTTCTTTCACCCAAGACAGGCATCTTCTCTTGAGATAGCATCACGATGCATCTGCAGGTTTTTGTTACAAGCTCTAAACAACAGGTCAGATCCCTTGAAGTCAAACATATGTGGGCAAAATGACTAATATCAATACCTTTTGTTTTACATTGATTTCAGTCATATCCTACTTGAAGATTGCATGTGATTTACAAACAGAACGTTCATCGAAAAAGTGCTAAAAGTCTGGCCTTGTCTGAAAATGCAAAGCATTTAGTTTCGTAGGAACACTAGATTGAATTTCCTGCTGCCCCTAATGGGTTTATCTGCATTTGTAGATGCTGTACGACAGTATTTCCTTCCACTTATTTTAATCAATCTACCATTTCTGAGCCATCCTGAGATCACTGGTCCTCAAGAAAGAAGAAGAAAGAAGGCGTGGTGGAATTTCCACCATCTTTGCCTTGCTTCACAGATGTCTCAGGGCCTCACTGGCGCTGCTGCTTTTGCTGGTGGAACTATCACAGACACATCCATCACTTTGTCTTCGCCCAGAACGAGCGCTGGCTTTCTACCACCGTGACATTAACACAGTCTTTTGGTCCCACTCATCCGTCCATTCTGTTCGAAATCTTGCCTTTCCTTCTTTCCCTCTCTTGCTCGATGCTGCATCAACCTCCGCCCCTCTGCCACATCTGCCTCCCTATCGTTAAATCCCTGGCCCCTCAACCCCTCCCTGCTTTGCTTTCTCTTTTTCTCTCTCGAGCATGTAACACAAACACACATACAATATACACAAATACACATGCTCTCCTGATGCTACACAAAAAATTCCAACTGCCACTTACAATAAATAAATAAATAAAAATACAGTAATGCTCTGTTGGAAATGTGAAATGTTGAGACAGAAAATGTTAGAAATTGCCCTGCTTTGCCTGCTGAGTAATGAACATGCTCTGCTTTCTGCCTCTTTCCCTCTTCTCACCGTCAGGATTTAAAATCATGAGGCAGACACAGACAGCTGGACAGAAAACAAACCAAATAAATCCCTGTTCAACATCCAGATTATTAATTGATGTAAATTTACCTCATGGGACAGCAAGCTCCACACTGGCAAATCCTACAATGTTCCCATGCCAGTGTCGGGCCACATTTTGCCTTCCTATCCCACTGTCTGCAGAACCAAGCTCCACAGGAATGGTACACCTCCCACTCCCACACTGCACGTTCACATTCAGTGTCTCGTAAAGCCAGTTGTAAGCACCGAACACCTGATCGTGTGTGTGTGTGTGATGGCGGTTTCGCTCATTTCCCCTCTTTCTGTTACACCTTATGGCCTGGACAGAGCATAGAGACATTCATACAAACATACAGCCTCGCACACGCACACACATTTAATCCATCCTCCACTTGCCCTATATACAGTAATTAAATTAATTTATCTGCACGCAGATAAAAGCATTCTATAAGAATTGAGGATGCTCTGGAGAGATGATGAGTCAAATTGCAAGCACAGATAGCAGCGTCCGCTGGCACAGAGCTAACAGGGTGGAGGAGGGGACTGGACAGGCTGCTTGCTTGCTTTGGTGCATTTTATGGGAAAATACAGGCTGCCTCAGCAGCAGAACGGCTTCAGTGAAATATCATCTTCCTGTCTCAAAGCAAGCCAAAATAGCGAAATAGGAAGCGTTGTGAGAGTGGCGAGGCTTACCGTGTTCACAAGCCAGCATCCATTTACAAAGGATACTGCAGACAAGCCCTTGCAGGGTGAGAAAGGCTCTGTACAAGCCACCTTTAGTCCTGCTGCTCCATCTTCATGCCTTCCTCATGTTCACAGGGTGAAACATTCACATATACATCTCTCTCTTCCCGCGGCCCTCTTTCTCTCTCTCTCTCTCGCTCTCATTAACGTCTGTGTTCTATATCCTCTCTTGTTTGCTTCAAGGCAGTTGAGACACTGCAGCGATGGGGGTGGAGGGTGTGTATATGCGTGTGTTTGAGTGTGTCAGAGACGGAGAGGCAGCGAGAGGGAGCGCAGGGCAGAAATGGAGGGAGGAGTCAGCAGGGATAGAGAGAGAAGGGGGAAATGGTCAGGATTAAATCATGAGAGTAACAGAGAGAGAGAGCGAGAGAGAGAGAGAAAGAGAGAGAAAGCAGGCTTTGATGGGGGAGCCACAGCATCCTTGCTTTATGCTAGAAAAACACACATTGGTATTTAAGCAATCCTGAAGGTTAGATTATAAGTATATATGGCAAGTAGATCTGCCCCTTAAAGAGCTGTCTCCTTGTTGACAGTGCAGCAGCAGGATTGGTTGTGATTTCATTGATGACTGAAAAAAAACATACAAGATAGGGAGAGAGGGAGGTGGAGGAGGGAACGGGACAGAAGAAGAGAGGAAGGGAGGGGAGAAATGACGACAAAGGAATGGGAGGGGGATTGGACGATGGTGTAATGTGCTGTTTCCGTGCCAACTGTTTCTGTGACAGTGTGACCACTTCCTTTAATGCTATTGGCTATAACAAAGAACTGATAGAGGCTTGGGCAAATGAGGCAGCGTGTCATGCGGGGTGTGAATGGGTTGTTCTTTTCCTGTGTTTCTTCCTCTTTTCGTTTATCTCTGAGAACGACAATAAAACAAATGTGTTTGACTAGACTGCGGCCACGGAGAACACACGCAAGTCTACCCCTAGAGACGTAACGATTGCACCGCTGGAGTGTGATTGCTTTGTCATTACGAATGCCGCTAGTGTGTGAAGAGACTCCCCTTATATTACTAACGCACAGATTCACACAGACACGCACACACCCAAATCAGACCGATCAACAAGAAAGAAATCCCCCAGATCAGGTTGCTCAGGGTGTGTAGTGTAATGCAATTGCCTGGACACCAACCCTGGTGTCATGAACAATGAGATAATTAATCGGCTATAGGCCAGAGCAAGAGCACATCTGGTGCGGGTGAACAACTTTGCCTCTCGCCAACCTTTCATCGGGGCCTTTTAATCCAGGCCGGCAGGCACGTGTTGTGCTGCTCCCATTCTTTCTCTCTGTCACTTTCCCCCTCGTCTCTCCTTATCCTTATTACCCCATTCAACGTCTACCAATATTTACTTTAAACACCCTGCTCCTTCCTCTTTAGCAGCTGTCAGGTTACGGCAGAAATCTTCCAAATCTCGGTTTCTGTGCAGAGGGAACTGTTTTCTGATAGATGAGTGACTGAAACTAAAAACATGGGTATAATAGCACACTCTAAGTCAGGTACACACAACCACAAGCGCCCACAGTGGGGAGCCCCTATCCGTATCATCGATTCAACAGGACAAGACTGCATTGAGGCTTCACTGGTGCACAGAGGACGGCACAGACACAACCTGCCTGTTCAGATAAGACGTTTTGGCTTTATACTCAGTCAGTGTTTTCACTTAGGCTTAGTAGCTGTTGTTGACATTTCACCTTCAAATGTCAAGCCAGTGATGACATACCTGTTGAAGAAGAGGAGATAAAGCTCCAGGTGTGACGGAAACATTTGCGTCAGGCATGTTTTGATGTATATGAATACAAAAACGTTCACACTCACACACACACACACAAATGATATGCACCGTTGCCACCATTTTTTCCCTCTGGTTCACATAACATCTTGACTCGTTTAAGTAAACACCTCGCTGATCTTATTTTGGTCTCCCCTTGTTGTACAAGCCGCTGTGCACTGAAGAGCACCAGTGTTTGGCGGCACACAGTCTCATACTGTGTTTTTTCATAACTGTTAACAACCAAGCCTCACGATTAACACACTGCTGTTCAGGCTACATTAAGTCTGGAGATAATCGTTTGGATGTAATGTTCATATAATTAAATGATAATGGCTTTCATCCTATATTTTCTTAATTAAAAAAAAAAGAATAAAAAAATATCACTGCTTTCATCTTTTTACTGCTTTTAGACTCAAAACCGTTCTTTTTCTTCTTAAAGGGAGCGTGTTTTGCTTTTCCATTTATATCGTCACAGTGGTGGACTGTCATACTAAACATGGCAAAAGGTTTAAAATAAAGAGGTTAAAAGGCTATTAGCCAAAAAGTTCAGACTGCTCTAGACTCTATAGCAGCGGTCCCCAACCTTTTTTGCGCCACAGACCGGTTTATGTCCAACAATATTTTCACAGACCGGCCTTTAAGGTGTCGCGGATAAAAACAACAAAATAAAACCAGTACCAAAAAAAAGAAAATGTATTCATAACACATGGGAAAAGACCAAGTTAACGATTAAAAAACAACGATAAAAAACCTGAAAACCATCAATTTCACACCCGAGCTTCAACTCTCGCGGCCCGGTACCAAACGACTCCGGTCCGCAGCCCAGGGGTTGGGGACTGCTGTTCTATATGGTCGTCTCGGGCACATGGCTGACATGTGGCACACGGGAGGGTGGCCTTTAGGGGAGAGCAGGTCAAACAGCTTGTTTCAGACACCAGATGAAGAGCCACTATAAAATAAATGAGGATTTATTTTTGAACCGTGAATCATCAAAAGTTAACAGTAATAACAAATAAAAAATAGGGAGCTGCTATGGAGCATAAGGGCTTCACTTTAAGTAAGATTTAACATGCCCATGGAGATATTTCTGCAACAGCTAGTGTGTGCATGGCTACTGCAGAGTACAAGATCTTAAAAAGAAAGAGCATCTTAAAAGGAAATAGTTCACTTAAAGTAGTATGTAGCACTAATAGTGGCCCAAAATAAAAATATAAGTGAACTTAACAGATGAGTGATGGTCAAAAAGTGTTAAAAACGAAGAAAATTGCCACCCTGAAATATAGGAAGCTGAATCATACTGCTAAGAGAAAATGGTTAAAAAATAGTTCAAACTGACACATTTAATCTTTGATGAAGTTAGGTAAGTCCAGTAAGGCTAAACTTGCTATAATGTCTTTTAAATCCTAAAAATAAGTTTTGCAGAAAGATCCTTTTATATTTTTATGTTTGCTTTATTATTACTGTGTACAATCATTGGTTTTATGTTTTATAAAACTTCAGCATTCCTCCATCCCTTTCACTCTCCATATTCCTTTTTGTCTCTCCCAGATTGTCTCTGTGCCTCTCACAGCTTCCTGTCTCCCTAATCCTTAATCCTGTGGAAATCGGTCAGGCAGAATGAGCCAGCTTTGATCAGGCTCTCATATCAGGCGTGCTAACAGTGTAAGCGCACCCGGATCCCACAGAACCCCGGAGCCCAGGGGGAGAACTTCAAACAGGCGTTCACCCCTGACTCTGCCTGAGAGGAAGGTGAAAGCGAGGCAGCAGAGATCCTGTCTCGAGAGACTGTGAAAGAAGCTGTCTCTTTCTATAAATTTAGCAAACATTTACATACGGACGTGTCACCATCCAGCTGTAATGACACACTTTCTTTCCTGTGTGAACTAAACTTGCTGTGGGAACAGAGATCAGTACAGGGTGTAAAGCAGAGATGTAAAAGTCGCTTTTGTGAGCAGTGTCTCTGACACCAAGCATAGAGTCTGTGTCACTGGTGTTCCTGTGTTGTGATTTATGGCTGAGGATTGTAATACTTATCCTCAGCCTTATCATAAAACGACTAATGGACAACCTTTTAAGCTTAGGCTTCTTTAAATGGTTGTACAGAGCACCAACAAAAAGTCCAAAACAAACATGGCACATATGCCATATTCATTTGGTAATTCGGAATGAATCCCATGAGGTACACAAGTTATGAAAATGACATCATCCTTTCAATCATTCATTCTCTTCAGACTTTGTGCACAGGGGCAGGTATTCTAAGTGGAGAGGTTATCGTACATTGCTAGATAGTGATCACATAAAAAAAAAAAATGAATCACAGAGGCCAGCCTTGTAAAACCAACAGACAGGGTACATAAAGGATTTCCTTTCTCACAACCACATGACCTGGAGGTTTGTGCTCTCTGCAGATGTACAACAATACTGACAGTGTACTCAGACTCTCTGTTTAATCAGTTCAGAAGTATAATCAGGTGCTTTAAATCAGCCAGAGAAATGAAGCATTTAGCAGGGCCAGCGTGAGCGCAAGATGTGCACCATCTGATCTGTGATATGTGACTACCTGCTGCTGTAATAATTTTTCCTCCTTTTCTCCTTTTGAAAACATCACTTTTGGCAATACTGGACTTTAAAAACTTAGTTTCAGCAAACATGGCCTATATAAACTGAATTTTATCTGATAATAACAGCAAATAACAAACAATGAGAAAAAATAGAAAGCCCTGCATTTACATGATCTTCCAAGTGTTGCGCTCTGGTGTGGCATCTAGCTTGGTTTTACTGTAAATGCTGACACCTAGTGGCCAAGCATGTACATAACATTTAAGAGGAAACAGTTTGGATGTACCAGCTGTGGTGAGCCCTGGTGAATAAGGGAGCAGCTGAAAGTTTCTTCTCCTTCTTTTTGTTTCACCACATAATTATATATCCAAAAGCATTGTCATAGATGCAACTTCACCTGCAACCTCAATCAGGTACAAATGTTTTCAATTAAAAACATTAAAATATACACATGCAGCCTATTATCATTGTTGTAGTGTGTGTTTCTCTCTGTGTGAAGACATATTATGACAATGTAATCCATCATATTTATTGTGTGAAAAAGTCCATTGTCGCTGATAAGTAATTCTGGTTCAGCTATATTTTGGTACTTTTCCACTATTTTTAAACCTTGCCCAAGGTCCTCATTTCATTTTTTGCAATATTTATCTATAGACATAAAAACACACATTAGACAAGATGTGTCACCTCTGAGCTCATGTGTGCTAATTACGGGAAACGGTTCAATATTTGTAATTATGTACTTTATAATTTCTTTTAACAAAGTTAGCTTTTACCAAATACATAATTCCCATTTTTATGTCATTTGTAGGCATAATTTGCACTTCTTGTTTCATATTTTCACATTTCATTATATCTGGAAGATTTTTCTTGTGGTGTTTGATTAAGTGCTGTTATTCTTAAGCTTCTGACCAAATAAAATTATTTTAGGGAGAAACTGGTATTTTAATGACTTTCAAACACCACTTCAACCATCTGTTTCACCCAAAAGATCTCCCCATTTTATCCTCATTCTACCCGTTGTTTAGAAAAGATTAACTTAAGATTCCTACATAGTATTCATTTTTTTAATTAAACATTCTGCATGTGCTTTCTGTTTACTTTTGGGATAATTCTGCAAGGCCAAACGCGCTCATGCACCAGTGGATGCACTGATGGACATTTGCCTATAGACACTTTGACATGTGGATTGAAAGAACCAGGGATTGAACCTGTGACCTTCTGTCTGGAGCTACGGGGACAAACTTTTTATGTAAACATTGAAGTGCTTCATCGTGTATGCACACCACTGGGCTATGGTGCATTTCTACATATGCCCGATGTATCTGCCATTCCCCTGTTGGTGTTCTTCCTTCGTTATTGGAATAATGTTGGTCCAGGATCAAAATTGCAGCTACTCAATCACACTGTTGTGACGTCATAGCTTTATAATGTGTGGAGGGGGGCGGAGAAAGAAAAATGACTTTTTTATAAATTAACCTGTCTTTTAGAACAAACAGTAAGCACTTTTTTGTGTTTTTCCTTTATTAATTTATACAATATAATAAACATATTATCCAGTTAGATTTGCCGTTAGCTAAATTTAGGTCGCGTTCGTCTGCTAACTTCTTGGCTAATGCTAACTGACTGCTCAGACAACACCAACGCAGGGATATCAGTTCAGGCCATGTAACCACTGACATTAGTCAATTGTAATCCCACAATCAAATGTTAGACTGCATAATCAGCTCATAGATCCATATGTTCATGTCCACCTGTCACCGTGTGGACAAAAATTTTCATTACTACTTGGCAGCTTTTTAAAATGTTTTTTAAAGGCTAAGAAACGTCAAAGATAACAGGATTATGTCTTGGAGTAGCACTTTTTTCAGTAGGTTTTTTTCTTTTAGATATTTTATCACTTATTCATCTGTTACTTTTGGCTCTGTATCTTTGAGCTAAGACACACATCCTTTAATGAGCTTTTCTTTGTTCAAGAAATATGTTTGTTTCAAAAAACATTTAATGGTTTTCATATTTTTGTGATTTATTCTTGGATGTTACTGCATGCAGGACCAGAAGCTTTCATTACTAATGTGCTAAACAAGTTCTTAAGTCACACTTGTTGGCTGAGGTGGTTAGGAGCTGTGCTTAGTGTTCCCACAGTGCAGCTCATAACTGATCTCAGAGTAGTGACAACTTGTCTTGCACGCTAATCTCCTGTCAGAAAACAAATAGATTTCACAAGCACATGGCTTGCCTGCCCTGAGGGAACGCAACTGATTGAGACCATTTCTACGTTTTTAGCTAATATCTTGGGAATCATCTTGAGGTGTAATCTCACCCCAACCAGTCGCAGTAGATGGCTGCCCCTCCCTGAGCCTGGTTCTGCCGGAGGTTTCTTCCTGTTAAAAGGAAGTTTTTCCTTCCCACTGAAAGGAAGTGGGGAGTGCTTGCTCATAGGGGGTCATATGATTGTTGGGTTTTCTCTGAATCTATTATTGTACGATCTACCGTAAATATAAAGTGCCTTGAGGCGACTGTTGTTGTGATTTGACGCTATATAAATCAACAGTTTGCCCCAAAGAGATATAATCAACACTAAATGGTTTCAGTTCCTCCATTGGATGGACTTTAAAATACAGTATGTTCAATATTTCTCTCTATTACTGTCCGCACATAGAGATGTTTGCTTTTCAATTGTATGATCAACATGTTCATGTGTCTTTGCTCTAGATATTATTTTTACAAAATCGTAGAGAAAGTTTATTTAAACATCAGTTAATTAAGAGCATTAAGAGCATTATTTGATGTAAGCACATGGGTCTAAAATGAATAACCTGCCAACTGTGTTACAGCCATGTAACTGACAATGTACCTGTCACAGACTGGGCCTCTGACCCAGCGCTCTGAGTTTATTTTTGTATTCTTCTCATGTTAGCGTTGTGATCGTGTGTTATTCCTATTTAGTTTAGGTTAAAGGCAGCCATTATTTATTGTTTCCTTGTGTTGTGTTTTAGGTCTGTGAGCTTAGTGTTGCCATGTCTACTTTCTTGTTTTATTTTGAAGTAAATCGTGTGTTCTGGGTTCCTGTGGTTACTTTTTCTCTCCCGTGTTGCCATTATGTTTGATTCTAGTCAGCTGTGTCCCCGTGTGTCTCCACTTCCCCTGATCACCTCATGTGTGTATTTAAGTCCTCAGTCTTCCTGTGTTCAGCATTGCGTCGTCTGTTAGCTCTCAATCAATCAATCAATCACTCTTTATTTATAAAGCACTTTTCATACAGAACAAATGTAGCACAAAGTGCTTTACATAGTTAAAAGCAGCCCACCCCACCCTCCAACTCACTCCCCACACTCTCAATACACATATATCCCCCCACCCCCACCCACACACACATACACACACGCGCACACTTAAAGAGTAAAAATTGGGCTGGGTTCGCATGAGCCAAGTGAGGAAACATTATAACAGAGAGCCGTCTGCACCGGGAGCCGGTCACAGACCGCAGCCTCCGGGCTGGGCACACAGCAGGAGGGAGGCCAAGGAGCCCCCCAACCAGGCTGAGAGGACCCCAGAGACCCAGCAGCCACGGTCAATAACAGCCCCGGTGCAGAGAGCGCCCTCCGAGGAAACACTGGAGATATGACGCAATACGATATATACAGGGTAAAATGATAAAATAAATAAGAACAGGATACAATATAAATATAAATAGAGTAAGAAGATTAAAAAATGAATAAGAATAAAATCAAAAAATATTAGGTAAATCCTAAATTAATAATAGAATAACAGGATAGAATAAATAAGCATAAAAAATAAATAAACGCTAAGTAAAAGCTAAATTAAAAAGGTGGGTCTTGAGCCTGTTCTTAAAAACATGTACGTTCTCTGCGGCCCTGAGCTCCTCCGGCAGGCTGTTCCACAGACGAGGACCATACCACTGAAAAGCTGCCTCTCCGTGAGTATGTGTCCTGACTTTAGGGACAATCAAAAGGCCAGTACCAGAGGACCTCAGGGTCCGCGAGGGTTCGTATGGTAAAAGCAGATCTGAGAGATAAGAAGGCCCAAGACCATTAAGACATTTAAAAACCAATAAAAGAACTTTAAAATCGATCCTGAAACACACGGGGAGCCAATGCAGCGATTCTAAAACCGGTGTAATGTGGGCCCGCCCTCTGGTCTTCGTCAGCACACGAGCTGCCGAGTTTTGCAAAAGTTGTAAAGTTGAAATATTCTTCTTAGGAAGACCAGAGAGCAGGGCATTACAGTAATCAATGCGACTGGTAATAAAAGCATGCATCAGCATCTCCGTGTTGGCCCGAGAGAGAATAGGGCGGACTCTGGCTATATTTTTTAGATGATAAAATCCAATTTTGGTTACATGTTTAACATGTGGGATAAAACCAAGCTCAGAGTCAAAAATAACACCCAGGTTTTTCACTTGTAGCGAAGGACATAGTGAAAATGCCTCTAATTTAGACAAGAGTTTCTCTCTCTGAGCCTCAGGACCGACAATTAAAACTTCAGTTTTGTCCTGGTTAAGCTGTAAAAAGTTTTCTGCCATCCAAGATCGTATATCCAAGATACAGTTAAAAAGGGCATCCATTGGTCTGGTGTCATCAGGAGACACGGAGATGTACAGCTGCGTGTCATCAGCGTAACTGTGGAAGTTCACTCCATGCCTCCTGATGACACTGCCGAGAGGCAACATATACAAATTAAAAAGTACGGGGCCTAGAACTGACCCTTGAGGCACACCACATGTCATTCTATGGATCTTAGAGGAGCATGTATCCATACTCACCATAAAAGATCTGTCAGAGAGATAGGAAGTGAACCAGTTGTGTACAGCACCAGAGAGGCCCACCATGTGTTTCAGTCTGTTTAAAAGAATAGCGTGGTCTACTGTATCAAAGGCTGCGCTTAGATCCAGTAGCACCAGGACTGAGAGCTTTTGGGCATCCTAGTTACATCTAAGATCATTTAAAACCTTTAGGAGAGCAGTCTCTGTGCTGTGGTTCACCCTAAATCCAGACTGGAATATCTCCAGGATCTGTCTATCATTGAGAAAATCAGTAATCTGAGTAAAAACAAGTTTTTCTAAGACTTTACTTAAAAATGGTAAGTTGGATACAGGTCTGTAGTTATTAAAATCATTACAATCCAAATTGCTCTTCTTCAGAAGGGGCCTCACCACCGCCGTTTTAAAGGCAGCAGGGAAGACACCCAACTGAAGAGAGCAATTCATCATGTATAAAAGCTCAACCTCAAAAAATCCATAGTCATAGGTTGTTGTTTTTTTGTCTTCACTATGTTTCATAGTCACTCAGTGTTCATGGTTTCCTCATAGTTTTTTCACTGAGTTTCATAGTCTTTTAGTTACACAGTGTTCACAGTCCTCTTTGTTTTAAGTTTCATGCTTTGTCTAGCTTTATTTAGCTGACAACGCCTCTCTCTCTGCATCTGCATCTGGGTCCTGAAGTCAAAACACTCCGGCGCACCTCGTTGTTACAGTACCAGGGTTTAAGCCCATTATCATAGTGTTTGATTTTTTTTTTTAAAAACATTCCTTATTATTAGTAGTAGTAGTAGTAGTAGTAGTATTGCCTCCACAAAGAAGATTGCATGCGTGTTTTTCTGTCTAAAACATGATAGTTCAAAACGTTTTGAATTAATTCTGATAAAACTTTGTAGGGGTGTAGAGTGGGGTTAAAATTGGGCTTACATCCACCAACATCCACCAAGGTCTTCAAAGTTAACATAAAAATTTATTGGTCAAAAATTGACAAAAAGCCTTATAACCTAGCTTAACTATGATTCTTACAGATGTGGTACACACTGTCAACATATACAGAGCACTGTATAAAGATTTCAAACCAACTGTCACATTGACCAACTGTTACATTGACCTTTGACCTCTCATTCAAGGTTAATAAATTGATCTGAATGGCATAGTAATGCTAATATAGATCTATTTAAAACTGCCACTGTTTGTATTAACAACATATAGGAATACAGGGCATGATGTATGGCAATTTTAAATAAAAGATTACTTTGGACCTCTGACCTCTTCTTCCAGGTCAAATAAGGTCACATTTCTTTAAAACTATCCTTCAAACTCTGCTGTCTTTGTTTGTTTGTTTTGGTAACTTTTAACAAACGATATGGGTGAATGGGGATTTTTTTTAATATACCATCATAGTTTGGATCCAAATATCATGTCATATTTGACCTCTGACCTCACTTTTACTTTTCACATCTGCCTTTCTTTTAAGTTGACCTTAAAGGTGTTATTTTTTTAAAGAAAATGGTTTTTGTTGTTGTGACTTGGGAAAAAGTAATTTGCAAAGTAACTGCATAAAAGGGTGTGCTGTGCATGATACTTTTATAATAAATTAATGTAACTGATCTAAAAACTGTGATAATGTTTAGACACAGTATATATGAATAAATCCCTACACTCTAACTAGACTTCACTGTCTGATTACATTCACAGGGGTAAATCTGCAGTGTTATATGCATTATTATTACTAAACAGAGTGTTTTATGTTTCAGGGAGATGAGGTTATCAGATGCTGATTCTGAGAGATGAGCTTCTTATTTATAGAAACAGAGAGAAAATAAAAAGCCTTTTTCCTCTTTAACAGTTTCTCTTTTTCTCCTAATGCGGCACGTCAGCTGTGTTACTTTGTCTGTCAAAATGTACGTTTTGTGTCATAAATCTTTTAAATGTTGGCTGAAGTGCAATAAAAATATTCAACTACATTAGTGTAGAGGCAAGTCTCACGTAAGGACCTTGAATAAGCCTAAATTCAGTGTAATGTGGATTTATGTTGCAAAGGTTATTCATCCTTGGAGATATCCCTCGTAGTGAGTAAAACAGAGCTGTTAAACTTCATCACTATAGTAAAGATATTTTATTTACCCCTTTCCTTGCTTGTCCATGGCTCAGGTCCCTTACCTCACTTCCTGTCTTTGTTTTCCCATCGCTGATTGGCTCCTGTTTTTTCTGCGTTCCTTAATTGACTCACCTGGTACACATAAGACGACTGCACTTCCTTGCGCTCTCACATGGCGCAGCGGCGAAGGGGAGCTTATTTTGGTCTTCTCTTGAGTTTACTGAATAAATTTTTCTTCAAGTTAATGTCTAACCTTCTAAAAACAAAATGAACCTTAAACACTGGAGAATCATTGACATCTGTATTCTTTACAGCAGTCCTTTCATTTGAACCCCCTAATTAAAATGGTACTTTGAGCTGGAGTTATGTTACTGTCATTCACAGGGAACAACTGAAACCCTCAGATGTTCCGGTCACGAAAGTCAACACTTTGCTTTCCTGCAAGATGATAACGTTTGGTATCCTGGAGCTAAAGGTGCTGGATGTGAAACAGGAAGCCAAACAGTATGTCAGCATGTTGACACAGACACACAATGGCTGCAGGATAATAAACAAGACTAGCAAAGCCAACAAGATCCAGACCCTGATCCTCTGCTTGCTAATTATTATATTTATGAAGGAACTTTAAGCGATAATAAAGGAAGCTGGTTTATGATTAACTCATCCACTCCCCATTCTCAATGATTCTTCAGATATCCAAATCTGGATCTGGAGATATCAAACCCTCTGTATGTAAATAACCAGCAGTTTCCCAAATACAAAGGCAACCTGAACAGTACCTGGTAATTAAACCACCAACCTTTCAGTCAAGTTCTTGTCCGCCGCAGGTTAGCCATCACCCTACATCTGTTTCCTCTGCCATGTCCCAGTTACAATGATTTGTCAGTTCTCGATGCTTCAGCTAGTTTACTATACCAATCCTCGCTGCACAAGATGATGAGATACCTTCTAGTTTTCTTGCATCACTATTACAGGGTCCCCTACTGAGTTGTTGTGATCAGCTTTCAAATTCTCTAGTTGCAGGCTCCACTCAGCCTCTTATTTCCATTTCCTCTGGGCAGAGGCAGTGTTCTACTTTAAGGCCATAATCATCTACATCTCATGCCTTGCAAAGGCAGCCAGTACTACGACCACTTACTAGTAGAGCACGTGCATACCAGCTTGAGCGCCCTTCATTCACCACACTTTACTAAAGATGAAATGCAGTGCGGGATATTGCAGATGGCACTAAGTAACTTACTTGACCCTAATGAGACAGTACTTTAAATATAAAGCTAAGTGACTAGCCCTTGCCTTTTATATTCATCATCATCATCATCATCAACTTTATTTATAAAGCACTTTAAAACAACCACAGCTGACACAAAGTGCTGTACATTGGAACTGTAAAATAAAATTACATGAGATATAAATAAAAAACAAATAAAAGAAGAGTGAAATCATTAATTAAATAACTACTGCATTAAAAAAGAAACTAAGTCTCACTGAGGTTAAAAGCCAAGGAATAAAAGTGGGTTTTAAGACGTGATTTAAAAGTGGACAGTGAAGGGGCCTCTATATGGGTATATTGTTTATACCCATAAATTCAAACTGTTAAAGGCAGATATTCTTTATCTCCTTTTATCTCTCCATTCTTTATCAGAGTAGGTGAAGGCCATGCTCTTAATAACTTTTCGTTGTTGTGTACAAACTCTTCTTCTTGGCACCAAGGATGATCAAGGACATCCAGAACTACGCTATGGCTGCAATGTTGTTCTTCTCCTTGAAAAGCTGCCTGCAGAATGCACTAGTCACTTTAAACAGCATCTCTAGAGGTAATGACGACATAAAATATGACTTACCATTTTTCTCATCTTAGTTGGAAACTGTATCAATCAAGAAAAGAGATTTATACCATCTTCGTTACTATGTTACTACGTGTCCTTTTGGCTCTCGGAGGAGGCGGACGCACTTTTCTCCTCTCTTCTCCCTTATCTTCCCTGCTTAGCTCTTATGTCCTTGTCTAGTCTCGTTTTTTTTGTATTACTTTCCCTGGAACACTCTCTCACAGTCTGTTTCTAAAACCTAAAGAGAATTATGGATTTGATCAACTGGTCTCTGAATGCTATTGACACCCTTTTCTCAATGAGAAGTCTGGGCTCAGGAGAGCCCGAGTGCCCTGGAGGGACTTTCCCTGCCGGATACACGATGGACGGGTGGCAGAAATGGGGGGTCGTGTGCCTGGCGGGACTGTCGATCGAGGACGCTGAAGATATCTACCTATTCGGAACCATGATAACAGGGTTCTTGCTGATCTGAACTGGCTTGGCCCTGGCTTATCGGAGAATTAAGAAAGTGGAACTGGCTGTTCAAACCCCCCAAGGCTGCCCGCTGGGATTGAAACGATGGGACGAGGCACGACTTCTCAGAACGGGCTCATTGAAAGCAGCATGGTTAAGACCTTGGAGACGCTTACAGCTGCCGTGAATACTCGGAATAACACCTCTGAGCGTATATTGGGTTACATCAAGGAGAGGCCTGCTCAGAATAACACCTTTGAGCGAAAGTTGGATTACATCGTGGAGCAGCTAACTGCAGTCGTGAGGTCTCAGAATCGGCTCTCTGAGCAAAAGAATGACAACACCAGTAAGTTTGATACCATCACGGGGAAGCTCGTGGTTCTCCAACGAGAGATTGAGAGACCAGTGTCGGAGTGTTAAAGAACAGCTTTGAAATTCTCATGAGTTGTTGCAAAAGAAAAATTACCATCACAATCCGGCTACCCCTTCAGCGCCAGCTGTGGGCTCAAATCTGGAGCCGAACAAAAACTCTCTGATAACGACTGTGTTTAGTCTGTTCCTTCCCATTCCATGCAAGGCCACCTAGGTTGGCTGGAAGACTGTTTACTTAGCCTGGCAGGGCGAAGGACACTGTCTCAGCTGAACTATGGACACGCACACACATACATATACTGATAAGCACTCACTGACGCATCACCCTCCCTACCCCGGATCCAACGCCACCTCCAATGCTTACCTCCCCTCTGATGTGGACATTGGGACAGTTGGAGGCGCAGTCGAAGATTGCAGCGGTCCCAGATCAGATGTACACACTGGAACTCTTTCCCATGTTGCTTGTCTGCGTTTATTGTGCTATGGTGTGTTGATATCTGTGCATTCCTGTATTATCCTTTTGTGTTACATATTTCGATGTTTTTTTTCCTCGCTACCTAGCCTGACCTGTCTCCCCAATGTGATGTTTGTGTATTGTATGTACGGTCGGCAAGGTCTGTCATCTTGGTTGTGGGCAAAAGACCTGCAACTGACAAATAAAGGCTATCTCATCATCATCATCTCATAACGCCATACTTCCCCCTAAAACAATTCTACATAGAGCAAATAAACTTTGTGTTTTAGTGCAGCCTTCAGAGCCTTTTGCAATGTGTACAAAAAAAGAGCAACTTGTGTATATTGTTGCTTCTCTGAACAACACATTAGCAAATGTCCCGGGTTCACTGATGTATGAAAAGATAAAAAAGTACTAGGACTCACCAGGCTGCTTCAGAGAACACCTACAAGTCCTGTGAGAGGTAAATCAGAGATCTAACAATGTTGCTAGCTTTATAGTGCAGATATTGTATCTGCACTATAAAGTGCAGATACAGCATGCTGACTGTGACAGCATATTTCTCAAAGTTGTGAAATGTTTCTACATAATAGCAAAAGAACCCTTGAAACATGTACTGTTCTTGTAGTATGTCCACCTAAATGGGAAAGCTGAAAGTTGTCACTCTTTTCTATTTACCAAGAAGTTGAAACCATTCGAGGTTCTTTAAGAGTCCTGATCGCTTCTGTCCTACACCTAGATAAGGTTTTCACTATGAATGCTTTAACTGCAGGCACTAACTAGCACTTTCAGACCTCACATATCTTGTATTGTCTCTTCATAGAAAGTAAAAGCATCTTCAAAGCATCACATTGTCATCTATTAAGGCCTTTCTACTGCTTCTCATAGGCTTTGACTATACCCACCTTATTACTCCTATTTCTCCAGTCAGATGCATTATCTTAAGTCTTATGGGTCTCTGCTGCAGTCAAAACCCATTTAGGATGGATACTCCAAGGCCCCCTCACAGATCTCCCGTCACATAACCGTCCAGTGCTGCATGGGAGTGTTGAAAGGTTTTATAAACTTGACAAAGTGCCAGTGTGCAGTTAAAAAAACTATCAAATCCAACCAGGACCCACAACAGAAGCCTTAGAGGTTCAAGATGGCAGTTACCATTATGGCACTCCCCTTGCAAGGCCAGCAAGCTCCCCCCTCACAACTCCAGAAAGGTGTGAAGAGACAAAGTATAAATACTTTGTTACCGTATTTTACTTGAGTATTTTTCTGACAACTTGTTACTTTCACTTCCTTCCTTTTTGCACAATTATCTTTACTTTCTACTCCTCACACTTTCAAAATAGGCTTGTTACTTTAGGTTTAACACATTTGAGTGAAGCTTTTATTTCAGATTGCCACACGCTTTGAAACATCAAACTAATTTGAGCCTAAATGGAGGGAACAATAATACAGTACTATTGGTGTATCCATGACAGAGGCTTATCAACAACACATACTTTTATAGCATTTACAGTTCTATAATCAGGGATCTATAATTGGGTCAGAACAATCAGGAACTGCGTTTTTGGTGCAAATGTCCATAAGCTGTAGTGCAGTACTTTGGCATCTAGCTAGTGCTACAAATGAGAAGTGAGCATAAAAGGAGCAATGTTGGGCGATCAGCTCAACAAAAATCAGTAAACACACAAAGTGTGTGCAGTTTGTCAGTCTGCTAGCTAAAGGTGCAGCAGCTGCTCCTTAATTTCCCAGAATGAGACACAACTTCACCCAAAGATGGAGAAAGATTTTAAAAAAAAAGATGGGCCATGAGAGGAAGAAGAGAGGTTATTTTTAAAGGTATGCTTGATAAACTGAAAATGTAAAGCTTCCATGTAATGTCATAATTATTTAAATCAGATATTGGTTTTTTAAATGATATGAAGTTATGGGTTTGTTTGTTTTTTTCACTTTGTGAAACATCCTGCAAAAGCAAATTTTATATTGTTTAAAGGTTGCATGAAGCCCGAGTCTGAGTTAGGTTACATCAAGTGCAAAGATTCATTCATTCATTCATTCAAGATTTAGATTCATTTGCTGAATTCAACCTTTATACCAACATTATATGGTCCATTATTAAGTTAGTATAAACGGCATACTGACAATGTAGGGAATGGAAATCGGGTAAATCCACAAAGAGCAATAAACCTCAAATCAGCAGCAGCAGCACAGTTCACATGAGCTCTCAGTATAAATTATTGTGTTATGATTCTTTTCGATCGGCCAAATCCCACTTTAAGCCCCAACTGTTCTCACTTTTCTTTGTAAGCATGGAGGCAAACAAAAAAAAGTTTTTCAAGTTCTTTCAATTTTCAAGTGTTAATATTATTTCGTAATTATAGTAATATAACACAAGGTTTATTTAACTTTATGCAAAGACAGTGGGTAGCTATCTTCAAAGAGCTTTAAAGAGCTATACTTTCTTACTTGGAGTGCATTTCAGAGCCTGCACTTTGTCACATATTATTTGTATTTGTACTTCAATATTTGTATATGTACTCACGTAAAGAATGTGCCACTGCTGCATGCACTGTCTCTTATCTGTTGATCCAATCAAAGCAATCTTGTCTGCAGACTGTTATGAACCCTAGTTGATTGTTTATCCTAGATTAGTGACTGGTTCTCCAACAATTACCTTTAAATTTTAACAAGCATGAGTAGGGATGGGTATTGATAAGATTTTCACAATTCCGATTCCAGTTTCGGTTCTGTTTAATGATTCTATTCTTTATTGATTCTTTTTAAAAAAAAGGAGAACACTAAGGTCGATTAGCTTAGAACTTTGTTTTATATCTTCTCTTTGAACAAGATAGAAATTTAGGAGTACCATGGCCTTACAAACCCAACAGTGACATCTTAAGAGATCCAGCCTATGGTGGGGTGTCACAGGGTCCCCAGGAAAAAAAATTGTAAATGTAAAATTGTAAAATAAATATTCTTCTGTAGCAATAACAAAGTATAACATAAATTATTCTGTAGCAATTACACAAGAATATCCAGTAATGTCCCTGCCAACAATTAAACACATTCACTTACCGAAAATCGGGGCATCTTCTGTGGCAAATGGGTGCAAACCTTTTACCACAAACTTAGACACTGCTCGGTGACATTCGTCTATCCTGGCCTGAAAGGAGACGCTACCGGTAGACTGCAGCGAGAACTGCCAGCATCTGAGCCAGCCAGACTCTGTCTGTCTCTCTCATCATGGTCACCTAAATGCACAGTAATGGCAGGTTTTGTAATAAGGCAGATCGCGCTAACATAATATGCACTGTTAGTTGATTATTTACCTGCCGCATTAACGGGAGAGGACGTGCAAACGTTACCGCTGCCGCTGGGTTGAGATTCACGAGTCCGGAGCGGAATTAAAAACATGACATTCATTTAAGGTCATCATGTGTTTTGTGAGCAAATGCTTTTGCATATTCGTAGTGTTTCCTCCCTTAAATGAAATATCTACTTTTCAAGTATTGCAAGTTGCCCTGTTGTCATCCGTTCTCGTAAAGTATAACCAAACTTTTGAGCATTTGAGCCGCTTAGGCGCTGTGTTTTCTGCCAGGTAAATGACGCTCCGCAACGTGGTGACATCATTTGGGGCGACTGGAATCGATAAGGGAATCGTTTGCAAAAATGGCAAACAATTCCAAGGAATTGAAACAGTGGGAACCGGTTCTCAACAAGAACCGGGTTTCGATACCCATCCCTAAGCCTGAGGCCATGATTGTATCTCCACATGAACTATATCCTTAACAGCAGTAAAACACTCACTTCCTTTTGTTCAACTGTGCAATGTTCATAATCTTTATGCATTATCAGATTCCTCACATATAAAAACCATTTCACATCTCTGTCTTTCATTTAATGAACATTTTGAAATTGTAACAATTGCAATTGGTCTCTTTGACTGGACTGGGAAAAAAATCATTGTTTTGTGATCATAATTAAATTGCAAAGGCCTGTTTACTGGTTTAGATGAATCATCTGTCTCTCACCTCCATAATACACAAAATGCCCTTCCAAACTATTAACAATAAGTTCTAGTAACTCAGCTCACCTCGACCCTATTATATACTCTTTATTGGCTCACAATTTATTTTAGAATTGATTTTTAAATTCTTGTAATCGCATAAGGAGTATAAACAGACAAGACTATTTATCTTCTTATCAACCTCCTAGAACCTGGCGTCCACATATGTGGACATCAGTTTGGGTTGTCTAGACCAAAATACAAGGTTTTGATCTACAAGGGCCTGATATCCACTTACGAGGACATTATACTGCCACTGTTCTATTAAAATTTAAAACAAATGTCCTCGTAGATGCCGCTGGCACAGCTGGCAGCCTTAACCCAATTTCCCTCGGGATGAATAAAGTATTATCAATCAATCAATCAATCAATCAATCAATCAATCAATCAATCAATCAATCAATAAGTGGATCTAATTTTTCTCAGAAACAAAAGTCAGGTAAAAAAAAAAAAAAAGCAGGTAATTCTTTGTCTTTACATTCATCAGATCCCAATCAGCCCAAATAGCAAAGAGAAGTTAAATGCATGCCATGAAAGATTTGGGGTCTTAGGAGGTTAAACACACTGCTGCTCACTCTTTGTGATGTTCAGAATTTTTTGGTTGCTCCACGTATGAGATTACAGACTCTGGGAAGACAGAGCCTTTCAACCTGTGGCACCAAGGACCTAGAGTAAATCCCACTGGATTCTTTTAAAGAGCAGCTAAAACCTTTTTTGTTAAACCACTGATCACTGACATGGTTAAACAACTGCACACTGGCAGGGCCCCTGGGGATAAGATTTGCTCTAAGTTCCTGGATGGTGGTGGTTCCTATCTTTAAGAAGGTGGGACCCAGGACGTGCTCCAGCTACAGAGGGATCATACTCTTCGGCTTCCATGGGAAAGTCTATGCCAGAGTGCTGGAGAGGAGAGTCCATTCGTTAGTCAAACCTCGGATTCAGGAGGAACAATGCAGTTTTTGTCATAGCTGTGGAACAGTGGACCAGCTCTCTATCCTCCCGAGGGTACTTGAGGGTGTGTGGGAGTTTGGCTAAGGGGTCTACAAGTGCTTTGTGGACTTTCAGAAGATATTATGGGTCATTCTATCCCTGTATAAACGTAACAAGAGTTTGGTTCATATTGCCGGCAATAGGTCAGACTTGTTTTCGGTGGGTATTGGAATCCGCCAGGGTTGCCCTTTATCACTGATTCTGTTCATAGTTTTTATGGATAGAATATTATGTCTTACCGGGAGAATGCTGCAGTGCAGACCCAGGACTCGCTGGAGAAGATATATTTCTCGGATGGCTTGGCAATGTCTCAGCTCAATATGAGTTGAAGGAGGTGTCTGGGCTGAGGGAGATCTGGGGTTCTCTGCTGACTGCTGCCCCCGCAACTTAACCCCAGAGAAGTGGCAGAAAATGGATGGGTGGAGGTGATTCATCATTGCCAGGTTCAGTGGATTGAACTTTGGAGCAGCCATTTGATAGGTGTGGTGGGCCACTGGTTCATCTGTTTGGGATGATAAGATTTGACAAGAATTTGTCTCTTGTGTAATCTTTACCAGCATTATGGGTTAGAGGAGAAGTGTATTAGGCTTCTTTAGTGCTGTGATCCACTTTAGGGGTTAGCTTAGCCACATATTCAGTGTACTCTAGGATTGGAAAGTGCTGTAGAGTAATAAATCTGCTAGTTGTTTAAGTTTCAACTCTTGGAAATCACCAACAAATCTCCCCATTCCTTCCAGTTAACCCAAGAGCAGAATAAGAAACTCCCCGTACACAAATGGGCAACTTTAACATTCTGGATCCAGTCCTAAAGGAAGTATGAGTCACTTGCCTTAGTGTCTTATCCTGGCTCTGATCTCTTTGGTCAGTGACACTGGCAACATGGGCAAATACTAGCAGATCATTTGTAGGACCAGTTTATCAAATTTCTATCAGGCCTATAGCCTGTCAGCCCTCCCTGAAGATACTTCCAATTACGGTTTCTTTAAACATTTTTCTCTCTAAAAAATGGGAGTGTAATAAACTTCTCTATTTAGCCTTTTCCTATCCACGCCTCCCCACCCTTATCTCACTTCTTGTCCTTATTTTTCTTATAGCTGATTGGCTCTTGTGTTTCTTTATTTCTTAATTGAGCTCATCCGCCACACATAATTCAAAAAAGGCACTCCCTTCACCACCACATGGGGTGGCGGCTGAGTTATTGTGTCTCTGTCAGAGCTCAGCGTGTTGTGCATATGTTCCCTTTGTTTAAACTACCTATAATAAACCCATAATACTGGAGTAGTCATTCATGAATGTGTTCTTTGCATTTTGACCAGATGTTCATGCTGATAATAATCCCTTTGTTTGACCCTTGTAATTACAAAAAAGAAGAAGAGTGCATTTTTATGATATTTTCTCACTCATTGTTTGATGTCTCATGAAATACAGCTATTTAGCTATCTCTTGTCATGAATCTAGAAGTTTTCTTGCATGGTGAAAAGTGACTGGAGCTGCTCCGAGGCAGCCGGGAGTTCTACATAGCCAGGATGTTTTTACCTTAAATGGCTTCATTTATACTCTAACATCGGTAATCAGGTAAACGGTATGAACTTGATAAGTCAGCCTGAGGTTTTTCAATCTAGATTTGAGCATGTTAACATAAAAGAGGTTTATTAGCAGCAGAATGATATTCATTTCAAAGTAGCAGCTCAAAGTATAATTTTAGAAGAATACAAAAAGCATAAAAAGCATATAGGTTAAAAAAAACAGCACAGCTACTGCAGACAAGAAGCAGCGGGTGTGAGTGTGTATTCTACGATAAGTGATGTACACTGGCATTGTATTATTAAAAGGCACCGTATTAATGTGTGCACTTTAAGCACTGTGGTCAGTGAGACTTCACTGTAAGCTGACAGACCTCTACAGCTCAGACTGGGACTCCAAATTTTGTTTTTACTTAAGTTAGCAGTCTATGCTGTTTAGTGTGCTAAACTCACGACCTTATTCTTTCAGCTGCAGACATGGAGGTGTTAAATAATCAGAGAGTAAGAAAATTAATTCCAAAAAACTAAACAAACAAGCAAAAAAAACCACATCTCCATATTAAGGATTATAAAACAATACAACTGTTTTGAAAGTGCAACCAACAGGAGAAATCAAAGACAAAAACTAGCCTGTACCACATCCTCACACAACCAGTTCCTGGGACCCTCTAGGAATAGTGACACTAATATACGGGGAATTAATCAGTTAGTGGGGGTTGACATTGTACATTCCTCCCATCTTGAGCATAACCTGATCCAGAGCAGATTAGACCTGCAGGAAAAGTTACCATGGCAATCTAAGGTGTGATGTAAAATGTGAACCACATTAATTGAACTGAGAACCCAACAGTCAAACAGTCAAACCTTGTGGTACCTGTTAAGTCCCAATTCTTGTTGGTACACGCCCATAGTGTCCAAAAGTTTAACTGTTTATGCAACAACAGTGTTAAACCTAATGCTCAGCAATCCTACTGCGTGTTCAGTGACAGCACCAGCTAAACCGCAGAAAGGTAAATTACCATGAAGCTTTGGGTTGAGCGCAGCTGCTCCTCTCGTGAGCCGGTGCAATCTCGTGCTGCGTTTAAGTCCCAAAGGTAATTGCCAGTTTCACCATTTACAAATAAAGTTCTTTGAAGTTGTAAACATGGGATCTTCACATCAGTAACCTGCAATTCCCACATGACATCAATGCAGCACCGTGGGTCCGACCAATAAAATGCTGAAATAAGTAGCAACAGGACGGGGCACTTCAGGGACCAATCAGATCTCAGTTCTCATTGCCCCCGCACCTGGACCTGCCCGTTATTTAACAATAACTTTCCAGGTAGTTCTTGGAAATTGTTATAATTACAGGCATTTTCTTGGTATTTTGTCACTAATAGCAACCCCTTTGTTCCAGGAAGCTTTTGACTACAGCTCCTGATTTCAAGGAACACAGAGATTTTTATCACAAGCACTACACAAGGCAAGATCTGTTTGACGTCTGTCTCAGTAAATAAGCACGCCATGGTTACGGGCGCCAAAATACATAATTTAAGAGTTCTGACATCTAAAGTTACTATAACTATTGTGCTTGGGGTTGCAAAGGTTATTTAATATCACTTAACATTAATTCGCTGAAAGGCTGTGTGTTACAAGGTTAGCTCATAGTTCCTTCTTGCCTCTGTCAGTCCCGATCTGAAAGCGAAACCACTCCAACTGGTGTCTAGAAAGAAAGAAAAAAAAACATCCTCTCAAACTAAACCAGCAAGTGGTTTCTAAGAAATGAAAGGCTAAACTTGCTCTCACGAAAGACTGGGGTAATCTCGTGTTTTATTTCACGAGGCAGTTAAATGTAGGATGGTCGATTATGCCCTAGAATTTCAGCTGTTTTTTTATGCTGATTCTGTGACTATGTGTCTCTCGTGCTGAGAACAGATTGTACATAATCTGTAAGAAAAGAAGCTCTTTATGGACTTTGGTAATCCCAGCACTCATTGGCAAGAGGGAATCCCACTGCCCCATTTATGACCCCTCATGGTATTTGTAAGGAAAAACCTCCCTTCTTCTGTTTTCAAGCATCTTATTTTCCTCTGATGAATATATGTACAGTCAAAACTACGTATTTTGACAGCTTGAATGTGGGTGTTACAAATATGCAAGAACTAAATAGGAGACTTTTAAGGCATAGTTTAGAGGTTCAGAAGTAATTATACTGATCTGCATGAAGCTCAAACAAAATTATCATCTGCAGTGCTTTGTTTAAAAGCTGTCTGCAGTCATGCATAAACTATACACACATGAGCAGAAGGCCATACTCTCTCAAGCGTTCTCTGCAGCTTCTTTCAGCCTATGTTGTTGTAAGGTGTTAGGATTCAGCCACTTCGTGTATACCTAATATTCAAAATTGATTTTTTTAAGTGTCTACATTGGCATAACCACAATCCTCAACTTCCTCATCACATAAGAAAAAATACTGATAACAACAAGTTAGCTTTCCAAGACACACTACTAAAAATGAACAAGCCACACACAGATTTAGTTTACTTCAAATAAATGTTGTTTAAGTCAAACTGAATGACAGACAAACGAAAATATAGAAAAAAATATAGTCAAACATGAAAGTTGCTCACTTAGAAATGAACAAAAATCAAATCCAAATGCAAATTCTTAGTGATAAAATCAAAGACAAGGGAATTTCAAGTTTTCGGTAGACAATATGTACATTTGCATGCTTGAATCTATTCAAATGAGGGGAACACTGTGTATGACCTTCAGAGTGTCAGTGAATGTTTCCAGCAATTCGTATGAGAAGAGTAAGTGTGTATTTGTTAGGGTTTTAATGCCCAAGAAGTTTAGAAGATGAGAAACATTAACGTGAAACAAGGACCCACAAAGACAAAGAGGTCACTGCTGTTTCCCAGCAGGTCAGAAATCAGCTCATTTTCCTCTTTGTCTGCATGCCAGGAAAATTCAGACAGGTCTGTGAGCTCTCTGTAGCACTTATGGTTACAGTTTATGAGTACTTCTGCTGCTTTTTCTTTCCCTATCTCTCAGTCTGGTTAACCTTCCTCCCTTCCCATCGTCAAAATGGAACGGGCTGTTCTGGAAAGATATTCTTCGCTGTCTGCTTGGCATTGTTGTCGCAACACTTCTGTCAGCAGTAAAATCATCAATGAAATTAATGTCAGTGTGCCAGTTTTATTGGCAGCTGTAGATGCTCACTCTGTTACTGAACCAACAACATGTTTGACAGATTGCTTTATGATCTGGGTCATGAGCCGTTCCCCTTTCTTTTCTTTCATCAACCCATCATTCTCTTATATTAAATCTGGTGAATTACACGTTCATGTGTCTTGTCTTGTTAGATAAGGTCAACACCTTGCTTATGTGCTTATTATTATTATAATATAATGTAGTTTTGTTTCCATGCACTCATCTGAATACAGTTTGATCATCCAAAGTATATCTATGGAAAATTCCTAGTGAATATCAGACCCCTGCCATGACCCTGCCTAATGCCAGGACTTTTCAGCACAACTGCTTGTGACAGTGTATCTAAAAAAAAGATAATGTCCACGAGATATGTCAAATATATTGAGTCATTGCCTAATTCTTCTTTCATCCCCATCAAACCAACATTTCCACCGTAGCACAAGAAATACTGAGCAGATTACCATCAAATTTCCTGACCACACCCATGATACCTAAAGAATACGCCAGTTCTATTTTGGACATCTGTCCTTTAAGACCCCATCTCATCAGTTTGTACATTTTGTGTGGCCTTTGATGGTCCTCCTGGGAACTGAGTCCTTAATGGTTTTGGTGACCCCCTCTGACCTTTCCTCTCTTACCACCGTCTGGCCAAAATATCCACTTGAGGACTTCAAAGTCTAAAGGGCAGATTGTCATTCAGTTTACTAATATATGCTATCCAGAGGATAAAAGGTAAAATTTGCATTCTTTTGTGCACATTTGCTCAAAAATGCATCTTTATCAGATTGGCGTATTGATTGTGAGAAACTCTTACAAAGCATTTGTGTCATTCTCAAAGCAACAAACCCTGGCTTTAATGATACATTGATCTTTTAGATGTGTTGTGTACTGATAAGGCTTCTTTAAAAGGACAAACAGTCTATAGATGTGTCACTGCAATTGTGAGTGATGAGAAAAATAAACTGTTGCAAAACGTGGCTACAGGAGAAATCAGGTACAGAAACGAAATTCCAGAAATTCACAAAAGTCTGCACAAAAACAGAGCAATTCATACAATAACTGCAAATCACAAAAAAATAACAGCCACGGGTTAAAGAAAAAACCCAATGTTCATCCTTTACACAAGACTTTGTGGCAGTCTGTACAATTATAAAGCCTGAACCAAAGTCAGAGACCGGCAGACAATGCCATCACTAGAGCTATACATTTAACAGGACTGATAATAATAATTTTGTGGTCTTTGGGTGCCATTTGGGCATTAGACCAGTTGGGTATTGCAGTGTTTTTGTTCCCATAAAATCTCCATTCCATGTTCACAGAGGGAATCAATATTTTATTAGTGGGTAGGCTGTGGTATCACTAGTAGGAAAGGACAATAGAAGGCAGCAATATGAAGTTACACAATGGCACCCAACATTTACCGCTGCATGACTGACATAAAACATTTAGAAATTAAAGCTGAGCCAGTCTTAACTTTTCTTTCAGTGCTCCAGTGGTGCAGGCAAGCATCAACCAAACATATGCTTCCATTGTTTGCTTACTCACAGTGGATTTATACTTTTGTGTTAAATCTGTGCTGTAGTTACATTGTAATTGCAAACCCTATGTGGTAACTGGACATTTACCTCCCTAGAAGTGTAACTACATGTTGCCATCGACACAGAAGCACAGATATAATTGCAGGAAATGGCGTTGGCCACAGAACTATAAATTAAGCTACGGATAAGTCCGCCCATGGATAACGTCACTGAGTGTTTGAGCAGAGATCTTGTAACTTGGTCAAGCCCAATACACGTTGACCTTTATTTCACCTGCAAAGTCCCAATCTTCATGTGGAGTTTATGTTTTTTTTACCACTAAAAGGGGAACGACAGTGAATGCCCTACTATGGTTATTACATTGAGGAGCCAGAGGGGGCGACACAACAAATGGATTTATTTACGTAATCATCATCATAAACATTGAGAACATAAACATTGAGAAAAAAAACAAAGAACTAGGCCCAATATATTTTTTATATAAATTTGACTTGATTATTTCAGTAAATATTGCTATGTTGCACACTCTTTTATTTATATTTTGATAAAGGGCATCTATGGGGTGATTCACATTTCCAGTCAACATATTGTCCTGACAACTTGATAACCGCACGACATTTCTTTTATCGGCTTTTGGTCCCTTTTAAAAAACAAAAAATCACCAAAGGAGTCGCATTATGCAAAACAATATTTTTAAAAATCTTAAAACGAATTTATTTTTTATAATTATACACACGTATTCAATTTAATTTGCTCTGAAAAAAAGTTGTTTTTCTTTTTAATTTAATTTACAATTTTATTTTTTGTCATAATACTAAAGTAAATTGGTTAAATATTCATGCACGGCCCGTTTTTTCCGTATTTTGTATGTCACATAATTCAGCAATTAATTGCAACAACTCGTTGCCTTTCACAATCGCTGTGTATATGATAGGCTGCAGTGCTGCCGGGAGGGGAAACCATTACAAACGTTTTCGATGCATGAAAGCGTTTCAGTGCACGTCCTATTTGTAAACCTCTTCAGTAGGGCGATTTTGCGCGCTCCCGTGGACTCGCCATAGAAAACAAAGCTGAACGTCTTCCATAACAGCTAGAGGTGCAGACTTGAGGAATATCCGAATTTAGTCTGCATACAGCGAGCTGAATATGGATTTACTGTGGGTGTAGCATCGTTGGAGACCGAGCCTTCTCGGTTGGAGTGACAGCAGGACACTAGCGAAACCACCGAAAATAACAGCTGTGTCTTTTTTTTCTCGGGGTGCTTTGTCTAGTCCACCTAACGATAGCAAACCATCACTGTCGTTTTAACCGCAAGATATTCAGCTAGTTCTTACTAGCTGCTGCCGGGATGTATCACCATGTTGTCACCAAAAAGTAACCGCTAAGACGTCGAATTGTGAAGGAAACGCAAGAAAACATCTCCCGGGTCCCGACGGGTTGTCACTGGGACCTGAATCTGTGTTAGCCACAGTCGCGGAACCCACTGTTTTTGGCGATATGGCGGAGCAAGGCTACTCATCCTGGTGAGTGCGTACAGGCATTGCGCTACCGATTGGTAGCCGCTGTTGCTATTGCTAAACCAGATTGCAATAGGTCATTAAACCAACGAACCGTATTTCTGTCAGTATACAGAAACCTTTGTCTCTTCACATCGACACTTCACATGCATTTATCAACGTCTTCAGAACAAAAGGTCACTCATCCAGATATTTTTCCATCAGCTTGATTTTTTTTTTTTTTTTTGCTAAACTGCTAACTTTGGCTAGCCCTAGCTAACGAGCAGCCCCAGCTGATGCCGTGCTAACATTGTCCAGCATCGGTTAAATCCAATGGTGGCTGTTGCAAGGAAATGCTAACGAGTTAGCTGCCCTGCTGATAGCTAAAGCACAATGGGGTGGTCATTTTAAAAATTTTCCTTCGCTTTTTGGAGTACGGCTGGCTTTGTTGGTAAACCCAGTTGTGCACAATAAACGCAGCGTTTCATGACAGTGTTAAAAGGCTTAGTTTGTTGTCTGTGCCAACAAATTAGCGCTAGCTGGCATTCGTCGTCGACCTGCTGCTCACACAATAACAAAGGTTCGGCTGTAGCTAAGCTAGCATCGGTGTCAAGTCACAAAAATGCAGTTTTTCCATACAGTGACAAGCGATAGGCGGTCACAGATGGCACCATCAGGTCTCGAGGTATAGAAACGATATATAACTATAGTGTCATAGTAATTTTTGTGGTCGGCGAAAGTATAGATTGCACGAAATCATTCAGAGATGATGTGATAAGTGAAATGCGTTGTCTCCGAAAACGACCTCTTTCTTATGGCCTAGTTAATCTATACTAGGTTATACTTGTCTGATCTATGAACTAAAGATTAAGTGTTTGTGTCATGTCTACTACAAGATTGTTTTGAGTCTGAGAAGGCCGAGCCAACCGGGTCTTCCCTAAGAGAGTGCATTCATTGAGTTGTACGAGTCGACTGTTTATTTCATATACTAACCTTTATTTAATGTCACACCTTCTGCCTCTGAAAATCCCAGTATTCATGCTCTTTAAAAAAAATCACAATTGAATATCTTTCATCAGTTTTAGATCAGTGAGCAAAAGTCTTTCCCAGTACAGCGATATCTGTAAATGCAGATAAAACAAAGTTTTTCCCAACGTTTTTGCCAGCAGTGTGCCACTGTGTGCTTTTAGCTTCATAAGTGGTCTATCAAACTGTTTGTGTGGTAAATGTGTTGTATAAAAAGTCCAAATCACTGTAAAATGTGAGGCCAAAGAAAGAAAATAGTTTGTATATTTTTTTTAATGCACAATTTTTATGACTACACCCAGTCCACAGGCTTTTACAATGAAACTTGATATTTGAAAGGGTTGTTGTCATAAATTTTGTGTGCAATGTTATTGGATCTCAGAATGCAAATTAGTGTCCAAAAAACAAGCTTCATGATCCCGTTTGACTTGTCAACGGCTGTGATATATCAGAAGATAAGCGAAGCACTGGTGAGGATTAATTAACATAGTAAGCTTAATTTATGTGACCCAGCAGCAATAAAACCCACTGCCGATCAAGATGGATTTACACCTCGATGAGATCGGATCAAAGCACAAGCAAAACTACCTCCAGATGTGGTTAAATCAGTGGATTGATTCGTAACACAGCAGATAATGTCCATTTATTCTTTTGCTTTAAATGGGACTAACATTGAAATATGTCTTCACAATATTACAGCCCCATCATTTTTCTTTTTTTAATTACATTTATAGGACTGAGATCATCTCTGACTGGGAGGGGAGGAGGGTTAACTTTATGTTTGATTATTTATTTATTTTTTTAAAAAAGGTATGAATAGAAATATTCAGGCATGCCTTATATGATCAAATTAAGAATATTTTCCAGGTGCACTGTTATCTATACTGTTCTACAAACATAAAAAATGATTTGGGGTTATTTTATGTGCGCTCCTACACATGACCATTTTGCATGTGTTTGTTTTATATATGCTGATATTTAAGTTATAGTGATGCAGATTAAATCAAGTATGAATTCAAAAGCTAATGATGATGATTTAACATGTTATTGGGAAAACAACCTGTAACAATCCTCTTGATCGGTAAGCTATCTGGGATTGCTCTGAACATATTTATTATCATCTGTCCCCAGGCCTTGCTTTAACAGTGTTAACGTATTGTTCATTCTCAACCTTTTAACACTTGTTGAAGGTAGCTTAGTACAAAGGGAATCTGAAAAACGGATAACCTCCATCCAAGAGAGTGAAAAAGAGGAATCAGAGACATTATACTGGTTGAAATTTATTCAGAACAGCAAAGATGGTTATGAAATTTTAACTGAGAGGGGGGGAAAGGGAAGGGGGGGAAAACCCCTTGCTTTTGGGGAAAATCTGTACATAATTTCATTATGATTTAAAACATTTCATTTGTGAGTGTAGTTTGTCTCAATTGCCGCTTAAGTTCGAGTTCATTAGATACTTGCTTTAAACTAACTCCCCAAACAAGTGCCACAAAGCTTTACCCAGATGGCTGCTCAGTGGCAAGACTTTCTTCTAGAAGGATTTTGGGAAAATTCAGCCACTTCAAAATTCTCTCTGGTCTAATTTGCATACATTAGTCTATTTTTTTTGAGGAAAAAAGAGGAAGAAAAGAACCACACACACCCACAGAGGCAGTTTATAGAGGGGAAAAAAGAAAACATACAGAAACACAATAGAAGCACTGATAAGAACATGCCAAGTGGACAAACCATAAAGCCATGTCGGCCAATCAGAACCACAGGCTCTGCAACGTCAAAAACTGCCAACCCTGCAAATGCCTTTTCTGAATTTCTTGACCCATGATTTCCAAAAGGCCAGTTTCAGTGACCTAAAACTGCGTGTGTGGCTAAAAGGCTAAAGTCCATGGAGAAGGAAAATCTGTTTTGTTTTTTAAACACGTAGTGTCAACAAAGCCTTGTACATTTTGTGACTTAATGATTTTGTGTTAACCATGGCTAAAGAGTTGTTGATATAAGGATTCCTGCTTAGAGATGTATTTATTGTAATATTTATGATTTAACTCAAGCTCCTCAAAAGAAATTAGTCTAAATGGGGTTTAGATACATAGTTGCTTGTGTTGATTTGCAAGCTCAGCAGAAAAACATTAGACCGTGACTATCTATTGTGCTTGAAATAGCTTAAATGTCACTGAGGAGCTTCAGAGATGAATAATGAGTAAATGTGGAATTATAGTTGAATCTCAAAGCTTGTGTGCTCGCACTAAATTTTCTTTTTGCTTTGCAGCCAACCTGAGATTTATTTTAATTACTACAGTGTGCACAGCCAACCATCAGGGCAGAATATCATAGTGTTTGTAGACATAAGCTGTTTTCAAACACAAATTTAGGACAGTTTTGGAACAATCTGGTTGAGATATTTTCTGCTTTTCTCACTTGTAGTGAACAGCAGGAAATAAATTTGCAGTGTGCTGGAAATGTTAGATTTGCTGCAGTATTAGGTGCTCTGTTCAAACATCACATGGACCCATGAAGCTGACAGGTTCCCCCCCCCCCAAAAAAAAAACCCCAAAAACTCATCCGATCCAATTGCGTGGGATATTTGCATTTTGCCCTACACTTCTCCTGATGTAATCTGATAGAAGTTAAGAGCAAATGCATGAAAATGGCTTCATATTTTCTACATTTTTATTGGTGTTATCTAGTAGTGATGTTTTCTCTTCATATCAGCATCATCAGGTTAATATAGTTTAATATTGCACTAGATCAATTTTAAGTCATCCTGTTACAGTAGAGTAAGTGATGCCACTTTTGTCCTCACCTCAGTACCCGTTTGTCAGAAGAGCAGCAGCTAGGCCCAGTGCAGCTACCTCGCACACTGAGCCACTGAATGCAATGTGTTCCTAGTAACTTTCAGAAGACACCAGAAAGCACTGCTGTTTTAAATCACATGCCTAAGTTTATTAATAGTGTTGACAAAGAGCAGATATTTGAAGACCGATCTCTCACCGCAATTTGTAGAGACATTTGTTAAATGTGCACTTAGTTTCTGTTGTGCGCAGCTAATTTTATATCAAGTGTATTGCTGTCCGGCGCAAACGACAGTGAGCCCCTTTCAACCTCACAACAACCAGCTGACCAATCTTTCTGAAGAGTCTTCATTTGTTGCCACTATCAACTCTTGCAATAGCAGCAATTTGCTTTAAAGTTAGATTACTAACCATTGGTAGTTGTTTTGTTCTAGTTTCTCTTCCTAGCTTTTAGTTGTGTAGCTGACAGTGCATGCAGTGTAAATGAGAAATTTTCAACCGTGACATTTTAAATCAAATTATGAAAGTCACACTTCCTGAAGTGAAAGCATAGAGCAGCAGAACTATTCAGTTGTATGGCACTCTTTTGTTGTATGGCACTCTTTCTCAAGTAAAGTTTATTTATAAAGCACATTTAAAAACAACCGAGGCTGACCAAAGTGCTGTACAACAAAATACAAATATAAAATACAATAAAACTCCTCACTGATAAAACAATAAATTAAAACAATAAGTTAAACCTTGCTAAAAGCCAATGAGAAGAGGTGAGTTTTAAGAGCAGTTTTAAAAGTTCCTAGGCTTGTGGAGAATCTGATGTGAGGAGGTAAACTGTTCCACAGTCTGGGTGCAGCCACAGCAAAAGCCCTCTCTCCCCCAGTCTTTAGTCTGTACCTGGGAACATCTAAAAGCATCAGGTCTGCTGACCTCAAAGATCTCCTGGGGCGGTAAATGCTAAGAAGCTCTGCCAGGTAAGGAGGTGCAGTACCGTTAAGGACCTTAAAAACCAGCAGTAAAATTTTAAAATCAATCCTAGAAGCAACTGGGAGCCAGTGGAGAGAGCAGAGAACCGGAGTGATGTGGCCTCTCTTTTTGGAACCGGTCAGCATGCAAGCAGCAGCGTTCTGCACCAGTTGGAGGCGATGCAGACAGGAACGATCTAAACCAACATAAAGGGAGTTACAGTAGTCCAGCCGTGAAGTAATAAAAGCATGGACCACCCTTTCTAGATCGTTCCTGCACAGGTAGGACTTGACTTTAGCTAAAATCCGTAGATGATAAAAAGATCCCTTGACTACGGAGCTGATTTGTTTATCAAATTTAAAAGCACTGTCAAAAGTAACACCGAGGCTCTTAATGGAGGAAGTACATTTGGATGTTAGGGGTCCCATAAAATCAAAGGAAAGGTTGGGGTCTTTAGGAAGCCCAAACACAATGACTTCAGTTTTACTTTCATTTAGATGTAGAAAGTTAAGCGCCATCCAAGTCTTAATGTCAGACAAACAGGAGAATAACGGCTGCAGAGAGTCCTTACAGTCTAACCTCAGAGGGAGGTAGATCTGAATGTCATCAGCAAAGGTGTGGAAGGACACATTATGTTTGCGCAGCACATTGCCCAGAGGGAGCAAATACAGAATAAACAGCAGGGACACACTGATTTCTGACACACTGATGGGGCACTGCCCTATTTGTAATATACTGAAAACTTTTTTTTTTCCTAATATAACTGTTTAAGTCCTGCCACCACCAGAGAGACCCAGTAAAGATATAAAGTGTTGGAAGATTTGACATAACCCCTGCCTGCTGACCTGTTTAGGCTAGTGATGGCGTTTACACCAGTTACTGTTATCAGTTCATCTGCACAGAAAACTGGGTTAAGTAGCACAATAGCAGAGAAGATGACGTTGTTGTATTTTATGGTAGAGCTGGAGCCTCACCTCTGACACACATTCACCGAGCTGTGAGCAAAGAGACAGCCCTTGGGCTAAGACTAGGGCTGCACAATTTTGCATAAAATGAGAATCACGATTTTTTTTGCTTAGAATTGAGATCACGATTCTCTCACGATTTTCTTTTCCAGTATAAATATTTATTGCACTTATTAACTGCACATCAACTTCGTAACAGTTGAGACTGAACATAAAAACAATAAATAAACATAAAAACAACAAATGTCTCACATTTTGTCGTTGCCGCAAAATGTTGTACTGCTTGAAATTCCGTCTCCACCGTTGCTCGACGCTGCGTGTATAGAGCAGGTAGTGCAACAATAGAAAAATAGTTGCGGGACAGCACTGTGTAGCGTTGTCTAGGGTGTTGATCATTTTCCTAAATCCCTCGTTTTGCACAGTGTTGATGGGAGCCATATCTTTGGTCAGGTGATAAGCAGTGTTGGGACTAACGCGTTATTAAGTAACGCGTTACAGTAACTACGTTATTATTGTGGTAACGAGCACGGTAACTAGTTATTATGCCAAAATCAGGAACGCGTTAGTCGTTACTGGGATTTAGATAGGGTCGTTACTTCGTGTGGTGGCTATCGCGGAGCTTCCACAGATTCAGTAACATTAGCAAGTGGTGGAGGCCAGCAGGTGGATGAAGGAAAGGGGACGCAGAAGGAAAAGAGACCCGAGGCAGCCGCCGGTCCAAGTGTGAACTGAACTTCAGGTAAGAAGTTATGACCTGCAGTCTCTCTGGGTCAGATATAAACCAAGTTTAGGTGGAGTTTATTTTCGTTATTCTGACTTTTTCCGTACTGCGTGCTAGCTAGCATGACGGAGTTTCTATACAGCTGGGTGGGTGCTATGAAGTTAATGAAGTTGAACTTTATTTTGTTCATAAGTTATTAGAGTTGCCAACCGTCCCGTCTGGTATTCAGAGAAAATATTAAACGCTTCTTATTGAGGTGAAAAGGAACAGTTTGTCCCGTTATTCAGCTACAATGAAAAAGGCACAAAGCTGGAGTTATTCTGTGTCTTTGCTGCACAGCTGCCTCTTCTTCTCTCATTCTCCCCCCTCCCTCTCCCGTTTCTACTTCAATCATGAAAACTGATCAATGATCAGCTGATCGGCTCTCTTGTTTGTTTATCGCTCACTTTGCGCCGAAAGAGGAAATCAGTGGATGTCACGCTAAACAACAGCAGCACGTTTAAGCTTGATCAGCTGTTGTTAGAATTTATTTAATATTAATTTCTAGTATCAGCTGATGTTTGCTGGAGCCACAGCTGTAAACCTGCTGGTCATGATATGGTTTGGTTATCTGGTGAGAGGGAAACATGAAGATGAAACCAGGAGATGTCCTTACTGGATCATCAGAGCTGAACAGGTGATGGAGAAACAGGTTTACCTTTTAGGTGACATGAATGAGTTGAAGGGAAGTTATGAACTGTTTCTGAGAGACAAATAACCCCAGGATCCTTTTTTAGGTAGCTGACAGCTGGTAACTGTGCAGGTGCGGATCTAGCAAAGTGTTGCCAGGGGGGCATGTAGGGCATTAACAGGGAAAGGGGGGCACAAAGAAATACTTTTCTTTCTTATTCCCATTTAAAATGTCTAGCTTTTAAAAAATAAATATCTGAATCTTACAACAAACGATTGATAGATTGATGCATATATACCATCAAAACAGTGTACATCACTGTCACAACAGTGTTTATTTTCATTCAAAGGCTTTATGATTTTTTCCTATAATGGTGGGACGGTCTCTAGTCAAAATGCCCGGGACGATTTTCTGTCCCAGTCCAGCCCTGTATGCAGCTCATCTGCAGTCTGGTGTTACCTACATCTTCCTATTCAGAAGGCAGAATTTCTGAGTTCTGAGTACAATCGAAAGCACCACGACTACAGTTTTTGTGTTGGATGTAAAAGGTGCACATGACTCTGTGACGTAGGCTAGAATCATGGCAGCAGTCAATGACGGTCCAGGCGTGGGATTTCTCTCGTGGAAATATGCACGTTATCATATCCTTTCTATTGGTAGGCGGCACAGTGCACTTGTGGCAAGTAAGCAAGCTAGAAGACTGGCAAAGTTATGGGAGAAACACATTAACAAGAGAATTCTGAGTAAAACCAAAGTTACTTTCCCTAGTAACTAGTTACTTTGAAAGTAACGAGTAACTTGAAGTAACTGCGTTACTTTTGAGAGAAGTAACTAGTAATGTAACTAAGTTACTATTTTAAAGTAACTTACCCAACACTGGTGATAAGTGATAGCTTCCATAATTTCTTTGTGCCTGCGGGAGTTCGACGTGTATAGGGAAGCGCTGCATAAGGTTCCTGTTATTGATGTTTGGGTGGTTGACCGGGACAAATTTTCTCCAGTCACTTTCTTGTCATCCCTGACGTGCTCTCCGTTGTTTTTTTTCCCTGCCAATTTCAGCAGCCAGCTTCTGTATCACGTGGTATAAGGCTCCGCCCTTGTCATTTGTTGAGCAGGAAGAGTGAGCGCTTGTTGCAGATTGTACCCAGATCAAAATGCGGTACAATCATCGTCTTTTTTTAAAAAATTGTTGTCATTTGGAAATGAGATCGCACATAAGTATGAATTGAGATCGCAATTTTCTAACGATTAATCGTGCAGCCCTAGCTAAGACCGTTAATTTTCTTTCACTTAACCTGAGCTTTAATTTTTTTTTCTTAAGTTGATAGCAACAGTGCTCGTTTTTATAATCACAATCAAGACCTATATTGGTAAAAAGCTATTAAACTTATTATTTTAGTTTAAGCAGCCCAGTTGTGGGTGGGAAGAGTGGCAGCAAAAATATCCAAAGGGGGCAGTAAAACTGTATTGGCCTTTTTGTACTGTAGTTTAGTTTATGAATTGTTTGATAAGGAACGTTTTACCAATATGTGGATGGGTAAAATATATCTGAAATGGTGTTACACTGTCTGCATTTACCAACATCTTAAGTTTCCTTTTAGGTGATGCCAAGTGTGATTAGGTTTGCTGGCCTGAAAACTGTGTGCAAGATTATTGCTTATTGTTTGAGCTCTTTGAAATGATAGGAGAGGAGGCATTTCAGTGATTCCACTCAGTGATTCCACTTAGTGACGGTTCAGCTTTTAAGATGTGCCAGTGTCTGTTAATTATGTCCCTGGATTTCTGATGATAGTGGTTCAATTCAGTGATGAAAGTTATTCTTTCATTTTTTTTCTGTTAAGGTTTTAAGGCTTAAGCAGTTCATATCTTGAAGATACTAAAGCATGGAATTAGGCTCTGACGATTATGGAGGGATGGCACTTTCCTTAATTAAATCATGATTTCATCTCCTTTGTCATGCTTTTGAATTCTTCCAAGTCTGAGAAATTTCTCCAAAGGCATAAAAATTGCCCAGTAGGTATGTTTTCCTTGAGATGACTTGGATGGTGTTGCAGTGAAGAAGAGTGTTATGTTCAATAGGGTTCCTTTAAATTGAAATATGTAGGCTTCCATCTTGGTGTATAGACATGGGTAGATTACAATGAAAAAGTGTCTAGAAGGAAATACTTGAATTTACATGTCAGAAACATTTTGAGTTCTCCAAGAAAGTACCATCTCTCCATAATTGACATAGCCTACAGTCATATGTCATTTCTGTGTCAGTGTGACCTAAGGGTGGAGGATGTTAAGGATGATTCAGGTAACAAGTTGTTACCTGAATGCCAGCGTATCATTGGTAGTGCAGTGCTGTTTATGCATAACAGGCCTGTGCAGTCTTGCAGTCAAGTTAAACGGTGTGAGTCTCAGCAAGTTAGTTCACTTGAGGAATTTAACTAGCTAGCCACCATGCTAAAACTGAATCCATCTGTCTAATCTTTGAAACACTTTCAGTTAGTTAAAATACTTTTCTGTCAATTCAGATTGTGGATCAGGCTAAAATGTTAAAAAATAATGCTATATATCTTGACGCATGCCCAATCATCCAGGTAAGTAAATCCCAAAAGGTTGATTCTGTTCATCTGGACGTTTCGTCACTTGGGTGGGTGACGAAATGTCCAGATGAACAGAATCAACCTTTTGGGATATTGCCATATAGTTTCAAGGTTATATTAATAGGTTATATTATATTTCAAGTACCCATGCATTTCCTTTTTGTTACTGACAAATGAGAGTAAAAAGGCAATAAAGGCTCAGGTTTTTTTAGAAAAAAAAATTAATATGGGACAGGATTAGGAAGCTGAGGAAAAATGAAGACAAGATAGTGGCGCTCGTAATAATCATAAGATTTAAGTTGGGTTACTGCTCAGTTTAACAGGCAAAACTGAAGCAAACTACAGGCTCACTTACCACAGAGATACATTTGCGGTAGAGTTACGAGTGCCTGCGTGTTTTTAAAAATATCTGTATGTCTGAAGCGTAACTATATTGTATAGCAAGATGGGGCACTATGATATGCAACATGAATATTTTATTGCACATGTAATTAGTGTGTCCTTGTGTAGAGATGCCACAAGACCCAAGACTTGAGTGGAAAGCCAGTACAAATAGTTAAGGACCTGATGGTACTTCTATTTTACTGTAATTTATATAATTGCAAGAACTATGAAGTTTACTCCAAAATAATAACATAATGCTGCAGCATGTAGGTGTAAAGGGATGTACAGCAGAATCTTTGTAAAGAATTATTTGTTTAAACTAAGAAGTTTGGGTTTTGTTTTTTTTGCTTTTTGCTGGAGCTTTTTGTTCCTAAAACATTAGACTTTACATTGCATATCTGCTGATTGTCATATCCAATCAAATTTACAGCATATTTAAAAAATAGAACTTTTCTTTTAGTTGTGCCAATCTGACACATTTAATAGTTGACAAAAAACAAAAGGAGAGAAAAGCAGAGATCAACTTGTGTGTGGATTTATGTCAACATATGTTCTCTCTCAGAACAAACCTGTAGAACAAGCTTTCTACCTGACACTTCAGGTTTGGCATGCTAACCTAAAGTCTTATAGCCCTTTTTCACTACTACCTGCTCAACTCAACCCTACTCTGTTTCGGCCATTTTCCATTACGATCAAGTACCACCTAATGTATGTGGGGGTCATTGAAACTGACAAATGCAGACTTGACGTCACAGCTCCAGGGTCAGGGTGCCGGTGCTTTAAATGCTTGTACACTGCATGTCGTGAAAGGAAAGCTCAGTCTGGAGTCTGGATTTAAAACACTTGCTCTTGCCAACTAGCAAGAGTAGCAATGTTTAAACATCTGGTCAACTAGATGTTTAAACATTGCTGCTTTTGCTAGTCGGCACCAGAAGTACTTGTCAGGTAAACAAGTGATTCTTATTTTATTGATATCCAAAATTACCCATTGGTTGTAATATCTCGTCTTCCGTCTAAGGGCAGGCAGTGGTGCTTGCTCCCTCTTTGTGATGGAAAGTAGGCAGACAGCTGTGAGAACTAGTGCGGTTCTACAATGCTTTGAAAGATGAGTGGTTATACGTTAGATATTACAAGAGTTAACATAAACAAGACTGAAGCTGTGTGTAACCACATTCTGCACAGGCACATATGTAGATGCTGGCCAACAGGAAAGGTGGATAACTGCTGCTAGCAGTGCTAATGTAACACTTGGCAAACTGATCTAATACTGCACGTGTGTAGTGTTATACACAGCACAAAATCTTCAGCAATATTTAAAAGCACAATGTCATTAATGGAATGTTAAATGCAAATGCAATGATTGTATTTGCAATGTTTAAGCTCATCTTTTAGATGTTTGAAGCACTTTTCCTGCACCTTTTTTTTTTTTTTAAATAATCTTAATACAAACTTTTTAAAAATATTGTTCATATGTACACTAATGTGATTATTTTAATGAATGAATACCTTAGTAAAAGTTAATAGAGTTAAAAAATTAAAGAAGAAACTTTACACCTGGAAACCTGGTTTTTAAAGAGATAAATACAAAGTCCTGTTAAGACTTATCTACAGTACAAGTCGATGATGCTTAACCCTTTAAAACCGGTCGGAGCGGGTATGCTCAGTTTTGCGTAACTATTTTTAAATCCCTGTAGAACCAGAACCACGTAAGCTAGCACAATAATTTTTAAAAGTCATTTTTGAGTTCATAGTTTTCTGAATAGTTTCTGGGATGCTTAGAACTCAAATTGCACTGCTGGAAATAGTTTATTTTGATGCACATGGTGTTTATTTGCATTGTAATATTTATTTTCACTTCTCCAGCAGTATATAAAAATTGGTGCAGCTCAAACATAAAACTATGAAGACACTCAAAATAAATTTCCTGTTATTAGAAACTATTTTGTGCAACTTTTTTGTATTTACAATTTTGAGGGATAAACCTCTTAAAACCCAAAAAAGTATTATCAATTTTTTTGTAGTTTATTGCACTTTGTTGTAATATATGTAGTTATTATAGACTTAATGCATACATATTATTAAAATCTGGGCTATAACGGTTATATTGATGTATAGCAACTTGAAATGCTCCCAAAAATGGCACTACTGCATGCAAAAATATAAAGATAACTCTGGCGGACTTGGTTCTATAGTAGGTCTTAAAGGGTTAAATGACTTTTGCACTTTTTAAATAATCCTGTTAAATCTTAAGGAGTTTTGAGGGCTTCTTCAGTAGATCTTACAGCTGTATAGACAGAGCTAATCCTGCTGAATTTTCTATTTAAGAGCACACATTGACCTGAGTTTGGCACACTACTAAGGCACCTGTTGGATGTGTCCTGAACAGAAGCACCACTAAGATAACCTCTCAGAGCTGAAAAGCTCAATTTGTTTTAATTTGGAGAGACAGGCGCCTAATCAAGCTTAAATTTTAATGGTGGTCATCTGTGCTGATTAAATGAGTAAAATTGTTACATGTTGAGGCCAGCCTTAATAGGTATGTGCAACAGCTAGTATTATCCCTGATGTCTTAATACAAACTGATAGATTCTTGGTTAGTTGGTTATTCAACTTATTTTTTCATTAGCATACGTCATGCAGTTACAAAACTTTAAAACATGTCTTTTTGCAGGAGATTTTCTCTTTTTGTTTAAAAAAAAAAAAAAAAAGATTAATTCAAGAATGTATTTTTGATCTCATTATTATTTTTGCTTACTAGTCACTGGACTCCAAAATTGTAAACCCCTCCTAGAGGCAATCTTTGCTACGTTAAGATGAACGATGGGCTGTCGGATTGTAACACCAGAGATGAAGCCTGACCAGAACCGCCTGGATCTGACCAAGATCCATTTCAATGCTAAATTCTCAAACAAACACAAAATGGAAAGATAACTCATTACAGTACCAATGCAGAGGAAATGTGTCCTTTTATATTGGGTGTAGTCCATTAATGTCCATAATTGATCATAAAGGTGAGACACTAAATGCTACCTAATTGGAAGTCAAACACCCAGTGCCTCGCTTAATGTAATTGATGGGAAAACTTGTTCGCAAGATTAATGTTAGTCCTGGAAGACTTGCCTTTTTTCTGTTTAATTTGTGTGTGTGTGTGTGTGTGTGTGTGTGTGTGTGTGTGTGTGTGTGTGTGTGTTAGACCAGACCTGAGTAACATGTTCATTTTGCAATAGTAGACTTTTGCTACTATACCTCACAGTAGCAAAAGTCTTTATTGTGGCCTGTTGACCTGGCCTTTAGTGGTCAGGTCTGCATGCAACTAGGACTGGGCGATATGACCCAAAATTCATATCTCGATATTCTTTTGCTGGATGGCGATATATGATATATATCTTGATATTTTATTTTATTTTTTTAATTTTTTTTTAATCCCTAAAGTAAGAACAAAAAGTGAGTTCGTAGTCAAAGCTGTGTCCCAGATCTCACACAGGCACTTTTATTAATATACAGCGTACATGAAAAAATTACTCAGAAATAAATTATCAGCATTTATTAAATAATAATTCTCCATAAATAAAATAAAACAATGTTGTTTTTGTGCATAACAAAAAGCTCACAATTGTGTTCTACTATGTGACTGACAGCCTGGAGTTTGAAATCCTCTTTGTAACCATGTCTCTTAACTGGTGCCATTTGTGGTCCTTACAAACACACAATGCGGTAATATTACGTTGAAGCACAGTAGGTATTACTCCGCGAGGCTCCTGACTACGGTAGCCGTAATGCTCCAACAATCCATCAAGTGGTGCGGCTTTGTAGCTTACAGATTGCTGAGCGCCGTGTACCATATAAAAGCGGTTTGCGGTCAGTAAGCACAACCAGAATTCATACATAATTCTGGTTGTATGAATTCATACACTGTCGATTTTTGAGAAAATGAAAGGGTTTTAGGCCGGGCAGCCCCCGTGCGTGGGGCTGCATGGTGTCAATGTGTTAGCCCGGTTGGCTCGTTAACGTGTTGACGCCGTCCAGCCGCATTGACGCATTAATGCAGTTATGGCGTTAACGTCGTTTTAATGAGATTACCATTTTAGTGCTGGTAGCATTAATCTCCAAATGTTTACTTTTTACCGACCAGCTCCTCTTTGATAGCTGCCATGTCCATCTTGTCGTTGCCTGCAGGTGAAGCGATGGGAGAGGGAGTTGTGTTCAGTGAAGGAGAGAGGCGAGGCAGAGTAACGTTGCGTAGAGACAAAAGTGGACGAAAGACAGGCAAACTTGCAGCTCCTCAAGTATAATTCTAACTTAACACATACTATAGCGTTACGATATTGTCACATCTCATATCTCGTCTAAAAATATATCAATATATTTAAAAAGTCGATATATCGCCCAGTCCTACATGCAACTGCTTTGATTAAGAATGGTATTGGAATTGTTATTGAAAACCTAGTCTGTCAGCGAACAAGGACGTCTTATGGCACTTCGGGCTACCGTCCAGGCCTCAACAGTCCGGGATTGTATTTTGTTTTTAAATGTTCCATTCATCTATCTCACCCATGTTCTACAGGCTTCTGTGCACAGAATTCAGACGAACCAGTTCGATGCTAGAATATGAATTAGGTCTGTGGGAGATTAAACTAGCTGTCTGTCTGCTTGCTGTGTTGACAGTGGAGCAGTGACCTCATTGGTGTGTTGTAAAACAAAGTCAGCTTTCCCTTATCACTTTATGAATGCTCGAAACCAAACTGACCATGTTGTTTTAACCTGCACCTAGAGTCAAATATACCAACCCCCATTGTAATGCTGTATGATGCAGTGCTGTCCTAGTGTCCCGTTTCCACAGTGAACTGTATGTTAGTGTTCCAGACTCAGAGACCCAGTAGAAGTTTCTGTACCACTGAATAAATGAAAGCGACAACGGTCTTGCTTTTTTTCACTTTTGCAGAGTAAGAACTAGAGCAGGGGGATATGATCAAAAATATTTATCACGATATACATTTGAAAATTTGTGATTAAAGATATAACTGACGATATAATTGACACTAGACAAAATACTTTACAACTCCACAACTTTATTAGTGCAAAAAATCAATGTATCAATGTATTTTCACTTAAACAAGCAGCTGTTTTTTGTGTATTAAAGTTATATAAAAATTTATCAGTGCAAATGCAAATTCCTTGCTGACTGTTTAACCAAAAGGCATTTCCAGTGGAAATTGGCCGACATATCCTCAGCATAACCATGTATAATATCCACAAAACTTAAAAAGAGGTTATAGACACACAATACAGTAATATTATGTTGAAGCACAGTACGTATCACTCTGCGAGGCTCCTGCCTACAATAGCCGTAATGCTCTGCCAATCCATCAAGCGGTGCTAAAACATTTGACAGATTTTCGAGCGCCGTGTACCGCATAAAATCGTTTCGAGGTCAGTAAACACAACCAGAATTCATACATAAGGCACACGGGATAATAAGGGGCACTGTTGATTTTCAGAAAAATCAAAGGATTGATTTTAAAAACACCAAAAAACACGGTAATAATGACGGCCGGCTAGCATGCTCTACCAAAATAGTGCTTTGTTGTGTATCTGACGGACGAAAGCTAAACCAGTTCCACACCACTGAAGTTGCAGCATTTTTACAAACCAATTCTGGTTCATCCGTTTCATTTAACGATCCGCTTTCGCCCTTCTCGTTCTCCTTCGCCGCCATGTTTTTTCCACCATGTGCGTATGAAAACAAAGGCACTGCACATGCACGTTTTACCCATATTCTATCACTATATTTCATTTTCTTATCGTTGCCCAACATTATACCAGAACACCAAAGTGCAGCTTGTGCCAATGGAAGTGATGTCACTTCTGGCGTCCGGTGCAACTCGCAAGGATGAGAACTGAGTATAAAGGGCCCATTATGCTAACTGTTCTATCAGTGTTTGGAGGAAAAATAATTATACAACTCAACTGCATGCCAGCAGAAAATAAATCTTTGTAATTGCACAGCCAAACTAAAAATGCATCCCCTTTATATCATGATATTGTGTGTGTGATAAGCTTTACATTCGGGTCAGTTCAGGCCTGCAAAATAAAGTCAGCATGGGCCAAAAACAGCAGTTCCTCTGCCACTAGAACCTTGTTCCAAAAGCAAGTCAGCTCTCATAGACTCCCATCTTAAAATGTCCATCTTTGCAGCAGGATCAATTTTACATCCCCCAGTTTTAATAGCTGACCTGTTTGAATTGTACAAAATCTAAATTCTGTTGGAGGTGTGGCAGCATAGTCTGACAGGTGGCTGCCGAGACGTGGGTGTAGCTGGTAGATATTTCCTGGGCTGGACCTCAGCCAATTAATGTTGATGAACTGGATCTCGGTTCGTGTACATGGTGTTGGAGTATTTCATCTGTGTTGACACTGTGTGTATTACGGTATATGTACCAATAACCAATTCAAGGAAACTGTTACTTATAACATTCAACCTATGGAGTTGCTCTCAAACTTATCTTCTACTGGCTTTAATTAAAAAAACAAAAACAAACAAAAAAATATCCAAGGATTGTTTGATTTAATTAAAGCTGAGAGGCATTATGGTGCACACTACAGAGATAAAACATCCAAGATTGCATTTGTTCATTGTCGCTCTTGAAGTATAGCTCACGAAATTGGCTTCAAAAATGCAGATTTTCAGTTAGTTATGATTGCTATATATTATAATATAGCTTTCACATTTTGCTGGTGCTGACAACACAAACGGAAATGTAATGTGTATAATACAGGATGTTGCAAAGGAAATCATTTTTGCATCCATTCAGTGTTGTTTCATAATAACCAAAGAGGATGTAGCTGCTGGCATCAGGTGTCATAGTGTGAGAAACATTTGAAACACTACGAAGTGATACTATATTATATTACTTTTAAATGTCGTACATATAGTCCACATATAGTTTCTGACACTGTGTGTTTGTATGTTTTCTCTTTTTTAACACCTTATTTCTTTCTCTGTATATTTTTATTTCATTTACTCTTTAGTAAACATTAAATTCAACAGCACTTTTAAATACACTCTGCATTCCTCATCCATGACCAGAGTTTGACAGGAGACACACGGGTAGGATTTGGGTCAAATTTGCACCTCGTACTAAGGCAGGCAAATTACAATACCAGCCTAGTTTTTGACTGCATAATAAGGTTGCATGTCAAGGATGTGCCGCATATTGATATGGGACGAAGATCAAAATAAAAGCCTGGGTAAACATTTGTTTGAAAACAGCTGCCACTGTTTAATGTGCAAACATCCAGATTAGATGCAGAACTCTAATCATGACTGATTAACAAACTGAAATGGATAGATGGATATCTGAAGTTTTAAAACCATGCTCACCCTTTATCAAAATAAGTGCAATGCATCTGTCATTGTGCATAACTATGATTCCTGCTGCTTTCAGGCTGAGTTGTGTGGATCATATTTTTAATAGTGACTGAGCAGAGGGCTATTGCGTTGTTGTGCTCAATCTGTTCCTCGGCTATTTAATAAAACTGAAAAACATAAGTGCTATAGCACATGGGGATTCCACTCCAGAGGCATTATTTCAGCAAGATCTGCAGATGATCATAGGTGGCAATCCCAGACTATAGAACATTTTCTATACAATCTTTTATGTTACAGAGTATTCTAGGAACCAAATGCATGATTTATATTTTCTATCTGGAGTGTTGGCTTATGCATTTCAGTCCGATCAGGAATTGTTATACACACAGTGAAATTTCAGATGTTCAGATGTTGATGGATCTAATATAGGTGCAAAGCTAGTATTTAGTGCAAGCTCAGCTTTTATAAAACCTCAATGTGCCAGTCATTTGCTTTTAAACTACACCAATAAACATAACACCTAAAACCTGAACTTAACATTAGTACAGTTCTTTCTTTTCTTTTTTTTAATTCACACCCTCTTCTTTAGTATACAGTTTCCAGTGTGCCTTCAACTCTGTTCCATTGGCCTCATTGATTTTCATAATCAATAACTTGCTTTTCCTGAGTTCTCATTTTAACATGCAGCAAAATTAGCAATTCAGATTCTGCTGTCGAATTGGTTTCATTCGCTCCTTTGGTGTGTGTGCATTATGAGGTCCGGTCATCTCAGGGGAACATATGCTCATGGTTGTGCGGCTCAACAGTATTGTGCAGCTTCAGTGGGATGTAGGGTGGTCATAATTAATTTATTCAGATTCTTTTCCAGTTCTGTTGCATGTTTGGTTATGTAGTGATAAACGGGGATTTTTTTTTGTTCATTTTATTCTTATTCTTTAACAGGCCACTGTGATGGTTAACTGAACTCTGCTGACCCAGTTCCCTTTGTATGCACAATGCACAATGCTGTACCTTTGTATAGAATGGACATGCTGCCCAGTTAGTTTACACTTGCTGGTACAGTCTGCAGACTTCATTATTTTATTTCCAAGCATTAAACTTGCTCCACTCAGTTTATCATTTTTGTGGTTGCTGTTGGTGCCGTGCTACTTTGCTGGGACAAATGTGTCTCATGGTGATAAAATTGCCACAGCCAATTTTTCCATTGTCAGGTATAGAGTCTGAAAGGAGTCACACAAATTGCCATTTTCAGCTAGAGTCTGTTTTTGCTATGTTTAGAGTATGATGATTTAAAAAATAATACTCCATGGAAAGAACAGCACAGCCATAATTTATTCGGACGTCACCAATGGTTTGTATGTCTCTATGGGTGAATTGATTACAGAGTAGAATCCAGCAGGAAAACCACCTTTTATTCTCAGAGAGAGGCTTATTTACACAATTCACCACAGTCTAGCAAATCTAAGGGCTGAACTTTCTTCCCCTGTAATATACCAGCTCTGAAGCTCATATTTCCTCTTCCATAATTGAACTTTGAGTAAATTTGACAGTAATCACATGCATCCTGACTCACTAAATAATCCTTGTCAACTCAACATGTTTTGTTTCATAACTTTATTTGTTTTGCTGGTGTGATAGTTTTTTGGTTTGTTTTTTTTTCCCTTCTTTTTGGTAATGCTTGTATTTTAGTGAATATTTTCTTCTCCTTTAGCTAAAAAAGGAGAGGCTAGGAAGCCTCACAAAAGCTAAAATCACTTTTAAACAATTTCTCTTTTGGTACGAGTTGTCAGATCACATCAAGTGAGAATTCAACTTGTGCAACAAGCAAAAGTATATTAAAAAAACTGAAGAGTGGGCAAATCCCAAGTTAAACTTTTCTAAACTTCAAGACAAGCAAAGCTGGCACTAATGAAAGTACGGGATAGCGTTGATTGACATAAGAGTGAGTGGTGCATTTAGAGCAGGGGTTGGCAACCGTGTGGCACGCGAAGGGTTAACTGATGGCACGACCATAGCTGGATTGGCCATAGGGCATACCGGGCATTTGTGCGATGGGCCGATTGTGATTTTTCATTTTTACGGGCCGATGGTTCTTTTTTTTGTTTGTTTGTTTGTTTGTTTGTTTTTGTAACGATATAAACAATGTAAGGTGGTGGATTGGCCAGATGATGGCCGATGTGTAAAAATAAGTTCGTTGTTTGGTGGTGGCTATGGCGGAGCTCACAGAGGCCAGTGGGTGGATGAGGGAAAGAGGAGGCAGGAGGAGGGCGAGACCTGAGGCAGCCGCCGGTCCGAGTGTCAGGTGAACTGAACTTTAGGTAGAAAGTTATGACCTGCAGTCTATCTGGGTCGGGTATAAACCAAGTTTAGGTGTAGTTTATTTTCATTGTGCTGACTTTTTACAGTCAGTTACAATAACTCGTACTGTGTACTAGCTAGCATGATGAAGTTTCTATACAGCTGGCTGGGTGCTATGATGTTACTGATAGTGAACTTTATTTTATTCATAAGGTTTGTTAGCAGAGTTGCCAACTGTCCTGTAAAAAAACAGGATCGTCCCGTATTCAGAGAAATTATTACGCGTTTCGTATTGAGCTGAAAAGGAACAGTTTGTCCCGGACTTCAGCTAGAATGGAAAAAGACACAAAGCTTGAGTTTTTCTGTCTTTACGCTATCAGCTGCATCTTCTTCTCTCATTCGCTAGTACATAACAGTAACCTATAGCACACCAGAAAAATAGATTCGGACTACCTTTTAGGCTCAAGTGCAGTGACACGACTTTAACAAGTAGAAAAGTCAGTCATTCACCACCATCTTTCTCTTCTTCCTGTGCACTAAAACCACCAAAGTCCTCTTCTCCAGTGTCGGATATGAACAGGCTCATGATGGCTTCGTCATCCACTCTCAGCTTCTTTCCTTCGTTGTCACTTTCAAAACCAAACAAATCCTCGTTGTCAGTGTCAGAGTCGAACACCCTCGGAAGGGCCGTGGCGGTGTCCTCCTCTCCATCATGCAGCAGTCCAGCCCTTCGAAATCCGTTGGTGATCGTGGATGTTTTCACACTTTTCCACGCTGTCAGAATCCACTGGTGGAGTTGAGCATAACTTGCTTTTCGCAAGTTTATCGCCTATCATTATTTACGCCTCCAGCTGAACGCGTAGCGCTACTTTGAAGTTTGTTTTTCGCGCTACTTCGTACGGCACTATGTTGCCTGGCGGATGGACATGTGACCAACATACCACTCTTGAACCCTGATCCTTCCGCCAGGCAACGTAGTGCCGTACAAAAGCGGAACAAACAAAACAAATCCTCTTACGATATGACAAAAATCATGGACAATCCATAGAAAGCCGCACCTGACTAAAAGCCGCAGGGTTCAAAGCTTGTGCAAAAAGTAGCGGCTTATAGCCCGACAATTACGGTAATATTCATTTCTAGTATCAGCTGATGTTTGCTGGAGCCACAGCTGTAAAGGCTGCTGGTCATGATATCGGTTTGCTTATCTGGTGAGAGGGAAACGTGAAGATGAAACCAGGAGATGTCCTGATGTTACTGAATCATCAGAGCTGAACAAGTGATGGAGAAACAGGTTTACCTTTTAGGTGACATGAATGAGTTGAAGGGAAGTTGTGAACTGTTTCTGAGAGACAAATAACACCAGGATCCTTTTCTAAGTAGCTGACAGCTGGTAACTGTGCAGGGGCGGGTCTAGCAAAGTTTTGCCAGGGGGCCAGCTGGGGCATTGACAGGGAAAGGGGGGCACAAAGAAATACTTTTCTTTCTTATTCTCATTTAAAATGTCTGGCTTTAAGTAAATAATTATCTGAATCTTACAACCAAAGATTTCATCTCATGTAAAATGTATAGAGATCATACATATACCAACAGGACTGTACATCACTGTCACAACAGCGTTCGTTTTCATTTAAAGGCTTTATGGCTTTTCCTATAATACCTGGTGGGCCAGTCTTTAGTCAAAATGCCCGGGCCGATTTTTTTTTTTTTTTTTTTTTTTTTGTCCCAGTCCAGCCCTGGGCACGACACGCAGTGAATTAATCTGAGAAGGTGCATTAAAAAATAAATGGCTGGGCCAGCGGTGCACATCGCACACATTAGTTGTGCCGCTTCTTAATGATGGTATTTTAGCTGACAACTCCAACTACCAGATTCAACTTGTAGTTGGCTAAAGATAACTTAGCCTACCGGTGAGAGGGACGTTGCTAGCTGGCACCTTTTCAAGCGATGTTGAAATTTCCACATTCCGACACTTCAAATGTGCTCGGCGCAGCAACAGCACTGTGGAAATACATGGATACATCCGTAGACTCAAGACAGAATTCACAATGTGTTTTCAGGACTTTCAGGTGTATGGACCACTGTTTTCTTTTCTGATCAAACCAGAAAGGCTTAATGAGCAGCTGGATTTGGCGCAATGAATAAATTTAATAGTTAAAGACATTCAAACATTTTCTGAACTTTTAAGTGCCCACTGACACTCTGTTTTACACAACAAAATAAAAAATGTTAACTCTTTACCCCTTGAAAGCCTTAGAGGAGCAGTTTCAGTAATGTTTCAGGGCTGTTAGTGAAGGTGGTCTCTGCTTATGCGGCTACCCTTGGAAAAAATGGTCATCGAACCACATCTTTATTATTTATATGGATTCTAGCAGAAGCATTTCACCACAAAGGTTTGATTTGTTTTTACAGCAAAAGCAGTACCTAAACTCTTTTTTTTTTTTTAAGTTTTTCACTCGAGTTAACTCCTCCACATTGTTGTCTCCTGCTGCATCATCCTGACTTTTGTTGTTAACCTTTGTGGTTAAAAAAAGAGAGACTTTGGTGTTTTCTTTTCTTTTCGCTCATACTTTGAAGCATGTGACACTTGTTTTCAGTCTCCTTTTCCTGGCTGCTGCATGTCTTAGCACTTATTGAAAAAAACATTTAAACTGATGAAATATCAAGTCTAATAATGCCAAGTGTTAGAGGCCACACCACTGTATTTTTAGTTAAACAAATCCCATCAGCATCACAGTTGTGAGACTGCTCTCCAGAACAGCAGCCACTTTGCTATAGCAGTGAAACTCATCGCATATTCCTCATATTCTTAGCAGTTCTGTTTGTGAGATGTCATTGAGGTTGCTGGCATTGGTCTATTTAATACTTTTTTATATGCTGTTCACTATTGAATGTAGTGAATGGAGCCCAGAGTTTTGCCCTGACAGCTGTGACCGGAGAGTACAGAACATAAACACACACAAGCATCAAGTATAATCGCTTGACAACAGCATCTGAGTGTTAGGAATTTGAAAACTTAAGCTGTGGTAAAATAAATATCAACAGCAGCACAGTTAATTATCAGATTCATGTGTTTCTGCTCTTCAACAGTACATAGCAGTAATCTTGTGTTAATAATGAGACAGTTGTGCTTTTGTTGTTGTTAAATGTCCATGCGTAGTCATTTGTGCCGTAAGTAATGTTTGTATGTCTCTCTTTCTTCTATAGGGCGTACTCCCTAGTTGACTCCAGTCAGGTGTCCACCTTCCTCATTTCCATTCTGCTCATTGTCTATGGCAGCTTCAGGTGAGTGTTAATAGCAAAAGGGGTTTTTAGTGTTTCTATTACAGTAGATGAGCAGTAAAATGTAGGTTGTTTTTTTTTGGGGGGGGTTTTTTTTTTAATAAATTTTTTTGTTTGTGTTCAAGTCAGTAAAAATGCTCAAGTTCTAGTTTAATTGTTTGGATTAGCAAACAGCAAAATTACGACATCTCTCTAATTTATATTTTGTGATTAATCTGTATGGATATATTATCTTCTCCCATCCCAGTAATAACAGGTGTAATCTATCATTAAAACTGGACATAATTTAATTAATGATCAAAATGATGATAACATTTTCACAGTGTTTTACCAGTCAGCCCACAAAACAGTCCCTATGAATTTTCACGTAGTCTAAATTTGTCTCCATACTGGGTACCTGAGGGGCTTTACTGTTGACTGCGGCAGTCTTTATGTGACCAAAGCAATCAAAGGTTTTCAGTTAGCACTGTATAACCCTTTGTGACCAAATTTACCTAGTGACAACAAGCAACCTCCAGCAACTACTCACAACCACACAGGGAATATTAATGTTTCCCTAGAGAGCCGTGGTTGCCTGGGGGTGGGGGAATGGGCTCCTGTTAGACTTGTAACCAAGACCAGAGGGTATCAAGACCAAGACAAAGTCGAAACGAGACCAAGACAAAAAAGTCTTTAAACTGCAGCCAGATGCTGCTTCGTTTATGGGTGTCAGGCATATTTATGTGTTTTTGCGATGCACTTGCACACCCCTCCTCACCGCTGTCTACTGTCTCACTCACTTACTGAGAGGACAGACACAAGCTCCACTTGACTGTCGTGTCTCTCACCCTCTGTTTTCCACATAATGATATTATCCTATATCTTCGCATGTGATTGGCCACAATATGGATGGATTGGACCATAGCTGAGCCACTGTGTGAGAGCTGAGCAGTGAAAGGAAATTGAGGAGCCGGCTCTCGCTCAATGGGAGTCGACTCTGATTCACTACAAAGCACTCTCTATGCACGGCTCTTAGAGCTGATGCTTTTGCGCATGACAGATTATCGAACGTTGCGTTGTGTGTCATGGATACTGTTGACTCCAAATCTCCCAACCACTATGTTGATCTGAGACAGCAAGACAGAGAGAGCGAGACCAAGACAAGACCGAGGGATCCGAGACCAAGACAAGACCAAGACCACGTAAAAGTGGTCTCGAGACATCCTACTCTAGCTCCTGTGTGCCCGGTGCCTTATTCACACTTCTAATTATATGATAGAAATCAATAAGTCACACTATAATCTGTGAACAATAAACAGTTTAACTCTAATAACTGCACATTTGCAAAGCTACACACATGCTGGGTAATATTTACTAGCTAGGTAACCTGACATCATTAACATCCGACATGGAGTCCATCATTGCATTACACAAAGAGACCAGGAATATGTCAAAAACATACAGCACTCGTCTACTGTCTGACTTTGTTCAATTTAAAAAAAGAAAAAAAAAATTGTGCTGAACTTTCACTGTGGTTGTGTCTCAGGCAGCTTCTTTACACAAAGTATCAGGAAACCAGCTAAGGCACAGAAACATGTTACTTGAGGCAATCGAGTGTTCTTCCTGATAACAGGATAGTTTGTGCCACATAAGTTTGTTTTAAAGTCTTAGTTCACAGCTCTGCTATGGAAATGCTAGCCTGACTTTTAACTTTTAAGGACTTTTTCCTTAAAATAGGGCATCACAGCTAACCAAAAACAACAGAGAACGCCTCTTATGGGAGTCTCTGTCTCTTTTTATGACCTTAAAATGTTTTATACACTTTGTGGTACTGAAAAAAGGTTGAAACACTAAACATTCATATAGCTGTGATTATACCATGAAACTGCCACTCAGCCATCACTCCAGCAAGCACAGCAGCTTGCAAAGCATCAGACAAAATTTAGTTAGTTAATTATTATTAACTTATTGCACTCTGCTCATTCTAGTCTGAGGCGGCTGCTGTTGGGAGGCATGCCATTTGATAGTATAAATTTGAGTATAAATCTCTGGCAGCGATGACAAAAATAAATCAAAATGTAAAAAAATTCCAACGTGGCTAAGGTGAAATCTTAATTAGAAACAAAAAGTGATACAATTTTTTACGATAAAAAATGTCAGTTAAATATATGATATAGGAGACACACACAGTGATATTTGAGAAGTGAAACAAAGTTTATTGGATTTACAGAAGCAACCAATGATTTATACAGGAAAATAATGACTATTAAGGTTGCCCAAACTTTTGCATCCCACTGTAAGTGATAAGTGGCCTCAAACTATTTTTGCAGGATCTCCGAGGCAAGATACGTTTTTGTGTAGGAAGTGTTTGAAATGCGACTTGGTGGTAACTGATGTTCCCAAACTTTGGAATTTCCCACATTTTCATGTGTGTTTGAAAAGATGGTTTACATTAGCAAGTTTGACTTACTCATGCATCTCAGATCAGCTTGTTGCAGCTGTTGACGAGACTATCTAAAGAACCTCAGCCCAACCACAAACACAAGTGGCACCTTTAAGTAACTGATATCAGGATTTTTTATTTTTGGTTACTGTGTTGTTGGTCTTTAAAACTTTCGTTTTGTCTTTGAATCAAATCTGGTTTGAACTGTAGGATCCCAGCCTCTCTAGTGTGACAGTAATCTTGTACTTTATTAACATGAAAAGTGCCATAGATGTTAAAGAATGCAAAAAAGATGGTTAGAGAAGGCAACGAGTTTTCAAAGATATCCAGTGAGCATTTTTCTATCTGTGTAACAATAAATGGTATAAAGTCTGCTTATAATTGTTTAGATAAACATGCATCCATACGTAATTTCCACTGCTTCTCCACATTTTCAGTTTGCACCCTCTTCTGGTAGTATGGCTTATAGTACCAGAATGGAAAATTGGTATCAAAGTATGACTTAAAAAAGCTACTGTAGATAAGCATAATTAATTCAAAACATGCATCAAGTTTAAATTTGCTAATGTTTAAGGATTAAATTTTTTTGAACTCAAGGTTTCCAGTCACGGGATTTGTGAGTCAGGCATTCTGACTCAAAGAAAAGATGTGCTTTTTCAGGCACAAGCTTTACACTCTTCTGCCCACACTCTTTATTAGCAAGTCATCAGACTGGACCTGTGTATGCAGACTTGGCCTGCACAATATGAAGAAACTCAGTATTGATTATCTGTTTGACATGTGACAAAGAAATATTAAAATATGCATTTTTGGCAGTACAGGTCTCTTGTCTTTTTTGCTTTAATAGATACACAGCTTATGTAGAAACCAAATATTTAAAAAACAAAAAACAAAACCTATGCCTAGTAAATGAAGAAATAAAATTAAAAGCTTGCATGCTAAATGTGAGGGTCTTTTGCAAGGTGCTTATCATGCAAAAGACCCTGAAATTGAGCTGCTAGAGCATCCACAATGAGATCTGATTTGCAGAGATTGCGTTTTCACCTCCCTTCACCTCATACTAATGTACATGCTTTGAGGAGCTAATTGTGGAAGCCAGAATCACACATAGGTTTTCTTTCCCTTCCTTGTGCAGGTCATTAAACATGGATTGTGAGAACCAGGACAAGGATAAGGATGGAAACCCTTCAACAACGGGGTCATTCAATAACAACAATACAAACAACAGTAAGTATTACATACAGGGCAAAGTTGAACTGTGCATGCTAAACGTTTTCTTGGATTTTCAGGTAATAACTTATGAATGATTAAATTCTCTGCTCGTACCGTTGTTTTTAAAGTCATATATAATATCCATTTCTGTTTTGTGCATTTTAATCCATCTTACATTAATGTTTGAATTCCTTTTCAGGCATTCAGACTATAGACTCCACACAGGCCCTGTTTCTGCCCATAGGAGCCTCAGTGTCTCTGCTAGTCATGTTTTTCTTCTTCGACTCTGTACAGGTGGTCTTCACCATCTGCACTGCAGGTAACTACCAGTCTTGAACATACCACAAAAAATAAGCTGTGGAGTTATTATAAAGCTTTTATGTTAGTGTTGTGTAATTACGCACTGGGGAAACATCTTTACTGCATTGATTATTATAACTGAAGACATTAGCTGCCCCATTAAACTGACAGGAACCACTGGAACAAGCAGCGGAGGTGAACTGGGCTTTGGATTTAACTGCTGTGTTTTGTTCCTCTCCTCAGTTCTTGCAACAATTGCATTTGCATTCCTTTTGTTGCCAATGTGCCAGTATCTGACCAGACCCTGCTCCCCACAGAACAAGTAAGAAAATCATGTTTCATAGTCTTTCTGGCTCCTGCTCAATTGCTCTGTGGTGTTTTGCGTTTCTTCCACAAAGTATTCAAAAAGGTCTTTTACTACTGCTTATCAAATGTCCTTGTCCTCTCAGCTGTTCCTGGTGTGATGGAAATGCTTTGTATTAATTTCACAGAGTAGAACGGAAACTAGATGCAAAGCTCAATACCACTGGGAAATTTATTTTGAATGTTTGGAGGTAGTAAAAATTCAATAAATTCTCTTGCATTGCCTTGCTCCATATAATTTCCATTTAAAAGTTCAGCATAGTCTCTAGATTAAGACATCTAGAATAATCAACTCTTCTATTCCACCGGGGAGTTCACACAGAGTCACCAGGAGAGCTCATCTGCTCAATAAACTGACACGGAAAAAACTGCTTTAAATAAAAACGACTTTGTTTAAACATTCAAATCCCCATATCTAGTTTTCAGTAAATCTTTGTCTGCTTCTCTCACCCAAAACAATTCCATACCTACCCAGAATCCCTTTAGACTTAATAAAGTATGGTCATGATGGCAACGGCTTTCCACATGCCATTTGACAAAAATTCCTGACATCACCCTCCCATCAAAGCATCAGCTGAATGCCCCAGAGCAAGCCTGAACCACTGAGGCTCCACCCTACAACCCACACAATGTAATGGTTTCTCTGCCAGCGCCACACCCCAGGGAAAACTCCTAGCTGAAAGATGGACACCTGCATGCTATTTACCAAAATAACTACTGTTAACTTGATCTGTAAAGCAGTTTACAGGCTTACCTTCCACTCTCACTCATCCAAACATCAGTTGTCTCAAACATAAGTTCTTTGTACAGTAGTCGATATGCAGCAGATCCTCAGTTAAGAAATATATCCACCTGTAAAAGTTTTTGTGCACTGCATTTTACCCCAAAGTGCTCTGTGAGATTTAAGTGGGTCACTTCTGTGTCTTTTTGTCTCATTGCAGGATTTCGTTTGGTTGCTGTGGGCGCTTCACTCTGGCTGAGCTCCTGTCTTTCTCACTCTCTGTTATGCTGGTGCTCATCTGGGTGCTGACTGGACACTGGCTTCTCATGGACGGTACGTTGCTCTGCCTTAACTTTTGTATGAATGTTGCTTCAGTTCATACTACAAACAGAATGAGAATCCACAGATAAGAGCCGCAGCAATGAAATTTAAACACAAAGTAGTCAGGTTTCAGAAATGTAACTGCAATGTGTGATTTGGTGTTGTTTTAACATGCCCTGCTACACAGCATGCTAAAAGTAAGCATTTTAACATCTTCAGCTTGTAATGATTCATAGTTTTAAAAGAAGTACTTCTCCTAATGGTGGAAAAGTACATGCTAAATATTAGTCATTGGTTCTATATTTTACCCACATGACTAACCCATGAACTGGCATTCCAGTTCGCTGGACTTTGAAAAAGGTAATGACAGACTCCCAGCTCAATATAAAGGTATATGTTGGTATTCATCTTCAGTTATGCAGCCCTGAGAAAATCAATTTCAAGTAGGAAAATAATTTGAACAGCTTTATTGTGTTGATGTTTTCATTCATTTCTTTTGAAAATGTGAAATTATATGTTGTCCTCTCCTTTCAGCTTTAGCCATGGGCTTGTGCGTCGCCATGATAGCGTTTGTGCGACTTCCCAGTCTGAAGGTGTCTTGCCTGCTGCTGTCAGGACTGCTCATTTATGATGTTTTCTGGGTAAGAGATGCTCCCAACCCAAATTAAACCTGCAACACATACAAGCAGCTTCCATGAGACGCAGCAAACAGACTGCGATATATGAAGCACACATTCAAAGAGAAAATTTCTGTTTATAAACAAAAAACAAACAAACATGATGATTCACGATTATGAAAGGCTTTGTATTTATTCCTCAAACCTGCAGGCCGGTGTCTGTCATTGCTGATTAAGTGAGGCACTTTACATTGAACAGTATTGAGTTTGGGGGAGAACTTGATCGCATTGACTGCTGTGCAGAAATTAAATAAATCATGAAAAATTAAAAATTCATTTGGCAGAAAGCAAAACTGATCGAATTAACATGTTAAATGAATCATGAAGGTGATCTTGCTACAGAGGGTGCTAGTCCAGGAAACACTAGATCACTAATTCACTAAGACATTTAAGCATCTAAGTCTTGCTAGCATTTTATGGCAGACTTTTGGTATGTCTCTCTTCTTTGTTTAATATCCTCTAATTTTACAATGCTACACATCTTTCAACAGCCCCATGTCTGGTCAGTTAAACAGTTCTTCCATTTTGTAGGTAGTGTGTTGAGTACTGCTTAGAGCTGCTCAAAACAGAGGAAAAAAATATATTTTAAGACACAAAAAAATAGTTGTGTATCTGTGTTTACATGCACAAAAGGTTTACGTTTTGTGTCTATAAATAATAGAGCGATGTTTAGCTGTCTCTGCAGTAAGTTCATCTCGTGGATGGTCTTCAGCGCCACTGTCTTAGACCACTCGTTCTGCTCAGCAACCTAGATGAGCTACAGCATCACAGCAGCAGCCCTTTACCTGCTGTGGGTTCATGTTGTCCTCCAGCTCACAGCAGATCTCCAGAGCAGAACAACAACTTTAATAATGGCAGAGACTGTTTTAAAAGTGTGCCGTCATAACGCCACCCATTCATTTCTGAAGTCCTGATTGTGAAGCCTCAGGTTGAGCATTTCTGCTCTCTCGCTTCCTTAATTGTAAAAAAACCCCCACAAAAGTGACAAGGACAAGTCTGACTGTGAAGCCACATGCTCATTTTCTATTGACTTGTGATTCATACCACAGAAATTCCTCTATGTTGAAACAAGCCACGACGAAGATTTACATAACAGGCTTAATTTTCTTAATTATTTATTTTCGTGTTCAAAATTACCCGAAATGATTGACTGAGCCCTTCAGCTCAAGGAAGGTGTATACAGGCATAAAGTCAGAAAGCAGTTTTTTCCCTTAGACCTCTATAGGACCAGAAGTCTTTTTGAAATTATAGCCATCACTATCTAGTCGCCTTCAGATAGATTCCAGGATTAAGACACTTCCCACGTCTGCACTGGCTTCATTTTTCTGACCCGGTAGCTGCATCCATATTTTATATTAGACAGTTGTCTATCAAAGACATCTGCAGTTGTGGCTTCAGCAATGAGAAAAAGAGTCAAGACATATATACATAAAAATATATATATATGTGTATGAAACTGGCAGTGATTTCTAAACAGACGATGCAGCACTTATTAAAATCTCTTGAATTAAAACTTATTAAACTACACCTCTGGTATGCAAAGACAGAACTTACAAACAAGTGTCTTATGATCGAAATACTTATGGACGTAGTTGTATACTTGGGTGACATTCGGTGTATATATAAGAAGAGAACCTGGCCAGTTTATTGGAGGACCCCTATTAAAAATGTTTCAATCTGTCAGTATATGGCTTTAAATGAAAAGGAAGGGACAGAAAAAACAACCTTCATCCATGTTATGAAATCTGTTTGTTTCGTCTACCTGGAAGAAAAATATCGGTCAATATCTGAGATTGTGGCAGCACAGTGGCACGGTGATTAGCACTGTTGCTTCACAGCAAGAAGGTCATGAGTTCAATTCAACCACCTGTTCGAAGCCTCTCTGTGTGGAGTTTGCATGTTCTCCCCCTGTTTGCATGGGTTCTCTCCAGATACTCCGGCTTCCTCCCATAGTCTAAAGGTGAGGCTATTTAGGCAAACTGGTGAATCTAAATTGCCCATGTAAGTGTGACTGGTTGTCTGTCTCTGTGTTAGCCCTGCAAAGAGCTGGTGACCTGTACCCCACCTCTCGCCCTGTAGTAGCTGGGATAGGCTCCAGCCCCCAGTTCATGTTCAGGAAGAATTCAAAATTAACTTGATGACAGCCCTATGATTTTTTTTTTTTTTTTTTTTTACAAAATAAAATTTTTTGTTGATTTTATTTTGTAAAGCACTAAGGAATGGGTTAAATGTGCATGTCTGCTGTCCACTGATGAAGCCGTTTGCTTTTCCCAGAACAACCAGCATTTTGAAAAGTGCTTAAAAATGGTCAATTGTATTTTGCGCTAAGTACAGACATTTTTACACCAGTATTGAGTGTTACCCTAATTTAAAGCCAAGTCAGTTGCCTTTGAATTTGACAAATGCCATAAGCACCAGAATCGGAAAGCAGTACAGCAGCAGCTTTGCAAACAAACATGCCGCTTTCCTTCAGATTTATAGAAATTTTAAATTCACATGGGTAAAAGGGTAAGGAAAGCTGAGTGCCATATACATTTCATTTATGGCATTCAGTAGAATTTCCATTAAATACATCAAAGTGAGCACACGCTCTTGAAGAGTCTGCCCTGTCAGCTATGACTGAAGAGCACATAATGCAAACACACAGTAGTCAGACATAATCTCCTGAGACCGGTAGCTTTGTCTTTATTAAAGAGCTGTTATGAGTTGCTCTGTCAGAGTGAATTAAAAGTGCATAAATACTGATGGTGCCTCTTATCAAAACTTGGGCATTGACAAATTTATAAGCCGTCCCTGCTGTGGAATTTCCGTGTTACTTAATATCAAACTGGCTGCAGCCATCTTCTTTTAAGTGGGATTTTCTTGCTTTTCATGCCATAAACATTGTGTTTTGAGTTTTATGAGAAAAGTCGCAACAGTCACTTTGGGTTGTGGTGAAGCCTGATAAGTATTAACAGCCGGCTCTCTTTCTTTCCAGGTGTTTTTCTCAGCATACATCTTCAATAGTAATGTGATGGTCAAAGTAGCCACTCAGCCTGCTGAAAATCCCATAGATGTTCTGTCCAGGAAGCTCCATTTGGGGCCGGGGATGGGCCGTGACGTACCCCGCCTCTCCTTGCCCGGCAAACTCGTCTTTCCCAGGTAATGCTGCTCTCAATCATAAAGCAGTGCAGTGTGTGCTTGGTACACATTCATTTGGGATCACCGAGTCGTTTGCTTGTGATCAGCCTCTGCGTGTGCATGATGTGTGACCTTTATTCAGTCACTGATGCTCACTTCATCACACCGCTCAGCTTTTTGACATTTAAGTTTGCTAAATGTTACCGACCCTTGAAAAGACATCTTTCAGGTCCCACGAGGTGAATCCTAAAGTATTGTTATCTCGCGGCTGTTGGTGTCGCCAACAAATTTACAACACCTTCAGGAAACAAAGGACAAACATTTTAACTACCTCTTAAGATCTGCCTCAAGATTAATGCTAAAGGGTACATCCTAATAGCTGAAACTGTCAGTGAATTAGTATACCAGTTTGTGGGGTTTGTTTGTTTGTTTGTTTTTGTCCCTTTGTCACAATGAGTATGTATTCTTTGTGTTGGATGACAACCTAAACATGAACTTAGACACCGTCAGACAAAACACGTGCTTGTGCTTCAGAAAGGTTTGATATGTTATGTTTTCCTCGTACTCTGCTTTGGAGTTATATTGATTAAGTGAGAAAACAGCTGTTAATGTTTTATTTCCTGCCATAGAATGAGTTGCAAACATGACCTTGCTGATTCTCTATACCTCCATTAAAGGATTGAATTGCATGAATCGAGTCCCTGGATCAATATTAGTTTGATGTTTTCCCTTTTCCTTTTTATTTATTTATTTATTTATTTATTTTCAGAATTGCATATTTTTCAGGATATGATGTGAAATTTTTTGCCCCGTCTTGCAATGGTAAACAGTCCTTACAAATGGAAACTTGGAAACCGAATCTAAACCCAGATTTGGACCAATGCCAGAGGTTAATCATCTCCAGCTATAATTTTGTTGCATGATCCTGCTAGCAAACTAAACCAATCACATATTCTATCTTACTCTGCATAACTTTCTTTACTGAGGTAAAATCAAGTGAAGCTCAAGCCTCAGACTGCATTAAGTGCTCCATTTTGGACAGTTTTTTGACTCTTGTATTATGTCAGAGAGGAGATATACTTAATATGGTCCATGGTCTCCAGCGCAGCAGGTCAGAAGAAACTAGGCTTAAAGGTAGAGGAGCCACAAGTGCCTTCCAGGTGTAGGTTGAATTATAAGTTAAATAAAGTTTATTATTATTATTATTATTATTATTATTATAAATAATAGCTGGTAATAAGCAGTTCTAGGGCCCCTTTAAAAATGAGTGTGTTAGTAGCACTAACAGAGCTGCAGTTAACATAATACAGCTGAAGCTGACACCTAAAGCTGTCAGTTCCTTTTCTGTTTCAGTGATCGTAGTAACCACAGTGCGGCTACCATGGTGACTGACTTTTGGCCGATTTCAGTCTGATATTTGCTCAGGACCTTGTGTTGGCTTTAGCCAAGTAGTGATGAAATGGAAATAAAAGACACAGGAATTGATTTGCCATCATTTCTTCTTTTTTGCTCTTTGCTCCTGCGCAGTTCCACAGGAAGTCACTTCTCGATGCTGGGAATAGGAGACATCGTGATGCCAGGGCTGCTGTTATGCTTTGTCCTGCGTTATGATAACTACAAGAAGCAAGCGACCGGGGAAGTCCCAGGGCCCGGTAACATGTCTGGACGCATGCAGCGCGTCTCCTATTTCCACTGCACTCTCATCGGATACTTTGTAGGTAAGCAATCAATGAAGGGATGGATAAGGTCAAGGTTATATTGTCTCAGTGTTAGGCAGTGGTGAATTTTTGTTTTGTTTTTTTTAAGCTGTGACCTTTCAAAATGTTTTGTCTTAAGTATTTGTGACATTTCTGACATGTTGTTGATGTTTCCTCAGGACTGCTGACTGCCACCGTGGCCTCCAGGATCCATCGTGCTGCACAGCCCGCTCTGCTCTACCTGGTGCCCTTCACCCTGCTGCCTCTGCTCACCATGGCCTACCTGAAGGTATAATAACAGCCATGGACTGTGGCAAAAATCTAGCTGTTGCAGTTCTGATTTAGAAATAACAAAAGAAAGAAAGAAAGACTACGTGTGGGGGGAAAAAAATGAGCTCTTTGCTTTGTGCTGCTTTTAGAGAAGTGTGAATCTAATTGTTAAGTGAAACTATAAACTGCACTCAATTTCTATAAATGGTAACATTTTCTTCGAAAGTGCTAAAGGCTTGCCCATGTTGTTTAATAAACTGGTTACTGGGACTTTAAACTAAGGAAAATCAGAAGACAGTGATAAAATGTCAGCATGCTTTTTCAACGCACATTCATCTGACTTCAACAAGAAACTCATACTTGTGTATTTAAAGGTTCAGTCAGGGTTTATTTAACAGAAAAAACTCGTCATACTCGTGTGTGTGTGTGTGCGTGTGCGTGTGTGTGTGTGTGTCTTCCAACAAACTAATGCATACTCTTAAACTTAAAATTAGTCCATTTAAAAAAACAAAAAAACAACAACAGCATAGAAGCAGGCGCCACTTTGTGGAAGCCACCATGTTGGCCTGCCATCTTGAATAATACAGTGTTTGAGATGGACATCGCCATCCTGCCGATAGTCTTTTAGGTATGTTGACCTAACCCTGCAAAAACGGCAGCGCTTACTGACAGAAAGGTTCAGGATACGCTCGATACAGTGGGGCAAAAAAGTATTTAGTCAGCCACCGATTGTGCAAGTTCCCCCACTTAAAATGATGACAGAGGTCAGTAATTTGCACCAGAGGTACACTTCAACTGTGAGAGACAGAATGTGAAAAAAAATCCATGAATTCACATGGTAGGATTTGTAAAGAATTTATTCGTAAATTAGGGTGGAAAATAAGTATTTGGTCACCTCAAACAAGGAAAATCTTTGGCTCTCACAGACCTGTAACGTCTTCTGTAAGAAGCTTTTCTGTCCCCCACTCGTTACCTGTATGAATGGCACCTGTTTGAACTCATCATCTGTATAAAAGACACCTGTCCACAGCCTCAAACAGTCAGGCTCCAAACTCCGCCATGGCCAAGACCAAAGAGCTTTCGAAGGACACCAGGAAAAGTATTGTAGACCTGCACCAGACTGGGAAGAGTGAATCTACAATAGGCAAGCAGCTTGGTGTGAAAAAATCAACTGTGGGAGCAATCATCAGAAAATGGAAGACATACAAGACCACTGATAATCTCCCTCGATCTGGGGCTCCACGCAAGATCTCATCCCGTGGGGTCAAAATGATCATGAGAACGGTGAGCAAAGATCCCAGAACCACACGGGGGGACCTGGTGAATGACCTGCAGAGAGCTGGGACCAAAGTAACAAAGGTCACCATCAGTAACACACTACAACGGCAGGGAATCAAATCCCGCAGTGCCAGACGTGTTCCGCTGCTGAAGCCAGTGCATGTCCAGGCCCGTCTGAAGTTTGCCAGAGAGCACATGGATGATACAGCAGAGGATTGGGAGAATGTCATGTGGTCAGATGAAACCAAAGTAGAACTTTTTGGTATAAACTCAACTCGTCGTGTTTGGAGGAAGAAGAATACTGAGTTGCATCCCAAGAACACCATACCTACTGTGAAGCATGGGGGTGGAAACATCATGCTATGGGGCTGTTTTTCTGCCAAGGGGACAGGACGACTGATCCGTGTTAAGGACAGAATGAATGGGGCCATGTATCGTGAGATTTTGAGCCAAAACCTCCTTCCATCAGTGAGAACTTTGAAGATGAAACGAGGCTGGGTCTTCCAACATGACAATGATCCAAAACACACCGCCCGGGCAACAAAGGAGTGGCTCCGTAAGAAGCATTTGAAAGTCCTGGAGTGGCCTAGCCAGTCTCCAGACCTCAACCCCATAGAAAAGCTGTGGCGGGAGTTGAAAGTCCGTGTTGCTCGGCGACAGCCCCAAAACATCACTGCTCTCGAGAAGATCTGCATGGAGGAATGGGCCAAAATACCAGCGACTGTGTGTGCAAACCTGGTAAAGACCTATAGTAAACGTTTGACCTCTGTTATTGCCAACAAAGGTTATGTTACAAAGTATTGAGTTGTATTTTTGTTATTGACCAAATACTTATTTTCCACCCTGATTTACGAATAAATTCTTTACAAATCCTACCATGTGGATTCATGGATTTTTTTTCACATTCTGTCTCTCACAGTTGAAGTGTACCTCTGGTGCAAATTACTGACCTCTGTCATCATTTTAGGTGGGGGAACTTGCACAATCGGTGGCTGACTAAATACTTTTTTGCCCCACTGTAACTCACCTCAGTATCACTTTCATGAGACAGAAGTGAGCTTCACTGAGTCGTTGCCTCGTATCAGACTACTTTCACAAAGTTTTACAGCCTCCTCCTACATAGAGGTGGACACCTGGCATATTGACACCTGAGGTAAACAGAGGGATGAACAGCAGCGAGAGTTGTTTGTCCTACAGGGGCCACCGTAGCTTACGCAGTTGAATTGGGAGGGGTAAGAAAACAGAATTCGGTTGACTGCTGTCTGCAATCTACTGACATTTGAGTGATTCGCTTAAAGACTCGTAACTTGTGTTTGTCTTGGTGTTTGTGGCCCACAGGGGGATTTGCGGCGCATGTGGTCTGAGCCTTTCCACACTAAGTCTAGCAGCTCTCGCTTCCTAGAGGTATGATACAACTTGGGACAAGCGACCAGCACGGAGAAGTTCTTTTTTTTTTTTTTTTTTTTTTTTTTTTTTTTGTTGTTGTTGGGTTTTTTTTTTCTCCCTTAATTTTAGGGAGAAGGAGAGAGGGCACACTCACAGTGAGGCCATGTTGTCATCACTCGTTCATGCTTTCCACCAATCTTCTGAGAAAACCCTCCGAAGGGACACCAGTGTGTGGATCACAACGCCCCGACACAACTCATCTTTGGTCCCTATATCCTCCCTGTTTCATCTCTGCTTCCTCTCTGCTGTTTATTTCCTCTTCACTACAGCACATCCTGCCCATGCTGTTTTTGTTCTGCCCCCCCCCCCCCCCCCCCCCCCCCCTCCTTTTTCACACGTGTATAGTTGGTCTCATTTGCCACTTCCCTCACATGGCCTCGTCTCATTCGTCAGGCCTCTTCTCTGTCTGCAGTTTCCTCCTTTTTCTACGTCTTTAATTTCCTCTGCATCTCTTTGTCTATGACTCAGATGAACTCGAGGGCAAGGCCTCCCCTCCCCCCTTTTTGTGGACTTGCAGTTGTGAGACATAGCAGGGGTTTATATATATTTTTTTAGCATTGTCGTGGTCATTATTATTAATATTGTTGTTATTATTATTATTATTATGGAACAACTGAAAAAAAATGGAGTTGAGGTGGAGTATTGCAGCGGCACAGGAGAATGCCCACGAGCAGCGACACCGTAAAGGAGAAGAGTCTTCCCCTTCCATCCGTCTGCCCTCGTTCACCTTAGCTTTCTCCCATCTGTTCCACCATCGCTCCATAATGGCTTCTCCTCGGCGCTCCTGCTCTCCTCTGACACTCCCCGCGAGCTCCTCCTCTCTGTTCATCTGCTGTCCTCATTCCCCACCCTCACAGATAACTATGTATTTTATTTAGAAAAGTTTTATTCTTGGCATATACAGAAATGATGCATTATAAATTGTTAAGCTGCCTCCTCCCCCCAGCATCGGCGGGTGGGGGGCGCTTCTATTTGTATATATGTGTACACATGTATTTGCAGTATCTTGAGTTTGTATTTGTGTTTGGGAGCATGTTGAACAGGGTGGGAAACTGACGCCAGCCAACAGCCAAATTTTTGGTGAATTTTGACTGCCAGCTGCGTCGACAAGCAAGCGTCCATCTATTGGAGACAGTTTTCTAAATGTTTGTCGACTTGTCCAATAGAATCAACAGATGGATTTTTGTGTGTGTGTGTGTGTGTGTGCGCGTGTGGTTTAAAAAACAAAACAAACAAAAAAACAATTTCCTTTGTTACTGATCAATTGCAAAGTTAGTTTCCTGTTCTAGTGTTAAAGTGTGTGTGTGTGTGTGTGTGTGTGTGTGTGAGACAGAGAGAGAGAGAGAGCAGAACAAATGAGTGAATGGTTGTTTTACATGGGTTTTAATTTGAAATCACGAACACTGAAGTTTAGAAACAGCGACAATAGTCAGGTTTGCATTGAGCTGGATGTTCAATCAAAACTTGCATGAACTTTTACACAGAACTCACCAGAGGTCATTTTTTCTTCGGACAGGTGGAAATGTAAAAAGTGTTGTTTTTTGTTTGTTTCAAATAAATGAATGTTGAAGTAACTTGAAGGTATGCTACGTTACTTTTATCCTGAAACTACATGTTTCAGTGATTTTGCACATCCCAAATTTGCACCTTTTATATATGACCTTGAAAATACACTTCTTTCCAGAATACACAAGTCTTTTTGTGTTTTGGCAAAAAAAAAAAAGGAGGAAAGGAAAAATCAACAACAAACCACAAAAAGAACAAATCAAACGAAACATCTGATCTGAACTCTGTAAATGTCAGTGTTTGACCTCAGTCGATGAAAACCTGACTATTGTGAGAGTTTGAAATCGAAGCCTGCTGCAGAGGAGGGTCATTGGATATGAAGGCTTACTGAGATTAAAGTAGCTACAGATTAAAGGTTTTGTGGATGGATGGTGAATGTGTATGCGTGTGTGTTTGGACCTGTTTGAATCCATTGAGCTGAGTCATGAATCAGTCACACCATTCAGAAATCAGTGAAATAATTGAGGTTGAAGCTAACCCACAGGATGTTTTTACTGTCACCATTAACTGATGTTTTTTTTGTTTTTTCTTTTTCTTTTGGTCTTTCCACTGTTTTGTGGTGCTTGTCAGTTAATATCTAATGTATACTGGAAAGTGTGTGATTGAAGATGTCTGGATGCATTTTGCTGGCTTTTTGGGTTTGGGGTGGTGTTTTGTTTTGTGTTTTCTTTTTATTCTTTTTTTTTTTTTTTTTTTTTTTTACTTTTTTATGCTACCTGGCCGTGCATGTTAAGTGTACAGTGTATCATTTCTCAGACTGCATTAAACAGGGCTACTGCAGTGCTGAGCTCTGCTGGCCAACACGGAGACATTGGACCTATGAACTCCTGTCAGTGGGTAGTACAAAGGCTGCAGGTCAGAAGGACTTTGATTGGTCAGCTCTGACTGAAAGTTTTGACCTGAGTACTGTCTGCTTCGGGATTTCTGGCAGTTTGCTCATTGCAGTCGTCATAACTGACATCATGGATCTACACCCCCCTTTTCACCTCTTCATGGACAAGGCAGAAAATATATAGATTTATATACACATATACATACCCGTGTGTGTGTATGTATATGTGAATATATGCATAACTAATGATCTTGGGGGGTTTTTTGTTTTGTTTTTTTTATTGAAATTTGTTTTCTTTTTAGCCCCTCTGTATTTTTAGTTTAGTGCTTTAGGTTTTTTCTTTTTCTTTGTTTTTTTTCTTTCCATCTCTCTTCCCCTCCAGCAGAGCACACGAGCTCTGTCGGTTGAGTTGATATTACGGCTGAATGGATTCTGTATAGAAAAATGGTGAATAAAATAAATTAAGAACTGTGTAGTGAAACATGAATCCTGAAGCGCTTGATCTAAAAACACTTTGTCTCCTTTTAACCCCTCTTCCCCGCCCCCTTTGCTCCTCTCCCCCCTCATTCAGGATTCTGCTGTAAATAAACATGACTCTAACTGTAACACGAGTGCATCTCTTTCTTTGGGTCCATCTCCTGTGTTGGTTTGTCATACATGATCGGTAGTGCCATTGAAGAAGGGGGGGAAAAAAAGGTTGTGCTTCGACTCAGGTAGCACTTGATTAGGCACACGTTAAATACAGGGTTGGTCCTTTTTGACATGAAAGCATTACACAGTTTTTGCACATCCATGAGGCAAATCTCATTTCATCCCAAATGTGCTTCATTGGAGGTCATTCAGTACAGTGAACTCATTGCCAAGTTATGAAACACTGAGGTGATCTGAACATTGTGAATGGGTGTGTTATCCTCCTGGAAGCAACCATCAGAAGATCAGTGCACTGATCCTAGTGGGATAAACACGGTCACCACCAATACCTCAGGTAAGCGGTGGTGGTTAAATGATGCTCGGCTGGTACTAAGGCGCTCAGAGGGTTGCAAGAAAATCTCCCACACTATTACACCACCACCAGTTTGAACTTTTGATGCAAGGCAGGATGTATTCATATCCCAAATTCTGATCCTACAGTCAGAAAGTTGCAGAAGAAATTGAGACTCATCAAACCAGGTGAAGGTTTTCCAATACTGTCCTGTTCTTCATGCGAGCCTTAATTGTAGCTTCGGTTTCCTGCTCTCAGCTAACTGGAGTGCTACCCAGCGTGGTCTTCTATGGCTGTAGTCCATCACCTTCAAGGTTCGACGTGTTGTCCATTCAGAGAGGCTCTTCTGCATACTTCAATTGTACTGAACAGTTATTTGAGTTGCTGTTTCCTTCCTATCAGCCTGAAGCAGTCTTGCTATTCTCCTCTGATAATAAAGCATTTTGTCTCAGAAAGCTGCAGCTCACTGGATATTTTCTCCTTTTCAGACCATTCTCTGTAAACTCCAGAGATGGTTGTGCGGGAAAACCTCAGTAGATCAACAGTTTTCTAAAATACTCACACTTGCCTCATAGAAAGTTCAAAAGTTACTTAAATCACCCTTCTTCTCCATTTCTGATGCGACAATTTGAACTCCAGCAAGTGATCTTGGCAATGAGTAAATCCACTGAATTGCTGCCATTTTATTAACTGATTGGGACAGTTATACAGGTGTGCCTAATAAAATAGCAGGTGAGCGTAATAAACGTTTTCCTATGCAACAATTTTACATGACATGCTAATATTGACTAAATAATGGGTGTCACACTTTTCATCAGCTCTGTGGTGTAAATCATCAACTCACACCAGAGATGGGTGATGAAGGCATCAGCAGTACAACCAAGTAAAGGTAACGTATATCACTGGTGTCAAGCCAGCCTCCAATTCGAGACTTGCAGTCAAGCCAGCCTCCAGTTTGTTTTACGTTCCCTGTGTATTCAAAGTATTACGGGAATGGATGTGGAAACCGGATTTCAAAATAAAAGCCAACTTCGAGTGAATTAACAGATATGTTAAGAACATAATAACATATAATTTAGAAGAAATTACAAACAGCTTGCAAACCAACCATGACATCTTTCCACAGACTTAAAATATAAACGTACTATCAATTACAACCTAGTGGCAATTTCAGCTTCCTTTTACATCATCTTTATGATTCAATTCTGTCATAATCAATTGAGTCTGATTTTGCTTTTCAATGAAAACCCAATATGTGTTGAAACAGCAATTTCCATTTTAGAGCATTTTGAAATCACTGAAAGTTAGGTCAATTGTGGACAATTTGAAAAGGCTTTTACTTTGGAAGGCAAAATCAGAATGACTTGACATTGATATGGTATCACTGTGGGGCTGTATACTGTTGATCTAAAGTGGAATTACCCTGTGGAAACAGGAAATTTCCATTTTAGAGCATTTTGAAATCACTGAAAGTTAGGTCAATTATGGACAATTTAAAAAGGCTTTTATTTTGGAAGGCATAATCAGAATGACTTGATATTGATATGGTATCACTGTGGGGCTGTATACTGTTGATCTAAAGTGGAATTACCCTGTGGAAACAGGAATGTGCCATTTTAGAGCATTTTGAAATTGTTCCAGGAGCAACTCAGATATGGGCAGTTTGAAAATGCTTTTATTTTTTAAAGCAATATCAGAATGTCTTGATATTGATATGGTAACATCGTGAGGTTGTATACTGTTGATCTGGAGTGGAATTACCCTGTGGAAACAGGAAATTTCCATTTTAAAACATTTTGAAATCACTGAAAGTTAGGTCAATTATGGACAATTTAAAAAGGCTTTTATTTTGGAAGGCATAATCAGAATGACTTGATATTGATATGGTATCACTGTGGGGCTGTATACTGTTGATCTAAGGTGGAATTACCCTGTGGAAACAAGAATTTTTCATTTTAGAGCATTTTGAATCGTTAGAAGATTAGGTCAATTATGGACAATTTCAAAGGGCCATTACTATGAAAGGCAAAATCAGACTGACTTGATATTGATATGGTATCACTGTAAAAAGACTGTGGTTGGAAAGTGTTGATATAAAGTTCAAATAGTATTTGGAAATACGACTTTTGCTTTTAAGAGCATTATTAAGTCATTGAAAGAGTAGTTCAAAAATGAAGATTCACAGGGCTTTTACTTTGAAATCCAAAATAAGATGGCCTTGATAGTGACAGGGCACAATTAGGGTACAAGGCTGTGTCATATAGATCTAACATTAGAGTTTGTAAAAAAAAAAGAAGCCTAAATTATATGTTATTATGTTCTTAACATATCTGTTAATTCACTCGAAGTTGGCTTTTATTTTGAAATCCGGTTTCCACATCCATTCCCGTAATACTTTGAATACACAGGGAACGTAAAATCAACTGGAGGCTGGCTTGACTGCAAGTCTCGAATTGGAGGCTGGCTTGACACCAGTCAGATACCGAGCAAAGAAAAGACTGTTTTTGAAGTCACCCCCCGCTGAATTCCAATATACGGCGTTTAAAAGAAACCACTGGAGGAAACGTCTGTGTCAGCATCCTGTAATATCCACAAGGTCCACTGGCAGAACAGAAGCCAGCTAGAGTTTTGGTCAAAGTAATATACCACATATAATGTGTGCCGGAGTCTTCACCCAAGCCTCTGCTCGCGTTTATGCGCACCCTATGGGCGCAGTGATGTGGTTTGCAGGTGTAAATTGGTAGAAAGAAAATAGTTCCCGTGTGAAACTGCTCACAGTAAGAATAGTGGATTATGATTTCTATTTTATGATGTACACTTTGGAGAAATACTTTAGCTAACAAACCTAAAAAAAAAACAAAAAAACTTACAGGTTTTCCCATTTACGTTAGATAAAAATAAAGAAAAATATATTGTCAGCCTAGAAACAGAAATTTCAAGCCATTTTTAAGGCAGAATGCATGCACTGGTGATAGATTCTGGCGGTTTTCATATGCAGCTACAGAATCGACCCCATATCTTCCTATCGAAAATGAAATTTTCCATTAACTATCAGTCGCATAATTCTCTGCAACATGAACATCGCCCAGCAGATGGCAGCAGAGCACAAATATCTGAAAACCCTATGACACCAGTCAGTTATGAAAGGTTTTTACTCCTAAACTCAGCGTGTGTATTTTCACTTATTGGCCGATGTTATAAGCTTGTTTTCCATTGTATATGAGCAGCTTTCACCCAATGTATCAACACGCAGATGAGCCGCAGCGTTTACAGTTCACATTTTCACAGCCAGGCTACATTGGGAGAAGCAGAAAGCTGCAGAATCAAACAATCAAAGAGAGAAATCATCCCTTGATTAAGCAGTTAACAGAAATGAAAGGTGTGCTCTCATCAAAGTACAGTAATTGGTTCCTGCAGGGCTCTGTAGGGAGATCTTAATGGGGGGAAATGGCTGCCTCAATGACAGACCAAAGACGCTGAGTCAAGAGTTTACAATAATGTTGAGATCTTCACTCCGTGCTTGTGTCTGTAGTGGATGTGAGGCATTTTGTCTGATCTGCTGTGGCAGATCAGCGCTAAAATATTTGAGTACGAGCAGGGTCAGGATTGAGCTCCAACGTTTATGGAGAGGAAGCCAATTTACTCTAGCAGGGACCAGTTTAATGAAAAGATGCTGGTGTAACATTTGGCTGAGGTTTCGTGCTAAAAGAAACGGCTCCATATTGAGTGCTCGTCATTGCTTAAAGACACCCAGAAGACCTTCAAACTGCCATACAGATGAACAGGCCGACCCACTGACTGACTGATTGACTGGCTCGGTGGATAGGTGGATGGTGTGGATGGTGAGGGGGTGGATGAAGGCCAGGACACTGAATGCGTGGCTGGGGGAGGTTTTTTGGGGGGGGAAGGTCTCTGAGGTCAAAGCAGGCAGGGTCCATCCCCCTCCACCTATTGGCCAGAGCAATCCACGATTCCTGCACAGCTTTGAAGCCCTGAAGTGGACAGAATTCCACCACAGTCATGGGGATTGTAGCATGTCATTTGTAAGATATTTTGGCGAGATGGTCCTAAAACTCAGGAAGCTGGCCCTTGCCTGGAATGCAGGGTTTTGTATTTAGAGGCGCTCGTACCACTCTCTCCTTTTGATCCTAAAATTAGAGACATGCAGATCAAGACACAGTCCCAATTAGCCAGCAACTGCTGTAGGAATCAATCCTTTGTTTTAATTTATGGGGACAGAAGATCAATAAAATCCAATGAACTTTCAGGATATTTGTCTAGTACTAAGTGTGAAAGCTGCACATGAAATAGAGACAAATGTGGATATAAGCCTCGCTGGTGTGTCTTAAGGAGTGCCAAACACAATTCATATGAAAGGTTTTCCAATAATATCAAAAATATTTGGATGAATTCTGCACAAGAGTTTTAAAAAACAATGCAAAAGTCACGAAAAACAGATTTGATTGGGCTTAACTAATAAAAAACAACAACAAGCCTATATTAATCTACGCAACACTGTCAGTATGTATATTAAACTGAGTATAAAGTCTATATGTATTCATTGTCCATCTTCAGAGCTTCTCTGTTTCAGAGGTTGATTGCACTTCCTCAGTCTGCACGGCACATCTGAGCACACATAGTAATTTCACCTATCATTACAGGAAGACTCATCTAAGCAGTAAACATCTAATGAGGGAAAGCTCATAATAAATTTCAGAGTCAGTAGCAGATGAACTCATCCAGTGCGGGTAATTTAAAAAGTGCTGGTATTCATTGGCAGTGGCCCCTTAACTCATTTTAATGGCATAGAGGTTCCTTCCCCTTCTTCTTCTCCTTCTTCTCCTCTCCTCAAACCAGGCATTCCTGGCTTGTTTAAATAAGGCCTGCCTGCCTGCCTGGGCGGGGGTGGATTCCCCTCTGGCCCTTTGCCCTTTGACCTAATGTGCATTCCGTATGTAAAGTGAGGAATTCCTCTGAAGTTCAGCTAATGGGGTTGAGTTTTTTCATCCTTTGGACTCTGCTCCTGCACTCGCCCGGTGGAAGTGAGGGGGGGGGGGGAACAAGCCTGACGTAGCCTTCGCTGTGAGTTATGGACGAGGTTTGTTGTTTGTTGGTGGTAGGAGAGGAATCGATGTCTCCCACCCGCAGGTTTTGAGCTTCAGTAAGTTTCTGCAGTGATCCTCATGACTAATTGATTTAATGGAGGGTGCTGTTGAATGGAGGCATGAAGGTCTGTGGAAGCTGAAGGCTGTTTGGTGCTTCCACTCCCTGCTACCACTACAGCTCAGCTGTTGGGTTAATATGATGACAATAAAATTATTACTGATGCTTTTGAGTTTTTTCCCCGTTATTTATTCCAAGGGGGGCTGGGAGTCTCTGGGTAGAGGGGACAGATTGAGCCCCTTGTGGCAAATTTGTGACACTGAGCTGTATAAATACAAACAGAACATGTGTCAACAAGCAAAATCACAAATTATTAACCTGCGCTGACATGATTCATAGTAGACTGGTGAACAGTTTCTATAATTTTTAGTCGAGCACTGAAAGGCATTTTGTTTATTTTTGATATCCTCTTTACTTCTTCATAAACTCCACTCGTCTTTTTTAAAAACTACCAACTTTACTAACTTTAATAACCCTCACCCTAACTTTTAGAAGACCGCCATAAACCTTTGATCACTGGTTTGTGGTGCATGATAATGTAGTTGTGACCAGCTATAAGAACATTTTTTGTAAGGTTTGTAGGTCTCAGTATCCAATTTTGTCTTTTTGATTCCTGAAGCTGAGTCGTTAATGTAAATTATTACATTAACGACGTTATCATGATCTCTATCAGAGAAAAAAATGATGGTTCTGCCTTCAGTCAAATTTCTATTCACCAACTTTATTTATTGTGTGCTTTGTCTATTTTTTAACAAACGAATTACACGTAAAACAAAAGTATAGTGAAGGCGAGGGAGTCTCTGACCGTAAGAGTACGAAAGGTGCAATTAAACCTTTGAGCGACTTAATACATGTGCATGCGCAATGTTTATTCACTATTTCCTTCCACTAAATATCAAAGTTATTGCCATTACATGGATATATGGAGAACATTTTTGAGGTGAACTGAAGAGCAAAACGAAAAGTATTGTGATTACACTTACTAAAGATATAGTTCAAATGTTATATATGATATGGAAATGTATTAAAAATGTGAGCTTTCTTTAAACACAAAGGTAGGTTCCAGACAAATGTACACACTGCTGTAGATTCTGACTTTACTTATGAGACATATAACTGGCTATTAAAGGCTTTTAAAACTCCAGTAATGGAAAAGCTACATATTTATCACAGATACAGGGCACATGAAAATCTTTCATATTAAATTGTGTATTAAAGCTGCTGCCTACAGCTATTTCCCAAAACATATAACTAATTAGAAAAATCATGTTTAGAACAAAAACATATTTTTGAACAGCCATGAGGTGTCAAGGTGGTAAAACAAAATTCCAGGAATGCTTCTGAGCTCCTTAAAGCTCTTAAAACACAAAATCAGGGTTAAAGATAAAGAAGAGGGGAAAATGTGCCGCCTTGTGACTTATTCTTTCACGTGTCCTGCCCTGTGAACTTTTGGGTCATCAGATAACGAGCCATCAACATTTGTGATTACATTTCTCAGGTAAAACCGCGGCACAGAGCTGAAGTGATGAAGTGTAAGTGAAGATGGATCGTGGGCTCCTTTGCTGTTGTGCTTTAGGAGCCATGTGTACTGTTGGAGAAGCTGTAAAGGCTGTGCCACCCACACAGCTGGAATGTCATGTATGCAGTCCATAGAGTCTGTTTCAAGAAAGAGGAGAGAGGGGGGAGGTGAGGTGGGGAAACCTCTTTTAGGAAGGGAGCCGGTGCTCGAGGTGGGGTCTTCTACTACTACGTTTTCCACTACTAGCACTAATACTACTGCTGCTACTTCATAAAAAAAGATGAAGCAGAAAACACCTCTCTCCACTGACCAAAACCTTCTCCATTAACCTTTTTCTGTGTGTGGGAAATTATCAATGACGATCCATCACAGTTGTTTGGTCTTCAGCCGACGAGAGGCGAGAGGAAATGTTGAGGGGGAGAGACACGTAAGATGGAGGGATAGGGGGTTGGTAGAGGTTAAAGGGCAGAGGAAGAAAGGAGGTACATTTTCGGAGGATGGGAGGTTGGGAAAAAGAGAGGGAACAATAACTCCCATGTTTAAAAGGCTTTTCTCAACCCCCATGACACCTCACACAGGCAGCAGTTTAAAGTCAGGCCTTTTTTTTTAGCTTTTAGCTGGTAATTTTCTCCCAAGCTCGAGCTCAGAAGAAACATTTTGTGAAAAATGAAACATTTTTTTTATGTTTAAAAATATGTTTTTTGCTTCTGTTATTTGCTTAATGAAAGGAGGATTTGAGTGCACCACATCCTGTGTTTCTATAGGTGTATTCCTTCTTTAATGTCCTCTAGATTAACCAGTTTAATTAAGGTGTAGCTATCTCTGTTTTGGGAAATACTGATCTTCTAAATGTTTTTTAAAGTTAAACCAAAAAAAGAAAAATAATTGAAAAAATCTGATAAAACTGAATTGTTTGATCCTTTTAACTCGTGGTTTATTTATTAAATTATATCAGACGTAATTAGCTCAGAAAACATCAGCCCTAAATGTCAGAAATGTAGATAAAATGTCCTAAAAGGTGTAAAATTAACTTATAGATGTGTCAGGAACTGCAGTATATATGTGCATAAATGAACGGTGACATTATTGGTGTGTTTTCAGTGATAGCTGCTTTATCAGAAACTGTAAACAAATTTGCTTTATTAACAGTTTATAGTTTAAACCTAAAATGTAAAGGTTGAATTGTGGGATCCTCGTAAATGTGAGTCAAACACTGTATTTAAATCAGGAAACACATGTTTGAAATAATCATAAAACATATGTTGTTTTAGTCTTTGTTATTTACAGAATAAATTATTCAGTTCTGTAAATCTCTTAAATTACAGTTATTAAAAAATCCAACTGGATTTCCCTGAACTGAAGAATGCAAATCGTCATATCTGAATTAAACACAGCTGAAAATCAGCCTTTGGTGACCACAAACCTGATTTGAGTTTAGCTGTAAAATGGTTTAAATTGTCCAATCAATAAATGTATTTTATCTCCTTTTGTTTGATGTTATTTTATTTCAAAATATAAATATGTAATTGTGTCACATTTTAAATGAACAAATCTGAAAAGAAAGTATCTCTTTGTACTTTCTAAATTTGATTCCTTTTATTTTACCAAAGGTAAACCAAGTGTGAACAGAGTCTAATGAAGTGTATTCAGTTTTATAATCTTACAAAATATATACATATAAATTCATTTTAACAAATAATCAAGTCGTATCATAGATTAGTCGTTGCTGTGTCTTTGAAACAGTAAAATGTTTTTTTTGTAAAAGTAATTATGTCAATCCTGTTAAATACTCATTAATCTTTCCTCAAACATTTTTGAAAATATGCTTATTAATAATAGCAATAATAATAATTCATTTTCACTCCTTGTGAAACCAGATTTTTATTTTAAATCCAGCCTGAAGCAGCAGTGAATCAGCTCATTTCTCCAAATTGTTTTTGAAACTGTCTATTTCCTTTTAATAAATTAATTTCTTTAATGTGAAAAACAGGTCTATTTCATACATATGGATCCTAATATTCTAATATGGATCCACTCATTTTCATATATTGCATGTCAGTGTTTTTTAAACAGATTTCCAGTGTTCCTGGTGTATTTATCAGATTCATTAAAACGTCTGTCTGTCTGTTTCTATTTGGTTATGAATGAGGACAGAAACAATGTGTGAAAATGGGCTTCAGCAGCAGTGATAAAATCAGAATATATATACCATAATTGGTCTTTATGATCAGTTTCAGAGGTAGTAATAAACGTTGACAGGACTCGGTCCAGCATGCGAACAGTCACAGGAGGGGAAAAAAGCCTCTCTGTGGATTCAGATGGGACATCACTGGCCCAAACCTTCACCGGATCCATCATGCCTCGCCTTACATCAAACATATTTTGCCGACTGGCTGCACAATCAGATCCCTTCTGAGTGGGCTAGAGTCGGGTGGGTGTGTGGGGAGTAAAAAGTGGGCCCTCTCCCACTGGATAATGCCATTATTTCAGCTCCTCTGGCCAGGAATGCCAAATTTCACAGCCCGCTACTCCTCTCTGTGCGTCAATCAAAGCTCTGCGAGGGGCCGAGGCGCCCAGTAGGTCCGCCTCCAGCACCGTGTGATCCGATCCAAGCATTGACCCCTCACAAGCTGATCCATACAGGCTAATTATGGATATTCTTTAAAAGAAAAACTTGGACAGGCTTTAAACTAGTGGTTTAAAGCCTGTCCAAGTTGAATTTATTATTCTAATTTCTTTTAATAAAGGTTGCATATCGGCGCCCACTATGGACTACATACTACTTCCGCCTTCCTGTCATAATTATATTAAATCGATTATTTTAAATTTTGGGTCACTCCTGATGGTCTGATCCGAGCTATCCAAGCCGTGAGAATAAGCTGGACTTAGTCCACATTTTAACTAATGAGAAGCTTACTGTCCCCTCAGAGACCAATTACACACCAACCATAATCTCCTTTATAAGCGCACAAAAGGTTTGTGCGCCACGCAGTAAACGCAATAATTAGTGATTAAGTATCCAGATAATGTGCGGGGCAGATGATGAGAAATTTGTGAATGGGAAACATTTAATCAGGTATTCGTTGTACGCTGTGACGCTTCCACGCCCGCAGCCAATCCCGTGCGCGCTGAAAATGTCGAACACGCCGAAACCAAACCAATGGCGCATCATATAGCAAAGACTAGCGCAAGAAGAGGCCAATCAGCGGGAGGCATGCAAACGAGGAATTTGCTCCGGCAGGCTCTGAATGTCAAGTAGTCAAAGATGGAGTCCGGGTCTGCGAGGCCGTGTGCTTGTGCATGGAAGACTTGCGATTTTTTCTGACTCTCCGAGCTCCGCAGATTTGATCCGTATCCACCCGCAGCCTCGCAGGATGACGGCTCGAATCCTCAAACTAGCGGAACGCGAAGTGTGGTTTGTGGAGAGGGCTGCTTTTCTTTGTTTTATGGACAACTTTTTCCCTTTTCTCCCCCCCCCCCCCCCCTTTCTCTCTCTTTTTTTTTTTTTTTTTTTGCCCATAACGGATTGTCCCTCCCTGGCTTGATACTATTCATGATTTTGGAGGAGGAGGTTATGGAGGTGGAGAAGGTGGAGGAGGGGGAGGTTGGCCACGATGAGTTGTAGCTGATTTTTATTTATTTATTTTTAAAATCTTTTCTTTTTTGTGTGCGTAAATTGTCAGGAGCTCAGTGCAAACTTGGAAGTTGCAAAGGTCGAGATACGAAGATTTTCCTGTTTCTGTGACCTAAAGGAGCAAAACGGCGATAAGAGTTGAGTGAATCCCGCGCGCTGCGCATCTGGAAGCTCGTTTCAAAACTTGATCAGGACACGATTTAACGCCTTGTGGACAGACACCCCGCGTCCTCCACCTTATCGCGCCGTTATCTTAGTGCGGTGGGTCTCTCCGAGGGGGGTTCGGTGGGTGGGGGGGGGGACATTTTCACGGTGCTAGCGTGTGCGTACGTTTAGTGCAGCCTATATGCTGTTGTGCAATCTAACAAGTCGTCAGTATGGTTCTGTGGGTTTGTGAGAGCTGGCCGGAGTGGCTCGCACAGCAAAGCCAGCGCTTCTAGATGGCGTATAGGCCGCTCACAGAGATGTATGGCGGATAAAGCTCCCAAGAACAGGTAAAAAAAGGGGGGAAGAAAAAAGGGGTGGGTGGGGGGGAGAGGAACACCTTGAGGTGTATTTATAGGAATCGTCAGATGTCTGAGGAATGAGGAAGCTACGCTGTGTTCTGGACGCTTGCAACGCCTCTTTCCTGTCATGCTATAGATTCTGTACGTTGTGTAACTGCGCACCCATTGTGTAAACTTGCAGGATTTGCTTCACTTTTATTTCCAGGGAGTGCTACAGTTTACTAATTTTTTCCTGTATTGATGCAAACTTTTTTTCAGTTTGAATATGTTAAATAATTTAGCTCAATTTTTCCCCCACCATGTGTTCGTTTTGCACAAAACTAATATTTATTTATTTTTAAAATGTGTTTTTATAGTTTGGCATTATCAGCCCTGGCTCTTTGAATCCTTTGAGAGAGAGAGAGAGAGAGAGTGTGTGTGTGTGTGTGTGTGTGTGTGTGTGTGTGTGTGTGTGTCCCCTCCCCTGTTTCCAACCTCCCATTTCTCCACCAAAATTAGAATGCATGTCATTCACTGGAGAGAATAGTATGGGCCCACATGCTGGGAAATTCCCATTCTCCCAGGGTGAGAGTAACCAATGCTGTTTAATTTGGGAAGTTCATTTAACTCCTCAGCTGAAAAGCTATACTGTTAATCTGTGACATCCTAACTTTTGTTTCCAGGACATGCACGCTTGCAGGGCTGAACTTTTTTTGAGCTAAACCCATGACTTTGTGCAGAAGTAACAATTTGTTTCCGGTTTAATTTAGTTAGTTTGCAAACTAACTTTACTTTTTTTTCCCTCTTTTTTTTTTTTTTTTTTCTGATCCAACTGTGTGTGTGTGTGTGTGTGTGTGTGTGTGTGTGTTTTAATTCATTTGTGTGATTTAAGCGACTGTTTGTTGCAGGGCTGAGAAAACAAGGTGGGTAGTTGAGTCAGTATGTGCAGTGGAGGCTGATTGTGTCCATGTTGTTGTCCACTGCCCTTTTTCTGTTGCACTACTGGACACTGAGATGAGCAGTGCAATATTAAAAGGGCATTGGCTGATGAAACAGACACTCAAACCTCCCTTTACTGCCTTAACTCTTAACCTGCGTGTGGAGAGATTTTTTTTTTTTTTTTTTTTTTCCCCCGGGTGTGCTTAAATGTGATGCAACTGTGTCTCCTGCTGCACGGAAACCTGTAGACTTAAGTCCACACTCGACAGACGTTATCAGCCACATGGAAGAAGACAGGTAAATTTGCATTTCAACACCCACCTTCTTGTTTTGTTATAAATAACACCTTTGCTTCTTATTTAAGCGTAATTGGAGTTTGGCTGTGAAGAATGGCTGTAACCCCCCCACCCCCCCCCCCCCCCCCCCCACCCCCACCCCATGTCCACGTGCTGACACATGCTGAGGTCAGCTGCTTTGACAATGTTGCACTACTGTACCATCCATTCTAGCAGTGCAATAGTATTGTCATAGCATTTGGCCTCAGTTCACACTAAAACCGGTGCTTAAAGGGCTCGCTTCAGACGAGCTTGTGTAGAAGTAAAGCCAGTGTCTGATGGCAGGTAGAGGCAGAAAGCCTCCTAAGCTGTTTACCTAGTACTGTATTTACAGAGCAGAGTTTACACACATTTTCTAGGCTGACATAAGTCCTTGTGACCAGAGTTTTGGGTAATGGTTCACAAATGAGGCACATGAAGTAAAGAAGACACATATGGTACAGTTGGGTTTTTCTTTTTTTAGGAGGGGTCAAGCTTGTGATGGAAATCATCACATATTTCCATCAGGCGCCAAACAAAGTGTGAATTTAACTTAAAAAAAAAACCACACACACAACTGTAGATGGATTTGAAGTAAAAGCGGACACTGCAGTTTATTTATGTTAAAATGATTAAACAATCAAGTTTTTCTCTTCTTATCAGACTTCTACCTTTTTTCTTCATGGTGTTCTGTTGTCAATGAGATGGTGAGCATGGATGTTGGGGTAAAATAAGCAGATGAAAAAGAAAAGGAGGAGGGGTGGGAGGTCAATGTATGTGGGGGGTTTCTTTCTTTCTGAGCATCCTCGGTGGTAGCAGGTCGATGGGGGGAGGGGACGTTTGTGAGGAATGTAGGGAGCAAGGCCCTCTCACCCTCTTGCCTTTTGCCTTCCCTTTATTTTCTTTCTTCCTTCTCTTTCCGTGTCGAGATTAGGTGTCACTGCTCCTGTGTGCGTGCGTGTGTGCCTCGTGTTTGAACCCTGAAGTAGGAGAGCAAAGACGTTTGTTTTGATGACTGTCAGCGGACCTTTCTGGGTGGAAATGTTTAACCACAGTCCAGTTGCTGTTACAAGCTGCTGGAGAAGGACTCAAGGTATTATTAAAAACAGACAGGAAGCATATTTTGGGGCACAGATTGCCCCGCTGCAGTAAAAGGTTTCAGGTGAAAAGAAGGTTTGCTGTGACTGTGTAGTAAAGCTGGTTTATAGAATCTCATTAGGTCTCTCCAGAAAGGAACAAGGAAAAAAAAAGACAAAAAAGAAAACGTATGATAGTAATAATACATTTTAAACGGTGACAGAGGTGTTTCAGATGTAAAGGTGGGTCTTTCTGATTGCTCACCAGAGGGAAAACAAAAGCAGGCTTCAGTCACTTGACTGTGTGAAATTCTTCCTGAGTAAAGAACGTGACTTGTTTAGGCTTGCTTGCAATGCTTGCTGGGAAATCCTGGAATGTGTGGAATGGGGGACGGTGGTGCTTCTGCAGCTATCTGACTGCATAGAGCAGCAAGTATCCTGCAGTGAAACCCAACATGTCAGCAGTGCTTTTTGAGCAGCTTAAAACCTCAATCAGAGAATGCACGGTTAAACTCCAGGCAAGAGAAGCTAATTAAATGATTACATGAACTCAATTACAGAGCAAACGCTGTGCTTGTTTTGTTTGTCATTTATTTTTGGAGCTACTGCTCACGAGTTAATGTGTTTGATTTAGTTTTTGGTAATGTACATTTTTGAAAAGGGGGGAAAAAAACAAGTTAAATTATGTGATGCATTTATATAATTGATCTTAAACCAAGTAAATGTGTATTTCTTTTAAATAATTTATTTAACAGGTTTGTGAAACCTTTCCCATTAATCTGCTGTCATGTTCTTCTGTCACCCTCTCTCTAAATAAAGTCAGTTAAATTTACATCTTTGTCAGTTTTTTATTTTTTTTGCAAAATGATGGGTTTAAATGAAACCACACGATTGCACAGCAGATGCAGCATTCTCATAAAAATATAAATTGCCCTTTATACTCCAGTGACAAAGTCTAGAAAGTAGAGGGTGGAAAAAAAACATGAAAATTGTCAGTTTTTGTACCTAAACTTTGAAATCCCTGCAGGCCTTAAACGGACGGTTTAGCAGGGTGCACTTACAGCTTCGACAGTTTTGATGCACAAACAGATTTTCGCTCTGGATCTTGTTGCAAAATTGTGTTGCATTTATTAAAAACATTTATTTATTTATTTATTTTGCAAAACTTACAGAACTCCATTTTTAATTTGAGAGGAAACTAGAAAGTTTAGAAAGATGGCAGAAATCCTGCCTTAAATAATCAACTATTGTGAGTACGTGTGAACCGTATCGGTGTTATTGTGTCGTGGAAAAAATAAAAGTATATATTTGGGTTTAAATTTCACTTGGTGTAGACTATCCAGTCAAGTGGAAGACGGGGAAAACACTCAGAGCTTCACACGCAGTGAGGAAAAATGTTTGTAAATGCAAACAATGACCCAGCAAAGGCATAGGATCAACAAAGTGAAAATCATTAGGTTTGAAATTCATATGGCAAACATTAGGGGGTCAAACTCATCTGACTTCATGGGCCTTATACAGCCCAGTTTGACTGTAAGTGGGCCGGAGCAGTAAAAACCACCAGTAACTTTCAAATTACACCTCCAAGACTTTCCATTTGTTTTAGTGTAAGTAAGCACAATTTATTTTTAAATGTTTATATTCACTGAACCTTCCGTTTGCAAAGTAGATGATGAACAAGAAATAAAATATGATTTTTTTTAGTTTGTTGTGAACAATAGTATCTTATTTGTAGGCTCAGATCTAAAACCACTTTGGCATTCCATACATTTTCACTCTCGTGCAGTGATGCTGCTTTCGCTGCATAACAAAGCAAATAACTGGAATTATTAACGATTTCTTTGGCATTTTCACACTTTGCAAAGCCATTCAGTGTGGTGACATTTTTCACATTCTAATAAATGCAACAAACAGTTCAGAAAGGCCTCCAACCAAAAGCACATTAGCCACTGTGTTTAAATCAAACAGCAGGTTCTGGATGCTTCGACGGTGTGATGAGCTCTCTGGAGAGCAGACATGCTGTCATCGTTCAGCCGGGGTGCCATGTTAACCCTGACTGATGATAAAATACATCTAAACTGTGGCAGTAATACACATGTTGCATATATTGTAAAATATTTGCATAATTGTTCCCATTATATGCTTTTAGAAATTCATAACCACAGACTCTTTCACCACGTCTGTGCACTTGGATTTTGAGTCACATTCATTTCCCCCCAAAACACAGAACATATACGTGTTTTAATGGATTTCACCAACAGTATTATGGCTACTCGTGTTTCAAGTTCTCCTTTAATATCATGATAAAAATCATTGCTGTGAATTTTGTTTGCCAAAAATAATGCTGGTGTGAAACTTTATTAATGTCACGGCCCTATTTTGGATCCTGATGGCACTCCTCTTCCTCCTCTGTTTAAGCAGTTAGGCTATTAAAGGAGTGATCAGACGCTAAATTATTTTAAAGACAAACAGTTGTGATTTACAGTTCTCCCATCAGAGAGCGGTGTGGTGGCTATTGTGTGATGCGTAGGGTAGATTTGTATGTTAGTCTGATTTTTGGACAAGTCTAAAAAGGAAATTATTGTATTTTTGGCAGGGAACAAGTTTCCTATTTTATATAATCTCTTTTGTATTTCAGCAACTTTCAAAATATTTGAAACAGGAAGCAATGCTTTATTTTCATATTAAAAATGGGAGCTGGTACATTTGAAAAGAAAAGCAAAACTTGTCGTTTCTCTCGGCTCTTTTCTTTGCTGAGAGATAAATGAAGATGCACAGCCTCTCTGCTGATGTGCTGACCGTGCCCATCATTTAACCCTCTTCAAAGATTCATCCCTGCTGCAGAGAGGCAGTTTAATGCCATCCAAAGGACAGGCGCTGTAGTGCAGAGGCAACTAGTGAATTTGACACAATCACAAAATGCTCGTTATGCTGATGTGATAAATGATTACAGTTTTTCTCAAATGTTAAAACACAAAAGCCAATCCTGTAACCCAAATGACCAGTAGTCTAAACACATTTACCAAATGTAGCCACCATATTCCAGTACCATAAACACATGTCACATGAAGACACAATTCACAAAACACAACCCTCTGTACTCATAAATCTAAACACATTTTTCCTTGCTAAAACACATGTTGCAAAACAACTCTGCTCATATTCTCAAATGAAAGCCCATGTGATGCAAAATGATTGCCACAGTCACCAATCTTTGAACACAGGGAACACACCTGGCGTCATTCACTACACACAATGACTCAAAATTGAAGACACTTGTTGCTAATGCTGTACCCACATGTAAAAGCAAGTTCAGAGTGCACAGTATGCTGAAGAGTCCAAACAAACACAATGGATGAAGGCAGAGTCAGGGGAAGAGGAATTTGATGCAGAGGAGGGAGAAGAGCTGGCCCTGGAAGAAGAGGAGCAGGCCAATGAGGAAGAGGAGTTCAAATGAGAGGAGGAAGAGGAGCGACCAACGAGGAAGAGGAGAAGACCAACATGGGAGAGGAGAAGGTCCAGGAGGGAGAGCAAGACAACCTCGCACCATCATTACTGACGAGATGCGAGCAACAGCTCAGCGACATGATGCCGCACAGTGATTGTGGTGTGTGTGTGGTGTGAATAACGTAAATAAAAAAACTTCACACCCTGTTCATGTTTTCAAGATTACTGTTGTGTGCAATAGATTCTGTTTTTGCATTGAGTTGTGTTACAGTAGTGTACGTACATGCAGGATTTTCTATAGATTTATACTACTCATATGAAACTCACAAATCTAAATGCCTAATCCTCTGCAGAGATCTACGACGATCCGTTACTGTATAGTTTCTAAAATATGCATTGGCAGTTATGAAACAAAGAACCTTCTCACAAATTGGGCATTGTGTTTTCAATAGTTTTGCTGTAGTGTGTAATGCTGTGTATAGTGTTTACAGTTTTGACAGCTTCGAGCTGCTCTCTTGGTGTGGGAGTTTGAGTTTTGCAGTGGGAAGGTGTGGTTGTGTTTATGTAGCTTTAGAGAAGGGTGTTGTGTTTAGACATTGGGGGACCTGGTGGTAACGTTTGTGACATGTGTTTTAGCATTTGAGAAAAACTGTAATGATGAAATGAAAATTTACCACAGCGACAAACTGATCATCAGAGCCTGCTTTAGTTTCACTGAACATCAAATAGCAGCGGACGCCGAGTGTGGGTTATTCTCACAAAATGCATTCATTCAAAAGCAGATTAAACAGAAGCGATCAGCTGATTTGTGCAGGTGAGAAAATACAACAGGGCAAAGCGAACACAATGACTCAAGAAACAGCAACAATAAACACGGGTGACCAACAGACAATGGGCAGGCAGAAATCCAAATAAACCAAAATAGCCCCGATACAAGAAGTGAAATCATCAAGGAAATGTTTATGTGCCTGTTTTGACAAGGAGGAGGAGGAGGGATTGAAAACTGAGCATTGGATTTACCTCTCGTGGCTTATCTGAAAACAATCTGAAGCAAGCAGCGAAAAAACGCAAAAGAGTTCATCTGTGTTAATCTTAAAGCAGCTGAAAGTTTGAAATATTTTTAAAACAATGATGACTTTAGATTAAGTTAGATTCACATTTAATCTCTTCACACACATCATCTTTACTAATGCTCTAAGTAATTAATAAATAAAATAAAATAACACGATCAGCACATCACTGTGAAGCTGAAGTTTGGCTCCAGAGTGAAGCGTCACTGATGGTAAAGGATTTCACCATTTTCACCATCGTGACACTCTGATAGAAAATTCCTCCACAATCACACATGAGCGCGGAAATCCTACAGTAACAACGGAGAGAAAGTGTGTGTGTGTGTGCGTGTGTGTTCCTGAGATACAGAAGGAGAACAAATGCTAAATGTCCAGGTGCCCTGTGTCCTGCAGAGCCACACATATTTGTGAGTGTGTTTAGGTGTTTGCTCATGGATTGCGTCACATCTGTTTATGTTGGTGCTCTCCATGATGAATGAATACCCAGATGGAGGCTCCTGATATTAACATCTGCTTCTGCTTTCATGTATTCAAAATAAATGTAACTTATTTAAGTTTAACGATCAAGACGAGCTTCTGCAACAGCTGTGAGATAAATGTTTCTGGTATAAAAGTGATGAGAGCTTTTTGGAAGATTAAATATTTGTTTAAGGAGATAAAACTATTCAATATGTTTGTTGTGGGTATAAAAATAAACTCATTCAACCACACAGGAATCAATCCTCAGGTGGGCTGCAGAGGTGATCAGGCGCCACCCACTGGACAAAAACTTTAATGCAGAAAGTAAAATCTTTAACTACACGTTATTTTTCCTAAAGTATGCTATATTGCTATATTTTTAAGATTTTGCCTCCTAGTTTAAACGATCTGTTGCTGAGCTTTAAAATAATAATACTTATATTTTTGTGTGAAAAATCACATCTAAAAACTGTGATTGCAACAACTACAAAAAAAATTCTGAATATTATTTATCTCTCTTAGACAAAACTGATTTATATGCTTATTTAGGAGCTTTACTTCATTGAGAACAATAAAAACGGATTTTATGAATGTTTTATTGAACCAATTCAACAGATTATGGAGTAAAGCTCCTTTTTTTGAACATTTAAAAAAAAATAATAAACCATTACATAACCTTTAAAACTAGAAGTAAAAACACTGAGTCTGTTTCTGTTTGAAATCCTAAACTGTCAGCGTGCATGTGGAGCAGTAAGTTAATTTCGTGCTAGTGTGTGCACCTTAGGTTTACAATAAACCCTTCATGTGTGCACGGGTACAAGCAGCCGTCTTCAGTGTGTGAAATGTTAATGACAAGAAGATGCACATTACTCTGTAGCTTCTTCATCCCTGAGTCTGACTCTGCCGTCACTGCAATGGAAGAAACAAATGAACTACTTGTGAACTTTTTAACATGAACAAATGTAGAGAAGAAATACAGTTTATCATAAAGATCTGTTACCTCAGTTTTTGTTTGTGAGAGGATAGCTGTTGAGAGTAAGCGGCGATGACACAAAGTCTGGAGATGCCTCAGAAACAACCTCGTGGGGCATCTGAGAGAGAAAAAAAAAAGACTCTCAGGATAAATGATGAAAGAGACAAACATCTCCTTTCTGTGATGTTTGACCAAAGAGGAGGGCTGACCAGGACTGGAGGAGCCATGAAGAGGTAATTGACGGGGTAATGCATCAGATTCAGGCAGGAGGAAGAGTACAGATCTGCATAGCGCATGAGCTGGCTGGCGAACAGCGTCTGCCTGGAGCCGCTGCGCAGGAGGCTGCCCATCTGGCCATATGACATGTCCATCCTGTAGGTCAGCAACTGCAAGTATAAAATAAACAATGCAGTGGCTTAATGGCACACATCACATCGAACATTTTAAATGTTGATGAGTGAAAATATACCAATCTGACTTCCTGCTTAGTCCAATTTAATTCTAAGAAAGTTTACTTTTTTGGGAATAGACTTCTTATAGACAGAGGGAGTCAAAAGTCATAATCTACCTCTGACGTGTTGTTTTAAGGAGATTCGTGTTACGCTCAGGAGCGTGCAGAGGTTTCCCTGCAGTCTTGGAGACCACAGATATTATCTGTTACTCGGTCATTAGTGTTACTGTCCTTCTACAGTTTTCATAGCAGAGTGCAGTTGCTGTTGTGTTGGAAATCATGTTGCACCATGAGTGTCCATGGATGGTAAATTTCCACAGAGGAAATGTGTCAGTGTACAGTTCAAGTCTCTGGCATGAGAGACACATTCCAGGAGCATGTTCATTCTTGCTCATTCAGGGATGATTTCTTGTTCAAAAACAGCTTCATTTTAACCATAAACTTTTTTGTACTGTTTTCTTTTATTCTGTCCTTTTAGCAGTAGACTGTATATGAAAGCTAGACACAACCTCAGGGTCTGAAAACTAAAGCATATTTTGAGGTGCCTTAAACCTGTATTTTTTCCAAAGGCCAGCAGGGGGCATCACCACCAGCTGGCTACAAGTCAGAATGTATAAAAGTCTATTGTAACATGACTCCCTGTTCACTTGATTTATGACCTCAGCAAACACTTTTATTGTTAACACTCATGGTTATAAGTTTTAAGTCATACTGAAAAGTTGATTATGGTCTGGTTTATGGAAAGATTGGGTATCCTTCAGTATGACACACGAATGAGTTACATCCTCAGGTTTTTTTGTAGCCAAACTCACCTTTTGCTCCTCGCTACCACTTTTGAACAGCCTTTGGTGGACTCTGTTCCATCTTTTTCATACAGTCTATGGTACTGGGCGTGTCAGTGTAATCGGGGATTGTAAACAGACTCCGAACAGTTTCCATAAAATACAAATCAGCACATGATTTCAACATCGAAGGCAATTTTATGTCTTCCGTACTGTTAACATGCCAACACCTGTATTTACTATTAAAAAATACACTTATTCTGTGAACCTTAACACTATGGGTGACTTGTGCCAACTAGTGCTGCAACTCGGTGACTGTGGAAAGTTACTCAATACTTTAAAAAGTGTAGTTTTAACCATATGTAGAGCGAAGGAATAGAAACACTGTCAAAGTGGTGAAGTGAACTGTAATGCTGCTGAACGACAGTTATGCTGCACAGACACATTTGGGTTTTCTTCTGCTACAATAGTGAAGCATTGCTATCGTAGTGGTAAATTTTAGAAGTGCATTTATGCATTTAAAATGACATAAAACGTATTCCAGGTATATCTCAGGACATATGAGACATATTTATTTCATGGTGGTGATAATTTAGCTCCCATGCAGGACTTTGAGCTTTCAACATACAGAGAATGAGGCAGAATTTGAATCCAAAAAAGCATTTCTAATACCAGCTGAAGGTACAGTGTAGGTTGTACGAATGCATTGAACTTTACGCGCATCCACAACTAAGGTGTGGAAATGTTTAAAATACTGTGTTGTGGTGTGCAGAGCTCACCTTCATTCTCATATGAATGGAACCGATGTCACGATATTCTTGACTGGTGGTGTCTGGGTGCCTTCAAAAGACACATATAGAAAAATGAACACGTGCTATGTCACTTTATCTAACTGTGTCACATGTAGGAAATGAAAAATCAAATGCAAGTCTTATCAGCATTAGTGTTAGTGAGTAAATACGCAGCGAAGAGTTCTCTCGTTTGGAATCTCAAGAGCTGCAAAACATCAACAAACTTGTTTAATTTCCAGTAAAAATGCATGAATTAATAAAACATTTAAAATCTTACATATGGTTACTGAATAAAATGTTAGTCTATCCCATCTATTCATGACACAAGATGGGATTTTTTTTTTCCAAAACTGGGGCTTGTGGGTGCTTGTGCTCCACCTGCTAGCCACATATAGAACCCTGCACCTTATGAGAACATGTTGATTATTTCATTGGGTTTAACTATTTTAAATTATAGTAATGGTAAAGCTCACCGATCTAAAAACTGCAGATCTGAGTGCCTTTCAAATCTAAACATATCTACAGGAAATATACCGAAACAAAAAATAGACTCACTTGTTAAGTTCAGCTAAGTAGAGATCAAGACACTTGAGCTCCTCAAAGATATCTGAAAAACCAAGTATTGCATCAAAACCATGACACAACAGTAAAACAGCACACAACGAGTGGATCATTGTTCTTACTTTTCCTTTCCTCCCACACTTGCAGCTCTTTGGTGAGCTCAGGAACGACCAGGAAAGTCTTCCAGCCCTGTCTCTTCTTAGACTTCAGGATGTCGCCAAAGATGTGATCTCCGACATAGAGGATGTCCTTGCCTATGACGCCCAGCAGATCACAAACAATGTCTGAGGATCCTGTAACCAGAAAACACAAGTTAAGCAGCTGAACTGAACAGAATTGAACGTTACTAATAAGGACAAAATAGTCGAAGGAAAACTCAGTGCTGTCTCACCTCCTGCGTAGACTGTTCCATGCTGGAGGTCACCGGTGTATGTCCCGATGTGAAGCTTTCCTGTGTTCTGTGTATAAAAAGGAAACAGATTACTGGAAACTGTTGATGCTCAACATTGTGATGCAACTCTTCAAACACTCTTTCACACCGTGTCCACTTGTCTCAGCACAGTCCCCTCTGCAAAGAACAGCGGCTTTTTGGTGTCCACAACGACAAGGTCGAAATACGAGCGCCAGCTCTTTCTGGGGCTTCCAGGCTGGAAGGAAAAAAATTTTTTTTTAAATGTCATTCTCATGATTCTCTTTAGAGGACAGAAAGTCCAACCACAGTTGAAGATGCCTTACCTTCACATTACTTTCCAGCAGGTATGTCATGATGACCTTGATGAAGAAGGTAAAGTGTAAAATATACAGTTAGAATGATTTAAAAGGCAGAATGATCATTTACAATGATCTCATAAACATTAACAGGCCGCTTCATTAGGTCTACCTATTCAACTGCTTGTTAATGCAAATATCTAATCAACCAATCACATGGCAGCAACTCAGTGCGTTTAGCTGTGCCAGAACCCAGAGAAGCCAGACTACTTTGAGCCATAAAGGAAACAGTATCTCAAACTTTTGGCTTCAACATTCAGACTCAGAATTTGTTCTCCGAGGAAGGGCCTTGTTGAATATATGCCACAAAGAATTGAGGCAATTCTGAAGGAAAAAGGGGTCCAACCTAGTAATAGCAAGGTGTAGCTGACGATGGGGGCATTGATTTTCCTTTGTAGTTGGAAGGTTTTAGTCATGGCACACTCACCTCGGTGTAGTAGTAGTCACTGTTAGTGGCGAGGAAAACCTTGGCCACCTCTTTGATCCGGGTGAGGAGCACAGGGAGGTTTGGCTGTAAACATTTATACTTTCAGTGTTTCAGTCTGCTAACATAAACTCAGACTGATAATCTTTTCAGTTTACTCACATCTCTGACAACGTATTTCTCCAAATTCTTGGTAGTTAATTCTTTCAAGGATCCCTAAAAAACAGTTTGAACATTTTGTAATTTTGAGAAGTCCACACATTTTCTTTGTGTTTAACGTTGCACTTTGGCGGGTTTTGTGAACTCACCGTATCATGAGTGTAGTCCACGGCATCTCGAACATCCTGGAACATGCTTCTGTACGACATTAGCAAGTCACCGTGCTGGAAACCTTTCAGGAGGCTGGAAGAGTTTAACACAGGTATGGAAGGGACAAAGAGTTTATTCAACAGTGAATATTTCTCCAAGTCTTGGTGGGATGATAGTTTAATATAATATGGATAAAATATGTGACTTACTTTGTGTATCTGGTACATCCAGTAAAGAAGTCAACCAGGCAGGCATAGAGATAAGTCTCTGCAGGGTGCATATAAATCGTAAATTGTTTATAATGCATAGGAAAATTTGAAAAATTGTAGAAAAGCAAAGACGCTAAACAAAATTTACACAAAGTATAGCAGAGTGCAGGATTTTATACCTGAAAGATTGAAGAGAGTGTTCAGGATGTAAAAGCGATCAGTGTCGTCTCTCTGGATGAACATGTTTGGGTAATATTTGTGAATGTCTTTACTGTGGCACAAAATGATAACACGGATCAATGTTAACAACCCAGATGCACTGACTGGCTGCAGAGAAACAAAAACATTTTTGCAAACGTGCGTGAATTTACATCTAGTTTGTGTAAATTCTTAGCTTTGAACTCACTTGCTTGTACTGACTGCTGCGATTTACAAGCAAAAAAGAAGAAGTTGACAGCCATTTCAGTGAGACAATATAAAGGCCAAAACAAAACTACTCAATTTTGAGATTTTTTTTTCTTCCTTGTCTGTTGGATATCAATGCAAACCAGTGTTTATTCAGTGAGGTAATATCTCATTTTCATATTTAAAAGGAAACCTGATGTTGCTTTTTTTATAACAACAAAAAAAAGGTGGGACTTAATTACACAAGTGAGACCGCTGATGTTGATAACTGTTTGTTGACATTGTGTCTATATCTAACAATTTTATGCTGACTTGATTTTTTTTAAAACAAGTTTATGGAATTACAGCCATGTTCATACACATTCCCCTGTTTTCAGAGGCTCAACAGCAATTGAACAAACCAAAATTACTTTATATATAAGAATTGCTTATAATACTTCAATAAAAATCCTTTGCAGTCAGTAACTGTCTGAAGTCTAAAAGTCTAGAAGAATGGATGTCACCAAGTGCTACGTTTCTTCCCTGAAGTTTATTTGGGATTTTCAGTCTGATGATGGCCTTCTTCACTTGCACTGACAGCTCTTTGTACCTCCTGTTGAGAGTTTCAAATATAGTTATGCACTTGGACCAGGACCTCACCTGGCTATGAAACTGTCAGGGAGCCCTCTGTCACAGAAAATAGGGGACTGTGTATAAAAATTACTGTAATGTAATTTTTGAATTAAAGCTGAAAGTTTATAAGTTAATCACATCTTGATTGTTTAATATAAATTTAACTCTAGTGGTATATATAGAGGTGTATATTATTACTTCATAATATATATATATATATATATATATATATATATATATATATATATGTGTGTGTGTGTGTGTGTGTGTGTGCGTGCGTGCGTGCGTGCGCGTGCGTGCGTGCGTGTGTGTGTGCGTGTGTGCGTGCGTGCGTGCGTGTGTGTGTGTGTGTGTGTGTGTGTGTGTGTGTTGAATCCAACTGGCCCAGCCTTGCTTGGGTTTTAGTCTTTATGTTTCTGTCTCTTTCTCTCTGCCTGTCCTCACCTCGATGATCTCTATCATTCCAAACAGTACAAGATAGATTATACAAACATTTTCTTTACTGTATTCACTTGTTTCCAACTTTACCCTTTGAGGAACTGAAAGCCATGACTGCAGACTAATATATTTCCATTTGAGTCCACCTTCAGGAGGTTCCCATATGTAGTGTCAACCACTAAGCCACTGAGGGGGAGAAAAGGGGTGAAGGTTTATCAATAATAGACAAGAACAAACAAAAAAATATAAGAAGAATTGATTGGCTACTTCATTGTGGCGTAAATCGACTTGGAACTAACCGAGTGGGGAAGCTGTGGTCGTACTTGTAGCGCACAATCTCATGAGGGTATCCAATGGACACCATCCTGTCTCGTATCTGCTCAAAGCCCAAGCTCTCGTAGTCGGGAGACGTATACGCTGCAAGCAGAAATGCACACAGCAAAAACATGAATACACAATCATCCACTGTTGTGCAGCTTGTTTGAAAGGAAAGTCAGAAACTAAAATGAAGAATTCAGCACAGAGAGTTCAAAATTATGAATGAAGACAACATGTAGCATCTTCAGGGTGATTTAATATTTTATACACATGCTGTAAAAAGTATGATAAGCAAAATATAGTTTAAAAATGAACAAATATAGATTAAGTACCTTATACTTCATTCTGCTCAGGGAAGGGTTTTATCCTTTGTTAAGTAATAATGACTTTATTGGTAGGATACATGGTATCCTGTTGGTATCTAGACCATTATACACTCTATATATTGTACTATAGATAAATAGGTGGCAATTTTTAAAAGTGTGCAGTAAACATAAATTAAACAATCAAGTTAAAGTAAAAGTAAAAATGACATTATTATACAGTTATACATAAACTGTACTGTTCTTGGCCAAGTGTATCAAATGTAAACATTGTATAGCTGACATCATCACAACACTGCAAACTTAAGGATTTGTAGGTAAATAATAATCCTATGACTCTCTGTGCTAGACACAGTCATGTTCCTCAGAAAGCAAGGAGAAGTACAGATAACTCAATATCAAATAGAATAAATAAAGATGATTAAACTTTTTTTTTTGCTTCTACTTACTTGCTAGCGTGTAGTCCATGTCGAAGCCATAGCATTTAATATTTTCCAGCGTCAGGCTTCTGTTGACAAACACCCTGTGATCAAACAGAAACACAGCTGAAGGCAGACAGTCATAGAAATTCATTTTTTATGCACTATGGTCAATTTGATGTTTTCATTTATCAGAATGGGTTTCCTAAGGTTCAGTTTGCGTCTTGGCTTTTTGACATCAGGTCTGCCCTGAGATGTGGATTAAATGAATCTTCAAGGGGCAGAAGTCATTTAGTGTGTGAAGCTATGATTTAATTTCTCTTTTCCACCAAAGAAATTCAGAGACTTCCATACTTAGTTTGAACCTATCCTACCCTTGAAGTCCCTCAAGTCAGGGTGGTGCTGGGTGGAGGCTAAAGATGTTATCAAAACCAATGTCATCACAGATGTTTGAAATGACTGCCAAATACTTAACATGGTGTATTTTGAACAACATATTAAAAATAATCATGACGTATTTTTGTCTGTCATGTATTTTCTACATCATTTGCCCCCAGATGCTACCTTTTAACCACACAGAGCAGGGAGGCCTGTCTGCAGCACCAGGATGGCCCAGTCTCAACCTTTCCTGACAGTTCATACATATAGAGTTGCTGTAAATAATTAATCTGTAAGCTCTTGTTCTGTGAATGTGTTTCTCCTGAGTTCCACACAGAAAATAAAAGCTGTCAGCAAGGGAGTGTTTCTGATGCAGGAGCACTTACTGACAGGAAGCAGCTGAATAAGCTGATGATTCAAATAGTTGTGTAGGTTAGAGTGCAAACTTTCAGAATAGAGAAATAGGTCAGAATGTCAGAAAGCACTGGAAGTTGTGGAAATATACCAGTGGATTTTTTAAATTTATTTTTTGCAATTCATTGTCTAACTTATTATATGAGCAACAGTATTCTTATGATGTAAAAATACGTAATTAACTTGTGATCAGCAAAAATGCAAAGAAAGAGCTGAAACTGACGACTTTTCTTTTCTTTTTGTGTTCTTTTTTAAAAATATATTGTAAAACCTTAGAAATTCTGATCGTGGAAATTCATCTTTAGGTTAAAAAGTGTTTCAATTAGCAGCAGTTTACATATTCGTGTGCAATATTACCCCAGTTGAACTTACTTTTGTTCAAGGCGCCTCTTCTTCTCCTTGGTGGAGATGCTTGTGTCCATTGCCTCCATGGTCCACACCTGCTGATGTGCAGCTCCTCTTTTCAAAGAGGTATTTAAATTCTCAAATGTACCCAAAACTTTGTAGGCGTGCCGCTGAGCGTCTTCTCTGTTTTTGTGCACATGTTGAAACCCCTCCTTTTGACTAAGTGCTCATTAATGACGTAAACGGCCGTGGGACACGCGCACGCAGCCTGCCGCCCCCCTGCATTGACACCCATGGTGCTGCGGAGCTTTCAGCTTGGAGTGGGTAGATTGTGTTATCAGAGGCACACACATGTGCACAGGCTACATGTGTGCGTAACTAATGGGAGTTTTGCTGATGGCTGTCAGTCCCGCTGCGACTCGAGCAGCTCAAGTACACGCTGCATGTATCAAAGCAAAACATTTCTGATATTTGATTTATGAATCATTTGGTTTGCGTTTCATGTGCAGAAGCGTTATCAGCAGCATGCGCTCAAAGTAACAGCAACAATTTGGAGACATACTGTCCAATTTCACCCAGAAACACATCCCCATCCTCACATTTATGCACAAAGCAGCCTTAAGGGTCACCAGGAAGAGAAAAACTGTATACAAGCATCCATACATTGGAAATCATTTTCATTTCTCTTTCAGTCTCCCTCTCTTCGTTTTTACACTGTTAACTTCATATGTATAGTGTCACACAGGTGCTTTTACGTAATTGAATGTTGTCATTTTGTTTGTGCATTGTGAATGTAAAAGCCCAACAAGGGAAACGTGTTGGAAATAGGCAACAGCTATATACTATGTGCTGCACATCTGTCTCATGCTCCATATATGTTAAACTGCATTGCCCCTTTAAGAAAAATAAGAAAATGCGTTTTCAAGTATGCTTTTAAATCTCTTCACCTTTTAGTAACTTACATCAAACTTGAGCTTCGCAGTTTTTGGGGGTTTTTTGTTTGTTTTGTAGCAAATATTATTTGTAAAACTCATGTTTTGTACATTTGTGGTTTGTGTACTGCGGTTGTTTCTCTATGTGCTGTACTGTAAGTCCCTTTGGGCTGGGACTTATCTGCATGACACACCACCATGACATAACCAACCCTCTTTTTCTATATATAGTGTCACACAGGTGGAAAAACGTCATCAGTATTTAAACGGCACTCCAGTGATACAACTGGTCAGGATGGAAAAAGACTGTGGAGCAGTTTCAACTATAGAAATGCATCATGTTTCAGACGAGTTAAATATTATTGTGTAATTTATGGTTGATTTACCACATTTGAGGAGAAATTAAAAATCATAGCTTATAGCAAAAAGCACAAGAGCAAACACAACAATATTTTAAGGTCTGATATTAAAGTTTTAGAGTAAAGTAAGAAAACGCAAATAGAAAAAAATGCTGCTACAACTCACTTTAAAATAATTTTTTTAATAATCAAACAAGAGTGAAAGATCTATAACGTGTCAGTAATGTCAAACTCACAATATGGGTCATGGGCCATATGCAGCCCACTTTGATCATAAGTGGGCTGGACCAGTGAAACTCTCCTTTCTGTCTGTGTAAAGACATTTAACTACACACTGAATCCCTAAGACATCTTAACATAAGAAAAAGAAGTGCAGTTACAACAGCACAGCTCAGTTTTTCTACGCCATATACTATACTGTTGTAGTAAATGAAAGAAAGTTCGGGTATAAACTGTAAGAAAATGTTTGACAGAAATGTTAAAAATTACAAAAAAAGTTCAGGTATGGAAACAGAAATAAATTATTCATTGACAGAAAATGTCCTATTTTATATTTAATTTTTTGTTTGTTTGTTTTTTATCTTACTGCGTATCCATTGTAAAGAAAGAAAAAGAAAAAAAGAAAATACGTTTTTATAGTAGATAAAATGACTTTTCTGTCATTTATTTGTTTTTTGTATTACACAGTTATTTTGGTGCAGTGTGAATGTCCTTCATCAGTAAAAAAAACAAAAACAAAAAAAACCTCTGTGCTATGTCCTTGATGACCAGTTTAATCCTAAATATTTATTAACGTCATTCATATCCTGTCTGTCTGACATACAGTGACTAATTCAAGCTGCACATTTAACAGCATATTTTCATTTTTTTTAATAAATCTAATCACAGTTTGGTTTCGTATGATATGATTCTATTGGCGTACTTCTCAGTCACGTCTTCTCTTTTGGGTTTGCAATGCATCTTATCAAATTCTGCAGCGATCTCCAGCGGTGTCTTATTTTTGATTTCGGGGACGTTGAACTTCATATAAAGCCCACAGATGAAGCAAGAAAACAGAAAAATGAGAAAGCAAAAGTAATCCAGTTTCTCCTGGAAATAAAGCATTTGGAGGCAATTTGTCAGTCCTTGTGCTTGACACATTTCAAATGATCTTAAAAATATGCCACATTTTACATACTTTTAACATACTTACCACTAGGATGGGGAAGACCATCCCAACCACAAACAGGACTAACCAGTTGAGGCTGCAAGAGATTGTGTACGCAGCCGATCTGAAAGGCTGAGCAAAGAGTTCCCCTGGAAGACTAGGTGTAACTCCAACTTTGGGGAAAATGTACATGCTACAATAAGATCTCCTCATTGTTTGGTCAAAAAGAAAAACTTCTTGGTGTTAATTTTACAGTCTTTAGAAATATTAGCTTGAGAGATAAACGTACCCGGACCAATGGCAAAAAAGACTATACAGAGGAAAATAAGGACCATGCTGCAGTACGGCATCCAGGAGACCTGACTCTGAGGAAAACAAAAGGGTTTAAGTTTGTTTATTTATTCAAATATGCAGATGTATATACTATCTGTCAAAGGTTTCAGAACACCCCAATTTTTCCAGTCATTTATCACAATTCAAGTCATTCAAGTCCAGTGAATAGTTTGAAATGGTACAAAGGTAAGTGGTCAACTGCCAGATGTTTTTTTTTTTTTGTGAAGGTAAGTTTACCCAAAACTAAAAAATAATATACATTTCAAAATTATTTAAAAAAGGTCTTTTTCGGGGAACACAAAATGGGTTAACAATTTAAAGCTGTCGTTCAGCAATGGAGGTTGATCAACCATTGAAAGCTGGTGCTACTAATTGCAACTTTTCTGGATTACTTACTGGCCCCTCTGTCTGCATAAAAGCAGTGCTGGAACACACTGTGGTACCATGCCCTCGTGAGCATCAGTTGAACAGTATTGTACTACAGAAAGTGTGTGGCTACAAAAATGGCGAGAAAAATGGAAGAGAGACAGACCATCATAGCACCTAAAAATGTAGGTCTTTCCTACAGAGAAATTGCAAAGAAAGTAAAGATGTCAGTGAGTACAGTTTCCTTCGACATCAAAAGGCACTCAGAAACTCAGACGGGAAGAGCTCTGGCAGACCCAAAGCCACAACTGAATCTGAGGACGAGTTTCTGAGAGTTAACAGTTTGCGTGATAGGCGGCTCACAGGACAACAGTTTCAAGCACAGCTTAATAGAGGTCGTAATAAGCAAGTCCCAGTTTCAACTGTGAAGAGAAGACTTTGAGCAGGTTTAACAGGACAAGTAGCAATAAGAAAGCCATTGCTAAGAATAATCAGAATAAGACAAAAGGCTTGCCTGGGCCATGAAACACTGCCATTGCACTACTGAAGACTGGAAAAAGGTATTATGGACTAATCAAAATTTGAAATCTTCCCATCATAACTACCCTTTCGAGTAGGCGAAAGGATGGTTTCACAGTGTGTGGTATCAACTGTCAAATGTGGGGAAGGAAATTTGATGGTGAGAGTGAAAGGGACCCTGAACCAAAACGGCTACCACAGCTTTCTGCAGCCCCAAGCAACACCCTCGGGTATGCGCCTAGTTGGGGTTTATCCTACAGTAAGATAATGACCCAAAAGATAAGTCCAAGCTTTACCAGAACTACCTCAGGAAAAAAAGAATGAGATAATTAGCTTGAAAACATGGAGAGGCCAGCACAGGCTCCAGACTGAAACCCCATCAAGCTGGTTTGGGATGAACTGGAAAGAAGAGTGAAAGCAAAGCAATCTACAAGTGTCACACATTTATGGGAACTTCTGCAAAAGATATGGGAAGAACTTCCTGAAGAATATTGGATTTCTATTGCAGAAAAAATGCCACGGGTGTGTTCAGCTGTTATATCTGCCAAAGCTGGCTACTTTGATAAATCAAAACTTTAGAATACATTTTTGTCTATAAATTGATTCCATGATTTCTCTTTTAACTCCAACAGCTTATTTGTACTATGCTTTCATTTCAGGGTGTAATGAGACATTAAACAGTGTAATTTTCAATTAAAAAATGGAAAAAAAATAATGTGTCCTAAAACATTTGACTGGTAGTGTATATATAAATATATTTTTAAAAGTGGTTAGTTTTGCAGTGACTTACTTGCAGGTACAAAGTGATGGTGAGGAAAACTAGTGTCACAGACATTCCTGCGTAGCCTCTGAAGAGCAGGGCCGTTTTTCCTGTTCTGTTAATAATCATGAACTGCAACATGAGAACAGATTTAGCCTGCTGCTGTAAATGTTTTGCACAGAATTAAAATTAAACAATTAATTAAACAGCCACATGGGGGAGCTACGATTACACATGAAAACAGCTGCCACAAGGCATTTACATCACTGGTGAGACCTCCAGACGTTTTTTCCCTTAAATGATTTGATACATCAGCAGGAAGTAAATAAAACAAACATTAATGATAGAGTGTTTACAGGATGTTAAACACAAAGTTTCCCTAAAATTGGCTTGTGCTAAGTGACTAACATTTCAACAGAAGTCTGAACAAAGAAATGACGATGAGTCATAGGACACAAGTTGCCCTTGTTAGTTTTTGTCCACTCTGGCTCCACCTGCTGAAATGCTAGTCTGTTTGCACAAGTAAACACCTTTGGATCAGTCATTGTGCTGCACTACTTTTTGTCCTTTAAAGTTTGTCGTTCTTGAGCTGAGCACCTATATTTTGCTGGACAGTCCGTTTTTTATTGGATACAAACATGATTGGATATCAGTGAAAGAGTACTTACACAGGATACAACAGTAGAAAATTCACAGAGCCCTGTCCCCAAGGCAGTGTATGGTAACTTTTCTTCTGGGATTCCCGCCGCACGAAACACATCAAAAGAATAAAAGTACACCTGTAGAGAAGTTAAACATACACAGATAAGAAACTGTGTAATGTTTCTATTCATTTTACTGAAACTGGCCAGTTTTCCTGCTGAATATTTCACTGTTATTGTTAGTTATGTATTTATTACATTTTATTATATTTAGACATTACAGGATTTTTTGAAAGAACATAATCTAAAAAAGGAGATTACAGAGACTGGTGAAAGAAAGACTCCTCTCTTTCTAGCATATACACTCACAGCATTGATGCCACAGAGCTGCACTGAGGTGAAAGTTACAGCGACAGTGATCAGCTGCCAGCGGATCGTTTTGTTCTGAATCAGCTCCAACACTGAGTAGCTGCGGACACTCTGCAGGGCAGCTTTCTCCTCCAGCATCTCCTCGATCTCTCTGCTGTAGTCCTTATTGCCCCAAAGCTGCTTTAAAGCTAAGGTGGCATGAAAAAACATGAGATTTAAATGGTAAGTTAACAGTCACTAAGTAAAAAAAATCCCCTAAGGCTAAAAATGTTTTTGTACACCTTTTTCACAGGTTCGTTGGTCTCCTCTGTCCAGCAACAGGAAGCTGGGAGATTCTGGCAGGAAGAACAGGGTGATGAGTTGAAACAACCCAGTGAAACCGATGAAACCAAGCAGCCAGGGCCACAGCTTCTCTGTACCAAGTAACTCACTGCAAGTATAACATCAATAGTCAAGTTATCACAGGTTAATATCTAAAATAGCAACATGCTTCCAAAAACACCGTTATGAAAAGTTTTAAAGGGACAAAGATTTTTGCATATAATTCTTTCATACATGGTAACAAAGTGCAATAAATTGCACTTAAATAAATTGCAAATAATCCATCCATCCATTTTCATCCGCTTTGTCCGGGGCCGGGTCGCGGGGGCAGCAGCCTAAGCAAAGAGGCCCAGACCTCCCTCTCCCCAGCCACCTCCTCCAGCTTATCCGGGGGAATACCAAGGCGTTCCCAGGCCAGCCGAGAGATATAATCTCTCCAGCGTGTCCTGGGTCTGCCCCGGGGCCTCCTCCCGGTGGGACATGCCTGGAACACCTCACCCAGGAGGCGCCCAGGGGGCATCCTTGTCAGATGCCCGAACCACCTCAGCTGGCTCCTTTCGATGTGGAGCAGCAGCTGCTCTACTCTGAGCCCCTCCCGGATGGCCGAACTTCTCACCCTATCTCTAAGGGAGAGGCCAGCCACCCTTCGGAGGAAGCTCATTTCTGCCGCTTGTATCCGCGATCTCGTTCTTTCGGTCACTACCCACAGCTCGTGGCCATAGGTGAGGGTAGGGACGTAGATCGACCGGTAAATTGAGAGCTTCGCTTTTACACTCAGCTCCCTCTTCACCACGACGGACCGGTGCAGCGTCTGCATTACTGCAGCTGCAGCCCCAATCCGTCTGTCGATCTCCGGCTCCCTTCTCCCATCACTCGCGAACAAGACCCCGAGATACTTGAACTCCTCCACTTGGGGCAGGAACTCATCCCCGACCCGGAGTGGGCACTCCACCCTTTTCCGGCTGAGAACCATGGCCTCAGATTTGGAGGTGCTGATCCTCATTCCCGCTGCTTCACACTCGGCTGCGAACCGCTCCAGTGCGAGCTGGAGGCCCTCACCCGATGAAGCCAACAGAACCACATCATCTGCAAAAATCAGAGATGAGATTCTGAGGCCACCAAAGCGAAAGCCCTCCGCCACTTGGCTGCGCCTAGAAATCCTGTCCATAAAAATTATGAACAGAACCGGAGACAAAGGGCAGCCCTGGCGGAGCCCATCACCCACCGGGAACGAGTCCGACTTATTGCCGGCAATGCGAACCAAGCTCTTGCAACGGTTGTATAGGGATCGAATGGCCCGTAGCAATGGGCCAGACACCCCATATTCCCGCAACACCTCCCACAGGACACCCCGAGGGACACGGTCGAATGCCTTCTCCAAGTCCACAAAACACATGTAGACTGGTTGGGCAAACTCCCATGCACCCTCAAGTATCCTGGAGAGGATAAAGAGCTGGTCCAGTGTTCCGCGACCAGGACGAAAACCGCATTGTTCCTCCTGTATCCGAGGTTCGACTAACGGACGAACTCTCCTCTCCAGCACCCTGGCATAGACTTTCCCAGGGAGGCTGAGGAGTGTGATCCCCCTGTAGTTGGAACACACCCTCCGGTCCCCTTTCTTGAAGATGGGGACCACCACCCCGGTCTGCCAGTCCACAGGTACTGCCCCTGATCTCCACGCAACATTGCAGAGGCGTGTCAACCAGGACAGCCCTACAACGTCCAGAGCCTTCAGGAACTCGGGGCGGACCTCATCAACACCAAGGGCTCTGCCACCAAGGAGTTGTTTAACTGCCTCAGTGACCTCGCCCCCGGAAATTGGCGGGTCATTCCCCTCATCCCCAGACTCTGCTTCCTCCTCGGAAGACGTGTCAGTGGGATTAAGGAGGTCTTCGAAGTATTCCTTCCACCGCCTGACAATTTTCTCAGTCGACGTCAGCAGCGCTCCACCAGCACTATACACAGTGCAGGTAGAGCACCGCTTTCCCCTCCTGAGACGTCTGACGGTTTGCCAGAATCTCTTCGAGGCAGCCCGAAAGTCTTTTTCCATGGCCTCTCCGAACTCCTCCCACACCCGAGTTTTTGCTTCAGCCACTGCCCGAGCCGCATTCCGCTTGGCCTGTCGATACCTGTCGGCTGCCTCCGGAGTCCCACTGTCATGATCCTGGGTCCTTTTGACCCAGCGTTTTGTGTTTTCTCTTCACGATTTTGGTTCTGTTCTCTAATTGGTGTTTACCCTGTTCCCCCCGTGTGTTCCTGTTTTATTGTGAAGGTCTGCGTCTTATGTGAGTGTTTTCAGTTTGCCTCCCTGGTCTCGTCATGTTAATCACTCCCAGCTGTGTCTCCCACCTGTGTGTAATCTCCCTGTGTTCTGAGTGTATTTAAGTTGTATTTTCTGTCTTAGTAATCGCTGGTTCGTCTGTGTTGTTTCCCCTCGGTCTCCCTGCGTCTCCCCGTATGTATTTCTCCGGACCTCCCTGCATCCTCATTCTGGTTTGTCTTATTAGTTTACCCAGTTTAGGTTTCCGGTTTCATGTTTTGTCGCCACCGCTGTTTGTACTTACACCCCTGTAAATAAACACTCACCTGCACCAGAGCTGCCGCCTTTTGGGTCCTTACTACAAATCCACACGGCTTGCCCCGCAAACCGTGACAGAACGAACCAGCCACCATGGACCCAGCGGCTGTCAATCCGTCCGAGGAGCTCCAGGATGACATCGGCTACAATGTGGAGATCCTCTTCGGGCTGTGGCTGGAGAATCCTCCGTACGAGCTTCGCCGCGCCGTGGAAGGTCGGCTACAACGTCTCTTTTCCGGCCTGCCATGGCTACTGAATTCACTTCCTCCGACCATACAGGCTTTTCTCCGGCACACACCTCACCTTCTCTCAGCCACTCCTGCCTCGCTGCCCGACTCGCCGGATGTGATCTTGCCCGGCCCGTCGGAGCCGTCTGCGGGGAGGAAACGCCGATCGCGCCGCAAGCGCGCCACCCCACAGCCGTACGTTCGGGCTTCTAAATCACCGGCTGTGGTGAGTGAGGACTCTTTTTCATTTTCAGACTGCATGACTGTTCATTCAGGGGCTGCATTTTGTGTGGCAGATGTCAACGCGAGCTGCTTATCGCCTGTGCAGCTACCGGCAGCTCAGTTAGCTCCCCCGCAGCCACTCTCAGCTCGGTTAGCTCCCCCGCAGCCACTCTCAGCTCAGTTAGCTCCCCCGCAGCCAGTGCTCCTTTCAGTTCAGTCTCCAGTGCCACCCTCAGTTCAGTCTCCAGTGCCACCCTCAGTTCAGTCTCCAGTGCCACCCTCAGTTCAGTCTCCAGTGCCGCCTGTAGCGCAGGCCCCAGTAGCTCCAGTGCCCCCGCTACCCGTAGCTCTGGCTCCAGCAGTACCGGTTCCACTCATTCACTCCATGCAGGGAGAAGATTTAAGGTCCAGTCAGGGAGTTTCTCGCGCTTTAGCTGCTTCAAGCACCGTTCTGCACTCCAGGGCTTCCCCAGAGGCTAGGTCTCAGTCCCCAGCTGATTCTGGACCCCTGAAGATTAAGCAGCCCTCAGAGAACAACTCCGTGTCAGTGCTGTCTGAGCAGGGCCAGTGCTCAGCACAGCACCCATTGCCTTCATGTCTGCCAGAGGACTCCATGCCTGCTGGCTTTGTGATGGCTTCTGCTGGAGGGTCCAAGGGGCCCGTTCAGCCACCTGTCTCAGCTGGAGGGCCCGAGGAGCCCGTCCAGCCACCTGCTGCAGCATCATCATCATCCTCGCCGGCTGCAGCATCATCATCATCCTCGCCAGCTGCAGCATCATCATCATCCTCGTCTGGTCCAGCCTCAGAGCCTTCAGCCTCGTCTGGTCCAGCCTCAGAGCCTTCAGCCTCGTCTGGTCCAGCCTCATCCGAGTCTTCATCCTCGCCTGGTCCAGCCTCATCCGAGTCTTCATCCTCGCCTGGTCCAGCTTCATCCGAGTCTTCAGCCTCGCCTGGTCCAGCCTCATCCGAGTCTTCATCCTCGCCTGGTCCAGCCTCTGCAGCCTCCCCTGGTCCGGACCGCCATCGCCTGAGTGGCCGCCGTTGCCTTCCGCACGGCCGGCCCCCGGACCGCCATCGCCTGAGTGGCCGCCGTTGCCGTCTGCACGGTCGGACCCCTGAACTGTTTTGGACTCCTGTGCTGTCGGCCCCCTGAACTCTTCTGTTTTGGGCTCTGTTTTTTCCTGTGTTCTGGTGTGCTTCGTTTCTTTTGGTTTTGGGCTCGTTTTTTGTTTTTGTCTTTTGGCCTTCTGGTGCTCCGGTTTTGTTTTGCTTCGAGCCCTCCTTCCTGGGCCCCCGCCGCCCGCCCTGGTCGGGTTGTTTTCTGTTTTTTCTGGCTGTTTTGTTTCTTGTTGGGCTGTCTGGAGCCAGCCTTTGAGGGGGGGGGGGGGGTACTGTCATGATCCTGGGTCCTTTTGACCCAGCGTTTTGTGTTTTCTCTTCGCGATTTTGGTTCTGTTCTCTAATTGGTGTTTACCCTGTTCCCCCCGTGTGTTCCTGTTTTATTGTGAAGGTCTGCATCTTATGTGAGTGTTTTCAGTTTGCCTCCCTGGTCTCGTCATGTTAATCACTCCCAGCTGTGTCTCCCACCTGTGTATAATCTCCCTGTGTTCTGAGTGTATTTAAGTTGTATTTTCTGTCTTAGTAATCGCTGGTTCGTCTGTGTTGTTTCCCCTTGGTCTCCCTGCGTCTCCTCGTATGTATTTCTCCGGACCTCCCTGCATCCTCATTCTGGTTTGTCTTATTAGTTTACCCAGTTTAGGTTTCGGGTTTCATGTTTTGTCGCCACCGCTGTTTGTACTTACACCCCTGTAAATAAACACTCACCTGCACCAGAGCTGCCGCCTTTTGGGTCCTTACTACAAATCCACACGGCTTGCCCCGCAAACCGTGACACCCACAGGCTAACCAAGCCCGATAGGACTCCTTCTTCAGCCTGGTGGCTCCCTTCACCTCTGGTGTCCACCATTTGGTTCGGGGATTACCACCACGGCAGGCACCAACCACCTTGCGGCCGCAGCTCAATGCAGCAGCTTCGGCAATGAAGACGCTGAACATGGTCCATTCGGACTCAATGTCCCCAGTCTCCCTCGGAATGCTGTTGAAGCTCTGCCGGAGGTGTGCGTTGAAGATCTCGCGGACTGGGGCCTGAAACTGAAGCGGGACCTGCGCAGTCATGTTCACTCAAATGTCCCTGATGTACCATCCAACCCTGTTCCCTCCACTCCCACATCACTTTAGCCTCCTCCACTGCCTTTGAAGTGTGGCCATCCATCCCTGCAACTATCACTTTTTTGTTCTTTTTCCTTTTTTTGCAATTGCAAATAATACGAACCATAAAGGACTGTTTTTCAGAAATACAGTTAAATACTATAAAAACCTTAAAGTAGTGATGTTGTGTAGAATGCAAATAAAAGCTGAATGCAAATGATTTTCAAATTTCAGATTTTGTTCAAAATAGAAAAGATATGTTGTTTAAAATTTCATGTAAAATATTAGCTCATGATGAATTTCATGGCAACAAGACAGCTCAAAAAAGCTGGGAATGTGCAATGAAAGGCTGGGAAATTAAGTTTTACTAAGGAGTTGAAGGAACATTTTGCATCTAATTAGGCTAACGGTAACAAGTCAAAAGAGCATCTTACAGAGAAATGGCCAGATGAAATTTACCAATCCACAAAAAAATGTCTACAAATATGTGAATATGTCCCACATTGTAATACCACATGATCTGACCCTTTGCAGTCCTGTTGCATTGGCTGCAGTGACTCAGTCAAAATTAAGACCTGACTGAAATGCTGTGGTGAGCTCTTAAGAAAGCTAAATGAATGCCCAAAGCAGTGCTGTGAAGAAGAGTGAGCCAAATTTCCTCCACAATGAGAGAATGATGATGTTATACAGAAAATGATTACTTCTGGTTATTTCTGCTGAAGGTGTTAGAATCACGAGATGTACTTAGTTTTTCACAGGACTGTGAGATACTTTCGTTTTCACATGTAGGCTACCTCACCTGATCCCCAGCAGTTGGCCAGAGAACTTCCCCAAAGACATGAAGGAACCAATGAACACGCCAACAATCCCTTTCAGCTTCCGAGGAGCGATTTCCATGACGTACATTGGATAAACTGCAAGACTGGCTCCTAAAGTAACAGGAAAAATCAACAACACACATACACAATCTGACCAGATTCAATGAGGTGACAGTTTGGACAGCCGGGAAACTAGCTCCAGTGAGTTTGCTCAAAAGGTTACCTGAATTAATGCCAAAGAAAAATCGTCCTGCCATGATCATCTCAAAGGACATGGCTGTTTTACTCAAGAGCATCAACACGCTGCCAAGTATAGCCACAAAGGTGTTTAACAAAAGGCATCGCTTTCTATGGGACAGGAAAACAGAGACTTAGAGCCTGAGGCCAACGCAGAACATCTATTTATGCATGTCTTTGACAGTGCCATGTTAATAGCTAAACAGAATATGGAATTTTTATGCTCATGTACACCAACCTGCCAAATTTTGACGCCAGTGAACCAGCTGTTAGCGACCCCAGTAAACCCCCAATGCAGAAAATGGACACTGTGAAGGACCAGATGAGCGAGAGCTGCCATGGCTCCAGGGAGAGACCGTATCTTTGCACGCATGTTTGCTTCACCAGCTCCTTTATAAACTACAACAAGGTGAACAGGTATAGACTTGTCTATGCATGCTGAAAATACAGCTTAAGGTTGTCTGTATTTTAATTTAGTAAAGTATCTCACTTACAACAGAGGGGGAGGTCATCACAGACACGCTGTATCCATAATGAAATGTCCCACCGATACCACACACAAAAATGGCAGCAAATACAACAGGATAAGCTACCTGTAAAAATGTTTTTAAAGAAATCAAGAAATGTTTTTATGGAAAATGTAGGTACATTTTGTTTAACGTCAATCATGCTAAATAATCAAATTTTAATTTTTCAATACCACATTTCCCTAAACTTACATCTGTCAGTCTGTATGTTCAATTATTTTTATGGATTGTGTCAATTCTCCATATACAGCAGTCATTTAAATATCAAAAAAAAGAAGTTTTCCTTTCATTTATATGCTTGAGCTAGCCATTCACAATTCAAAAAACATAATGTAAACATAAAAATAGTTTTAACTGTCACCTACCAGGAGTCCTAAGTGCTGAATCATTGTTGTAGGTCTGTCGCTTTCGGGTGAGAAGTCTTTTCAGATCATTCACATGGATGCAGCACACATTTAACTGAGCGCTGAAATGATTAACTTTTTTCTGGGCCAAAGAATAAAAGGTGTTTGGAACAAAAACAACAACTTAAAAAGTTATGTGTCTGATGTGGAATAAGTCATGTGGGCATGACTTTTGTTTGCTTAAGGATTCTGCCCAGTGATCATGAAAGACCCTTAACCCTCTCCAGGCAGAAGTTGCAGATTTGCAACAGTTAAAAACTAACAACCTGATTACCCCACATACATATTTAATGAGTTTTTTTTTACTCAGAAGTACCACTGCAGGACTTGGTTGTGCATTAGCAACAAAAAACTTAATTTGGGCCTGAGAGGGTTAACAGGCTGCTCTAAAGAAAAGTTATTTATTGTCCTGCAATCTGTTTAAAAGTTTGAAAAAGTTACACAGAGAAAGACAAAGACGTGATTATGAAGTTAAGCCAAAACCTTTAACCTATTTTTATTTGTCTCAAAGCTTAGTGGAGAATTGCATCACAAAACACAACAGGAAAATCATCTCATGGAAGGGATACAGAGCCATAAGTCTCAAAAGAAAGGTTACATTTTGGAAAATGTATTAGCTATCCAGACAGGGAAAACCTCAGTGTCAGTTGTCAGTAAACATTAAGCTACAACCAACATAACTTCCTTAATGTTTGCACATACCTCATTCAGTTATACAAACAGTGAACAGGAGAAACTGGATGTTGCTGGAAGATTCTTCAGCAAAGAAAGAAACACATTGGTCTTGCACTTTTGTTTTGTAAAAAAAAATATTGTGTGGGAGTTTCTTTTTATTCTAAATCCTTTGTTAATTGTGTGTAGTAATCTGTCTTTGAAAGGCACAGTGAGATGTCTATTTATTCAAAGTGTTGCTTATTAGGTTTGATACCCAAATTAAGCTGTTTCAGTCGTTTCCACTAGAAAAACAAGAGTGGCCCAACACACCTATTATTACAAAACTCTGGTTCAGAGTCAGAATCACAAATATAAAGTATCAACGAACGATCAAAAGCAGCAGTAAGACGCTTCACTGTGAAAAGCACAAATTTTGTTACATAACATCTGGTTCTCAAAAGTAAGCCGGTTCTCCAAAAAGGACAAAAGCTGTGCACAACTGTCCCAAGGAGACAGTGTGTCTGTGTCTGACACATGATGCAGCCAGATGTCACACAGCTGACCTCCAGAGAGGAAGCAGAGTCAGCTTCAGACTAAAAACACTGTCAATAAAGCACTGAAAGACCAGAACTTAAAAAAATAAATTCCTGCTGGTGAATGAAGCTTTTGCAACTGCCGTTGAGGCTGTATTTTCAGCTTGACTGAAGGAGAAACAGCTGACACTTTATGAGAAAGCTGTAAGACTTTTCTTACGGAGTCATTACTGCGAACTGAATGATGAACCAGTGTGTTTTTTCTTTCTTTGGAGAACCACACATGCACCCTCAGATCAAATTATAAAGGATTCAATCTTTAACTTGGGCTCCAAATTGACTCGTTGTCAATAGTGAAAAGGACTAAAGAAACAATGGGGATAAAGGGGAAAATGATCTTCATCTGAAATCAGTAAAAGATACATAAATATATATTTCACCAAGGAAGGCAAACCTACATACATATTAAAAAAACCCCACAATATTCATGAAAAACCTACTAATGCAGGGCAAAAATAAAACCATCAGTATCAATGTTGTACAGGTTGCACACGTTGCTGTTCAATTCTCTGACTTTGTTGTTGGATAAAAGTTATTTTGAATAGCTGTGAGTCTCTATGTCAGACTTCCCACTCTGAGAAGCATAGGCCGATCTTCTTTATAAGCCTGTAACTGCAGCCACATCCACCTGCCCATCACTCTCCTGTGTGAAGAGAACATTCCTGTCAAAATACTGTGATGATCTATCAAAACAAACAACTAGAACTTAAATACAATACACTGGTTTTAAATGGTGTTGGTGAAACATGAGCAAAGTTAAACCATGAGCAATCTGTGTTGTGTGCTAACTGAGACCAGCTATACCAAGCAAACATGGCTGGAGCCCCAGATGGGTCCCAAGCCCATACTATGTGCCCCATGGTACACTATCACCGTGACCTGGTGTGGCTTTGTAGTATGTTTGCTGGGTACTACAAAGACACTTCCACATTATGATGCTTTCTTTATGCTAGCTATCCTCAGAAAACATAAAGACCCCGTCAGCAATAATAGGGGTGACATCAGCGTTATCGACTTTCTTTGTTAACTCGTGCTCTCTCCTTTAGGCTCTGTTCTGAAAAGTTCCACAAACTTTACCAGCGAGACACATCATTGTGTGCCTCAACTTCACAGGGTGTTTTGGTCTTTTATCCCCAGGCTAATCCACCATTTTTTACCCTCCTTGGTTAGGTTTAGGGATTAGAGATCTGGTCTACATTATCATATTAAAATTTGGGACACATCGTCAGTAGTGGACCTTGGATTCATCGGGTGTTATCACTAGACACCCTCATCCAAGGAGGCCCTGCCAGGGTTGATCAAGCCCCAGAGTGTGTCAGTGTGTCAATTTAAAATAAACTTTTAAATTGTTATTTCTCTTCTACTTTCTTCTGTTTAGTTTTCTACAATTTATTTTCTTCTATCAATTCACCGCAACTGAGAAATAATACTTACCTCTCTAATATTTATGGAGCCTCACTTCTTCAAAGGAATAGAAAAGGTAATAGAGAGAAGTAAGACAAAAGAGACAAAATAGAAGAGAGCAGAGAGTGCCTGGCATCCCGCGCCTCCCCGCCGGATTGGGCTGTGCGCTCTACCTCCCCAGTGCCTCCCAGAAAAGGGAAGAAGAGCAGAGGGGAGAAGAGCAGAACATTTTTTTCTTTTTCTTTTTTTCTCTTTCATTCCTCCTTTAGGTTTCACTTTCATGAACTGCACAGCTCCCAGTAGGCTCTTAGCCAGCTGTATCGGTCAACCAGCAAAATTTCTACTGTTAGGTTTTCTACCCTTTTGACACCCTCTCCTGAGGCAGGCCCACCACGGGTTGTCTCACGGTTAGCAGACTGCCTTAGCTACCCAAGTGATGTCAGCCCTCTTTAGCCATAACCAGTGACTGGTCCTCTCAGCAGTGTTAGCTAATTCTCTTATAGCCTGCTGTCGTGCCTGTTCTCTGATCCCAAACTCTATAAACAGGTTTGCTGTTGTACTGGCAACAAAGCACCTGCACCCCACTTCCACCGGGCACACTTTGATCTCCCAGCCTCTGTCCTCTGCCTCAGCTGCCAAGTTGGCATAGCGCAGTGTCTTACGCTCAAATGCTTCTTCAATTGCTTCCTCCCATGGTACCATCAGCTCAGTTACGTACACAAATTTTTGGGAGTTAGACCTAAGGACGCGGTCTGGTCGCAGAGTAGTTCTTACGATCTCTGTGGGAAAAATTTGCCTCTGATCCAAGTCCACTTGCATCTGCCAATCCCTGGCAACCTTCAGTGAGGTTGAAGGGCTAGTCCTCGGCTTGTCCCCCTCCCAGACAATCAGAATCAGAATCAGAATCAGAATACTTTATTGATCCCTGGGGGAAATTATTTTTTGTTACAGTGCTCCATTTTAAACCAACATTAAGACAAGACAGACAATACGCTAACTAAGAATAGTACAATATATACATATATATACATACATACATACATACATACATAAGTCACTTATAAATAAATATTTGGAAAAGAAACATGTGTAGCTGTAGCAGCAAACAGTGTGTTAAGTGCTGATGAATGCTGATGAATGCTGATGAATGCTGATGAATACTGACGCTCCTCTTGGTTCATGAAAGGTTGAGCGTTGATGGATTTTATCTTGCTCTCAATTTTCTCAGCTAGACACCTGAGGACCTGATTGTGTCTCCATGTGTATCTGCCCTGAGTAAGGCTAGTCCTACAACCAACCAAGATGTGCTTAAATGTTGCTGTGACTGTACACAGGGTGCAAGATGGGTCCTTTCCAAACCACAGCTGCAGATTTATTGGGGAAGGTAGCACATCGTATGTCGCTCGGATGATGAAACTTAGCCTATTGGACTCCATTCCCCAGATTTCACTCCATGTGAGTTTCCTCTTTTCAACACTCTCCCAATTCATCCAGCGACCCTGCTTGGCCAGCGCTATGGCTCTGGCATGTCTTACTGTTTCTTCCTGTCGACGCACCTCCTCCACCACCATTTTTTGACGTTCGGTTACAGATGCCTGTTGCCACAGAGGTGTTACTGCTCCAAGACCAAATCCTCTTCTGCCAAGTTGGACGTGACCCACCACGTCACAATGGCGAAGAGCAGATTTGGCCCGTGGCACAGCTGTGGCTGGGGTCCACTTCCTCCCTGTTGCTAGGGTGGGAGCAGTGCCTCTCACTATTGGGTCCCGGAATTCCGTGAGTGTGATCTCAAGCCTCAATTTAGGGATAGGCAATGACAGTATCCATTCACTGTAGATTCCAACTCTGCTGAGGAATTTGGGAAGTCTGAGCCACTTCTTATCGTAGGAGCTCATTAGCCTCTTTAGTTGATTGGCATGACTGAGTGAGACCTCGTACACTGTCAACGGCCACAGTAGTCTGGGTAATAACCCAAACTGGAAGCACCAGCGCTTCAGTTTCCCTCAGAGTGCAGTGTTGTTAATCCGCTTGAGGTCGTTAGCCATGTTCTGCCTTAGTTGTTCAAGTTGCCACATCTGCATTATACCACTGTCCCAGGCTCTTGATGGACTTCTCTAAGACTGTTGGAATTGGTTCTCCACTGATATAGAATTGCTCGGCTGTCAGTTTTCCTTTTATGATGGAGATGCTGTGAGATTTACTTGGCTTAAACTCCATTCTTGCCCATTCGATGTTTTCCCGGAGCTTATAGCAATCACCTAGTACATGGTTTTGTTTTCGTAATGATGGTCATGTCATCCATGTAGACTCTAATGGGAGGAAGATGAAGGCCACTACTGAGTCTCTCATCTCCCGCTACCCACCAAGATGCCCGCATGACCAACTCCATTGTCATGATAAATGCCAGAAGAGAAATCGTGCAGCCTGCCATAACTCCAATTCCCAGATGCTGCCAGGCTGTGGTGGTGTTCTCAGCTCTCACACAAAACTATAAATCCTGAAAATAGGTCTTGACCAGTCCTGTGATGTTGTTTGGTACACTGAAATAGTTGAAGGCCATCCACAAGATCTCATGCAGAACTGATCAAAAGGCCAGATGAAGGTCTCTTCGTTCTTTCTTGGCAGTTTGAATCTGGTGCCAGATGACGGTGGCATGCTCCAGACATCCCAAGAAGCCCCGGATGCTGGCCTTCTGCACTGATCTGTCAGCATAGTTATTTCTTTGCAAGAAAGTAGATAGTCTTTGACCAAGACACTAAAGAAGATCTTTCCCTCTACATTCAGCAGGCTAAACTGACGAAAGTGGCTGATGGATGAGAAGTTCTTCTCCTTAGGGATCAGAATACCTCCTGCTCTTCGCCAAGCCCTTGGAACCACTCCTTTATGCCATGCTACCTCCATCAGAAGGTGAGAACTGTTTCTTTTATCTGGCAGGGTTTGGCCTGGGATGTTATAAGAGAGAGAAAGATGCCACTGAAAGAAAATCAAACTGAAATCTGTGCTAAAACAGCAAATACAAGGGTGAAAGTACAAGTTAAAATAGGAAAGCTTGTTAAACCTAAATTTGAAGCAAAGTCAGCAGGTTTGAAGCTGCATTTATCAGATTGAACTGGTGATTGTACAAATGTACTTTTTATGTCTCCATTAAAATGTAATTTAATTAAGGTTCATTTAGATAATGCTTCAAAATAACTGCTCAAATAAATGTCCAAAGTGGTTTTGAGTGGGTGCAAAGCAGTGAGACTCTTCTTATATTTTCTAAGAACTTCAAACTAAACTGTGTCAACAACTACCAGATATCCATAAGACAAACCCTAATAACCCTGGTGATCCCTAGCCCTTTTATTTAGCATCACCAGCAGGACAAATCTTCACTTAATGGTAATGATAACAATAATAATATTATTAATATACATTCTGTATATAGACAGCCAAAGTGTCCCCGCACAGAGATGGAGGCAAAACTCATTCTTGTTTTAAGTGGTCTCTTGTGAGCCCTCCAGTTTAATAGAAGTGCAAAATGAATCAGTGAAGAACGCCTTAAATGAAGTCAGCCTGAGAAGCTGCTCCAAACCGAGGTGTCACTTAGCATTTTCACGAGTGCTGTTATTTTTCCATTGCATTTATCCAAACTGTCTTCACTTTTATCCAAGCAGTTTCGGTTCTTGCAAACTTTTAACCACGGTAGAGATTTTGTTTATATTGTGTATGGTGTAAGAATGTTTAGTACACAAATGGGAAAAGCAGCACAGTGGTGCAGTACTTAACACAGTCACCTCAGATGAGTTTGCATGTTCCTCCCATGTATCTGCGTGAATTCTGTCCGGGTCCTCTGGGATCCTCCCACAGTTCAAAGACAAGCAGTTAGTGGAGTTGGGATAATTATTGATCCTAAATTTCCTAGAGGTGTAAATGTGAGGGCAAATGGTTGTCTGTCTCTTTGTGTTGGCTCTGTGATAGTCTGGTGTTTTCTCTTGTCATGTGTCAGTGACATGTTTTGCATCTTCCATCCCTTGCACTGACTTTAGATTTGGAACAATGTGTCAGTTTCTCCATTTATATTCCCAGGAAATAACTCTGTATTTCTGAGTCTGGGCTCTTTGTTTCAGGCTGTCTCAGAAACACTTGGCAGTAGAAACTGACACTCAAGGCCTGGTGCCAAACTCGTGAAGTCCTCCTAAGTAGACGGAGACCCATGGCAACGCTTGATCACGATAAATAATGAATGCCTAACAGGTTCACTTTACAAGGAGCTTTTCAGGTTCACACACACACCTTCTATATCCTCATTAACTCCAGTCTGGTCAGGGTGACTTAAACTGTCTAACAGTTTTATAACCTCTCCTCTCGGCTGATTATTTCCAGAAACACTGCACCCCTGCTTGGCAGGAATCAACCCTTTCAGCTAAAATGAAAGGCACATGATTGCAATAAATTATGGGGATGGGGGGTCTCTATCAGAACTTCCACTGACTCTGTGGAGAATCAGACTAAAGAAAACTGTTGAATAGGCTTCCTTAGAGCACACACAAAGCAATCACAATCCTACTTCTATTCAATGAACTTAAACTAAAATCACTTTTTTTATAGTTCAGGGAAGTGAGGTTGTAATCACTTGATTAAACATACAGATGAACAAAAGGGGAGAAGCAGAATATCAAACTGAAGATATAACCAAGCCAGTCTGAACGAGAAACTCAGAGAAACCACTAAACAAACAATAGGAAGTGGGAAAAACTGGCTAGTTGATCAAGACTGGAGGAAAGCACAAAGAATAAATTTACGCAAGGGAGGCCAGGGTGAGCACAAACAGTTCACAGCAGAGCAGGCCATCACAAGGACAGGAAAAGAACAAAGACAGGATGAGGCACAAAGAAAAGTATTTACCAAAATAAAACAGGGAGAGCAGATAACTGAGACCCAGAAAGGACACACACACACAAACACACAAAAAGAGAAAGAAAGACAGACAAGAAAAGTACCCAAAACACAAATAAGGATTAAAATAAAACTGGAACTAAAACTCAAAAAAAAAAAAACTATGAAAATTGACTGGTGCTTTCACCGATCAGACATAACATTATGACTATCTGTCTAACATTATCCTGGCGGAATAGACTCACTAGTCGCCTAAAGGTGTGCTGACGTATCTGCACCGAGATGCAAATCCTGATACAGAGAAACTCGTTGTTGTGCATCCTGGTCTTATTTTTTACCCAGTAAGAAGCGCACAGGCACCCAACCATCCACATGATGCAAACGAAAATGTGATTCATACAACATGACCGCCTTCTTCCTGTGATGGCATCAGCCACACAGGGGTAAATCAGTCCATTTTTCCACTTTATTAGTTTGTTTTGCAGTTTTCTTCATTAATATAATTCATTAATCATCAGTGTTGGGAAGGTTACTTTTAAAATGTATTCCATTACAGATTACAGAATACATGCCCCAAAATGTATTCTGTAACGTATTCCATTACGTTACTCAATGAGAGTAACGTATTCTGAATACTTTGGATTACTTAATATATTATCATGCTGTTTACAACTACATGAATGTGCTATTGCTGTGATTTATTACTGTTACTGAAGGTCCGCGGCTCCGGACCGTAGTAAAGGGACCTCTGACTAATACGGTGGGTTCTGTGTCAGGCACGTAGCCGAAAAATAGCTTTACTTTGTTGTGTGGGTCAACTTTGCTGGCGAGAGACAGAAAGAGGAGTTGAAAGGCTGCTCCAACGGAACTTATTGTTTTTGGAGGAAAACACGAACAGTCGAGTCAACTCCAAAGCCCTTACTTACAACTGGGCTCGTCAGACACTCTTCTTGGCTGCAGTGGTTATTATTATATTTACATGCTTCCAGCTCCCGTTTCTGCTCCGTGACAGCTTGTACTTTTCCTTTTTCTCCCTCCTCGCGCTCACAGACACATAACAGGTATGGCAGTCCATTCTCCCTGCAGCACGGACTACACTGCCCATGAGGCTACATTCTTCCTGTAGCATTCTGCCTATTAGCTTAGCACAACAACAACAAAAAGGCGCTCTCTCACCCAGAAAACAAGCAGAGAGAGAGCCTCACCCTGTAACGATGGCAACCGTAACGCTGCCGCCTGGAACAACAGAACATCACAGCTGTCAAACAAAACCCAAACAGTCCTGACCCGCCACAATATGAAACAGGGAAGTACCGCCATGTAATCCATTTATTTCAACAAAGTAACTGTATTCTAAATACCACCTTGTTAAACGGTAACTGTAACGGAATACAGTTACTCATATTTTGTATGTAACGGCGGTACATGTATTCCGTTACTCCCCAACACTGTTGATCATTTGGTTAAACCTAACACTGATATTACGAGGCGCGCACATAGCATCGTGTGGTTTTTCTAAAATGTTTTGTTATATTAATTATGTTTCTCTTTCTTTGAGTTCCCTGGGTTTGGGCGGTGGCTGTTTCCTGTCTGGGCAAAAAGGCTGAGGACTCTGGGAACAAAATGCCTGCTCAGCAGGACCAACCATGGGCTTACCAGGAGCAGGGGTGTTTTAGGTTTAGTTAGGTTATTCTGTGCTTAGTTAATATTAGTATGTTTTTGTTTTCCCCCTATTGTGTGTAAATGGTTTGGCCAAATCATTATAAAAGCTACCCTCATGCATCTTTCTAATTAGGTCAGTTTGTGAGTTAAGTTGTGTCTCACTTTGTTTTGGTTAAGTTTCTGGAAATTACTTTTCGTAGCGTTATATTTAGTTGACCTCTTTTACGGGCCTGCTAAGTATGTTTTTGAATGTTGTTAATTTTGGACTTTTTGGGGGTTAAAATAAAGAAAACACTTTTTGAAGATACCTTTTTGCCTGTGTCCTCTTTGCTTTGGTTGCTTGGTCCCTCACACTTCCATTGCTCTGTGGTCCGGTTCTAATGCTCATGTGCCCATCCGGTGCTCAATTGTAATGGAAAACATCAGAAACTGAGATGTGTCAAGTTGAGCCATGTCAGCCGAGTCGAGGCGAGTAAGTGCTAGTGGAAAAGGACTTTTCGACTTGTGGACCCAGGTGCTGCACCGTCAACACTCTAAATGACACACAACCATCTCTGTCCAACATGTCTGTGGGAGAACATGCAAAAGCCACACAGAAAGGCTGAGAACCTCCAAACCCAGCATCTTCTTGCTGAGAGGTAAGAGTACTAAGTGCTACACCACCATGCTGCCCAGAATTAGACTCTCCAGGCTTAATACAGAATTATTATTCCAGAGAAGTTTTCTTTTGTTATCTGTAGGTGGGGTTATAGAAATGATCAAAGAACAGCAAAGGGGAAAGGCACAGCTGACGTCAGACTTTCAGATAACCCCTCATTTAAGTTGCTGTGCTCAAAGCAGTGTCCTATTATGTACTCGAGCGATGCTGCATTTCTGGATCCATAATTTGTACAAAATGACAAAGAGTGGTACTTTCAGGTTGTCAGACAGACACACACACACACATAATTTGAAGAAAAAACATGCTGAGCTTGTCAGGGTTGTCCTCAAAGTGCCACTCACAGTGGATACATTTTCTAATCTCCAGTGGCAGGAAAGAGACCGATGAAAACAAAGCAAGTTTAATAAAAGGATTTTGCAAGTACTGATGTTAATTATGTTCAGATACGTAAAATATGTCTTTGTGTTTTACTACTAAATCTTCATTTCTTGATGCCACATGCCGCAGTCAGAAACCTCACTCCTCACTTTGTGTTTCACATTCATCTTCAGTTTTCTTGCCATAAAGCACACGAAAGTCAGACAGACTAATTAGGCTGCGAATTTCTGCCAATGCATGCATGGCTGCTGCCCATTCTCCAGATTACAAGTGACACATTTACAGATGAATCAGCACAGCAGCACTATATCACTCTTCCTCATGGAAACCGAGAGTCAAAATCCCAGGTTCCATGACGCGCCATCATGCCCTTGAAGGTGCCACTTAAATCAGATTGCCAGTAAATCTGCGTCTCAACACAAATGGCTCTTCTGTCAGGTGTGACGCACCTAAAAGCCCTCCGTAATCAGGTATCAGCGACATTAGAGGAGGAATTGTAGTGAAAACAGATGCAAACTGATGCTGGAGTTAAAGCTTCTCACTCAAGTCAGGTATCCAGTGTCCATATGACTCACAGCTAAATAAATCATGTTTAATTCATTCCCAGCACAATGGAGGTGGGTGACATTGATCTTGAAATGCCTCAAGAAAGTACTTTCCCTTCTTTATCTATCCATCTACAAAATCACAATGTAAATAATTGCGTACGCACATTTACATTCAAATACGAATCATTTATGTGCAGATGGACAACAGCAGGATACCGCCCATTATAAGACCAAATGATAATAACAATTATAAGACTTATTTGTCATTTTACATAAGAAATATGCATTTAAACATTAATTAATATTAAATGGTTATTTAAAAATAAAAATAAAAAACATTAAGAGCAGACACTCGTATTTGTACATGTTGGACATGACTGGGCTTAAGAGATTATATTGAAGGCAGTATCACCTTGAGCAATTTTAATACTGTTTTGTCACCAAAGCATCTAAATAAAGATGTTCGGGAATCTGTTTTGGTGACACTGGGTTCAGGTGCACGACTCCGTCAGATGTGCTTTGAAAGGAAGGAGCAAACTATACTGTTGACTAAGCAGGCTGTTAACTTTGCAGCTTGCTTCTCTCCTCACTTTTTCCTAACCTACTTGTCAGTATGATCAAAACACAGTCCAGTAGATAAACACATGGAGTTGCAGAGCAAACTGGTGCTGACTCTGTAATTGTGTAAGGAAGCATTATGTTTCTCTTTCAAGGTACATCAGAGGCAAGAATGGAGAAATGGCACAAAGGAGGACAGACATAACTCTGGTGCAAAACTCATGAATCTAATCCTGGAAATTTCAAAACACATTCCTGTCGACGGAACCAAAGCTACACACGTTCTCTTAATTACAGTACAGTTTAAGCCTGAATGAACAGAGATAGCATACTTTTAGATTGTAAATGCAAAGGCCCATATATTCAGTCATGTGGAAAAGGAACTTTTTCACATGACTCCATGTAGTCCTGTAAAAAACTAAGTACTCCATTACTGTTTCTAATTAAGAGGGTAAGTAGCAGCCAGGTGCTGCTAATCAAAGGTACGTGGTTAATTGATCATCAGCAAATGTGAGCACCTCTGAAAAAGCATCGGTTTTGGCGGTTTGCTGCTCTGGAGCATTCAACTGTGTGTAAACACAATGTCACACTCTGTGCAGAAGTTGATGTCCTAACAAATTCACTCCAAAGTCAGATCATGCAATGTTCAGAGAAACTGCAAAATGTTATATCTCGAACTCTACAGGCTTTAGTTAATGTGTTAAATGTTAAAGGTAAAGTTCTTGTGTGTGTCTTGTTTGGAAGGATTGCCAAGAAAACGTCTTCCATGTCTAATAAGAGCATGACAGCAAGGCTCAGGTTTGTAATGTTGTATCTGAACAAACCACAGAACATCTGGAGCAATGTCCTGTGGACAGATGGGACCAAAATGGAGATATTTGGCAACAATGCACAACACCATATTTGGAGAAAACCAAATACACTATATTAGCACATATCAGCACCTGGACGCCTTGCAGACATTGAGTCGACTATGAAATCTTCTTTATATCAAAGTATTCTATAGTCAAAGGTGACTGACTGAAATGCTGCAGCTGGATCTTAAGAGAGCTGTGCATAGATAAAGCCCATAAATCTCAATGAACAGAAGCAATGCTGTAGAGAAGAGTGGACCCAAATTCATCCCTAACGATGTGACAGACTGACAAAGTCAAACGAAAACCATTATTTCAAGTTATGTTATTCCACAAAGACCCAAAGTTTTCCATGGAACTCCATATGGTCCTGTGAAACACTTTGGTTTTCATATAACTGGATCTACAAAAAGGCATGAATATAAAACAATTTATCTGGGTTTATTCTCCAGCTTGGAATTCACATTCATGTTTATTCTTCCTTGTTTGGTGCACGCCATTTTGAAAGAATAAAATGTACACCATCACAGCTGCCAGCATCTCATTAGAATATGTGCTTCCTGTCTCCTTGTCTACTGAAATCTCTCTCCCCTTCTGTGCAACCACTAGAAGGCGCAATAATTAGTTCCTCTGAAGTGAGTAACTCGATCATAAATCTGTACCTGGGTGGGTTAGCCAGGCTTTAGCAGTTTTAAAATACTATTTTAACTAAATATAAATTACCGAGAATATCTGATTTTATAACTTCCTGTTTTTCCCATATTATTGTGCATATGATTGTTCTGGATCTTGTGGGGTTTTTTTTCCTAAGATCTGGAATTCCCTTACAATTAGAGCTTCTCTTTTTTTGTCTTATAACAAAAATAGTGTTGTGACATTGTAAAATAAACATATTTTTAAATTACCTAAGAGGACAAACGTGTTGCTGTTCTTACGGTGTAATTTCAAAACACCGCTCAAAATGCTTTTAAGGACTAAAATGCTCTGCCCGTTTTGCAGAGAAACGAAGGCTAAGATATCTGACAATGCTTTCTATTCAAAGTGGGGGGAAGAAATGACCATTCTGTTTCAATGAAGGCTATTTTATCTGCCTTACAGAAAAGAGTCCATAGACTCCCATAGATTGCGTGCGATTTGTGGCTTGAATTAACGAGCACGGCTCTCATTCACCGGACTTCACAGAGAGAGAGAGAGAGAGAGAGAGAGAGGGAGAGAGAAGAAGAAGCTTCCGGCTCGTGAAGGCGAGAGATGTCACGTGGCGTGTGCATCAGCCAATCAGGAGTAAGTGCGCATTGCGATCCTGTGCTGAAGGTTTGTTTTATTGAGGGGTTGGTAGTGATCAATGGGCGAGTGGAGCAGTCCACGGAGTCGAAGTTTCTGACTTTGAAGACTCAAATTTTTTGTCTGTGAGCTCCAGTAAACAGCTCCACTTAGATAACTGCAGGAAAACACGTGCACTTTAATGCTTTACCACGCACTCTCGTGCAGTTCAAACTTTTGCGCCCGTTTGGAGCTGTTTTGTTGTTTCTGGATCTACGCTTTATGCTTAATGTAAATATTGCATAGAAGGGCAACTTTACGACTTCACTGCAGATGAAGCAAAGAAATCATTCCGAGCAATCAAACTGCGCAGCTCGCACTCAAATCCCACCGCAAACACAACAACATAACTCCAATAGCGCCAAACGGCCCTATGACTAAATTTGCTGCTGCTGCTGCTGCTGTTACGCCGCGATGTCTGGATGATTAGGTTTCGGTCTTTGTTTTATGCCACAGCTGCTCAATCTCGGGCAGTTGGTTGTATTTCCTTGGGGTGATATAACTCTTGCACTCCATTAATAAGGTAGCCACCAGCGCTCACATCAATCTGGCTGCGGAGACAGAGGGCCGTTGCTCGCGAAGGCGTCACGCGCTCAACGGCCAATGAGCTGAATGAAATCAGCACCTTGTTGTAAATCACGGGTGACAGCGAGCTACTTGTGTTTCCTCTCAAGTAAGAAATTGGAAATCAGTCCGGGTTTTCTTAATAGGAGGTGCTGATGTGTTGTTGGGGGCAAAAGCTAAAATGCACCTGTGGGAGTGGCGGTGTCTCAGCAAAGCAGAGCTGCACTGATCAAGGGATGTTTCACAAATCAATAGAAATAATGAGAAATAAAAAACACACACACCTTGAGTAAGTTTTCCCTGTGTGTCTTTGTAAAGGTGTGACAGTGCAGGTGGGGGGAAGCAACAATTCACTCGCTTATATTGATGAGAATGAAACGAGGCTGGGCTTCAGTTCCTGTGGTTGCAACCTTTTCATGACGTCGAGACAGTTGTTTTGGTCCCCTCTGCCCAATCGGAGGCTCCTCTCACACATCTACCGGAGCCGAAATGGATCTATTCATGCAGCAGCTCTGTCCTCCCGTAAGGACCGTGACGCCCTTTGTCGGGGGCTCTGTGGCGCCTGGTCGCTGCTTTAAAAAGCAGCACTGACATGGAAACCCCATTACAGCTGCAGAACGATTTCTTCCCAGAGCAGCAGCTCCAGCACTGTAAGTACCAGCACTACTGCGGACGCGAGGATCGCCTCGGCAAGCAGCACGACCAATGCTGCACCTGCAATAATTGCACCTGTGATGCGAGAAAAAGCCTCGTCTTTCGCGGGACGTCGCCGGCCACTGTGGGAACTTTAAGGGCACCTTCGGAAACGTCTTCGAGGCAAGGCTGCCAGTACAGTGTCTGCGAGTTCACACCTTCTAGTCATGGTAGTTCATCCAGACATCATCATCATCATCATCCTCACCATCAGCAGCAGCAGCAGCATTGCCGCGATAGGCAGCGGGGCAGCCTGGGCAGCAGCCACAAAGACAGTAACTCCTACAATGAAATAGCCATGAGCAGCTGCAGATACAACGGCGGCGTAATGCGGCCGCTGAGCAACTTGAGCTCGTCCCGCAGAAACATACACGAGTTTGATTCCGAGTCCCAGCCTTTGCAGCCCATCTCCGCCGCAGATGCGTCGGACACTTTAGTATCCAAGCCGGAGAATAATTCAAGCACCCTGATGCCTTACGCATCGGGAGACGGAGGGGGAGGCTGCAGCCACAGCGGGGCCAAATCGGGTAAAAAGAAGAACCAGAACATTGGGGAGAAGCTGGGGCACAGGAGGGCCTTGTTTGAGAAAAGGAAACGGCTCAGCGACTATGCTTTAATCTTTGGGATGTTTGGGATCGTTGTTATGGTTATAGAGACTGAACTCTCATGGGGAGCGTATGGAAAGGTGCGTATAGCCCACTCAAAGTCCGTGCCTCGCAGTCCCATGTAGGCTAGAGTTGATTTAGGGGACATGTGACTCACGAAACAAGTGTTTTTAACGTTAAACAACTTGTGGTAGGATAAAGTGTTCTCAGGCAGGTCCCAGGCACGCAGGCCAAAAGGCCCACAGCTGTCCAGCCATGAAGGGGACCCCCCACCACCATCACCTCCAAAAAAATGAATGGGAGAAGAAGCTGCAATGTTAGAATTTGTTGCACTGTGTCCTAAAAAGCTAAATCGTGCCGTTTTTACTTACTTATTTATTTATTTTGGCACATTAGTAGGAGTTACTCCAGCATGTAAGACAAGATCTTCTGTCATGTTGTTGTGTCTTCTTTGACTTTACTGTCCTTGCTCTTTTGCAGGAATCCCTATATTCATTAGCTCTAAAATGCCTGATAAGCCTTTCTACAATCATTCTCCTGGGGCTGATTATCATCTACCATGCAAGGGAGATACAGGTAATGCTGATGCACTCTGTTGGTTTTTTTTGTTTTTTGTTTTAATCAAAGCATGTTTTATCAGTTTTATGTCTAATCTGCTGTATTTCTGCACACTTTTCCCCTTCTTTTACACTGTTACAGGTTGATTTTAAAGTCACTGCTGCTCATTTAGTGTCAGATTTAAGTATTTTGTGCATTTAATGCATGAACATTGTGAAACATGTGAAATGTGTGTTTGTTTCTTTGCCATCTTTTTTTTTTCTTTCAAAGAATCAAAGACTTTCTGCAGCCCTGTGAGTGTGTAAATGATGGGAGAGGTTGTTGCACTGGTGCTGTTGTAGGCCTAATCATCAGCTATTGAAGCCGCATTAACAGTTCATTATAGATATTGGGAAGATTAAGGAACTCCTCGCAGGGTTGAGTGGATGAATGATTATTAGCCTGAGATACTCCAACATGACAGTTTTATGACCATGCCTCGGAGCATTGTTGCATTACTGTGCTTCAGTACTCATGTCTTTGCCACAAATTTTCACTTCCTGCAGCATGGGCCTCCGTTGCATGCCAGACGGCTTCCATGTGCCTGATGTGTTTCTGTCTCTTTCTTTTTAAATTCACCTAAATGGGAAAAGCTTCACCTTAAAAGAAACACCACCCAAGCATTTTCTCAAATACTAAACAACGCCATGTTTAATCATGTTAATGGAGTTTCTTACCTTTGCACAAGAGGGTGATTTTAAAAATGCCTTCAGCTGAACTGTAAAAGCTGATCCAGCTGTTTTCATCTGACCTTATTTCTTCACTTTGTTGCCAGTCTATAGTCTCAAACTCAAGACGTAGCCTCATTTTGTTTATGAAATAGTGCATTACACTTTGATAAAACATCACTTCTTACCTCTTGCATCTGGCAAACAGAATCTTCATCAGCTTTGTTGGTATATTTAGCAGCTACAAACCCCAGGAGAGGATCAGTCATTAAAATAGCCCAACAGTAAAATGTGTCACTGCCTTGAGATCTCTCATTGTAAACCTTTCTTCATAAGAGATGGTAGAAAGGCATCATTATCATATTTCACCGTACAACAGAAGCTGTTTCATTTCCCCTGCAGATGGTTCCCAGGATCTGTGTATAAATTAGAAAGAAAATCATACGTTGGTATGAAAGTATCAAACCCATTTTTTTCTTCTTCTTCCTCTTTTTTTTGGCCATTGGATATTTCTGCTAAAATACAGAGCAAATAAATAAATCCATAAACAGAGCTTTTTTTCACCATTTGCTTATGCAGCTGCCGACCGGTGTAACAATTTAGTTTTGATGTAAAGAGACATTCTTTGTACACAGCATGTTTCTATTTAGGTAGAGGTATCAAATTAGTCCTGCATCAGCCACGCGGTTATTGTTCCCATTCACAGGAAACCAGTTTGCTGAGACGCTGAGACTACTTTTATGTATATATATCCTTGCTGCAATGTTACAGCAACACATCTGTATATTATAAACATGGATTCAAGAAGTTGAAATCTCTTTTCTCTGCTTAAAATGACTCTGAGGAACCGCTGTTTCCTGAGCGCAAGTGATTATTTTAGCTCTAAAGCAAGGATTTCTTTCCATTCCTTTAATTGTCAGCAGATGCATATTTAACACACAGGCAGGCTGCTCAGACATCTTTGATCAAGTCCCCTCTGACAGTCACGTCAATATCCACAACATTTTTCACCCCGCATAGCTCTCTTTTTGCTATAAAAGACATTTCCTCCTTTGTTGACCTAGAAAACTTTATTAAGGCAGTTGTTTCTTCACAGCTGATTATTGCAATTCGCCACATATTCACGCTGACTGAAGTAGAAGCTGGAACACTTTGATGAGTCAGAAAACATTATCAAGTCACCGCAGTCTTACTCACTAGACCTGCTCTGTAAATATACAAGTTGATTAGAAGGTCTGTCCTCTAATTCATCACATTCCCTTTGGGAGTAACCAGTCCCTGGAACTGACTTTGTCTCACTATTTAAATCCAGTTCACACTGTTATACTTCAACATCCACCACAACAGCTGCTCCCATCCCTCCTTGCCTGAGGCTCTTTTGTGTCAATTGTTGCTGTTTTTTGTGCCAGTTGTGGCTTTTTTGGTTCCTGCAGATTGACATATGTGCCTTCAAAAACGTACACATGCACATGTGTAGACGGCTGAATTAATTCTGAATCTGCCTTGCTGATGGTAAACGCAAGTACACACAAGCACACAGAACAGAGAGAGACCGGAGAGAGCTGATAAAATGTGTTTTTCTTTCTGATTTTCTCTGTCCGTGTGCTGCCTGCTACTCAATACACTTGTGAAAAAAACAAACTGATTGTTTTCTTTCGGTTTATTTTTTGTTTAAGGAAGATAAACTGAAACAGACTCCAGATTGAATCCTTAAACATTTAAATATCAGGACTAAATGAAGGTGTAATGCCCCAAATTGAAAATCCTGATTGAAGGTTGACTTTTTTATTAGCAGTGAGGTGCTACGTCGGGTGCATTAGGAACGACATAAACTTGTCCAATGCAAATTTTACCATTGCCAATATTTTGATAGATGATTAAATTGGGGTGATACAACAGTTAGCACATTCACTTCACTTCAAGAAGGTTTGAGATTGAACCTGGTCACCTGCAGGCACTGTGCTGAGTGCAAATGTCCAAAGGCATGCATGTTAGGTTAACTGGTGATTCTAAACTGGTTTGGGTGTAGATATTAGTCATGTGATGCACTGGTGATATGTTCAGTGTGTATGTCCAGTTTCACCTGGACTTTAGTGTCTTTGCAGTTAGGATTGATGGAGATGGATGGATTTAAATGCGCATTTTTCTACGTGACATCATGTTACTTCAGATTTTATATCATTAAGTCTTCACTATATCTCTAAATAATCTGGTGTCGTTTATTGGTGCTGAATTAGCCTTTTTTCCATTATTAAATGCAGAGATTTTGTACAATGCTTGCAAACACTGACAGTGATGTAATACAAACAAAAACCAGCAAATTGTCACACCAGACGAGCTGAAACAAGAGAATTTTTGGGGGGGGAGGGGGGTTCTTGATTTTTAATTTGGCATTTAATTTTTAACTTGATTATCTGCTTAACTGGCAGTTTTGGAAAGTCTTTTGAGAAAAGCTTCTCCAAAGTCAGAAACATTACTTTAACAGGTGGAAGAATACGACTACTGACTGGTAAATTTTCAGTGATTCGTAAATTCACACAGGGAAATCTGGCAGTGGCAAAGAGGTTATCAGATGCTATACAAGTATTAACAACAAAGTACAAAATCATATAAAGTCAATCATTTTAAAAGCTCAGCTGAAAGTAAAGCTACTGAAAGTGTTTCTTATGTATCTATAAATGTGATTAGGAAGTTTACCTAAAATATCAGAAGTAGAAGCTTTCGCTGCAAAGAAATGAACAACGTAACATCTAAAAACTCGTGTTTTATCAAATAGTCTAAACCTAAAGAGGAATCAGTTGCCAACTAACTTTCTGATAGTTGAATCATTCTGTCTTTGACCATGTTTTGTTTACCTCACATAAAGGCTGCCAAGTAGTAAGTGTAGCAAAGCAAAAAGTACAGTATTTTCCCATGAATGAAGTCAATGTAAATGTGCACTACAATGCAAAAGCCAACGACAATTGCTTCATATTTTCTTTCCAAGGAACAAGATGTGTAATTTTTTAAAGTGCTCTTGAACAATAGCTCTCCAGGATGGAGGTGTTTTAAAGATTTTCTTTGGACATTGCCCATTTTCAGAGGAATATTTTTACCTACTGCATGAATCATTCAAGTATTAAAAAACACCTAACTCAAGGATCAGCCGGTGTTGTGTCTACACATAACACACAACTTAGCAAAGAATGAATATTGAATTGAGTTGTTAGACACTTTGTTGCTAGCAGCCTGTCACAAAAGCTCATCCTTTGTTCCCGTTTCTTTAGCTGAACCAGTTTGGCAGACTTAAAATAGGATTTTTGTAACAAAAGGTGATTCCTAAAGAGCTATTAATCGAAAACTTGGCATAACTCAGCATGCTGTGGAGCGTGTCTTCAAAATTTTGAGGAAACAGGGCAGTGGAGGACAAAACAAGAAGTGGCAGGTCTAAAAAAAACTCTCTACAGCTCTGGAAGTTGTGTCCTTGACAAATTGGAAAAAAATCCAACAAAGACCTGACGCAGGACCTGAAAGATGCATCTGACACTCCAGTTTACTCGTGTACAGTTCACTGAAGACTCATCAGAAATAGTCTCAGTGGCAACAGGTCTGATGCAAAGAGTGTCTACAGCCTTTTGTAAACACAGTGGAGGCTCTGCCATGTCAGCATCCAAAGCAGCGCTTTAACAAGAAGCCTGGAAACTATTCTTGAAGACAAAAGTAATTATGAAAAAGCTTGTCTAAAAGAGTTCAAGCTCTATTTCTATATTTGTTTAGACAATTTCTGCATCTATTTCCCATTTTCCTAACAAAATGTAAAGAAATGAGGGGTGGCTACTCCAAATATTTGACATTAGAGCCTGAGTTCAGAAACTAATCGCTTTAAATGATAGATTTCCCATGTAGAGCTTCACCAACCCAAATATTTTTATTTTCTATCTGCAAATGACGTCCCCTGGAGAAAAAGTTTGAAAACCACCGCGCCCACCAAAACACAAACACACCCATCGACTGAATCCTTATTTAGCATTACTGCATCAGCACTCTGTCAGCTGTTGTGTTATTCGGTTTTATGCAATGTTCTTAGGTTTAACACGCCCTCCCCATCCACATCCCCGCGCTTCATTTTTACGCCTCTACGAGAGCCTAATGTGTTTGCAATGTTGCAATATGAATTGCTGTTTCTAAAGTGCACTTTGCCATGTGGGAAATGTTGTTCCTGCAGTGAAGTAGATTATGCATGCACATCCATGTGTACTCACAGATGCCTGTCAGATGTAGAGGCATAAGTCAGGGTGATGAAATGGTTTCCCCACCACTTCTAGCCCCTTAAAACTGATTTACTTGTCAAGCTCGGTAAAGTCTGCGCTCTCTGATTTCCACAACACAGAGTTTGTTCTGCGCAGAGTGACTGAAAACTCAAAAAAAGGTCACTCTGAGCAGGCAGGAGAGAGGTCGGACACAGGCTGTCATTTGTTTAGGGATACAACTGCTGTGCTGCATTGGCAGTGAGGAGTGACCTACTGAGCTGAGTGTGCTTAAAAAAAAAGAAAAAGATTTGTCCTTAGTTTTTGTTTTGTTTTTAGTGTCCACAAGGAAAATTATATGTATTCCTCCCTCTACACACCAGCTTTGATAAAGAGCCGGAAGCATGAATCTCATTATACGTCTCCTTAATATTTCCAGATGAGTAATTTTTAGACTTCTTAGTTAGGCAATGCAGCTGTGTTGTGGAAGTTAACACAGCTGCATTGAGTGTGTAGCTCTTTCCTAACTTTGACTTGTCCTTGTCAGAGTCTGATATGAGCTGCAAGCTGCTGAGGTGGTTGATGAGTTCTCTCTGTTTTTCTAAGCGAACACAAACTGACATTTTGCAAGTTTCCCTCTTCTTCTCACATCAAAGTGTTGTGTTAAGGCCACTGCTGTGTCACTCTAACTTGTGATGACAGTTCTGCTGAGTTCTCTTAAACTAATGCAAAATGCTTTGGGGGCTGGGTTGGGTTTTTTTTTGTCTTTGATGTGTACTTTTGCGATAAGGGTCTGCGCTGATGTTTCACAGTCGCGCAATATTACATTTTTCGGTTCAGCGGAAAAGATAAAACAACAACGCGTCACCCAAACTGTGCCAGCAAAATTCTGCCAAAGCCAAACTTGGCTGTGCTCTGCAGATTGCCCCTGAGTGCTGCGTATGTGTCAGAGATATGGTGTAACTGCAGGAGACGCTCTAAATTTCTCACAGTGAAATCTGTCCTCTACCTGAGACTCCAGACTGGAGTCAGATAACCACCACTGGCTGGTGACCTCAATGTTTTCACTGAACGTACCGCCTTTCAAGGGCACAGATACCAAACCACCCATAGAGTTGAGGATCCTGAAGATTATTTATGAAATTGCTCTTTTTGTGCGTGTGTGTGACTCCAAACATGCAGCTGAATGTAGATTATTAATGTGTGGCGACTTGGCTGCAGCCACAGCACTTTAAAGAAAGATTTATACGAGCTTTTACTTTGGCTCAGAAATGTTTCACTTTGCTCGAATGGAAAAATTGCACATGCAAATGTGAGACTTAATCTCGGAAGCGAAAGCAAACAGAATTTGCGAAAGCTTCAGATTTATTCTGCAAACTGGCCTCTTAGTGGCTCACTTTGATATCATAAATAAAGCATTGCATTAATGCCTAATTGGACTGAACCTCTCAACCTAATTCACTAATGAGATTGAGTGATTTCATTCTCAGTGACAAGATATATGTTCCCATCTCCACATTACACAGATTAAATATTGAGCTGCACTCCATTAGTTATATTGAGAGTAGTGAAACCAGTAACCAACCCAGCTAGCAGCGCAGGTGAGCTCCTCCGGGGCTGCACAGTGCAGACACAGGACATCGGCAGGCAGGGAATGAGCTCAAGACATATTCGGCTGTGCTGTCTCTCAGACTGACATGAAGAAGCCTTTTCGATGATGGGAAAGGGGCATGCACTCTGAGTGATTAGACTGTATTTTAAGTCCATCAGAAAACAAGATGAATGTCAAAGAGAAACCGCTGATGCTTTGATTTGGCCCGAGTTAGAAACAGGCTGGCGCCCTGTTCCCTGGGCTCTGTTGTACATTGCATGGGATTAACGTCTGTGCTCTTGAACTGATTTTGGGGTTTTTTTCCTAAGGTAAGGTGGGGATTTTGGAGAGAGCTGTTTTAGAATAAAGGCACACAGTTAAGGTTAGGACACATATATAGATACAAACAAACGTGTCTTTCAATATCCATGTGATGAATATAGATTGTAAGAATTTAAAGGCCTGTTTTTCATCTATTATTTTTGTGACTAAATTTTTAGCCATTTTATTATTAAAGGAACGACCATGAAACTTTATTATAGGCATTCATACTGAGCAGATAAGGATAAATCCTAATCTCTTGTGTGACCCCACACACAGTTCACATTCAAATAATATGTCTGGGCAACTATTGGATGGATTGCCACTGAATAAAGTGCACATGTTTGTCTTTCCCCCAGGATGTACTGAAATATATTTAGTGACTCCTTAGCTTTTAATCTAATGCCATTAAGGTCTTGTCTTCTTCTTTTTTTTTTACCTGATCCTTTAGTTTATAACCTCACAGACTTAATGGCATTCCCATCACTCTGAGCTGTACTGTGTGCTAATTAGAAATGTCACTGGCCACTGTATTAGGTACCAGGTGCTAATGCCAGGTTAGATCCCCCTTTATATTTAGAACGTCTTTAATTCTTCATTGTACAGGTTCAACAAGGTGCTGGAATTATTCCTCAGAGATTTTAAAGCATAGTGACATGACAGCATCACACAGCTGCTGCTGATTTTTCAGCTCCACATTCCCATCTTTGTGCTTTATTAGATTGTGACTGTGTGGGTCATATGAGGCCACTGTCATATGCAAGAAACCATGATCAGGAGATGATTTGAGTTTTGTGATATGGAGCTTTATCCTGTAGGAAGCAGGCATCAGAAGATGGGTGCACGCACTATGGCCATTGAGGGATGGACATGGTCACCAAGATACTCAGGTAGACCGGCGCTGTTACTAAGGGGTCCAATGTGTGTCAAAAAAACATCCCTCAAGCCAGTACATGCTCGGCAACCTGAACTGCTGATACAAGGCAGCATGGATACACACTTTCAACTTGTTTATGCCAATTTCTGGCTCTACCATCACCAGACAACATTTTTTTAGGCTTCTGTTATCCATTTTTGGTGAGCCGAATTATAGCCTTAGTTTCCCAGCTGGAGTGGCACCCATTGTGATCTTCTGCTGCTGTAGCACATCTGCTTCAAGGTTTCACATGTTGTGCATTCAAAGATGCTCTTCTGCATCACTTGGTTGTAACAAGCAGTTGTTTGAGTTTTTGTTGCCTGTTCATCACCCATCTAGCACCGATAACAATGCCACATTCAGTGTCACATAGATCTTCTTGCAGTCCCATTCTGACGTTCGGTTTTGACTCTAGCAGGTCATCTTGACCCTGTCTATAAGCCTAAATGCACTGAGCTGCAGCCATGCAATTGGCTGATGAAATATTTGCATTAACGAGCATTTGAACAGATGTACCTAATAAAGTGGTTAACAAGTGTACGCTAAGTAACATACACGTGTAGCATTTGAGCAGATTAAACAAGTTGATTTTAGCAACTAGGTTGCTAATTGACACCTGATAAAGTTTCTGCCACTTTTACAAAAGATTAACCGTATTTAAATGTCATATTTCCACACAGTGAGCACGACAAAGAAAGTCTATGCACAAGATTTTTTTTGAAAAGAAAAATGATTTCTTCTATTCTAGCTGTGCCTCTGTTTCATCTTCAAATCTTAATGATCCACTGTGTACGAGGTTAAGATGCGGCGCTCTTACCGCTTGAAATAGATTCTTTTTACCTTCTTTATCTTAAAAATAAACTTTCAGGTATGTTTCTCAAGTCACAGGCCTTTATTTTATTCTCATGTTAGGTTGGACATATTTTTAATAATCATGTCTCTGTGGTTATAATTTTCATTTATGTAATTGTCTATATGTAAATAAAATAAAAAATGTAATAATAATTTAATGATCACCACAAGATTTACTTGTGGACTCATTTGTTTTTTTGAACCTCTATTAATTGTTTCATATTTTCATTCTTAACATTAAAAAATGTAACTATGATGTAACTGAAATTATTATATTTATAGCCTGTTTTTATAGTACCTAAACCATCTGTGCTGTAAATAATTAACCTTCTATTTCTCATCAGGGCTTTTGTTTTTCACACTGTTAACATAAGTTTTTTCTTTTTTTAAAAAATAAACCTCACAGTTGAATATTTTTCATCCATAGATGCAGTTTCTTCCGCCTCTCTGTCATGGTTTTCCAGCGAGTATGAAATATTTCATGCTGTGCGGTTAAAGCCCCATGAGTATTGTATTTCAGGCCATTACCATAATTGCTTTTATTCACCAAGTAGGCTTTCCTTATGCAAGCTCCTGCTAAATGTTTAATTACATTGTTTGGAGGTAACAAACTTTGTAACTGCTTTTGACACGACCGGTTTGTTGTTTAAAATGTAAAATAAAACGTCGCTTGTGCCGCGTACAAACAATAGATTTAGCCTCTTTCAGAGAACTAATTCTGTAAGTAAGAGACCACAGTGTGAGTGGAGACACAGCTTGTGTTTCCATGTCTACATTACACTCAGCTGGAAAGCTGAACAGGACAAGCTGTGGTTAGAGTTACACACTTCTTTGTCAGATGTCAGTTTGTTAAAGGAGCTCAGTGTCGCTCATTTGATAGGAACAACCACAGCTGAAAATTTAATTCACGTGTTTTCTGTGTTTGGGGGAGGGCGGGGGACTTTGATTGTAGCTTCTGAATAAATACAAATGAGCTGCAGAGGCTACGTGGGGTTGTTGTACCATTTATTCACGGACTTGTTGCTGTTGTTGTTGGCTGGTGTTGTACTGTGCCGGCTTGTTGACAGCTGATATTTCCTGCACATTTCTTGGCTCAGAAGCTATAATAAGCGTGCAGTGTGCCGTTTCTGCATTAAAGCAGCTGAAGCTGTAGTCTCGGAGTCCCTTTGAAGCTGTCGAACTGTAGCATGTGGAGCACTCGTACACGTCTGTAGCGCAGTCTTATTGATTTCTGCGCGCTGGCTTTGTCCTTGAGATGAACGCTTTGAATGGGGAGCTTTATTTAAGATGTGAGAAACATGACTATTTCAGCGATTCCATTTTAGGTAACATGTCACAGCTAAAATTACAATCTAAGTCAGTGATCCCATTAGCCTTTCAGGAGTGGGACAGTTTTCTTTTTGCTTCTATAATGAGAAATTCCAAATTAAATGGAGAGTAGCTGGCAAACTGCCGAGTCATGATGTATGCCTCCAGAGTGTCCGGAAAATTATGACCATATGATTTGTCATAAAGTTTAAGACAGACTGATTTGCAAATCATATAAGCCCTATATAAATGATTAAAAGTGCGAGGGCAAGGTAATAGATGCTAAAAGAGAGGCATATAATTGTTTTTGAAAAATACACCCACATTTTTAATGCTAGCTACACATTTTAAAAAGGTTAGGATCAGGTTTTCCTCTGTTTCTAACAACACACTCTTTAAATGTTTGGGGATCGAGGAGACCAGCTGCTGCAGTTTTGTAAATCAAATGCTTCTTGCTGCTTCTTGTTGTCTTTTTTTTTGCCTATTAATCCAATGTTTTCAATAGGCGACAGGTCTGAACTGCAGACAGGCCAGTTTTTCACCCTGACTCTCTTGCAACAGAGCCGTGCTGTGTACTCTGCGCAGAATGGGCTCTGGCATTGTCTTACACAAATAAATAAGGCCTTTCCTGACAGCAAGACAACAAGTCGAACGGTCCCTCTCCTCTTTAGCCTGGTTAGAGCAGCGCGCGTGAATTCAAGCATGAATTTAAAATTTGATACATAAGAACACAGACAGCTTTCCACTTCACCTCAGTCCATCTTACACGAGCAGAGGATGCAGCAGCATTTCTGTAACCTGTTTTTTTCTTTGCCAGTCAGTTTTGTTTTTCAGTGTTGTCCTTTGTGTGTAGGGATTTCTTCAGATACAATGTTTACTAATATTATGTGCTGCAAATGATGAATTATTCTAAAAATGGTCATCTAATTTTCTTTAAAATCTTTTTACTCCTATTCAGTTCAATTCAGTTTTATTTATATATTGCCAAATCACAACAACGGTCACCTCAAGGCACTTTATAGGTAAAGACCCTACAATAATACAGAGAACCCCCCTATGAGCAAGCACTTGGCAACAGTGGGAAGGAAAAACTTCCTTTTTATAGCAAGAAACTTCCAGCAGAATCAGGCTCAGGGAGGGGCGGCCATCTGGCGTGACCAGTTCGGGGGATGGGGACAGGACAAAAGACATGCTGTGGAGCCAGGCATCAATAATAACTAATGATTAAATGCAGAGTGATGTATAAACACATTAACAGCACGTTAAAAGAGGTGAGTGATGAAGATACACTTAATGCATCATGGGAATCCACCAGCAGCCCAGACCTATTGTAGCATAACTAAGGTATCACTCAGGGTCACCTGATTCATCCCTAACTATATGCTTCATCAGTAATTAAAGTTATAAGGCTAATCTTAGAATAAGAGAGGGTTTCTGTCTCCTGAATCCAAACTGGGAGCTGGTTCCACAGAACCGGGCCCTCAAAGCTGAAAGCTCTGCCTCCCGTTCTACTTTTATCCTGTAAGTGAGCCAGTGGTCTGAGAGTAAGGAGCTTTATTGGGATGATACATTAATATGAGGTGTTTAAGATAAAATGGGGCCTGATTATTCAAGACCATGTATGGGAAGAGAAGGACTTTAAATTCAATTCCAGATTTAACTGGGAGCCAAGCCAAGCGAGAACTCAAAAGGGTTTTTTGATGGCTCCACCTCTCGAGTTATATCACTGACACGTTTAAGATGACCTGACTGCTTGTGAGATGTTGCCCCTGCAACATGTGCATTTATGAACAATAGAAACTCAACGACATAGTTGCAGACCACATAAAGTTACAGAGCGGCATCACCGAGGGCCTCTGAATGGCACAGAGAGAAAAACTCGCTAACGCTCTGCCGACTCAGTAACTGCAGTGTTTCAGCTGTTCTCTCGCATTAAGATCAGCACAAAACCTCTGCAGCGAGCATCATGACTTTTTTTTAACTATACATTTTCTGTGACTTACGACATAACCTGAAACTAATCCTTCCATTAAATATCTGGGTTATTTTTTGATTTTCATTTCTTACCATTGAGTAAGCAAACAAATACTTCAGTATTATATAACACATTAATAGGACAAATTGTGAAGATGTTCCTCTTACTTTAATAATTCTTGTACATTTCTGAGCTGAAAGATGAACAGAACTGTGCAGGATGTTGTTTCAGAGGGCTGTAAGCAAAATCATTGTACTGTATATCATAGTTAAGCCTGAGAAGTCAGTGGACACCCCATAATTTATTACCGAGTACATTAGGGAGGTTTCGGACGGCACGTAATAGTGCAGTTTTCCTTTTCTTTTTTCCCCCTTCATAAAGGCGTCTGCTCTCATGGCAAAAAAAAAGCTGCCAGGAAACCTCGATTGGATTTGCTGACAACAATGTTTTGTGAAAAATCTACTGCCACTTGTGACAGCTTGTACAGGCGCAGGACCTTGATGTGATTGAGTGGATAGAGCGGGCGCATTAGAGAAGGGATACCAGTGCGAGGTGTCAGAGAGAGGAATACAGTTTGGAGCGCTTTTTATCTACAAGCCTCACAATACAAAGCAACAGGTATAAAATTGAGATCGCCTGTTTACAACCTTTAGCGTGAGAAGTGGAGACCGTGAAGGAGCTGATATTGGTAGTTGTGTGAGGACACGAGTTGAAGATAGCTGTAGAAAGTGATAAAGAGGAGTGAAGGGACATCAGGAGGAATGACCATGTGAGAAAGCTCCTGCGTATATATGACAGAGGACGGGGTGGAGAAGAGCGATGGGAGGTGTTGAAATCCACTCACACTGAAGTCCCCAGTGAGACAGCCAGCCTTCTGGTCAGGGTGGCCAGGCGATCAGCACCTAATGCTATGTGGAGGTGGCAGATGTTCTCATTAGTATACTGCTTAGAAGTTGAAAATGCTTACTGCACACCGCTAATGTATTGCCTGATGTAATAATATTTTATTTTAATGCATTTTAATGAAGAAGTCAAAATTTTCAGTCATCTTCAGAACAATTTATTCTACAGGCACTAAGATGCTTTACACTAAGGATTGTCATTTATTCCAGAAATTTCAATAATTTATTGTATGCAGAAGCTGTTTTATACAGCATTGATGAGTCTGCCGTTTCCTGGCTTTCTTTTTCTTTTTACATTATTTAGTTTTCACGTCAAAGTAGCTTTAAAAAGTCCATACTGCCCTGACAATCTTTAAATGTCTCGGTTTTGTTGAAAAGGTAAAACTTTAAAGAAAACTGGTTTACAATCATAAGTGAACATCTGAAGTCTTTGGACTATTTTGTTTTTTAAATTTGATGCTGAAATAACCGTTTACTGTACCAACAGTTAAGTTGTCCGCTGCCACAGTGGATTTTAAATCAAGCAATTGAGATGTGGGTGAAGTGCAGACTTTCAGATTTAAATCGATGGCTGTAACAAAGGTATTGCATTAACTGTTTAAGAACTGCAGTCGTTTTTATAAGTAGTCCCATTTTCAGCTGCTTTCAGATCAAAGAAAATAAACACACAAATCCTCTCTGAACCCAAGCTCATTTAAGATGGACTGGGGTGGAAACTAACTCTGCTGTGGTCAGAACAACCAAAGGTTTCCACATTTTCAAAAGCGTCTTTAATGCTGAATGGCATACGCAGGTTTTAGAGGAACATATTGCCATCCAGAAGTCTTTCTCAGAGGTTTCCAGTGTTTTACACACATCGCAACAGTGAGTCTGTGTTGAAGTCAAACAGCTGAGCAGCTGCGACCCCACATCAAGCAAAAATGGGGAAACGTTTGACTTTCAAAGCTTTAGTTCTCAAATGCTTTAAGATTGTTGTTAAAAAGGGGGGGTGATGCAACACAGTGGTAAACATGACCCGGCCCCAGTCTTATTTTGTTACAAAGACCTTTGGCATTAAAGGAAATGGGAAAAATAGCAACAAACGTTCCTTAAGGCATTAAAACTTACACACCTGGTGTGGTGCGCTCACAAACACAGATATGACATTAAAGCCATGATGAGGTCATTAGATGTTGTATATATCTGTAAATATCTGAAAGCTTGTAACATCCTCCCCTTGTCATGAAATCTTTTCCGTTTTCTTTGGCTACACTTCCTTCAAATGTTCTGAGCACAGTTTCTTTTAAAAAAAAAATGTAATTTAATGGCTTGAGGCGATTTGCTGTTTACTCTTTAATGGGCTTAATGATTTCCTGTAGTGTGCTGTGTCAACATGATGAAAATTTCAGCTGTTTCCTTTTGTTTGATTGCTTTTTCTACCCTTCATCACTCTCATGGTGCCCTTTCCTTGCAGCTATTTATGGTGGACAATGCAGCTGATGACTGGAGGATAGCCATGACATACGAGCGCATCTTCTTCATCTGCCTGGAGATCCTGGTGTGCGCCATACACCCCATCCCAGGCAACTACACCTTCACCTGGACGGCACGCTTGGCCTACTCCTACGTGGCATCCAAGACGGATGCAGATGTGGACATCATCCTGTCCATCCCCATGTTCCTGCGCCTGTACCTCATCGCTCGCGTCATGCTGCTGCACAGCAAGCTCTTCACCGATGCCTCGTCCCGCAGCATCGGTGCACTCAACAAGATTAACTTTAACACGCGATTTGTGATGAAGACGCTCATGACCATCTGCCCCGGCACTGTGCTGCTGGTCTTCACCATCTCGCTATGGATAATCGCTGCATGGACAGTGAGAGCCTGCGAGAGGTGCCTGGATCAGTTTTCTCATGCTATGCCGCGCTGCTCAGCATGAAACATAGATAAGGCTTAAAAATAGATAGAATACTCACTCTCTGTCTGAGCATCAAGATAGAAGGATTAACACAAGCTGTAAGAAAAGATTATGAAACTGCAGAGTCCTGAAACGTTGGATTTTAGGCATTACAGTCGCTAAAACCTCTTTTTTTAAAAAAGAAATAAGTAGCAGTTTGTTCAGGTGCATGAAGGTGTGTCAGTCTGATACATTTATTATTCATTACAGGTACCATGATAACCAGGACATAACCAGCAACTTTCTTGGAGCCATGTGGTTGATCTCAATCACGTTTCTTACCATTGGTTATGGGGATATGGTCCCACATACGTACTGTGGGAAAGGAGTCTGCCTCCTGACTGGCATTATGGTGAGATTATGATGCTTGTTTTGTTTTTTTATCAGCTTGTGAAACTATTGAAAGACTCTTATTAATTATGTAAAAGCAGCCGATCTGCTGCTAATTTATCGTGACTGAAAAATATTGACAAGTAAAGGAACGCTGTATATTTTCTCTGGCTCCCAGGGCGCTGGCTGCACTGCCTTGGTGGTGGCTGTGGTGGCAAAGAAACTGGAATTAACCAAAGCTGAAAAACATGTTCACAATTTTATGATGGACACCCAGCTAACCAAAAGAGTAAGTGAAAGCGCTGCAAGGTGTCATAGATGCTTTATTTCATTACAGTCTTAAGCAATTTTGTTTTTGCACCCTAAGGTGAAAAACACAGCTGCGAACGTTCTCAGGGAGACGTGGCTCATCTACAAGAACACTAAACTGGTGAGGAAGATGGACCACGCCAGAGTCAGGAAGCACCAGAGAAAATTTCTCCAAGCCATTCACCAGTAGGTGCCGTGCTCTTAACCCTGACCTCGCCACTTTTCTTCAGCAATTTCATTCACCAGAGCAACACAAACCTGAAATCTGAATTGTTTGACACCTGTAGCAAAGCTTTGTGCTCATAGATTTGGAGGTTCTTGTATTTTTATAACCATGCTTTGACTTGACTGATTTCACAACTTCCTCTGCTGATGTTTGAATGTTATATATGTATATATACACAATGACTCATTGGAGATTCCTGTAAAGCATTTACCCGTTTTTTAAAAGGCATAAACTAGCATCATGAAAAAGAAACTCTGTGTAAAGTTCATTTTACCTCAAAATATGCAGGTTTTACAGAATTCACAGGAGTATGATATCGATTTCTCCACCTTTTGCTGTCAGGTTGACTCTTGTGTGTCTTCTTCGCTGTGAGTCAGATGTCAGGCTGACCTCAGGGCTGACACATTTCGGTTTCTACTCCTCTAGCGCTTGCTCAGACATTCACCTGTCAGCTAGTGTTTTAGTGGGTCCCCAAGGACCCCCAAAGTGCTATCTCACTCCAAAACAGTATTGATTTTAACCTCACCTCACTGTTGTTTTCCTTCAGCTTACAGTGCTTACCAGCACAGCCACACTGAGGCTTCTTTCATTAACTGGCAATCACCTCGGCGCTTTATTAGAATAAATAATAGCAAATACGCTGGTATATTGTTCATACTCAAGTAAAAATGTCCTCTGTTTGTATGTTTGTTTTGCTTTCTGTGGTTTTATTCACACACACATATATATATATGGTGTACTGTGTGCAACTTTGCTTTGCTCGTGAATCTTTTGGACACACATTTAAGTTTTAACGGCATTCGGATGTTTATTGGGAAGGTAGGGAAACACAAATATACACAAACTGTCTGCTGCTGCTGCAACCCGCATCCAGACTTGCAGTTTAATAGCTTTCTCTCATTGTTGCTGCTTTTCGAGTCATTATGCCCTTGCTGTTGGGTTCAGGTGATTCGCGGCATTGATGACGGCTTCTCATGTCCACCTCCTGTTCTCTTGGACAGCCTAATAATGGAAATGGCTCAGAGCTAAAGTGCAATCTATAAAGAACCAGATTCAGTTGGGAAAAGTCACGTTGCTCTGTGTGCTTAGAACGACCACTCAGCGTGGTATCAACATCTCCTGGTCACATTCTTTGTGTTAGAGAGATTCGGTCTCGGTTATGAGGCAGAGTGTTCACAGGGTTCGTGTGGGAGAGTTTTAAGTAGGGCCTGTAGCCTAATCGCAGGGTGTGACAGACAAACTCTGGCGTGCAATTAATATAGAATAGGAAGTGGATTAACAAGTGGAGGCTTTTAATAGGCCTACAGCAATCTTTGACTTCCTCTACTGGTCAAAGTTGTAAGACAGTGAGAAAACTTTGCTCACACATCCTTATTAGTTGAGGGGGGTAAAAGCTGTTGTTAAACAGACACTTCTGGTTTGCCGGCATTAACAGGAAGATTGCTTTTATTCACTGTCTTTCTGATAGGACCAGAAAAGGCTAAATTAGATTCAGAGAACAAAAACAGCTGCAACCACCAGAAACGGTCCACGCAGGGTAAAATGACAAACTGGTTTCAAGATGAGGGAAGTCAGGAGAAGCGGTGGCTGCTCTTCACAGGTGACAGTGTAGCGATGAGGGTTTCAGCAGCCAGACGTGAGCAAACACAGTTTGCCATCTGACTATGTTTATCTGATATTGTAATAATTCATTTGTCTACTTCATGTTTCCTTTTTGTTCCTGTTTTGTTTTTGTTTTTCCTGTTTGTGTCGACACAATGCAATAGAGCTCGAAAGTAAGTCTTCGCCTCTCATGTAGATACAGACCTGTTGTGTGCATGCTAACGAGAGCTTGTCCTTGAACCCAATAACTACCAAAAAAAAAAAAAATTACACTCCCTCATTTGATAAGTGAAATTCATCCCTCAAAAATCTTTGCTTCACACAACCCAGTCACACCTGCTAAAAGTGTGTTTTTCTTAGTTGGCATGTCAGTTTGACGAAACACACAGCATCACATTTTTCTTTGTCTGATTTAAATCACCGGTACAGGCACCTTGTTAGTGAACAGATATGCGCTGCACATTGTATACACACCCACAGATGCAGTTTAAGTGAATTTCAATTATCAATGATGGAGGGTGTTTTTCTTTCCATTTCTGCATGGATGTGATGAGACTTTTGATCTTTAATCAGAAAGCAACTGATTAAACTCCAATCGACTGTGCTTTCACCTACCGAAGGATGACGACCAGAGTGGCATTAGCCTGCAGACGTGTACGTTCTGTGATACCCCAAAAAGTCATGCGATACGCCCAAGCGGCCACGCTCGCACAGATCAGGGCTCAGGGTCATCTTTCGGCAAGTGGAACCATTGTTACGCCTGTTACGACATTTGCAGCTACATTTCCTCCATTTCCCTGTTGGATGACACAGTAGCAGAGATGCCAGTCCATTGTTGTTGTCATGGCTGGTAAACAGCATAATAGCAACGACATGCAGCTGCCATGCAAGAAGAGTTTGGAGACACAACAACACTGAGGTCCTTTGGATGACTCGTGCTAGAGGCACGGTATGACACAAGTGCTAGCCAAATGTCTTGCAGAATGTTTTAGGCCATAACGGCTGTGAAATCAAATGTCTCCCTTTGGGGAGGAAGTCTTTTTCCATGCGCAAGGCTGAAGGAGGAACCATAGTGGGGACAAAAAAAAAAAAAAAAAGCAGGACAGTGAGCGCTTGTTAGCTCAGAGATCAGCGAATTGAACAAAGAGGGAAGTGACCTAAGAGGAAGGTCAGGGTAAAGCCTTGAAGAAATCCCGTTTGTGCTCGAGAGGCTGCAACTGTGACCAACAGTGTGAATGGTCAGCAGGGACAAGGGCGACGGGGGGGTAAAAAAAGAAGACGTCAGACCCATCCATTACTTTGAAGAATAATTTGCATTTCTTTTCACCATGAGTTTAATGGAGGTCATGACAAATAAAGCAACTTGAGAGGGTGAAAAATGTGGAGCAGCACTAACTGAGATTGAAACGCTTAGCATAGCCGTTTTCCCCCGATGAACACCAACCGCATATAAAGTGCCCGTTCACAAAGGGAAGTGCCCATGAGCAGTGACTGATTGTGGAAAACATACTTTGAATATAAAATAGAAGGTCAGCAGGCTTTCTCGCCCTCACCTCAACCTGCCCTCTGACAGCTATTGGTCTTCCAATTGTGAAATGTATATTTCTAACAGGTCTCATGTCAACTACAAAACCATGTAACCCCGAACACCTATTATCTTCTGTAATTTAGAGCAGACCACTGCTCTTTTCTTTATTTGTTTCATTATAACTAGAAGAATATAAGAGTGATGTTTTGAAATTTGTTCTGCATTTGTCTGAGAGTCTTCTTTGTATGAAGCATAATGGGGCTAAGGTGGCAGGACATTTTTGCCCTATGCTTGAAGTTTTCTTTAGTGGCTTCTGTGGCACTCTCTGTTGGTCTTCGCTGCACATTTGGGAGTTTCTCGATGAAATATCAGTCTCCCTCGAAGACTCTTGAATTTCTTCGTCTTTAGCAATCTTAAAATTTGACCCTCAATCATCACCTAAGAATCAGACTGTATTAATGGTGTATTATTATTTTTAAGCGATTCAGGAGGAAGTAAAAAAACCCTCTTTAATATGTTGATGCCACGTGGCTAATACTCTACAATAGTGCACATTTTGCTGTTTTTAAGTCCCCTGAGAAGAAGAGTTTAAAATGGTGCTTCAGTAGCATAATTAAACAGGAGCTGTAAATTATTTAAGCACATTTTATAAAGTAGGCAATTTTCAGTCTTTGCAGGTAGGATTTTTGGGTGATAGAAAAATTAGCGTTTTGCATGGTTTTTTAGCCCACAAGAGAGTTTCTGGAAAAATCTTTTCATTTCCTGCCCGCAATTAACAATTAAAACGATTCTTTAAGTTGTCACTTAAAAAAAAAGAGAGAAGAAAAAAATAAGAAAGAAAAAAAAAAGTTGTCACCATGACACGATTTTCTCTGTTCTAATGGGAATATTGGAAAGTCTCAAAAGGGAAGCAGGCTCATAGCTGCTGTTTAAAGGTTAAACTTTACCCTCTGTGTTAATACAAAACAGTGTGTGATGTTTTTGGCTCTCTGAGTGACTAAATGGGAATAGTAAAGAGAAAAAAGTTAACCAGAAGGGAACTTTACAGGAACAACAGCTGACCTTTTTACCCTTGCTGTTGATGTTTTCTAATCTCATATGTCAAGAAGACATACAGTAGGACTTGATAAATGCTGTTTACACTGTACCCAGATATGACCCCCCACCCCCATTCCCTTGTGGTGTGTATTGGTTGAGTAGGACGCAGAGCTGATTTCATTCACCCCCCGTGGCAGCTCCCTCTCCTCCCCCCCACCCTTTCTTTCTCTGTGGTCTCCTTTCCACTTGCATGCAGCTCAACCAAGCAGACTGCCCCTCCAAACCCTGCATTCTCTACACATATCCCATGCATGTCCTGGGAGTTTTCTTCATGTGTATGCCTTGTGTGTGCACAAATTTACAACAAGAACAAAAAAGAAAAGAAAAAGAAAAAACATATCGACACTAATAGCGTTAATTTATTGGGTTCTGAATGGTCTTGTGTTCAGATTGAGAAGTGTTAAAATGGAGCAACGCAAGCTGAATGACCAAGCAAACTCACTAGTGGACCTTGCTAAGGTAAGCTAGACTAACAGTACACTGCTGCCTTTGTAGGTTTCCTCCCTCTGTGTGGCTGAATCCGATGCATGCTAGCTGACTGGCTGAATTAGTTGTGTTTTCTAATATAAATCAAAGTCTACAGGTGTCAAATAAACAGACAGGCTTTACAATCTGTGTGTTGATTGCGGTTGACTGCGCTCACCTGGAATTCAATTTGCTTGGGGTATGAAATAATAACGCATCTTCATTTTGCAGTGTAAATCACTGTCCCCGGGACAAAAAAATTACTGAATGGGAGTAATGAGAAACCCGGCACAGTTTTTCCCTCTATGTATTCTCTGATGTTTGTCTCCAGATGCACTAAACAGAAGTCGACAAACCTTAGGGAAAGACCAGGCAGTGCGCCAGCCTGACACAGCAGAAACAGTAACCTGGAAAGGGAGACACACTGTGATCTGATGATTCAGCCAGAAATAAAGGCAGAGAAAAAGAGGAGAGAAAAGCAGAGCACTCTGACATTCAAAAGTACACCACAGTCAAACTGGATTCAGGCCAGCATGTCATGAAAGGTATTAGTTAATATTGCCTAATCACCTCATGCTGTAAAACAGCACGGAAACCTGCGACGTGACATTGAGTAAGGTGGCTTATGGCCAGTGTTGTATGAGTCTGCAACCATAGGAGGGCAGTGTGGCTTCAGTCTTTTCACGCTCTCGGTGGAAAGACGGAGCTAAATAGAGCTGAACATATCTTTTTGGAAGATGCATTGCCACTGCAGTGCACAGTGAAATTCCTCAGATCATAACGTATCCCCTTATTTCATTATCTCCTCCAGAGTCACTTATACAGACCCTGTTTATTCATCCAGCGTGACATAAACGATGTGACATTGGCTGAATGCAGTTTCCTTCCACAGGATTTTTTTTTCTTTTTCATTTTTTCCAGTACATATCCTTAAATTACAAAAGTGCTCACTCAAGTGGCTTTAACAACCATCTCTGCCACTCTGCTCGCGCTTCTTCCCTCGTCTTGTACAGAAATTGGTTTATAATGTCAATTTGCGGTTTTACATTACAGCCCAAGTGGATGTCTATTAACCACCTGTATTCTTGCTCCATCACATATATTCCTCAATGATCTACTAATGGTTTTCTTGCTCTCTATCATCCATTCCACCTTATTTGAGCATGTTCTCCTTTCATTTCACGGTTTGAAACTTGGAGGCCTGTGCCTGGATGCAATCATTTCTTAATTACACTAAGAGGAAAAAGACCTTTATTGGATTGATTTGATGTTAATAGCACAACCCTAACAACAGTTGTCAGGTTAAGTAGTGTCATGGCTTCCTTAGTCCTCACTGATTCATATAAACAAGCTATCCCATCATCCCCGCCTCAAATCAGAAGAGGACAAGGTAAGTGATGGATGACATCGCCTCTAAGCTGCCAGGGGTTATTAGTCCTGCACTGAATAGTACCTCAGAGACCACCTTCCAGCAGCCTCACCACCACTTCTCATCTGGAATGTGACATGAATTTCTTAGGCTGTTGCTGACTATTTTGGAAGCCCAAACCGTTTTAGAGAAGAGTAGTTATACGGTAGTTATATAATTTTCATGGAGGTTTTTTTGTTTGTTTGTTTGTTTGTGTGTTTGTTTGTTTTTCTTTTCTTGTTGTTGTTTTTTAATAGCCTGTTATGAGATGGCTGATGCATCAGAAGAGCATTATGTGAAGTCAGCAGGCACCTTTCCTGTCTCCTCAAGGTCACAAACTAATGTACTCTGGTCTGCATGAAAACATAAAGCTCCTGTAAACTGTCCAAATAAAATTCACCCTTCTAGATCAGTTTACGGTAGATACTGTGCTCCCAATAATGTTCCTCTGACCTTATTTTGAAGGATGGTGAAGGTTTCTCTGGGTGAGACACAAGCCATTGCAGACAAGATGGATAAAATGGCAGTATCATAAAGCAGTTTGTAAAATCTGAACTGTTGATTCAGCTCAAGAAGCCTGCGCAGGAACATCTTACCGTGCAGTATTACGACAGCGTGCAGCCTGACACATAAACTGAAGCATTGGTGCAATCACCATCCTGTCATATAATGCAGGTTCTGTACAGGCTGATCTCGTGTGTGGCGTAAGGTGTATACACTCACTGGACACTTTATTAGATGCACCTTGCTAATACCAGGGTGGACCCTTTTTTGCCTTCATAACTGCATTAAGTCTTCGGGATACAGATTCAGCAAGAAGTTGGAAACATTCTCCTGAGAGATTTTGATCCATATTGACATGACAGCATCACACAGTTGCAAATGTGTTGGCTGCACATAATGGAAATCTCACATCCCACTACATCCCAAAGGTGCTCTATTGGATTAGGTTGTGATGACTGTGGAGGGCGTTTGAGTACAATTTTGATGATTTGAGGAGCATGACATGGTGCACTATCCTGCTGAAAGCAGCCATTAGCAGATGGGCACACTGTGGCCATAAAGGGCATAAAGAGATGGACAAGATCCGCAGCAATATTCAGTTAGGCTGTGGCATTTAAATATTCATTTGGTACTAAGTGGCCAAAGTGTATCAAGAAAATATCCTCCACACCATTACAAGTAAATTGTAGCTCCGTTTCCTGTTCTTAGCTGACAGAAGTGGCACCCAGTGTGGTCTTCTGCTGTAGCTCATCAATATGTTGTTCATTCAGAGATGCTCTTCTGCATACCTTAGCTGTAACGAGGAGTTGTTTGACTTCCCGTTGCCATCCTATCAACTCAAAGCAGTCTGGCTGATTAGAAGTTTGCATTAACAAGCAGTGGAGCAGGTGTACCTAACAAAGTGGCTGTTGAGTGTATCCGAGTCATTACTGCACTCAGTCATGAACATTTTTTGTTGTCATTTAAGAGAAACATGAAATCCTAAAATACTTTGAATGTGATGGTGAGTTTTTTCTTCCTTCTATCTTGGTTTAGCAAGCAAATATTGTGCAATACAGTGAAAAAAGCCTGTAACATCTGAAACTGTGAGCTTTATAGATCTGACTCAGACTGTGGAAGCATCATATTAGCTGAACTTTTATTGCACTTTTACACAGCATAGCGCCATTGATGTTTATTCACGATTTCTGACATTGAAATTGCAGGCAGAATGTGAGTATTGTTTTCAGACAGACGTACAAATAGATATACATCAGTTTATTATTTTAAAGTCATTCTTTACTTTGACTTTGATGTGTTTGAACAGTGAATCTTTAGCACTCGTAGCCTCTTGTAACCAGTTTTCTTTCTTCTCTTTTCAGAACTATCAGTGCATCTTGATGTGATGAAAATGCATTTTCCCTATTTTTTTTAATGTATAATAAATTTTCTGGTGGTCCATCAAAAGTAACGTCGGTTTGAAAATGTTAACAATAAGCTTGTTTTATCTCTCCTATTCCAGACTCAGAACATCATGTATGACATGGTATCAGACCTGAATGAGAGAGGGGAGGACATGGAGAAAAGGATTGCCCTGCTGGAGACGAAGCTGGAGACTCTACTGAGTAACTTGCAAGCTTTGCCCGGACTCATCAGCCAGGTCATCAGCCAGCAGCACAGGGACTTCCTGGAGGTGCAGCTCCAGCCTTATGACAAACACAGCCCTGAGCGCTCACAGTCAGTGTCCCGGCGGAGGTCGTCCTCCACGGCACCGCCCACCTCCTCCGAGAGCAGCTAGAGTCCAGGGGGAACGCCTCCACTGGAGACTTTTGCCATCATATGGCCAAGTTGCATTTATCGTAAAGCCTTATGGTTTCAATAAGTATTATCCAAATTCTGATGACAGAATCCAAGATACTGGGGACAATACATTTTAATGGATAACTTCATGCTGTTATTTATTTTTTTATTACCTCAAAAGATGTTGTTATCCTTGCTCTGGTGACATAAAAATAATGGCGCTTCCCTCAGTAACAACTAAAAGGCCTATCGATGGGGCTGTGATAAGAACTCTTCTCCATCTCTATGCAGAGGTAGCCAGTTTTAGGTAGCAGAGTTACCAAGTGTGAAACTATTGCACTAAAATAGTGCTTCTCACAGACTTTGTGCTTCTGCTGGCTTGATTCAGTCTCTGTGTTCCTCAAAGGAAACCGAGAAACCACTGAGAAATCAGTCAGGGAGCATGGCAGTGATATTGAGGAAAAATGCTGCGGTTTACGGACTGGAGTGAGCTGACAGCAGAAGCCAGATGAAAATCGCTCCTACACACTGTCACTCAGAGATAACTTTAAAAGCTTGAAATGAGGAAAACAGCATATATCTTTTAGGTTAGAAACAGCATCAACTATAATGGTTTTCCTTTGCAGAGTGCCCCTGTAGAATGACTATTTTTTGGGGCCACGTTGCAAATAATTTAATCCTCTAGTAAAAATGAATGCATCAGAACCTGTACTTGCACTTACTTTTTAATCAATGCACTTCAATGCTGACTAAGATATGATATAAAGATACGTTGCTCATTAAAAGAAGAACATTTTAAATGTTTGGGCATGGGTTTATTATTGTCAATTATCGAGTTGTGGCTAGTGTTAATGATTCAAATCGAAGCCCTATTTCTGTTTCTCACAAAGAAGCATCATCTTAGACCTGCAAAAGTCTTTAGAAACTTACTGAGTGATCATACATTTACTAATTAACCCCCAGTCTCGCTGTGTCTCACCTCCTGTCCTTTTTTTTTCTTTTACCTGTGCTCTTTATGCTTGCTGCCATCAAATGCTGAACAACAAAACCATAACCATATCTACCTTTTAAAAAGTAAATGCCTATTTTTATATACTTTAATGAGGAGAAGCACACCTCTTAAAACTAAACAAACAACAACGTGGGATCGATTAAGAGGCAGATTCAGCATAACTAGCACACGGTAAGGATATCTCGGACTGGAGTTAAGATACATAAAACTGTCTGTGAGACTTTTTCCTGAACATAATTAACAAACAGTGTGATTTAAAAACTGTGGTATTCTTCACACTTCATCTATCGTTTACAGCATACGCTTTGGATGATACTGCGGGATGAGCTGGAAGAGCAGGGCTGGTAAATGTGATTGGCATTTACTACACTTGGAAATGTTACGGTCCACAATTGATTTAACATATATTCTGATTTTATTCATATATCCACTTTGGTCATTAATGCACAGTAGCTACATATGAACTGTGAGATCTCCTGATGTGTCCAACATACCCTTTTATGCATTATTACTCAGTATACGACCATAATGGTTGTGTATTTTTAAAACAGCCGTTCCAAGGTTCACAGAGCATTGCATGGGTCAGAGGAGATCCATCACAGGTCTTGTTCAACCAGCTCACTCATTAACCAATAAATCAATCAGAGAGTTGACAAAACACAGATGTTCCGTCCACAAACTTTAGCAGCATAGAAACCAATGACAGACTATACTGTATGCGACTTAAACGATAAAGAATTAAACAATAAAAATATACAATTTCACCGGTCTCCATCCTTTTTGTGTGCATTTAAATGTGGGTTTGTATCTTATGTGCTTTTGTAGAAAGATGTTACACAGTTCAGTGCAATAACCAGTGTTGTAGACAATGTGCTCATCAGTATGTACGCTCCAGGTAAAGTGCACCACAGACTTTGTAGATCTTCTAAAGAAATAGGCTCGCTATGACATACATTAGGTTATTTGATATAGCCAGAGTTGCCATTGTGTTGGCAAAAGTAAAGGCATAGTCCTTAAGTATATAACAAAGTTATAAGATTTTTCTTATTTAGAAGCAGAAAGGTAGAATTGATTATTTCTTAAAAGTTAGCATGCAACAATTTTACAATTATACACCAGAAATCCAGTTACAGTATTTAAACGTCTACCTGAATAAATGTAATTATTATTAAACAAATGTGATATTATATTAATCTTACCGAAGCATCAGTTTGCAATACTTTGACTTTATATGCAGTTATACACTCACTGGATGCTTTTTTGGTACACCTTTTCAACAGCTCATAAATAAGACAAAAACCCATGTGTTAAATATGATACACATCACATGGCAGGTAGATACGGTCAAGACAACCTGCTGAAGTTCACACGGAGGATCAGAATTGGGAAGAAAGGTGATTCAAGTGACTTTGAACATGGCGTGGTTATTGGTGCTAGACGGGCTGATGGGTGACATGAAATACGATACATGAAATATAAACAAATTTCCATAATATCTGTTATGTTATTTATGAGTCCTTCCAATTCAGTTTGAAAATAATCATATTTTATTGTCAAAGCAAGTCCTGGATTACTCGTTCATGCTCTGCCTGACTCTACTTAGATCTGCCGTGTTTGTGCCAACCAATGACAGTCATTGGTGCCAGCAGAGACGTTAAAGAGTGCCCTCTGGTGGACAAACTATGCAACATGAAAACTGATAACATTACCACTCATAACATAACTCATAATATCAGCAGTGCCGATATATCGGTCGGTCGTCAGTATGATCACAGTGTGTCCATCTTCTGATGGCTGTTTTCAGGAGGATTACACATGATGTCACAAAGTCCAGATCATCTCATACTGACTGATAATGAGTTGACTGTACTCAAATGGTCTGATCTCAATCCAATAGAGCACCTTTGGGATGTGGCAATGGGGGATTCTCATAAAGGGTTGTGCAGCTGCAAAATCTGCAGCAATTGTGTGATCATTTCAACATAGACCAAAATCTCTGAGGAATGTTTCCGGCGTTTCGTTGAATCTGTGTCACGAAGAATTAAGGCTATTCAAAAGGCAAAGGGTATTCTAACCTCATATCACTAAGGTGTACTCAGTGAAGTGGCCCACGAGCTTATTTTTTCATCAAAATTTTCTTCTATAGAGGTGTTTTTTATTCATAACCTAATTTAGGAGACGATAATTTAGTTCATGTGTAGTTAAATAGTTTTGTTTTATACTGAAAAGCACTTCTAATATTTAACTTGTGGATTATTTCAGTAAAAGAGCAAAATAAATAAAAGCGCACTATCCAACCTGAGTAAATGTACTCATGCAGTATTTTAGGTACAACTTTTGTATGACGATATAAGACAACAGTGGTACATTCTCAGCTAGACACTGATTAAATCTGATGTTTTACAGCGTAAAACAGTTATTTAAATCAATTTAGAGCGACGATGTCTCCTCACAACTCAGAAACATCCGAAACTTGAGAAAAGTACAAGCCAATGCTCATCTGCACAGGCACACAGGCCTCATTAATTCTTAATAAAATATTGTGTTTAATAGCTTTGTTGTACGTTTTGACGTAAAGATTTTTTTTTCCTCGAAGAGCTAACTGGGATTTATCAAGCAAGTTAACTAAACGTTTTTTTTCCTGATATCCAGTGAAGTAGAACAACCTTTCCAAATGAATAATGGAATTTTCCATTGTCTATAGCCGTACTATAGCAGTACTTGTGTTTATACATTTTATTTGAAATTTTAGTTGTACTAAATTCCACCTTCCTGATTCGCAAATGAAGCATTTGCACTTATGGAAGCTCATGCTGCGTTGGCGTTTCTCTTTTTTGTTCAGTGAGCAACCTGTGAGTGAACGCGGGCTGTCATTGGTCAACGCACCGGGTATCACGCCCCGCCTCTGTCCGGGTTCTCGCGAGATTTCCCTGGAAACACCGCACCACCGCGTTCGTGTGGTGTGCATGCTAAAGTACCCCAATAACTTTGCCAACTTCCATGTAAAACCTTTTCAGTTTCAATCGGTAACGTGAATTTTACACGGGGAACACCGTCACCATGAGTATACTCGCCAAAATAGCAGAAATTGAAAATGAGGTAAGATGGAAACAGCGGGCGGGCTAACCCGCTGACTGTCACGTTTAAGCTAGCCACAAGCTGTTAGCGTTAGCAAAAATATTACAGCCGGGCTTTGTTTTGCTCTTAATATTTCTAACTCACATTTTTTCTTTTGGCCACAAAGTGCATATAAAGTTGCTTTACCCAGTCAGTGAACTTGTGAATCCATTACTAATCATATAAGACAGTGTAACGGACGTGCTAGTGCAGGTTGATGGTGGTAACAAGTAACAAGTTCGCCTTTAAATAATGTGTACACGTTAACTGTTCAATACAAGTTAACTTAAAACGACAGTGTTGTCTTTTAATTCACACGTATCCATATATTATGATCTTTGTATGGTGTGCCGTCTGTTGTTGTATTGAGAAAGCCTCAAATTTGAACATAAGAGTTCGTACCAGCAGGGGTACTTGCTTTAAATTACACTGAATGTTTTTGTTTAAGTTTTTAGTTTAGTTTAAACTTAACTTTAGCTTAACATTCAGCAATTGTTTCATTTCAGCTCAAAACATTCAGCTATCGGCATTCACGCTGCAGTTTCTTCAGAAAATGCCTTTTCTAGTTTTTAATGGAAACCTTACTGTATTATCAGAGGCAGTAAAAGGAAACTCTCCAGGTTGCAGTGCAAAGACTACTTGTTTCACTGTCTTCTTTAAGGGTTGCCACAGCAGATCATTGCTTTCATCGGTCTTCTCTGTGGTCGTCCTCTTATCTCCCTGCCTGGCAGATCCATCTTGAACATCCTTTCCTTTGTTAGCCATTTCTCTCACTTTACCAGCCATAATTCCTACATTTAAAATCTTGCCTTCTATTTTACTGCCTCCAAACATGCCTTCCCCTACTATTCTTTCTCAGTCTTTGGCCATTAGCAGCCACCCTGCTGGTCAGTTGTACCGGTAGCAGTTCTTGTAAGTCACTAGTAACATTTCTAGCTAACGTGTTTGATTTGGCAAAGACTTTACACCGGACGCCCTCCCTGTCACAACCTACCCATTTATCTTTAACTTGAGACCAGCACTAGGTGTACATTTTAATGTGCAGAGAAACACAGTTGTGTTGATCTTGGCCAGGACTTTTCTGCCTATTAAAAATGTTTCCTCCCACATTAAATGCTTTAAACTGTATTATTTATCAAATGGACAGAAAAACTAGGATTATTAAATAAAATGAATGAGTATCTGTTAATTTAGGGTTAAAAAAAACTCTTTGCCTTAACTATGATCATTCAAGTATGTAAGTTTGAGTTAAAGTTGCATGTCAAATGTAAGAAACTCTTGCATTTAAGTTGGCATAAAGTAAAAACTGTACAACATGAGGGAATGGGACCAGGTTTATAGTGTTGTTACTGTGTTGTTACTGCACTGACATTACAGTAAATCCAGATGGGCAAAATTAAACTTTGAATTGTAAAGGATAAGTCTATTCTGTTTTAAGTTTCACCATGACTGTACCTGAGTGCAGTCAGTAAAAACTGCTTACTTAATGTTTTTTAGAAAGTTCTCATGCAGACTGGTATTATTGTTCACTGTAGATGGCCAGGACGCAGAAGAACAAGGCCACAGCTCACCACTTGGGTCTGCTCAAAGCACGTCTTGCCAAACTCAGAAGGGAACTCATCACACCTAAAGGAGGCAGCGGTGGTGGGACAGGAGAAGGTGAGATCAGGATACTTGTGTCCTAATGATGTTACCAAAATTTTGTTTTAAATATTTCTTTATTTTTGCCCGGCAAAGAATGCTAATGCATATTTGATTTTTTTTCATGTGTTTCCTCCAACTTTTAGGTTTTGATGTAGCGAAAACCGGTGACGCTCGTGTCGGCTTTGTCGGCTTTCCTTCTGTAGGAAAGTCTACACTGCTAAGTAACCTTGCAGGTGTATACTCTGAGGTTGCTGCCTACGAGTTCACCACTCTAACAACAGTACCTGGAGTCATTCGGTATAAAGGTGCTAAAATTCAGGTACAAGAGTTTCTGCTTTCTTCAAAATCTGGAATATTGTTCATGCTGTGATAAGGTTTAAGTTATTTGCTTATATTTTTCTTTTTCTGACTTCGTCCTTTTTAGCTCCTGGATCTCCCAGGAATCATTGAGGGCGCCAAAGATGGAAAGGGCAGAGGCCGACAGGTCATCGCAGGTAATGATTTGATTACAGTGGAATCTGCTTGGAGGGAAATACAATGGCAGTTAGAGCAGGGCAATATGACCAAAAATATTTATCACGATATACATTTGAAAATTTGCGATAACGATATAACTGACGATATAATTGACACTAGACAAAATACTTTACAACTCCACAACTTTATTAGTGCAAAAAAAACCATCAATGTATTTTCACTTAAACAAGCAGCTGTTTTTTATGTGCATTAAAGTTCTATAAAAATTTAACAGTGCAAATGCAAATTCCTTGCTGACAGTTAAACCAAAAGGCATTTCCAGTGGAAATTGGCCGACATATCCTCAGCATAACCATGTATAATATCCACTAAACTTAAGAGGTTATACACACACAATACCGTAATATTATGCTGAAGCACAGTACGTATCACTCAGCGAGGCGCCTGCCTACGATAGCCGTAATGCTCCGACAATCCATCAAGCGCTGTGGGTTTGTAGCTTAGCAAAGTCATACTAAAACATTTGACAGATTTTCAAGCGCCGTGTACGACATAAAATCGTTTCGAGGTCAGTAAACACAACCATTGGCTTCATCGGGTGAGGGCCTCCAGCTCGCACTGGAACGGTTCGCAGCCGAGTGTGAAGCAGCGGGAATGAGGATCAGCACCTCCAGATCTGAGGCCATGGTTCTCAGCCGGAAAAGGGTGGAGTGCCCACTCCGGGTCGGGGATGAGTTCCTGCCCCAAGTGGAGGAGTTCAAGTATCTCGGGGTCTTGTTCGCGAGTGATGGGAGAAGGGAGCCGGAGATCGACAGACGGATTGGGGCTGCAGCTGCAGTAATGCGGACGCTGCACCGGTCCGTCGTGGTGAAGAGGGAGCTGAGTGTAAAAGCGAAGCTCTCAATTTACCGGTCGATCTACGTCCCTACCCTCACCTATGGCCATGAGCTGTGGGTAGTGACCGAAAGAACGAGATCACGGATACAAGCGGCAGAAATGAGCTTCCTCCGAAGGGTGGCTGGCCTCTCCCTTAGAGATAGGGTGAGAAGTTCGGCCATCCGGGAGGGGCTCAGAGTAGAGCAGCTGCTGCTCCACATCGAAAGGAGCCAGCTGAGGTGGTTCGGGCATCTGACAAGGATGCCCCCTGGGCGCCTCCTGGGTGAGGTGTTCCAGGCATGTCCCACCGGGAGGAGGCCCCGGGGCAGACCCAGGACACGCTGGAGAGATTATATCTCTCGGCTGGCCTGGGAACGCCTTGGTAAGCTGGAGGAGGTGGCTGGGGAGAAGGAGGTCTGGGCCTCTTTGCTTAGGCTGCTGCCCCCGCGACCCGGCCCCGGACAAAGCGGATGAGGATGGATGGGTCAGTAAACACAACCAGAATTCATACATAAGGCACACAGGATTATAAGGGGCACTGTCGATTTTCAGAAAAATCAAAGGATTGATTTTAGGGGTGCCGCATTTTCCAAAAAACATGGTAATAACGACGGCCCACTAGCATGCTCTACCAAAAATAGTGCTTTGTTGTGTATCTGACAGACGAAAGCTAAACCAGTTCCACACCACTGAAGTTGCAGCATTTTTACAAACCAATTCTGGTTCATCCGTTTCATTCAACGATCCGCTTTCGCCCTTCTCATTCTCCGTCGCCGCCATGCTTTTTCCGCCATGTGCGTATGAAAACAAAGGCACTGCACATGCGCGTTTTACCCATATTCTATCGCGAGATTTCATTTTCTTATCGTTGCCCAACATTATACCGGTATTACTGTGAACGGTATGATATGGCCCAGCCCTAATGGCAGCACTACTAATAGTGCTACTAGAATTTAGCTTTCTCCTGTATATATTTATAGACAAATTAAATCATAAGATGTTGTATTTGTAGATGCGAGAACACTAAAATCAATGATTTTCAGTGAGACAATGTTTCACGTCTTTATCTAAAGTTTGCTTAAAACACAACTGCTGATGCTCTACAGATTGACTGTGGCCTTTGGCCTGGAGCTGATGTCATGCCCAGGCTTAACCTGGCGTTTCAACCCTTAACTGCAACACCCTCCATCTGGCGTGTCAGCAGCGATGGCCAAAAACTCCTTTGTCCCACACGCCATCAGACTGTTTAACTCCTCTCTGGAGGGGAGAGGGAGGGGAAACAGGAGGACAAAGGAGGGGGGAACAACTAAGCTGTAGTGCCTCTGCACCTCACTGTACAATACCTTGTGCAATACTTTTTGTAAATAGTCAACAGTGCAATAGACTCAATACTTGAAATGTGCAATTCACTTGTATTTTTATTTTTATTCCTATTTATTCTATTTATCCCCTTTGTATATTTTATTTATATTTGTCTCTGTATTTATATATGTGTGTGTGTGTGTGTGTGTATATATATATATATATAACAGTTCTGTAACTGTAACTTTGGTCGTTGCTGTGCTTTTTTTGGAAGTCGAATTTCCCAGAGGAACCCACCCGAGGGATTAATAAAGTTCTATCTTATCTTATCTTAAATCACTGCCCACCACCTCCACACTTCCAACCCTACACCTCCCTTTTACACCAGAGCCCATAAGAGGCTCTTTCTGCTGCTTCCACCATCCTGCATACAGCTGTCTTCCGCTCATTTTCTGAAACTCTGAGTGTAGTGAGTGCCATCTACAGTGACTGTACTGGGAACCTTCCACACCCCACTTCTAGAGGAAACAGACATACTTGCCACCCTTTCACTCTACACTCTTGAATAAAGTCTTGGTGTTTTAAGCTCTTCCTTTCATGAGCCTCTTCATTACTGTTACATTTTTCTCTGGCATCAAAAAGTGCAAGCCTGCTCAAAGATTTCTTTTGACCATTATGGCCAGGCAGTGAACCTCAGCTTTATCCACTCACTGGACAATTTATTAGTTACGCTTTCATTGTACCAGGTTGTGGTACTTCCATTAGAACTGTTTTCATTCTATGTGGCACAGATTCAACAAGGTGCTGGAAACATTCCTCAGATATTTACATGATAACGTGACACAGTTGCTGCAGATTTATCAGCTGCTGACAACTTAATGTCATGTTTACAAAATCTGTTTTAAGATGCTTTGTGACATGGTGTGCTATCCTGCTGCAACAATACCTAGGTAGGCTGTGACATTTTAAATAGTGCTCAGTGGTCTATGTAGATTTTACAGGTCATGGTAGTCTTAAGTGCTTGAAAAGAAGGTAACCAGATTTCTTTAGGTTTGTGAAAACATTTCTTGCACCTCATATGAGCTATCGAGGTCACCTGAGGCAAGGTGAGAGTGGGTGTGGAAATGCTCGGGAAAGTTTCTCAAATTTGCATTGTAGGTGGCTGATAACTCGTGTCACACCCACCACCTCTGTTTAGTGACAGACATTCACAGTGGATGTAGATGGACTTCTTTACTCGTCTCTCAAACCGTCTGTGTTCGTGGTCCAAAATGTGAACACTGGCATCCTCAAAAAATGTGCTTTCTCCTTTAAGTTCATTTGTTTTGTTCTGTTGAGCTTTCCCTCCTGTATTGTGCCATGTGTTTATGGAGTGGTCATTTGGTTTCCATAAAAAGCACTCCTCACAGCACTCTCTGGATATTTTCCCTTTTTCAGACAATTCTGTTGATCCTGAAAGCTTTTTCCGAAATGCAGACCAGCTCGTCCTGCATCAAAAACCAAAGTCACTTAAATCCCCATTCTGAAGCTCAAGTTAGAACTTCAGCAAGTCGTCTTGACCCATATGACCTACCTGGCTATATGTCTAAATATTGCCTTGTGATTGGTTGATTTCATATTTGCATTAACGAGCAGCTGAACAGGTGTACTTCAACTGGGATTTCTTTTTACACATTTCTGACTGATGTTATTGTTTCTTTTTCCACTCTCTCACAGTGGCTCGAACCTGCAATCTGATTCTGATAGTGCTCGATGTGTTGAAGCCTCTTCTTCATAAGAAGCTAATAGAACATGAGCTGGAAGGCTTTGGCATTCGGCTTAACAAGCAACCACCAAACATTGGTTTCAAGAAAAAGGACAAAGGAGGCATCAACTTTACCGCTACGGTACGTCTCATATAATAAACACACTAAATGAAACTTCGCACTTACAGTTTTCACTTTAGAATTAAAAACTCAAGTGAACAATTACACTGATACTTAAAACATCATTTACTTGTCATTAAAGTTAAAGCCTCTACATTCAAGTGTAATGTGTTCTCCAAGCTAAGTTTTTAAAATCTCACAGTCCCAGACATTTTGATGTTTTGTCCTTTATTTGTGTTTATCCTCCTGTCCGGCATTTGTGTCTATCTGTACTTTCGAGAACAGTTTAACCCTCTTGCTACAGCTTACCTGCGCTAATGTTAGCCTAACAGCTCATCATGAGGTAGCAGAATGTCAGCTATCCCATTTTCTCTAATCAAACAAACATGGGTGGTATTTAATTTTCCCTTTTTCGTTTATGTCCAGAGCTGAATGTTTTTCATATTTTGCAGTTTATTGTAACACCTTGGAGAGCAGCCACTTTTATTAATTCAGCAGAGCATTTAGATGCAGAAATGGGTAGTGATGCCACATGGATTAGAACATATGGATTTTTATTGTATTGCTGACTCTAATATGTAATAATTGATTAATACAGATCTTTAAATTGTGACTTTTTTAATGACTATTTTCTTGCTTTTTTGTGTTACTTTAAGTCATCCATCCACATGCACTCTCTCTTTCTCTCTCCAGTGTGCACAGAGTGAGCTTGACGGTGAAACAGTTAAGAGTATCTTGGCAGAGTACAAGATCCACAACGCCGACATCACTCTGCGCAGTGACTCCACAGCTGATGACCTCATCGATGTGGTGGAGGGAAATCGGTGAGCTGCTGAAGTGTCACAATGGGCCTTTCTTAGTCATTCTCAGTGGGTGTGGCCTGCCGGTCTGAAATCCTATTTAACACTCCCATCATTCCCACTACAGATGGATTTAAATATGCTGTTTATGTGCTAGGCAGCATCTGGGAGAACTCCTGTTTTAATCTTACTTAGATGACTCAAAGGTTTTTATCTTAATATAAGAAGTCAACAAATATGGGATCAGAGATATGTGGAGTTGAGCATGGTCCCTCCTCTGAAAAAAGCAACTAGGAGAAAGACCACAATACAATAAAATAAAAACTACAATTTCTGCACGGAAACAAATTTATCAAACACTATGTCTATAGAATATTTTTTAAATAATGTCTAAATCCTGTACACCCCCATGTGGATCTTAAGACTGGCCAATCAAAGTCTGAAGTCCGGACTTATTGTCAGCTTTATTGTAAGGGATTTGGCCAAAAAATGCATTACATGTTTAGGATTTACAGCATTTCTTAATGCTGTAAATCCTAAACAATCCTGAAAAGTAATTGGAAAAACATAATTTTAAATACAAGGACTTTTTTTTGTAATTCTTGCAGTGAGTGCTTGAAGTCACCCTTGGACATCACAAGATGTTGTTTCCTCCCATGAGATGCTCCACTAGGCTTTTACCACAGCTGCCTTCAGCTGCTGCTTGTTTGTGGGTCTCTCTGCCCTCACTTTTGTATTTAATAACTGAAAAGCTGCTCTACTGATTTGAGATCAGGTGACTTGGCCACTGAAGAATGTCTCATTTCTTTCCCTTGAGAAACTCGTCATTGCTTTTGCAGTATGCTTTGGGTCATCATCCATTTGCACTGCAAAGCTCTGTCTGATCAGTTTTGCAGCATTTGGCTGAACCTGAGCAGAGAAGGGTTTTTTGTGAAAATCCCTTGAATTAATGATGAAATTCTGGCTTTCATTCACATTTAATTGAGTTAAAATCCACTGTGATGTTTCATAAGGGCAAAATATTTTTAAAAATTCTCATAATTCAGAAGCCTATGGGCCTATTAACTGTAATTGCATAAAGCACTAGGTGGGGCCCCCTCCTTGCCTGTATACTTACAGTATTTATTTGAAGAGAGGTGTCTTAACAAAAGGAAATGTAGCACTACATATTTTAAACATGATTAAAATTACTTAATATACATATAAAAAAAATAAAGTCAAACGTTCCTGTGAAAAGTAAACACTTTTTCCTTCAAAAAATTACTGAACTTTGGGAGGAAAATGGACACAGTGGAAACTGTAACCACCTGTTATACAATTGAATGAAATATACATTATTTATTCCATCCATCCAGCCATTCTCTTCCATTTATCCAATTCAGGGTAGCAGAGGGTTCGAGGCTATCACAGCTACCATAGAGAGGTGGGGTACACCCTGGATAAAACACCAGTCTGTGGCAGGACTAACGCAGAGAAACAGACAACGATTCACACCGACACAGACAGCCAATTTGCAATCACCAATTAACTTAAACCCACTAACTGCATGTCTTTGGACTGGAAGGAAGTACAGCAAGAACCCAGGCGTGTAAACTCCACATCAGGCAGTAGTGCTTAAACAGTATATAGATCGATAAAATAAGATATGTCAAAAGAAATAAGGCAGAAAGTAATTTGAAGTTAAAAAATAAATACAATAAATTAAGATAAGTTTACATTTAAATGAAAATATTAAGCTTTATATGAAAAACAAAATATCTCAAAATCAACAAGCAGAATAAAGGAATTAAATGTCTTACTAAATGTAGTAGAAACAGTAGAGCATGTCAGTGACTCAGAGTATACTAGAGTGTATAGTTGACAATGCAGTTCAGTTTTATTTATGTAGCACCAAATCATCACAATGGTCTCAAGACACTTAATATTTTAAGCTAAAGACAACATTATAGACGAACCCCAGTGATTCAGCGATTTCCTTATGAACACAAACTTGGCATCAGTGGGAAGAAAAACTCATTTTCAACAGGAAGAGGCTTCTGGCAGAACGCGGCTCAGGGTGGAGCAGCCATCTGCTGTGAGGGGAAAGGGAAAAGCACAGAGATGGCAAAGCACAAACTGTGACAGAGTGCAAAAAAAGGACTTACTCTAGTCGCATGTAAGTGCAAGAGGAGTGAAAGAGGCAAATGCATTATGGGAGGTCGTGCATTATTCTGAGCCAACAGCAGCAACACCGAGGGATAGTTCAAGGTCACCTGATCTTACTTTTACTGCAAGCTCTATGAATTTATAATGATATTCATTAGGAGTTATTCTGCCAAAAGTAATTGATTTGTAAATCTTCTGTTTGAGACCGCGTGCACCCTGTGCTAGGCAAATGGCATTAGTTGTAATATCTAACATTTGCGTATCAGCTGACATGTTAGTTAACAAGTAAATGTAGTAGAAGGCTTCATGCTGCACCAAAATATAGACTCATTTATTCACCATTTTATTTCTTGGATTATTTAGTATAACTGAGTATGTAGTGGTTTCACTTACAGACTCTGTCCCTGTCCCAACAGCGTCTACATCCCATGCATTTATGTGCTCAACAAAATCGACCAGATCTCCATTGAAGAGCTCGACATCATCTACAAAGTGCCCCACACTGTGCCCATCTCAGCCCACCACCGCTGGAACTTTGATGACCTGCTGGAGAGGATGTGGGACTACTTAAGGCTTGTGCGCATGTAAGAATTTCCATCAATACAACCTGCAAAAGATTCTGTGAATGCGGCGAAAGTCAGTTATAGATTTAAAGCAAGTCTTTGGAAAATTGAAGTGTTTGTGTGTTCAAACTGGAAAAAGTTACTGAGATGATACGTTTACTTACAGCTACACCAAACCCAAAGGCCAGCTTCCTGATTACACGTCTCCTGTTGTGCTCCCCAATGACCGAACTTCAGTGGAGGATTTCTGCATGAAGATTCACAAAAACCTCATCAAAGAATTTAAGTAGTGAGTATAGTTGCCTTAGCTAAAATGCTAATATTTTAAAAATATTTTTGTCATCTGAGGTTATATGTAAGTGATTTTAGAGTGTGGTGTTGATCAGATTATTCTTAATGTGTTTTTATGCGTCAAAACCTTAAAATTAAAACTGGGTGGACATTCTTTTTCTCATGACTCTATCACCTCCCTTAATGGCAACATTTACCAGACTAAATGTTGCCATCACTGGAACGTTTGATTTTTAGACATGTGACCGCGTGTTGCACCACCATCTCTAAATGGCCCTGGCAAGATAACATCGTCAATCATTCATTATGTTAGTGCTGCTGAGCATTAGCCATCCTCAAGGGAACGGACGGGTAAAACTGTGACACATGGAAGCTTTTGCTCCTTAAGGATGTCACATACCCAGTAGGTTCCTTTATAATAGAGCTGTAGCAAAGAATGATTTGTCGGGCTACTTTATAATGGCCTGATATCTTTTCTTTTCACACTCTTGAACGAATCATCAGTCAACCAGGATCAAACTCTTTTTTTTTTTTTTTTTTTTCTTAACTCTTTCTTTCAGTGCACTTGTTTGGGGCTCCTCTGTAAAGCACAACCCTCAAAAGGTGGGCAAGGACCATGTGATGGAGGATGAAGATGTTATCCAGCTGGTGAAAAAGTAAAAAAAAAAAAAGGATTCTTAATGCTCACTGCATGACCCATGTTATCACAAAGTGTTCTGTACAGCTGCTCAATAAACTACCGGACATGTCTGTCATTACAGCATCTGTTGTTTTTGCTTTCATTGATTTAAAACAATGGCAGGTTAAAGTGTCATATTTAAAGTAACACACAGTACTTAACACCATGAATAGTTCATATTGAATATTGGTTAAGGCTTCCATTGACTCCTAAAAGAACTGTACAATAAAATCACAGTGGAATCTCAATGTGTCTGTTATTTTATGCTTTTTATTATTCTGTGCTTTTATTCAGATAATAGATTTATTACTTTATCAAAAAGTGTAACCAGGAGTGTTCTGTGTTGTGCTAAATTTGGTTTTTTAGGAAAAATCCGACAGAAATGTTGCAGATGCGTACCCGCAGCCAGCATTATGGCTAACATTTAACTGTGGCTTAGAGGGGGGAGGGGGGGAAAGAGATTTATATGACATTGATGATGGGGATAGTTATTCAAACTGGTGGCCCACCCACTCCCCCGCTCTCTGGTGGGGACGGCCACTCAGGTTAATAAGTTCATTCACTCAGATGCAGTCTGAGGGTTGTTGGGATGTTCACAAGTAGCCAAACTCCACAGAGCAAAATAAAGCTGCTTTTTATTGGCACTGGGTGCACTCTTGGAAGTTGGTGTTATTTAATGTCCGTATGTTACAACAAGACCACTCGGAGTGCGAGTACCAGAAGCTAATGAATGAATGCGATGGATGACACCAAGCATGTAAACTGTGGTATAATATGGCTGGATTAGAAATTTGAAGAGTGAAATCAAGCAGTCCAAACATGAAAGATACTCATGTTTTGTTTTTTAATTATCAAGCGTGTGTGCAAAACCCATGCAAAGATGTTGCCAAGCTAAATAGGAGACCCTTACAGTATATTTAATATGTATACATCAAATGCAGGCATTTTATCATATATTGGATATAGTATTGCAAAAAAATGCATGCTTTTATCTTCATTTACTAAATTAATATGATATGGAACCGCAAAGAAAAATGATTCCAGTTTGCCAGCGAGAGAAATCCACTGCATGTTTCCACAAAATCTTTCTCTGCTCATAGGTAAAAAGCCACTTATTTGTTAGAAGTGTCATCAACATTGTGCTTTTTTCTAAAATAAATTGGTTACAGTGTCTAATTCGGGATCATCCTTAACACTTTAGATTTGCACAGATGTGTTTAGGAAAAAAAACAGATGTGAAAGTGAGACAGCATGACCGACAGTATAACGGTTCATGGAGTGTATTTGATATCTTTTGACTCCAGTTCTTTTAGCCCAAAAGCCACTTTTTAGTAAAAGCTGCAGTGGTTGAAGGTGAAGCCTGCCTGTCCAGCAGAAGCAGCAGCAGCAGGATCAACCCTTCCCAGACACCGCCTCTTCCCCACCCCCTTTTACCCTGTAAATTATAGCAGCACTTTAGCTAATGAAAGAGTTGAACACTGGACACTAATAAAAGCCATTAAGTGAATAAAGCACTTCCCCCTCTAACAAAATTAAAGAATCTACCCATTTGGAGAGAGAGGACTCTGTATTAATATTTATGAAATGCGGAACCGGCGCCCCCCCCCATTCAGACTCCCCAACCTACATCCAATCCCAGCCTGACCAAGTCCTCCTTGCCAGTGCACCTATCCCAAGAGAACATCCCCAACCCCTCCTAGCTTGAAGGAGGGGCAGGAGTTGGGGACTTGAAGGGTGCTGAGGACGCAGTCAGGACAGTCTGTCTCCAGTAGAGCAAGCTGGAAGACCCCAAGACACAGCTCAGAGCACCCAGCGGTCTTCACCACCCCTCAACCACCTGCGCCTTACGCTTGCTTTGAGGCTAGCGAATGGAAAGGTGAGTTTCTTGGAAAGACAATGTGTAGAGGAGACTTTTCAACGAAAGCAGCTGGAAAGTTGTCCGTTAAACACAGAGTAGGTTGAGACCAACTGTTTTCAGTGATACTGTGCTGGTCAGGTTTGAAGAACAGTTGCTTTAGGTTTTGTTGCTTTAGCTCAGAAAGCACTTTTTTCAAATACTTCTCTTAGTATTTTAAGCCGTGTTGGTTTCCAGAAGAAGACAGGAAAATAGAAGGTAAGTAAGCGTAATCATGTATCACAATCATCATCTGTGCATAAAACCCATTAAACCATCCCATCAGCTGCGCTGCATCCCTTTCAAACATCCTCATTGTTCTGAAAAACAAAAGTCTGTTTCATCACCGCCGCCCACCATCTTCACCCAAAGTACTCCAATTTTCGTGCCATTTGGTCACTTCCAAAGGCAGCTTTTTTCCTGTTTGGTGCATTAATATGCATTATGGTGTAATTTCATCACACAAAGTGGTTTCACTTGCTGAGCCCTGTAAGTTGATTATTGTGCCGTGCCTTTTCATTGTAGTAAAATGTCCTCAGGGAGCTAGAAAGAGACACAAGGGAAGGTAACAAGATTGTCAAACCTTTTGGAAAAGAAGCTCTCTTAGCCTGATGGTATCACAACACAGGAACACTTAACATAGTTAAGACTAAAATGTTAGGAGTGGTTTTTCTTTGCTCTTAGTAGATGGCAGATGCACCCCAGATGGACTACAGAGAAGTAGCTATACCTCTAATTCTTAATTCAATAGTGTCCAGGGAGCATGGTTTGTTTTTAGTCAATAACTACTAAAATTTCAGGGACTTGGACTCTATGAGATCTTGCGACTCTAATAAGATCACAGATGAATTACCCAAACTCTGTTTCCATTGATCACTTTGGGAATGCCCAATGAGGAAACAAATTTAATCAAGCCAACATTTTTCAGGCCTGCTGCAGGTCCTTTCTTAAAAATGTTTGAGATTTGAGTTTTAAAAGAGTGAAAAGTGATCAAATGGTGACTTTTTTCCTCTGTTAGAGTTGGGCGTGAAGGGCGAGAGGGTGGGGTTTGACGCAGTTCGTGCGCAGGAAGGGTGTAGCCCTTTTTTCCCGCAGTGACCATGACCTGTGAGTAATCTTTCGCTTTTTTTAATTCTGCAGCTCTTCCTAGCTACAAGTCTCTTCATCTTTTTTTGATCGTAGACCAACCAGTAGCATTTCTTTTCTTTCTTTCTTTCTTTTTTTAAACATCCCCATGAGATCAGATCACTTCTCTCACACTTTTTGGATTTTTCTGAAATTTTGCATTGCCGACAGCTCCGACTGCAGGACCGTCCTTCAGCAAAACCCATAAAATATTCTAACAATGCTGTGTCTTTTTTCAGGAAAAAAATAAAACCTGCTACTTAACATTTGCACAAAAACCTGGTCGATACGGCACGTTGCTTGGTCAATTTGTGCAGAGTTGCACCTGTGCAATATCTGTTGGACTTTTTTTTTTGTCGTTGCTCATGACTCCATTGTGCTTGATCTAACCATGCAGTGCATCTTCTGTCCATGGTTGTGCCAAGCACCTTGGAGTCTTGTGTGCACTGTCTGCCTCAGCTATCTGGATATCTATTTCAATGTCTCTGCATTTTTCCAAATATTCATGTATAAATGAAATGATCACAAAAAATAGGGCAGTAAATAAGACTGGACGACAGCGGTGGTGTGTGGTAGAAAAACACAAAGAAGATCAATAACCACAGGGTCAATTTTAATAATATTACAAGTGTTTAGTTTATATTTTAATAAAATCTCATGATGCAGTAAGATGTGGGGCTATGGCTCATTAATACCATCTAAATATTCTGTGTATTTTTACTGGTTATGTTGAATAAAGTGGAAAACTTAACAGTGAAAGCAAGCAATCGGGTTCATAGCATTCATATAAAAAAAAGTGTTTTGTTTTTTTTATCTACAAGTTGGATAGCAAAAAATATGGGAGGTTTGTGGAAATGATCAATTACAATAAGTGCTCAGTGATTTTGAGCATGTCCAGTGATTTCAGCCTGGTAGAGGTCATATATTAAAACAATGTGTCGTTTGTAAGGACTGCAGACTCATCACAGATCTGTAAATCAAATGACGAGACTCTTAGAAACGCCTGAAACTTACAAGCCAATATGTCTCAGCCCGAGTTTATGTTCTTGAAATGATCATCAAATATATTACTCCATTTTCTCCGCAGAGGTCGGCTATTTCTTTTAAAATTCAGTCTGTGTCGTCCAATCCCAACTAATGCATCAAACCAATAAATCTGAAATATGAAAACCAGACTCCTCCTTTCTTTACGACTCTTATTTTAATCAATCAACTCATTATGGATGTGGTGCCATGCCATTTGTTATTCCTCAGCTGTAGCTGCTATTTTAAATACAGTAATTGTGTAAGTGTTACTAATACATTCTACTCAAATGTCTCACAGAGAAAGTTTGCAGTGACAGAATCATCCATCCATCCACTTTGTTAACCACTTACCCAATGCGAGGGGGCTCAAGCCATTAAGAGAGAGGTCGGGTAAATTCTGGGTACGTGGTCAGTCTATAATAGAGTTAACAAATGCACAGGGACACAGAAACATACGCACTCACAGTCACGACAACTTCAGAATAAAGAATGAACATGCTCTGAGAAAACTGATGGAGGCAGCAGAAGAACATGAAATATCGACACAAAGACAGCCACAGTCAACAAGCAGCTTTGGACGTCTGTCAGGCGACCTCCTAAACACTACAGTCTGCAGTCAGCATGGCAGTGCAAAGTGAAAAATAATAAGACCTCACCATCTGCCGTTCAAAACAATGATTACGTAGCCCTAAATTCTGCTGTGAAGCATAAAAAACACTTTAAGGTATAATATTCGATAAACCTCTCAAACTAAAACTAGTTAGGACTGGATAAGCAGGTTCAGTAAGGTTAATTCACTAGATACACACATCACAGCAGACAGTTTTTATTTTTCAAACTAGACTTGACAAGAATATTGTTAAATGAGAACAACTATTCCCATTCCCATGTGAAACTACTCTTAGCTTGAGCTATTCAATCTTCAGATCTCTATCTATGAATTTAAACGGGCAGATTTGTGTTTGCAGGTCCTCAGTCTTCAGTGCTTGTGTTGAAGGCGGCTAGGCTTCTTTCTGGTCTGCGAGGATGTTTCACGTTTCTTTCAAGTGGCGGGTTCAGCTAATCGCATGTACCTGGTATTTAACCCTGGGAAGCTGTCATCTTGGAGGTAGTCCTGAGGGTTGTTTGCCAACTTAAAGTAAAGACTACACAATGTCCGGTGTGCAATACAATGAGGAGTTCTTGTACATATAAAAGACCAAACATCCACCCCAGAGATGCAAAGAAGAAACACCTCATCAGAATAAGAGCCAGTGGTACGTCTGCACTTAAAGGAGAGGGGACGCTCTTGTGAGAATCCGAATGTTCCCAAAGACAGATGGTTTGAGAAAGGAGTAAAGGACATCAACAGCCAAAGTGAAAGATCATCACTGAAGAGAACTGGTGTCCTGCAACGCCAGCAATCAGCCACCTATAATGCAATCCAGAGATCCCAAGTGTTTCAACCTCTGTAATCCTTCTTTGTGTGTCCCTCTTTCGCCTCTTTTCCCTCCCCTCATTGCATTCATAAGTGGTCACGGCAGACGGCTGCCCCTCCACGATTCTGGCGCTACTGGAGATTACTTCCTGTTGAAAAAAGGAGGTTATTTTTCCTTTCCACTGTTGCAAAGTCTTTATTCATAAGGGGTCCTCTGATTGTTGGAGTGTTCTCCCTATTATTGTAGGGTCTTTAATCTAAACTATAAAGGACATTGAGGCAACTGTTGTTGGGATCTGCCCCTATAAAGGGTTAAAGATTGTTTGACCTCTACCTGTCAAATCAGACTGCTATAGTGCAATGTGGGGAGCAGAATTACTTAATAAGTGACATAATAGCTTATTTGGAGTGCCAGTAGATCTTTCTCTGAGTAGACTGATCAGTCACCTATAAAAGCAGCAGCTGACCTGTGCTGCTGCTTTCTGTGGATTAAGTCAGTCGAATTAAAGGTTGCAAGATGTTTTGCAAAAACATCTGTTGTGCCCACTAAGGTCTCTCTCCCTGAGAAATACAGCAACTGGACATTAGCTAGCAGAGAACTTTTTTGCGACAAACTGTGCAGAAACTATGTTTGCTGTTATTTAGTAAGCAACTTTGAAAAGTTGCATTTCAAATTTCCTGCCACTTGAAAAAAAGACTACTCTGTTTAAGTTGACTCCTCTCTTCTTCCGTACAGCGACTGCACCTTTTATTTACATCTGCACCATGAACACATCACAAATATATATTTGGGGAAAAAAAAGCATCCCAAATGCAGCTATGGTTTAAATTTGGAAATCATTGGTAATTTTCAGAAATTATCTAAGAAACCACTGACTTTTAGGTTAAGGTCACTGGGACTTTTAACGGATGGACCCAAGATATCAATTGGAAAATGCTACGTCACATTGTCCAATTATCACCTTCAAACTTCAGCCACATGAACTCATTCAATACTATTATACATAAACCTATCAGATTTAAGTGCTCATTAATTGCACCTGGGACTCATCAGTTTTAGTACTGAAGAAGCTTCTTGGATGAGAGGTAAAAGGTCTTCATGAATGGTAAATGGTAAATGGCCTGTATTTATATAGCGCCTTACTAGTCCCTAAGGACCCCAAAGCGCTTTACATATCCAGTCATCCACCCATTCACACACACATTCACACACTGGTGATGGCAAGCTACATTGTAGCCACAGCCACCCTGGGGCGCACTGACAGAGGCGATGAACCTAAATGAACCTTCATGAACCTAAAAAGATGTGGAGGTAACTTCAAGTCAAGCACTTAAGACAAAACTGGCAGATATCTTTTATAAACGACATGCAGCTATTTTAACACGTATAAATATTTGATGGTAAAGTAGTACACTGTGCTGATTATCTGCAAAGAATCAATAGTCAGCATAGATATAGCAGTGAGTGTTATCCAGAGCAGACAAATTAAACAGTGTGTGTGCAGTAAAGCTTATATGTGCAGAGTGTCACAGACCGTCTGACCAGACAGCCTATTGGATTTACAGATTATCCCATTAGACTGGACGATGGTGGCCCTTCAGTACAAACACTATGCTAATCAATCATGGCCCCGAGCAGCACAAGTCAAAGCCAAATGCTTTCTGCATCAAAAGTTGAACCCACAATGATACACATAAAGGACTGTTTATTTCATCAGATTAATGTTTCTTCCATTTCAGAAATTAATTTTAAATCACGTGGATTACAAGTGCACCTGTTCATAAGCCACACTTTCCCCCTCTTTCTTTTCCTAAAAGTTTAACAATGGAGAGAGAGAAAAAAAGTTACCTGCAAAACAAAAATAAGATGTGAAAACTGGTTTTAAATACTGCAGGTGGCACAGAGGCGTCTTCAGTTATCAGATCATTCAAATGTCACACACACACACACACACACACACACACACACTAAACATTAGCAAGTATGACATACTGTTTAATTGGGTTATAATGAGAGTCAATTTGCACAGTCAACCCATGAAGAGTATCTCATCTTACACTGCCATTGTTAAAAACACAAACAGCAGGAAAACACTTCACAACAGAATATAATTACACACACTTTTGATACACTGGGAGCATACGCGTATCCACACATGGGACCTCCCTCACACAAGTGGAAACCACCATATAGAATTAGCCAATTCAGTCAAATGTACCATTTGAGTGAATCACATCTCGCAGCACAAGCTTGCGCTACAAGATGTTAGGGTTTTTTTACAACATTATTTCACGATTCTTGTGCCAGTCTGTAAACAGTGAACTGTGTTAGGCGATGTTATATATTCTGTGGCATGTGCTGCTATTTGTACATTCATAGCACCCCCTGCATGCAAGGGTGACATGGAAAGATGAATTCAAAGGAGTTTCAGTAGGACACACGAGAACAAAACGGTAGCATCAAAATTTAGGAGAAAGACGTGAATCTCATTGCACCCATTGACAAAAAAACAAAAACAAAATAAAAATCCAGTCCTCCAGATGTGACTTTTTGAGTATACAAGATCTACAGCAACACAGAAATATCCAGACCTCCAGGAGTGCAAACTGTGTTGATGAACCCAACAGTAACAAAATAAATTCTGAACTGAAATTGGACCACCTCTTAAAAACACAAAAAACACCAAAAAAAAACAAAACTATCACATTAAATGCAAATGGCTTGGGATGTGGCACAAATACCTAAAACTTTACACCACTGTATCTGAGGATTTATATGGTTGTTATAAGACACTATGCCCCTAATGCTGAAGGACTGGTTCATCTTCAGAAGGCTGGATGCTTTAAACACTTGCAGGAACACAGTGAGACGGACCGTCTGATACCTCAACAGGGTGGATAGTAAACTAATGTCGATAGCAAACAAAAAGCTTTATTTTTTATTTTTAAATTCAGTAATTGTATCATTTTTTGGCCAAACTCATAATTTAACTTGTCATCTGTCATGCTTCAAACAAATCAAAATCACTTGCTTTAAATTCCCAGCAGGGGGCCTCAGTTCTTCTCTTAATCCATAATTTGACCAAGCGTTAACTTCTTAGTAAAAACAAGGCAGGTGTAGTTGCAGTTCTATGTCATACTCATTTCCGCCACAACTTGTTGAAATCACACTAAAGACGCTAATACAGTAGTGAGCAAGCTGGCGGTTTGAATAGAGTTTAAAGTCAAGCTTTGTCTAAAAACATAAGACAAGCCATTAAATACTAAAATGAGTAAAACTGTGTGTTTGGCAAAAACATGTCTATGGTTAGGAAATTTGGCTCAATTGTATAATTGCAGGAAAACATCAGGTGGCATTGACTGGCTGAAGAAGAAAAATGCCAAAACCAGCAGTCTGAACGACAACTTGCATTGCAACACTTTCTCCAGTGACAACAATGCCGTCACTAATGTAGTCCATCGTTCTTGTGACATCTCCTCTATAAACAGCATAAACATGTCTATGGATGGACACGTGCCGCTATTTTAGATCGCACCTTTCATTTTCAGTTCTTCTAATCTACCCCTAAGTTTGGGGTTGGAGGGTTATTGTTCCTGACTTGAGTGCAAGTGAAAACACACCAAGAAAACCTCTGCTCTCTACGAAATCTCCATCTCAAGCGTAGATCTGTCCAGAACCACCTGTATGGGCATTTTCTCCAGTGAGGCGCTCCTGGCTTGACGGCCTGTTTGTGTCACTGGATTTAATGACACTCGTGTAGTCTTGAATTCCCACTTCTAAGTTTTTGGCCCGCAGGGCAGCAGTGTGCAGTTTATCCAGAAATTCGGGCATACCTAGACAGGTTTTAAGAGGGAGAACATTCTCAAAATCAGGCTGGAAAAGGCATAACATGATGGAACACTCTCTCTGAAAACTAAATTTTACATTTTAGATTGCTACATTTCTGTCCAGACTTCTACAAAATGTAGTATTATTCATATATATTATTCAATTAAATATGAATACATGTGGTTAAATATGATGTAAAATATGGTCAAAATCTTGCCTTATGTCCGTTAGTTATGGTGTTGATTAACAACATCATGACAAATTGCACTGCCACAGTGTAGTCAACTTTTTAAATATTGTTTTAAACCGTGTTTGCCTCCAAACTTGTTAGAGCATCCCCCACCCCGTCTGCTCCTTCCACTGAGACTTTTAAAACTAGACTGAAAACTTATATTTATTCACTGGAATTTGAGTCAGTTTCCTTTATTCCATTCCTTTATCCTCTTTCTGTTTTGTGCTTTGTACAGCTCTTTGATCAACATTAGTCATTTTGAAATATTCTTTTTTGAATAAATTTCAGTTAATCCTTACGTGATTAGCGTATGACTTTTTCAGTACTCACCGCTCGACACCATCCAGCTCACACAATAGCGGGGGAAGACGGTCTGAGGGTCATCACTGTAGGTCAGCAGATAATCAAATCCATTCTGTGAGGAGATAAGAAAAACTATGCTGAGCAACTTCAAAAAAAGGACACAGTTGTTTAAAATTAAATAATCTGTGCAGCATGACATTCATCACTAACCTCATCAAAGGACTTGTGTGGGCGAATGACCATCTTTGACTGGTATGAATGAACTCTCACATATTCCTGTGTCTCTGGTACTCTGGGATGCTGTACGGCTCTGCACAGCCAGATTATCAATGCACAAGATAAGATACAGCATTTAGTCTGATTATATAAATACACCCCAAAATAAACAAATTAACAAACATCTCTTTAAGTCTGACCTGGAGACCAAGATCATCAGGTTGTTGTTGAAATCAACATCATAGCGGCGCACATATACATAGTCCCTCGAATACATGGGATACTGTGAAGGACATCAAACAAGATCAAATAACAACTGAGTGTGCGAAATGCAACCTAACCTTACTTGGTTGGCAGTTGCTCTTGATCAAAAGGTAAATTAAGGTTATTCATACTTTGACTGATAACAAAAAAAGTGTCACAGGTGAATGCAGGGTAGGCTGAACAAATAGCAATCTACAAACTCACAGGAAAGTGTGTAGCCCAATGCACAACTTCAGAGCCAGTATTGGCATGTCGGTCCACCACTTCAAGCTTGATAACGAGAGAATCCCACTTCTTCCTGTACTCTATGTCCAACTGGGGGGAAGGGAAAGGCAGAGTGTTATTGCTGTTAAAGCATTCCTGTGATGTGTAATGCGATTCCAAAAGAATAAAATCCCATAACCCCGAAAAACCCACTCCAATTAATATTAATCTATAACCCAACTTGATGTGTCGATTTTAAAAGGTTGTCTGAGTAAACAGTGGTTCAGAAGGTCAGACTTCAAGAGTAAAGAGATTGCTGCACACCTAAATCCCCAATAATGGATTAGGAGTGTAGCCTAATCGTACGTCCTAATCATTTCCTCATGTATGTCAGCACTGAAATAGAATAGGTGATCAGCTTCACGCAGTTTCCTCAACGACTTAAACTTTTGAGGTAGTCAAAATTGCACATAATTAGACTGAACTTAAATATACCTGTACATTGAAGAATTGTCTTGGTGTGACATCATCATAAGAGCCCAATACTGCAAATAAAAGATAACAAATCAGACCAGCTCAAAGTACCTTCAATTAACTGCTTAAAATGCAAGAAAAATCTGCAGAATCCTTTAGAGCTACAAATATTTCTCCCTCTATGACAAAACTGGACAAATATGTGAGACCCTGTTAAACATGTGTGTGACTAGCTGACCTCGATATTCGTAGAGGTGACTGTTGGGAATAGGTCGCTTCCACACTCTGAAGTCCTTCTTTTCCACCACAATTTCCCAGCCAGATTCCTGTTGCCCAGTTGCAGTCTCCGAAGACACACTTAGTCGTTTTGCTGCCTCCAGCGCCTGCAGCTCCAGTCCACACCTTCACAAAGATGCAAATAACAAGCTTAGATTACTTACAGGTTATATTCAGGTCATAATGAAATGCTTAACTGTACATACAAATGTAAGAACAAATTTAACTGCACTGTTTACTCAAATTTTGAATCAAGACAGGAATATCAATGCTGCTTTGTTGAGAGTGTCAACAGAGTAAGAGGCATGTTTACATCTATTCCTTTTTTTTTTGCAAAAATATATGCCTTTATAAAATGTTGTCCCACCTCTGAATTTCCTCATCTTGGATTTTCTCATTCTCCCACATGAAGACACCAGCCAGGGCAGCCACAAATTTCCCAGTAGGGGCGTGCTTGCTCTGTAATCTGCGCCATATGTTGCCAACCAGGGTCCACTTGGTGCGCTCCGAGTACAGGTTGGAGTAAAGCTCTCCAACCTGGCATGCACGCCGGAGTCTCTGGCCGGTCACAAAGCCGCAATGGTCCGCAAATATGGACAGCAAACCCTTCCTCTTGGGACCAGAGGCCGCGGAGTCGCTAGCACCCACACCTGCCCTCTGCAGCCAGGACAGCAGCAGGCCCACGTTCCTGCCTAGCAACGGGAGCCTCTCAAGCTTTCCCCTTCCCTCCTCGACAGTGCGTCGAAATGACCAGCTGCTCTGAAGCCTCACTGTATTTATACCGATCTCACAGATCGGACGGCGGGGCACCGAGTGAAACATGACAGCTGTGTCCGTGACACAAGTTCACAAAGACAACGTGAATTCCAGAAGTAGCAGAGTGCAGCAGCAAGGGTTAGCTAGCAAACTTTGTTTCCAAAGCTAATGCGCTGCGAGCTACCACCGCGCATTCCCTCTCTACCTACGCAGATAATGATGCACAACTATAGAAAGAAAAATTCATAACTTACTCTAGTAGTGCCACTAGCTGCGGAGTTGTCTGCAAACACGCGACATGTAACGTTAGCCTTAGCTAACCTTATCTCTCTTCACTAGCTTCTAAATTAGCGGAAGTTACCAGCACAAACTAAAATGCACAGAAACCCCCCCGCTCCTGCCTCTGAATATAATATCTAATAACTCCACTGTAAACTGAACTGTTATATTGTAGCTATCTGTCCTGAAACAGCCTCACGTTTTCACTCAATACATTTGACCTCCTCTTCCTACTCTCTACCTTATGCACGCGCTTTTTAAGCCCGCCCACAATTCGCTATACGCCCTGTGATTGGATGTTTCTTGCTTAATGTCACTTGTTATTGGACAGGGCCACACTCCGTTTGATTTTGAGTCGTTTAATCACCAGCATGTCTGGTTGTCCAGCTTCGTGTGTCTACTAAAGCCCATCCACCTCAGTTGCAGCGCTTAAGCGATGATCTGGGTTAAAGGTGAAGAGAAGGTAAACTGCAGCTGGAGTCCAGGATAAGTGTTTACGGAAAGTAAAAATCATGCATAATAGAAAGGGGAATGCTGGTACTTCGTGCCATGGAGCGTCTGAAGAAGAGGAAGTCAAGTCGCCCTCCAGCGGCACAAAAGTCGTAGTAAGAGTGGTGACTCTAACCATGACCATAAATTACGCGCAAAACGCTATCGGAGCGGTGATACTTGATTGCTAAAGTATGGTCCGTGGCCACATGGAGGTCCTGGAGATGCTTCAAGTGAGGAGTAAAGTCATTTTAACTTCAAACAGGGGAGTCAGATAAATCGAGGAACGTACTCCTCGTCATTAACTTTTAATAAATGTACACATTAATTTGCAAAAGTCTTAAGACACCCATCATTTCTTTATATTATGCTAGGAAAAAAATTGAATAGGTGAAAGAAATTAAAAATAATGTGCAGTCATACATGAAAATACAATATAGAAAGGGAAAAAAGTTTCATTCTAACGAGCTTGAAAGTCAATATTTGATACAACCACTTTTATTCTTTCTTTGCTTTTGTTTGCTATGTTGTCTGTTATCTACAGACACAGAAATGGTTCATCCTTTCAGTTAGATATTTTGAATGATTTCTAAGTGGCCTAAAATACAAACAAACTGTTAAGTATGGAAGCCCGTTTCCGCCACTAAAAAAAAAAAAAGTATCCATAACTCGAAATTTCGAGCTGTCTTTCTCGAAATTTTGACTTATTAGTAGTTCTAAAATGTTGACTTACTTTTCTCAAAATTTTGAGTTAATAACTCGAAATTTCGAGTTAGCGCTGCCAATCAGTAATCTAAGTGAATGATGTAATTTCCTTGTTATGTAGTTCTAAAAAGCTTGATAATATATTAAGTAATTCAAAGTATTCAGAATACGTTACTCTCATTGCGTAATGTAATGGAAAACATTACAAAATACATTTTGGGGCATGTATTATGTAATCTGTAGTGGAATACATTTTGAAAGTAACCTTCCCAACACTGCGCAAAGCAGAAGATGAAGCATTGCCAAATATGTTTCCAAACAACTTCCTTCCAAGCCAAATACTAGAAAATGTGATGGAGCATAGCTTCCCTTTGGCTTCACCTGCACAAGTGCCAAGGTAGGTCTCCCTGACAGAATTTATCTTGTAAGGCAAAGGGGGGCCTAGCAAAAAAAGTTTAGGAACCCCTGTGCTAATGCATCCTGTTGTGTTCAATGTGTTCTACACATGTTCAACAGCCACCAAAATCTAACACTACTGCAAGGCATTTTAACATTTTCTGCATTCAATGCTCTGTCTAAAGGGTTGAAGTTCAAATGTAAAGTTCAAATTCAAAGATACGCTGCAGATACTCACCAAACATTGAGCTGAAATATCAAGCCATCAGTGCTCAGAGCCGTTGTACATGTCCACTCAATCGCTCACTTTGGCCCCAAGAAGCACAGACCCCAGGGTCTCAAACACCGTTGCTAGAATACATGCCTGACGCAAAGTGAGTCCACGGCTGTGCCAAATGAGTTAGTAACATCATTGGCAAAGAGGGAAAAGGCTAAGATGAAGGCAATGATGAAGCCAACAAGGAATAAATGTCTGACAAAATAGGTTTTTATATAAATTGTTTCAAAACAGCAGCTAGTAAAATAAAGAGGTACAGAGATGTAAATAAATAATTAGCTTTATTTTTAGGCCCATTTGTCTTTTTGTGGGATTCAGCAGTGCAAACTTCTGGAAGTTAGTTGCTGATTGTTAGTTGTTGTAGGTGAAACCTTTTTTAAAGTGAACTCACTTGTTGTTGCACTCAGACACTTAGCAAAGAAACTATCAGATTATGTGGTATATATATATATATATATATATATATATATATATATATATTAGATCCGGGCCATCAACACGTACGCCCTGCCTGTGATCAGGTACCCTGCTGGGGGTAATAGGCTGGCCAAAGGAGGAGATAGAAGCCACTGACATAAAGACAAGAAAGCTCCTTACCATGCATGGAGGGTTTCACCCCAAGTCCAGCACCCTGAGGCTGTACGCTAAGCGGAAGGAAGGGGGCCGGGGACTGGTGAGTGTCGGCACCACAGTCCAGGATGAGACAACGAACATCCAAGAATACATTGGGAAGATGGCCCCAACTAACCGAGTGCTCATTGAATACCTCAGGCAGCAGAAACCCAAGAAAGAGGAGGGAAACGAGGAACCATCATGGAAGGACAGGCCCCTGCACGGTATGTACCACCGGCAGATAGAGGAGGTGGCTGATATCCAGAAATCCTACCAGTGGCTGGACAAAGCTGGACTGAAAGACAGCACAGAGGCACTAATCATGGCAGCACAAGAACAAGCTCTGAGTACAAGATCCATAGAGGCTGGGGTCTATCACACCAGGCAAGACCCCAGGTGCAGGCTGTGTAAAGATGCCCCAGAGACAATCCAGCACATAACAGCAGGGTGCAAGATGCTAGCAGGCAAGGCATACATGGAACGCCATAACCAAGTGGCCGGCATAGTGTACAGGAACATCTGTGCCGAGTACAACCTGGAAGTCCCGAGGTCAAAATGGGAGATGCCCCCAAGGGTGGTGGAGAATGACCGAGCTAAGATCCTGTGGGACTTCCAGATACACTGTAAACCCCAACAGTCTACCTGACTTATAAAGTTTGTGGATATAACAATTAAAATTCCTCACAAAGTTGAAACAACTTAAAACTTTTCTGTTCGGTTAACGATTCAAACAGTTATAATTGTACATGGCTTAGAAGTTAAGAGTAAATACTGCTTTCTTAATTATGATTTTTGAGTAAATGTTTTTTTCCGAGCTCCGCATGTGGACGTCATGACGTCATGACGTCTTCTCTCTAACCTGAACGACGTTGACAGAAAATTCTGTTCAATATGGCTGCCCTTCTCGAGCGACTGGAGAACACATTTGGAGAAACTTGTAAGTAAAACGGAACCTTCGTTATGTTTATTTTTTCCGTAAAAAAGCAAGTATATTAATATGTTGCAGCCAATAACTTGTTTTCGAATGCGCTGTTGTGTTAAAAAGCACAGACCCAGGTGGTGAATAGTTGTTCGCGGTTGTTCGCGCTCTTTTTCAAACAGTTTTAACCGATTAAAACACAGTTTTACGAAGAATCACACATAAAGAAAGGGTCTTAGTGATATTTTAACGACCCCTTGCCAACGCAAGAAAGTTGGCGTTTTTACAACAGCAGCCTCATTGTTCGGCAGGTTTTTGTTTTTTTTTCTTCTCATTAGCATCATTCAAAAGTGACTTAGCTAGCAGTGGCAACTTCTATCTAAAACAATTGAAATATAGCAAGGTGTTGTATATTTAGTGTGCTGATAAGGTTTTCAATATTTTTATTTTTTCTTCCAAGGCTGAAGGCCAAAGACAAAAAGACAGAAGAAAAAAAAATTCAGACTGCAATTAATTTCAGGTGGAGACAGTAAACACAGGTGAGTTGAAAGATCTATTGAAGAAACCATTCATTAAGTCCCTTAAGGTGAAGATTTCATATATTGATAATGATAAAATTAACACAAATTAAAGGTTTCACTGATAAACACACAATTTTTCCTTGCTTTGAACCCCATGTTCTATATAGATCACAGCTCTGATCTGGAGAACACTATTTTAAAATACTGTGTAGGGTTTTTGTCAGATGATTAAGAAACATACTCTCTGTCACAAGAGACAGAAAGGTTGTATCTTAAAAGAAAAGTCTCCAAAATTTAGTAGAGTCTGATGTCATGCAGTTTCATAAACATGTATTCTCCCCAAAGAATGACACCTGAAAACTTTGCGTTAAATGAACTTTTCTTTTCCCTTTTTAGGAGGCGCCTGATATCAACGTGAAACGCACTGCAGTACTTCGTGCCCTTCCTGTATACCTGCGGGAGGAGGACCCAGAATTCTTTTAGACATGTAATGTAAGTGTATTTTTGCATTACTTAAATTCTGCCAGTAAGATAAAATGCTATGGATTTTTTAAAATACAATTTAATACCCTAGCAGCTACCAAATTGTACAAACAAAATACCCTCTCTGTAGAAAACCCACACACACACAGGTGAGGAGCAGGGCACAGGCGTATCACAGCACTATGGCTATGCTGCAGGTGGCCCAAAAACCAGGCTGAAGTCAAGATTTAGTTTCTTTTTGAGATAAAGTCATGAAATAAAAAATTACTTTTTTTTTTAGAAAAATAATAAAAATACAAATTATGTAATGCAAGAAGCTAACACGTTAATGTACATTTTTCAAAAAAAGTAGAGTACCCTAACTCGTTACAAAGTAACCCACTACACTGCTGAATGTTTTGCTAGATTACAGGTCATGCTTGTCACATTCTCTCAAACCAACCTTACTTATTTAATTGGGGCGATCGTGGCTCAAGAGTTGGGAGTTCGCCTTGTAATCAGAAGGTTGCCGGTTCGAGCCCTGGCTCCGACAGTCTCGGTCGTTGTGTCCTTGGGCAAGACACTTCACCCGTTGCCTACTGGTGGTGGTCAGAGGGCCCGCTGGTGCCAGTGTCCGGCAGCCTCGCCTCTGTCAGTGCGCCCCAGGGTGGCTGTGGCTACAATGTAGCTTACCATCACCAGTGTGTGAATGGGTGTGAATGTCTGGATGACTGAATGTGTAAAGCGCTATACAAATACAGGCCATTTACCATTGATACTGTGTCTATTCCAGGCGGACGCATTGGATGAGTCGACCCTCATTGACACTCCAGTTGCCCTTCTCACAGTGGTTACCGACGGCGCTTCCCAGTCCAGTCCATTTTACTTCCTCAAGCATGGCTGTTTTGGTGAAAGGCGACTAGGTGATGTGTGATATTCCCAGATTTGCAAATGCATTTGCTTTATTGTTTGGCTTGATCTATGCTCTGCATTTAGACTACCCCAGGAAGCTGGTTCACACATTTGCCTTAGTCCAAAATATCTTCATGGGGCTTGATGACGGCAAACCCCTGAAACCCCTGCCTACATGCTCTTAAGGAATATAAGGCAATGTTTGTTAGGACACGCACTCTGTTACTGAGCACTTTGTTTGAAGCACTTTAAGCACTTTAAGTTTAGTACAGGCTTTGGGTGGATTTAACTCCATCAGTTTACCTAATTTTCCTATACTTGACTGCCTTATCTGGTTATTTGGAAGCTGATCATCTTTGTACCCATTTTTAAAAATTGTTTTTCATTTCTATTTAAAAAAAAGTGATTAGTATTTGACTTTTTGTTTTGCATTTTTGTGTATTTTGAGAAAGATGCAATTAGGACTGATGTCGTCCTTTGTGAGTTTATAAAAAGATAAATGTTCTACACAGAATTTATAATGCTCACTTTATGGTGCCGATGTCCATGTTAGTTGTTTTATAAAAACATTTGTGATGTTTTTAAATTTTCATGAAAAAATGTTAAATAAACAAAATGTAAAGTAACTGAATTTCCGTACTTTTTTTTTTTTTTAGTAGTCTACACTCACAACATAAATATCTTTTAATTAATAATCAGATAATTTGAGTTTAGGTTGTAATATAATTGCATTGTGTTGCATCAAAATAATAAACTACAAGAAACACAAAAATATTGAAATTAAAGTATACAGTCTTTGAGTAAAGCTCAATTAATAAAATATAAAATATAATTTAAAATTTTTAGGTTAACAATAAATACAAATTTTGAGTACCCCATACTTAGAAGATATGAGTTTTTGTACTTAAATCTTTTGAGGTAATCAGTTTCCACAAAAGTTTTAAGTTCAGTCAACTTGTTCGGGTTTACAGTGTACAGACGGACAAAATGGTGGTGGCTAACCAACCGGACATAGTGGTGGTAGACAAACAGAAGAAGACGGCCGTAGTGATCGATGTAGCGGTTCCGAATGACAGCAATATCAGGAAGAAGGAACACGAGAAGCTGGAGAAATACCAAGGGCTCAGAGAAGAGCTCGAGAGGATGTGGAGGGTGAAGGTAACGGTGGTCCCCGTGGTAATCGGAGCACTAGGTGCGGTGACTCCCAAGCTAGGCGAGTGGCTCCAGCAGATCCCGGGAACAACATCGGAGATCTCTGTCCAGAAGAGCGCAGTCCTGGGAACAGCTAAGATACTGCGCAGGACCCTCAAGCTCCCAGGCCTCTGGTAGAGGACCCGAGCTTGAAGGATAAAACCGCCCGCAGGGGCGTGCTGGGTGTTTTATATATATATATATATATATAAGTATATATATATAAGTATATATATATATATATAAGTATATTTACTTAGGAAAATGAAGAAAGGTTAATTGTATTTCGGTAGCTGCAAGTACTGTTGTTTTCTTTTTTCAATAAAAATATTTTCAAAAAAAGAAAAAAAAAACATGTATCACTCCAAATATAAATGGACCTAACGGTATGTAAAATACGAATTGGTAGAACAGTAATGGCCATTACGGCCACTGTATTCAGGATGCTAGGGTAACAAGGCAACTTCTACAAACCTCTGCCTCATGGTATATACCATGGCGGGCCCATTTCTCAAGCTCTTTTTAAATAACCATAACTCCATTGTGCTAAAGACAAAATTAGAAGGGTTTCAGAAAAAAGCCAAGACAAGCTTTACAGAAATATTCAATATATTATGGTTGCACAAGACATTCACAAGGTACTGCAGAAACTGCGCCATCAAGTGGACACAGAGCAGAGCACAAATTAGTCAAATTACAAAACAGCAGATTTTAAAGTAAACATACATCTTTGTATCACTGGAAAAAAATCATATGACTTCATTTGTGATGCAACTGCTTTGAATTGTTTTATTGATATGATTTAATTTAGTGTCTAGGCAGAAGTGAGGCAGTCGATCAGAGAGCTGAATTTCCCCTTATTTATATCAAATAGATAAAATATACCAATAAAAATATCACAATGGTAAATAAATGCAAGGCATACTATCAGCATGGAAATGAGAAACTACCTGTGCACGTCTGTGTTTTTAAACATTTTGTGAGCTAAAGTATGTTTCCAGTTTAGTTAGACATCTATAACTTCACCATGTCTAAACAGTACATTTATCAGGTCTGCTATCATCTGCTTCTGGATCTTTTAGGACCACAGATCATTCATTCTTCTCCTAAAACTGCTAAAATGATTGTTTACAAATTGACCAACTTAACTGGACCTAGGGTTTTTTGATTCACCTAACTGTGGTGAGACAAGTTAAATCTATAATGGAACCTCTTTATGCACTGATAATAAAAAATCTCTTATAAAAAATGATACCAGTCACAGTAAATTCTGGCCCATTAAAGGATACAGTAAGCATTGCTTTGTGTTTCCACACACCACTAAAATCATATTTTATCAGTACCTGTGCACAAGTAAGACAAAAAAAAACCCATACCAGAGTCAAAGTTTTTGGTATATGTGTACCAAGAAGGGGAAACTCTCCTATTCCAATTTCACAGATTTACTGAAGTGAATAAGCAAATGAGCACATGGATACCAGTATCATCAGGCAGTGCATGACAGCGCTGGTATGCACTTTCCAGTTTTTCACCTTAGAAATATTTTGGGGTTTTTTGTTTTTGTCTTTGTTTGGTTTTTTTTGCCAGGATTTACTCCCAACTTTCAGGGGATTTTTTTTTTTTTTTTTAGAAAATCTCATTTCCACGAGGAGCTACTCTTCATACTGGTACTGAATACCAGAATGGGATTTTATTTAAAATAATGGTAATAATAATGTGCAGCAGGTGGCACTGTTAGTTTTCACTTATAATAATAATAATAATAACAAGTATACATTTTATTTATAGGCACCTTTTAAGGCACTTACAAGCAATTAAAAGCCAAAATCACAGTGTGCATAAAATAACAGAATTAAACTTGAACAATGCATAATCAAATAAAAGGTATTAATAACGTTTCTATGGAAGGATTTAGACTGTTTTCATGAGTTACTCTTAGCACTAGGGAGCTGTGCAAATTCGTGCAGAACAAATAGAATAATAATAATATACATCAGGTGGCGCTGTTGCACCACGCATATCTGTTCGTGCAGACATGGTTTATGTGAATTATTTTTTTATAGTTAAAGATCAAGCTGTAAATTGGGTGCACCACACAATTCTGGTAGTCTGAATTTTACAGACTCTGTAGTATCTCAGTATCCCAGAGAAAGGTTAATATTGTGTCTCCCTTCGTGGAGCCCACCATCAGTGACAGCAAAACAGGTCAGGGTACTAAAATAAAAGACTTTACCACAGCATGTCTTTTTCCTCAAAAAATGCTGATGAAGAGGGTGAGGCAGATTAAATATACCGCATGCTCAGTTCATCACATTCTTTAAAATCTTGTGTGTTTGTGTTTGTTGCTCATTAAAGCTGTGAAGGACTTTTGTGTCTTAACCCTTATGGCAGTGGTTACCATACCCTTTTTTGCTAGGCCCCCCTTTGTTCTACAAGAAAATCCCCCCCCCCCCCCCCCCACACACACACACAAAGACATTCTCCAACCACACACCTATATTTTGTTTTCAAACTCCATTGCTGTTTATTTCACACACATTTAATAAACAATTACACAATTAAAAGTAAACTGCAATAAATTACAGGCAGCAGTAAAATAAACTACGGTAGCAATTTTTTTATGCCTTGTCCACACCTATTTTAGAAAATGCAGGTTCCACACCTACGTCCACACCTTCACACCTTTCGTCCACACATAAACGGCGTTTCCAATCACAGAAAATGGAGATTTTTTAAAACTCCTGTCAGGTTGGAGATTTTCGAAAACTCCATTTTTATGTTTACTTGTGGACGAGGAATACGGAGTTCGTCACGCAACGTCAAAGGTATGCGCCTTTCATGTCACGCTGTGTGCCGCAGCGGTCAGTGGAAGAATCCGTCGTTGCGCACTCGGTGCTTGTTTAGGGTTTTTTTCACTGTAAAAAGAAGTTTTCTTCCCACGCACAATGGACACTAATGTTTTTGTCACTTTTTATGGAATCAAACTCAAAGGTCAGTACTTCCACGCTTTAAACGCTGCACGCTCATACTCTTTCCGCACTCGCACATATCCATTGTTGATCTGCACACAGCTGTTGTCACGAACGTCGCACTGGCTTACGTCACTGTCATGAGACATTCTCGCAAAAAAAATCACGGTTTTAGTAACGCAGTAACGCAGCGTTCCTACGGGAAAGTAACGGTAATCTAATTACGGTTTTTGCAATAGTAATCCCTTACTTTACTCGTTACTTGAAAAAAGTAATCAGATTACAGTAACGCGTTACTGCCCATCTCTGGTAATAATATTCAATATTGCTATCAATCCATTTTTCAAAAAATGCCTCTCTGTGCAAAATGGGCTAAAAAACATAAACAACTGTGGGATACTGTTTGTCCGTGATTTGGACAGGGGGAACAAATTGTGGCAGGATCAGCCTGATGTTATTTGTATCCCACTGTAACTTTACTGTATAAAGAGCTAACATCTTCAAAATGTCAGGAGTATTTAGTCATTAGAAGAAGTGTTTGTAAACTAAAATCAAGAAAGTTGGATACTGTTTGTTTGTGATTTTGGACAGGCCAGGGGAAGCTAATTCTGCCGGGAATACCTACCTTGCCACTTTTGCAGGTGAAGCCAAAGGGAAGATTTGCTTCATCATATTTTCTAGTATTTGGCTTGGAGGGAAGTCGGTTTGGAAATATAGTTGACGGTGCTTCAGCTTCTGCTTTGCGTTTGTGTGGAAGCACAGTCATAAACCTTTCAATTATGCAAGCAGTGTCCAAGCATTTTTTTTTTGTTTTTTTTTAATTCATACAAATGAAATATGTACTCCCAAGTATTGCTAATCGTAATGGGTTAGGGTTACTTATCATTACTGATGGTGATTTAGACCTCACAAATTAACTGTAACCAGAAACAGTCATTCTGAACTCATTCTGACTCCCTTGAGTCAAAGCAATAAACAAACTCTAAATATTCTGACACTGACAGTTCTGACATTTTTGTGTCTGCAGCCTTTGGCTAATGGAGGAAACGATGAACATTTTCTGAGTTTTGAAATTATTTCTCCCATATTGCTGCAATGATGCCGTCAGGTGCACTAACAAAACAAAGATCCAACAACAGAAGACTTTTATTTTGGAATGTCCAAGTTTGGATGTGCTGACCAGGAGCACAGTGGTGTTAGTGGTGCCATAAAATAATCACATTTAAAAAGAAAACAGAACTAGTAAAGGAAGAAAGACAGGATGAGTTGCACACTTCATTCTTCACTCCAACCAATTTAATGATCCAAAGTTCATTTACTTCTTATGTTTATTGCTAATTTTGTCATATACTGGCTGTTTTATGTGTTCATTCAGCTCTTAACATTAACACTACCAAACAATGAAATTGTGAAAGTGAAACTTTTGAACCACATGGTCTGAACAGATTGTGAAAACAAGAATCTAAAGGAGGTTATGCAAGCATGGTCCCTTTATTATTTACATGCTGACTGATGATGCTGGTATTCAGTTTATCACCTCCTTTCATCTGTGACACTAAACACAGAAGAATTCCTGTTACTAGCTTTAAGTATGAAACCTCCACAATCCCTGATATGAATTATGTTCAGGTTTTTATGATCGATTTGGGTACTGAGACAAAAGGTGACTGCACTGGTGCATGAAAGAACAAAGCAAGGCCTTCTCTATCCCGTAAAAGATCAGAGTTTACTACAAGTACAAGTGCATAAAGACATTCCTGTGCTGAATTTAACTTTTTGGGTTTGTTTTTTTTACACAGTTAAATATCACATTTATCAGTGCATCAACAGCCTTAGCCCTAAAAAACTGGATCAACTTGAAAACAACCCTTTCAGTGCATTTTTAGCCCAGGGAAAAGGCATGCCTGGTCCTAAAATATTCAAGCAAGGCAATAGAAGAAGATAACAGTAGACTCTATCAATTTTGAGTTTATATATGCTGCATTTTTGAATAACATCTTAATAAACTCGAAAACATCCTTTAGCTTATAAAATGACAGATCTAAATCATCACTGCTAAACTGTTCAAATACATTATTAAGGCCCTGCATGCTCTTTTCATCACAATCATGAAAGCTGCCCAGAGGCTTTAGTATCATAAGACCAGCCAAGATGTTTTTGAAGAACCTCGTGCTCCACAAAATAAAAATTAAAAAAATCTCATAATCACACAATTATTTTTCTTACTGCTTTATGTAGAAGACTAATATTTAAATTCATAACACAAAACATGTGGAAGTGGTTATGTTGTTCCTACATCATCATAATAGTGTTGGTCCAGGATCCCTATTCCATTAGCATTATCCAAGCTAAAGCTTTTAAAAACTAGCAAACCAATATGAGCAACCTAAAGTCTAATAGCAAAATCCTAACTTGGAAATGTATTTAATGTGTAATGTATAAATTAATAAAGAAAACACTGAAAATCCTTCAAGGCCATCCGCGTTGATCGAAGATTGTTGACTTTTGCTTAACCGGGTGAAGAGACACTTTCTCTCAGTTGAACATGGAACACACGCACACATACGCATGTACACTGACACAGACCTGCACTCACACCCCCACCCCCTCCAAACACTTTAGAAGCTATGTCTTCTATGTTGTGAGATGTGATGATTCATGTGCTATGTACTGAAGTGGTTTTTTTTCTGTTCTCAAACTGATCTCCCTGTTGGAGCTCAGTCTTTTAAATTGGCTCTTTGCTAGGTTGTCTGGTATGTGTAGAAACAGCACTGGCTTATCCCTTGATTTAGGTGCTTTTTTAAATCCTTGAATGGTTCATAGATTATTGTTAATTTGCTTAAAAAACACAACAGTCATGCCAAACCATATGCAAAGAAGAAAGGTTGAAAGACCTTCAGAAAACCTGGTGACCCAAAGACTAGAGATGGCACGATACCACTTTTTTATGTCCGATACCGATACCGATATCATAAATTTGGATATCTGCCGATACCAATATGAATCCGATATAGTGTGTTTTTTAATCAATAAAACTGTTTTTTAATATCTTGCTGCATTTTGTATAAGTTCATACTCAAGTTTAAATAAACAACAACACTAAAGCTATTCTGTTATACCTGTATGTAAAAAATACACTGCACCCAAAATATTTCACAGTTCAGCAACACTGATCAATCTAATAAACTTAAACCTGCTCCATCCTCCCTATTCTGGTATTTTAAAGAGCGCTTAGCAGAAATATTAAGCAACCTAACTAATAGGGTTGCAAACTCCCAGCAAAAAAAAAAAAAAAAAATAGGGAACCACCCCCCAACCTCCACCTCATGATGCTTAATCGACGTAATCAACTTTAATTTGATGCAGTGTGGAAAAAAATGCACAGAAATAAATTATTTTTCAAGAATAATTAAATAGATTCAACATCTTTCTTCAACAGAACTGCAGACTGCACAGATGGTATCTTCCCAAAGGAAAAAGTACTATAGCTTACTAGGGTATATTAGACTTAACAGTTACTATACACAGTAATGGACTTCTATATATTTTACATCAGATTAAAACTTTGGGTGTAAGATTCGGATAATTATTTATTAAAAGCTCGACATTTTAAATAAGAATAAGAAAGAAAAGTATGTCTTTGTGCCCCCTTTTCCCTGTTCATGCCCTATCGGCCCCCCTGGCTAAACTTTGCTAGATCCGCCCCTGCACAGTTACCAGCTGTCAGCTACGTAGAAAAAGATCTTGGTGTAGAAAGTAATATTAAATAAATTCTAACAACAGCTTATCAAGCTTAAACGTGCTGCTGTTGTTCAGCTGCTGGTTTCCTCTTTCTGGCGCAAAGTGGGCCAAAAACAAACAAGAGAGACGGACTCGCCACAGAAAAGCCGAACAGCTGATCATTAATCAGTTTCACGATTGAAGTAGCAGCAAGAAGAGGCAGTCGCTCCATATATTGGTTGTTAAGCTGACCGTGGGAATGCTTTACAAACATTCAGAGATGAACTTACACACGTGCTTTACTTCTCTCTGGGATAACTTCCTCGGAGATGAAATGCTGGTTTGGTAGTGAGGCTACAAATACACACAGCCGCTCTATCACGTGAGCACACTGCTCCGACGTGCTGCGGTTATGAGCCGAGTTACGCCGTGTCGCAAGTTTTGTGAGGTGCTTTTTTGATATTTAATGGATCGGATTACATTTTTTTATTTCTCTCCGATATCCGATACAGTAATTTATGTCAGTATCGGACCGATACCGATACGTAATATCAGATCGGTCCATCTCTACTAAAGACCACTTTAAAAACTCTATGAATGTCTTGTGAGGTAAATGTGGGGTAAAGTTAAACTTTTGCACAGTACTGCATACCTATTAAAATTTGCAACACATCAGTAGCACTTTCAGGATGACTGGGCATAGAAAGAGGTGATGTTGAGTCTTTCTCCAGATCCAAAGAGTTATCCACTCTGTGAAAGACTGGCAAATAGATCAACATTTTATGCAAACACTTTGTTAACATCCTCATCTTTGGCACATTGTTGTTATAAGTTTCAGCAAATCAAAAGCCACTGCCTGTGTGGTTATCTGAATAGCATTACTCGTAAGTAGTTGTGAAATCTTTTCTGAGTACAAAGGTTAGGAAACCAAAGGACACACGCAGGCAATACAGACAGCTTGTCCCTGTTTTAAGGTGTGGCTCACTGCACAATGGTGCTAGTTTCTATGTTTTGTTTTATCACTCCAGTACATCTTTGATTCTGGGAAAGACAGAAGTATGCTTCAAAGCTCCACTATCATGTCTCTAAAGATCTGTATTACATACTTGGGTACAGGTGGTAATGCTGGTTGAATTTCTCTCTTTATAACAGGGGTGAAAGCACCCTTTATTGAATTTAAAATTGGCCCTTCTTTCCTTGTGAACGTGCGCATTATCTTCCCCGGTATCCTATTGTTACTATTCTTATATTCATTTCCCTTCAAAGAGAGCCAAATACACGACAATGAAACCCAGGATCAAAACGCTCAAGCAAGGATAAAGAAACAAGCAAAAACAATAACAAGGAGTGTGGTGATTTATGTTGTGAGCACACCCCCACTCCCATCGGTCACCTGAATCACCAGAATCCAAATTCACAACCCAGGGAGGTATTAGGAATCCACATGAGCCTAGAAAACCCAAGTGACTACAACTGACAGTGAAGACCAAGCCACAGTGGGCACCAGCACCACCACTCCACAACAGACCACCCCATCCCAGAGGGCTGGGTGCGGGGACCAGGCACCCGTCCTGCAGAAGGACTCCAAGTTTGCATCACGCGGCCCAACATCTAGGACCACACCCACCAAGAGAAGACAACATAGCAGACGTAAATATGCAGCTCCTACATAAATTCCACAGCAGCAACCCCACCACAGCAAGCCTCCGCCCTGCCAGGTGCAGCATGCTGAGATATGCAACATTTTCAGCAAATAGGTCTTTGGTAATAAAATAAGATATAATATTGTGTTTGTAAACTGTGTTATGTTCCTTTTTATCTTTTCTTTTTATCGCTCCCCAAGTGGTGGTGATCTAGATCGCATTAACCTACTTAAAAGCATATATTTTTTAGAAATGTTATTACAAAACAAAGAGACACACAGGTAGTACAGACAGGTTGTCCCTGTTTTAAGGTGTGGTTCACGGCGAAATGATAGTGGTTTCCATGTTTAGTTTGTTTTATCACTTCATTGCATCTGCAATTCTTGGGAAGATAGAAGTATTGCCACTACAAGCTTCAAATCCCGACAGTTCTAGGTACGTGTCATGTCTCTAAGGTTATATATGATTTGCATGGGTACAGGTAGTGATAAAAACAACATGTGAGACTTTATCCCCTAAAGGGTCAGAATTTACTAATGCTGGTTGGTTCTTTCTTTACATCAGAGCCTGAAGAATTTCCTCTATTGAATTTGACCTGTCTATTGATGCTTTCACAAACACAAACCATAAATATTAATAGATTAGTTTTGAAATACAGATTTGACCATAGTTTTAGGGCAGGAACAATAAGTCTTTGGTTCTGAAACAACCAGAAGCCGATAATAGTAGATTTCATTAATTTACGGTTTAGATATGGTATTGTTATAAATAATGTGTAAATTATTTTAAAAACATCCGCAGGCTGATGAAATGTTTGGAAAAACAGGCCTAAATGTGCTGTTTCTTGTTTGATTTAATTTGTCGATAGTTATATTTACTGCTAATATTTGTGTCTTTGAAATTAACAGAGAAAATATTCAGCTTTTATCAGTAACACTAAGCGCACTGTTAATTAGCTCACTGTTATTCATCCTTTGTTTCTCCCTCCTCTTTGTAGGTTACTGAAGCCCACAGATGACTCTTCTGCATGATCAAAATGTGTGATGCTTCAGTAAATGCAGAAATTCCTCCAGTTGCCATAAGACACTGTATAAATGGTGAGGCCTGCCTTCTATCTTTACAGCAGACTCTTTCTTGCAAGCTTGTAGCATGTCCATTCAGATTGTTTGGTTTTTTGTTTGGCTTTTTTGTGCATCACACTGATGGTGTTCCCTGTCAAACTTAAAATAATTAATTAACCTGCATGTCAATGGGTTTTACGACTGTATTTTTTCTAAAGGTTTTAATACTCTTAAAGGTCTTCTTCCCCTCGCCTAACAAGTTTTCTGCTGAGGAGCTATGGGCTCATGTGCTTTGTGAACAGTTCTAACTTAAAGGTGAAAACATTTCTAAGAATTCGATCACTGGGAGCTACTCTTGCTACAAGGAAGCCTTGTAAATATACGGGCCCGGGGTTATTTATATATAATAATGTACTCCAGATGGCGCTGTTTAACCAAGCAGAGTGTAAGGTTTCAGTACAGGTTAATCTGAATTACCTGCCATTCATTAGATTTTCATTCAGTTATTCTATGTAGCCTAAGACCTTTGCAAGCAATAAACAAGGGTGATAAACGACTGTACTAATACAGCAGGTCTCTTTTTTTAGGCTCAGCTCGCTCACTTCTTTAAGGTCATGTGCTTGTTGCTCATGAAAGCAGTGGAGTTCAGTGTTATCAAAAGGCCAGGCTAAGTGTTTTTTTTTTTTCAGAACCTGTTGTTTAGCTTAACTTATCTCTAAGACAAAAGAAGAAGAATTCAACACAACCATTTGTTTCTATGCTGCTTTAGATATCAGACTTGCTACAATTTGCATATGTAGTCAAATAAAAGTGGTTATTTTATCCCATCGGGTGCTCCTCTGTGACTCTGAGTTTTGAGCAGTGAACAGAAAGTAGCCTGAAAATCTAACCCTAACCCTGTGTTATCATAATAATTTTTGAAAATTGTTCTCCCCAAGTCCTGCCAAAGAGGGTGGGGTTATAATTACTTGTCAGTACTAATAGTGGTTTAGACCACAGAAGTTTAACTATAACCTCAGGATGAGCAATTTTTAATCTGGTTTGTATACCATATTGATTTCCTTGAGTTGAAGCAATTAAACAAACTCTAAATATTCTGACATTGGCAGTTCCTCTATACGGCCACGGTCAGGTCACATTTCTGTGTCTGCAGCCTCTGGGAGTAAACAAGGCTTTCTGGGCTGAGGTGGGAGTTAGAGAAGGCGCAAATTATGTCGTTAGAGGTTATGGTAGGAATTCTTGAAACTTGTGTTTTGACGTCGCCTCTCCTATACCTTGCAGTAATGCTGCCTTCAAGCTCACCGACAGCAATCATAATTACTGGAGTCGTCGAAAATTTCCATGCGCCTCAAAGAAGTGACGTCACAGAGCCAGAGACAATAACGACGTTAACAAGGCCATCGTTTAATAAAATAATGCAATAATGTATATTTTATAAAATTACGCTATTTACTACATTGTTTACTGTAACGTGTGTAATCCAATCCCTACTCGTTGTCATACTAGTAGGCTATAGATTATTTGCCTATATTACTATAAACCTATCGCATCTCAGCGCACAATGTGTTTTGTCATGCTTTTTGAAAACAACTTCTGTCCAGGATATCACGTCTCTCTTGATAAACATAATAAAAGAAGAGCGACCAGAGAAAACTACTTTTGTTGACTGTGAATGTTGTTATTTCCGGACAATGCACTTCAATGAGCGGCAGGTCTTCTGTTATGCGGTTAACGTAAACACTGACTGTTTTCATGCACTGTTTCCAGGTGACAGCTTCTCTGAAATAGACGATTATGGTTTGTGTCTATGTATGCTATATGTGAGCATCTAAATGTGCAACATTTTTTGTGACGGAATCTAACAGTTTTTTTTTTATGTGTTTGTCGGTAGTCAGCTCACCAGACAGTAAGACAATGGCGCGAACTGCAAATTTATTAAATAAGATTTTACAATGAGGGGAGACGCTCCCAGTGGGCACACTCGAGCAAGCACGACCACGCACCCTTCACGTGAAAACAGGAAGTTACTCCCGCCCAGTTGGCGGGTGGGGCTTGTACAACAGATGCCACCCCCAGCTCTGTTCGCCGGTATAAGCGAGTTCCTCTGGAGTCTGTCAGGCATTCATTTAAACTGAGAAGTTTCTCGATTCCATAAGGCGGTTTTCTTCTCTCCATATTGACTCACTTTGTCGCAATTATCATTTTTCTTTAGTCGCGTTATTTAAAAAAATTTTTAAGGGCAGATTTTTTGAACGGGTTACATTTCATAATCCGTTTAAGTTTTTCTTTATCCCGCCCGCGCTGTCTTAACGTCTGTGTGCGCGCGCTAATTAGCTTAACGGCTAGTGAGCACTACTCTACGGGACTGATAACTGCAGTGTGTGGTAAGTTTTATATTTAACATTTTATACCTTTTTAATGAAAAGCTCAGTCGTTCATTTTACGAATTTTGTAATTAAGGCGTACGTCAAAGTGCGCGCTGATGCTAACCCCAGCCTTTGTATTATACATTCGATCCAGATGGTGGCTAGCGTATTTACTCGTTAGAAAAAAATACATTTAATATGGATTAAATACTTTACTTGACTTTGAATTGATTAAGACTGTTATGTGTGGGAGTCAGTTAGCCCATACAATGTTAAATTTGTATCAGTGTATAACGCCGATGTAATTGCTATTCTTAATGTTAATCCTAAGCGAATATAGGCAGCAAGAATTATATCTGGTTTGCACTTTTTATAGACCTTTAAACCGGGTCGACACACGCGACACAACGAACCGGTGCCGCATTGAGTTGTGTTCCCTAAACTGAGTCATATCCGGTTGCGTCCCCCTGTTACGGAAAATAAACACGTCAGACACTAGTAAAACGCTGTTTATGGACGCAGCCACTATTATGGTGGATTAAAACGCCAAATTTGAGATCGGTCCAAATGTTTTTTGTTTTTTAAGATTGGGCCAGCCACTTCTGTAGCGCAGAGCGTGAAGCTGTAGGAACAGACGGCGCTCGTGTTGCGTGAATGAATGACGACACGTGTGCGAGTAGGGAAAGTTAAAATGTCTCCCACATAAAACGGCTCGATGTATCTCGAGCTTCCCATCATGATCGCTTAATCATCCACCGTACAGCAATTAACATTTTAAATGCGACTATCCTGACTCAAAATAAAGGACATTGGTGTAATATAGTTGCGGTCTTTCATGCGCCATTTACTAAAAATGGCCTCCGTTTTAAGGAAGGGCAGCAACCAGAGGTCCTTCTTCCGGTCCACAGTTACTGCCGGTTTTCTACTCGTATATCTTATTCGTGATGTAAAGGTTTATTCCTTATGTAAAAGCTTTGTTGCCTGTGTTTTCACGTTAGTGAAGGATGTCTTGTTTTTTTTTTGTGTGTGTGTGTTGTCTTTTCAGGATGTACCCTTGCTCATCTGCAGTCACAGTGGCACAATGGCTGTCTTTTCTTTCTGCTTAATCTCTCGGCACCCAAAGGACAATAACAGATCCACCAAAATTTTAGGATAGCAATAGTTTTTCACTGTACCTCTAGTTTACTTTAATTGTTTTCTGGTTAGATCCAGATAAACCCATTACAAGTTTGCACTGCTGAATCCCACAAATTCTGTTAAGACAGGTGGGCCTAAAAATAAAGCTAATTATTTATTTACCTCTGTTTACCTCTTTATTTTACTAGCTGCTGTTTAGAAACAGATTTATATAAAACCCTATTTTGTCTGGAATTTATTCCTTTAAGATTGTGAATCAGTTCCTTTAAAACTTACAAAAAATGTTTTCAACAACTGCAACTGCAATAGTGCTGACCACTGCCATGGTAACCTATACACCTCTGACTGAGTATGTGTGGTTGCTGGTTGTTGGCTTTATCATTGCCTTCGTCTTAGCCTTTTCTGTCGGTGCCAATGATGTTGCTAACTCATTTGGTACAGCCGTGGGCTCTGGAGTGGTCACTTTGCGTCAGGCATGTATTCTAGCAACAGTGTTTGAGACTCTGGGGTCTGTGCTTCTTGGGGCCAAAGTGAGTGAAACTATTCGCAAGGGAATCATTGATGTGGGCATGTACAACGGCTCTGAACATGTCTTGATGGCTGGATCTATCAGCGCAATGGTTGGTGAGTATCTGCAGCTTATCTTTCATGTAATTTGAACTGTCGGTCAATGTGGACAGAGCATTGCTTGTAGAAATTAAAGATGTGAAAATGCATTGGAGTAGTGGTGAATCTGGTTGTAGAATATTTTTGGTACCTGTCTTGACTGTATAAAAGCTGAAATTATGACACCATGCAACTGATGTCATGAATGTATTCTGGTTAGGTTCTGCTGTGTGGCAGCTGGCTGCTTCCTTCCTTAAGCTCCCCATCTCTGGAACACATTGCATTGTTGGTGCTACTATCGGCTTCTCGCTGGTTGCCAAAGGGCAGCAGGGCGTCAGGTGGCTTGAACTCCTACGTATTGGTATGTAACCAGTCAACTGACATAGAAATTCCCTTTAATGGTTAGCTGAATTTCATCACAGGCATTTAAAGTATATTTTATTAATGGCGGTGTGTGAAGACTCTTACAGTGTGATAATACCATCCCAAATCCAGGTCAGTAATCAAGTATGTTCATGAATGGCAGGTCCAGCATTTCAGCTAAATCCACATTCAGACATGGGAAGCATTCATTGTACAAATCAATAGTGATTTCCACCACTTTGTGTTGGACTTTGGGAGGAGGCAGTACAAATAAGGAGTGTTATTTGATAAGGTCGTATGATGACTTTGAGAACAATAGGCAGTTTTAAAGGGTTGTTCTAGAGTTCAGTTTGTTGCCTGTGGGGTGGGTGTCTTTCTTTCTTTCTTCTCCCTTTAGTTTTTAGTTTCTATGAATCATGCTCATGTAACTCTATTTAAATAAACACATTCTTTATTAAAAATAAGCTGTATAGTAGGAGTTAAATGAATTTAGTTTTTTTTTTTTTTTTTACTGTTCTTTGACAAATTCTCTCATTACTTTTCCACTGCTTTGTAATGCTCCCATTTGTGTTTGGATTTATTTATTTATCTATTTATTTATTTGTGCAGTTGCTTCCTGGTTCCTGAGTCCCCTGTTGTCTGGAATAATGTCAGCCGTTGTCTTCTATTTTGTGCGCAGGTTCATTTTACAGAAAGTAAGTCTCCTTTTATCAAAATTGTGGATATGCTCGGTTAATGTAACATTAGAAGAGTGAAGTTGTGGTTTAAGGCTGTTTCAACACTGTACTGGTCCACCCCCAAAATGCAATTGGGAAAATGTTTATTACATGGCAGGAAATAAGCTACCGTGCTTTGAAGCAGTTCCTTATAGGAACACATGGTTCAGATTTCCACTGTGCTTGTTGTGCCTTGAAATGTAACCTGACAGCAAGATGAGGCAACTTGGATTTCTGAACATTCTATTTTCTTCCTGTAGGAAGACCCAGTACCCAATGGCTTGAAGGCCCTGCCTGTCTTCTATGCGATAACAATGGCAATCAACTTGTTCTCCATCATGTTCACTGGTGCTCCGGGTGAGTATCATTGTTTCATTTTGCTCTGCATGCCTGCCCACAGCCACAGCTTAAAATAAGCTGCTCCCTCAGACAGCCGGATGCCCACACATATTCCAGCCTGAACCAGACTGTTTACCATTTTCACAGAAGCCGTGTTTATTTTAACATGTTTTTTTGAAGCTCTCTTGCTTTGTGGTTCTATGTGGGTCATAGCTGGCATGAAGTTTTAGAGTGGAGCACAACAGGGAGATGGAAATAAGATTTCATTTAACTCCTGACATCACTTCAGGCATGCAGGAGGAAAAGAGAAGTAAAGAGTGTGCTGTCAAAGTTGTCTGCTGCTAGTAGTTGTATTATTGCTCTGAATCTGTGTGGCAATGCTCTTAATATTTGCTGGTTTTTGGTTTACCAGAAACTCTTTATTAAATGAGCCATTTTCGCTCCTTTTGTTTTCTTCTCTCTGCAGGGCCTAACAGTTCCAGATCTTAGCTGGCCTGGGCCATTTAAATGACGGCTACAGGCCAGAGTTTGACCAGATCTGGTGAGCTGATGTGTGAATGCACATCAGCACACTAAGAAGAGAGCACTTGCACTTCCCACATAGACAGTAAATCCCTGGTTAGTCAGGCACAACAGTACAGTCATATCAAGTTCACCACACGTGAAATTGCCATCTGCAATTTTATTTTTAAATATATTCACAAGACAAACTAGCATTCATATACTCACATGTTGTACACAAAGACAGAGGTCATAATACAAACTTTGGCTCATTGTAAAAGTAAAGTAGACTAGGTTTTACTCTACTCTCCTCAGTTGTTTGTCATTGGCCCAGTAACACAAATTCATCACTGCATTTATAATTAAAAAAACAAACAAAGAAAAACATTTAGGTTTTCAGACCTATAGTCTAGGCTTGGCTTTGGTTACTATACTGCTCTGGCACCCAGGACGACAGCAGTGCATTATTGCTGATGAATGCACCTTAATGCAGCAACAGTATCTCAGCTAACTGAGTCCAGTGTGTTTGGTTTCCTGTGACATTCCCTGATCTTTATGCTAGCTTAGTGGTGAAGTTGGATGCCAGACACCCCACAGCACATTCCTATGCTCAATATAAACACCAGTGCCAGAGACCTCAAGTCCGCATTTGGGCCAGAGAATTTAAGGGTCAGCTGACTGTCCTGTACAGATGAGGCTCAGTGTGACTTCATTCCTTCATAAATCATTCAGCTGCTGTCACTGCATTGCAGCCCTATACATTGTAAAAGGGAGACGCACCCTAAAAGCCAACTTCATGCCATTCAGTCATGAAGACAAATGAAGTTCAGGTAAAGTACTGTTAAGCCTTCAGAGCACAGATGCTGAACGCAATTCCCTGTTTATGACGTTTGCTGAATCTGCCCTAAATTTTGTCCTCGTTGCTGCACATCACTCAATTGTTCGCACCTGCTCTATACACAAGTCTAAACAGGACCGTGGCTTTTTTTTTATTATGTATTTAAAGTGTCAGAGTGACAGGATATCTGGACCCCTCATACCAGCCTCAATTGATAAACTTCCATTTTTTTGTAGCAGGGCACAAATTTTCTGCCTCGATAACCCACTGAAAAACAGTCACTGGATTTAGTTACCATGGGGGCACTAAACAATTGGCATCACAGCACGGATGACTTGTTTCAACCTGAGCCATGATCCTGAAACAACTTTTAAGCGATTGCTATAGTCAACTCTTGTGTAACAGATTTTAATTCATTATGAGGAGTTACAAATGTCATTAGTCCTTAGTGCCCTAAGGACAGATAACCAAAAGGGTTCTTGCCAAGTGACTCAAACTCCACCTTTAACTGTCATTGTAATTGAGGTTGGTGGTGTACTACATGTACAGTACTGGGAGGGGGGGGGAAACAAACCTTGTTGTTGTGTAATGCAGGCCATGGAATATAGGTTTCTGCAAGTGTTTTGGAACACAGCTGTGGTTAAATTTCATTTATTGTCCAGTTTCAGTCATCCCACTGCATGCTTGTGGTATAAAGTCACTTCTTTCTGTAAGAGTGTTAATCAGACTACAAAATGCAGCCCAGCTTTTTAATCTATACTACTTTTTTCCTTCACAAAAAATAAATAATAATTACCATCCGGGTGGATAATTTCCCTCTTTATTCTGTAGTTTTAAAATCCTGTTTGATATCAGATGAGTTCCTGTTTAATAATGCATGGCAGTACCACGTGTGTTTGGATGTCTCTAGTAGTGAGTCAGTGTACTCAGTCGTAGACAAGACTTAACTGTTAAGAGTCACCGTCCACTTTTTCCTTATGCCTCTCCTGTCCCAAAGGGAGTGAGCTTCCATTGCGTAACTAAATAAACATGAGTTAGGTGCTCCGCAGTCTCATGCTGCAGCGTGACTCAGTGCACTGTGTGGACTGTGCCCTCAAACAAACACAGTAACTGAGACACTTATCACCTCCCCATGGCCCTCATTTCCTTTTCTTCTCTTACACTTCCTAAACAATCCATATCTTAGTGGAAGTGTGGCGTTTATGGCCAAGGTCATGTCCAGACATTCAAACAAGGTGGTAGATTTTTATTTTTTATTTATTTTTATCCACAATTTGTTTTTGTCCCCATGAAACTGCTGACTTTGTGTATGACATGGATAACTGCTTCTCCAGGGAAATGTAAATGGTAACTTTCTGCCAGCATGCATTGCGCTACATCTTTGTGCTGTACCAGGTTTGCTGCAGTGTTGGCAAGAGGGTGCCTTCATTTTTTTACAGTAAAGTGCCCTAGTACAAGCCCCCCCCCCCCCCCCTTCTTTTTGCTTTTCTTTTATGCTACCCAAGTTATGTCTCCTTTTGAGGAACTCATTGTTTCTGTGTAATTGTTAGCTGGGCACTTTGGGGTCTTGGTGACATTGGTGTTGCATAACTGTTCATGTCTGGGGGTACACATGCTTTCCATTTTTAACTATGTGGCACAATGAAGCTATGCAGTCACTGAAGTTGTTGCAGAGTACTTTCAAACATAAGTGCCATTAATGAATGAAAATGAAACTTCATTGCCCTCATAGGACCTTTTCTAGAGGGGCTTATATTTTTACATATTTATAAAACTGCTGTCCTATATTATATTTTAATGTTGGTGTATTACTTTGTATGGTCTGCTAGAAAAGGTAGCTCCTGCTGCCTAGTTGTTTTGTTTTTGTTTTTTTTAAATATGCCTTTCTCTTATTTGCTTTTGTTTATATCTGCGTGGCACTTGGCGATCCTCCAGTGCTGGGATTTGACATGATACCTTGGTGGGGCATCCTGCTCATCTCATTGGCCTGTGGTCTGCTGACCTCCATTGTGGTTTGGTTTATTGTCTGCCCTCGCCTAAAGAAGAAGATTGAACGTAAGTCCCATTTTTGCCAATCTGACTCACTGTTCAACTCCATGTGACTCAGTTTCCTTACTTAAGCCATTGGACAAATCATGACTGGAGCGTTGCACTGCAACTCCGCCTATCGAGTGTGGGATTATATTAATCCAGCAAATGAAGTTCAGGGATATATTTTTCACAATGGATTCGCTCTAATGAAAATGATGTGAAAATATTGTCTTTGCTTTAATCCAGGATTATAGAATTAAAAACCAGAGTAAACTCTGATGCATTTGCATCCGAATAGTGTGATTTGGTGTTAAGACATAACCATTCGTTTTAACCTCCATGAATGTATTTTTGGCTCACTCTGTTATCTACAATGCAGTTCTTCTCTTTAATGACTCATAGGTTTAGTCTCTCCTGGCATAAGTTATCTTTTCGGGTTGATTACAGAAAAGCTGTGTCTGATGCAACCTATGACTTAGGTTCACAAATATTGCCTTTTATTACTTAATAGAGCTCTAAATGGTTCGTTAATGACATATTTGGGGAAAAATGTGTCTCCTAAAATGAGTAATAACTTTTTTTGAAGAGAGGGTTTGCTCTCTTTAAAAAAAAAAAAAAAAAAAAAAAAAAAAAAGTGTTTGACAGATCCTTTATTCGTCACTTCTCTCTTGGAGCAGCAGGTTTATCTGACAAGGCATAAACTGCCTTGATTCAGTAGACAGGCTGACTAATTGGGTCATAAGGATTCACTAATTGGTCTTTACCACCTCAACTAAAAATAAGCCCGCACTGACTTTGTGTTGACGTGGCATTGGCAGTGCATTGGGAGGTGTGTTTGAGGGGGACCTATTGCTTCAGATCCAGCCATGACCAGTTTGGATGATGCAATCTCACCAGGACACACTTAGATTTATTGAACAAAAAATAATGGCACTGAGTATCTAGTTCACTTTAAAGCTACAAAAAATCTCATGTGAGCCTCGGACATTTAGTTTATTGTCTCTCTTAAAACAAGATAATAGTGGTAATATGAATATGTCCTTTGTAATCCTGTTAATCTGATCCTGTGAACACCGGAGTCCACCCTTGGACACAGATCTTTATATTTACAGTACAAAGGGTTTTCTGACTTTAAGGTTATGCAACACTTGGACTCCCTACAGCTGAAGTTGAAGGAAAAACAGATGCTGGGTTAGGATGTCTCTGCTATGCTAAGTATATGTTTGGATGCGATCCAAATAATTCTCAATCCAACTCTTGCCCTAATAGGAGATATCAAGTCCAGTCCCACTGAAAGCCCTCTGATGGAAAAGAAGGAGCTTAAAGAAGCCCACTGTCCAATCCTGAAGCAGGCATCTACCACACCAGCTGCCAGTTACAACTCTGCTGACCCTCTTCCTGGCCCTGAGGAGCGCAGGGTGGCCTTTGACATCGGAGATTCAGATGAAGCCGACAGTAATAAGGAACACAGGGTGGCCTTTGACATCGGAGATTCTGATGACACAGACTACAGCAATTCAAACGATGGTAAATATGCCAAAATACAATATGTTTTAAAAATCTTTGTCATCTTAAAATGACAGTTGCTATAGATATTTCATAATAATTTTATGATTAACTTGCAGATGATTTTATGACATTTCTTTTTTTCTGCAGCCCCTGCACAGGTTCAATCAAACAGTCAGGTCCATTTTAGTAACCAAGCCCAAAGCAACGGTGCCTCCACAAATGCTCAAAATCAGGTTCAATTCAAAAATCATGTTCAGTTCAACAACAGACCTCCACAGCCACCAAGTAACGGTTATAGCCAGTACCACACAGTCCACACAGACTCAGCCCTCTACAAAGACCTACTGCACAAGCTCCACCTGGCCAAAATGAGCGACTGCATGGGAGAAGGAGGCGACAGACCTATCCGGCGCAACAATAGCTACACCGCCTACACCATGACCATCATTGGCATGCATGACAAGCATAAAGAAGGGGACTTCCGTGCTTGTGAGGATGGCAACAAGGCTCCAGGATCAGGCAGTCAGGAGAGAAAGCGACTGCGTATGGATAGCTACACCAGCTACTGCAATGCTGTGGCAGAGCACACAACTCCTGAAGGTCTGGTAGAGGGTGATGTGAGGCTAGACATGGAGATCAAGGATACAGGTAGCAGCCAGAGTTCCCTGGATGATGAAAGGCCTGAAAAAGACAAACCAGAAGTCTCAGTCTTGTTCCAGTTCCTTCAAATTCTTACTGCTTGCTTTGGATCCTTTGCCCATGGAGGAAATGATGTTAGGTATGGTTAATGATATCATATCAGACAAGTGTGTGGTGACCTGTTTCTTTGCCAGATTGTTAATAACAACAAAAAAAATTTCTCCACTCTGCAGTAATGCCATTGGACCTTTGGTAGCTCTGTGGTTGGTTTACGAAACAAGCAGCGTGTTCTCAAATGCACATACACCCATTTGGTTACTGCTGTATGGTGGCGTGGGTATCTGCGCTGGACTCTGGGTATGGGGTCGCCGGGTGATTCAGACAATGGGGAAAGACCTCACCCCCATCACCCCCTCAAGGTAAAGACTCAGACAGTTCATAAGTTGTTTCCACCCAGAACCACATCCTCCCCAGACATTACTGCTCCTTACATTAGAGCTGCTCAGACACATCCACATGAGTTTTTTTCTTTCTCCTCCTGCAGTGGTTTTAGCATCGAACTGGCCTCAGCCTTGACTGTCGTGGTTGCTTCTAACATTGGCCTGCCTGTCTCCACCACCCACTGCAAGGTAAGCTGGTCAAACACTGTGGTCTGGGAACTCAAACGAGAGATGACGGAAGAGACTGTTTCATAAGAGGGAGGCTTGAGTAAACAGTCTAGTAGAAGTTCCACATGTGGAGCAAGTTTCTCCTCAATAAAATGTCAGGCATATGCATGCACAACGATCATTTGACTGTTATTTATCTGAAATAGGTGGGCTCTGTGGTGGCAGTAGGTTGGCTGCGCTCAAAGAAGGCAGTAGACTGGCGTCTGTTCAGGAACATCTTCATGGCGTGGTTTGTGACGGTTCCCATCTCTGGTCTGATCAGTGCTGCTATCATGGCTATCTTCGTCCACGTCATCCTGTGAGCATTCAGCTGCACCCCAAGCAGGGGGAGGAGAAAAAAAACGCTCCGACGTGCACCCGGAGAGAAAGGAGTGAAGTTTGAAGGCCAAAATATATCGCTTACCTCTGGCCAACAACTTTATAAGAAAAAGGAAAAAAAAAAGTTAGAAAGGGTTCGGTGACATGTGCCTGTGGTTCTTGGCTGCATCATTTTCAGACTATAAATTGCTATCTGTTCCATTTGGGTCACATAACTTGTAGTTACGACCTTTTTCATTTCTTTTGGCTTTCTTTTTCATATCTCATCATTCTGTAAAGAGTTAATCTTAAATCAACTGTTTGTAATAATTCATGTTCTTTTTACTTTGCGGTTATGTATGATTATTATGTACAGCCATTTTATTTTATACATTAGGCAGGAATGAACAACTGAAAATACAGTATTAGCCTATTACAGATGTAACACTCGAGTCTTCACACATGCTGGAGACTGATTCAAGAAAAATAAGAAGGCAGTATTTGGGTGAAAGTGTTTCGCTGTTTTAGAGTAGAGTTTACAGCCGGTTTTCTTTCAGCTGACAAATTAGGACCCTTTTTGTTGTTAAGAGATAAATGTTTTTCACCTGTTTGAGCATGTTTTTCTACCGTGCTGGATGACTACAGCTGAACATTATGAGGAATACTACGTAATTGTCATAAGCCATCACACTAGTAAGAAATGGCACAACCCAAATTGGTAGTTGGTGACTTATTGCTCTGCGTCTCCAGGTTGGGACTTACTGTTCTTGATCAGTGTGGAAATAACAGATCTGTTGAGAAATGTCATTTCTGAACATCAGCTAGTGCAACAACGTGTTCCCAAACATTACCTTAAGTCTGTTAAAACTTGATTGAATCGTCCCTAATGGTTTAAGCGCTCTAGGTCGGCTTCAGCCTTGTTTTTGTAGTCCACATTAAGATACATATTATTACACATATTCAGTTTGCCTGGGCAACTAGGTTTTCCTGCCCTTCCTCTGGATGATACATGATGAGGATCAGGAACCTGAAAACTGGAAGTTTATTGTGTGCCCAGTGTGTGATTGACTGCAGTAATGAATGCATTTCACAACCTAGATGCTGTAGCTGCCTTAATTGTTTTATTTTCCATTAGGTACCAAAGAGTTTTTGTTTTTAAGGCATATCAAGGTGTACTACTCCACATTTGTGGAAGGAAAAATGGAAATAAAAATTGAAAAACAGAATACTTGTTGAACTTGTCTTTGTTGATGATCTACAATGAAGGGGACATTACTGCAATGTGTATCAATACAAACACAGTATACAGCTACTGATATCTGTACAGATTATTTTATTTTTAATAAATTTCCCCTCTTGTGAACATCTCTGGAAGGCCTTCAACACCTTAAAATATACCCCCCTCCAACTGATTTTTAACAGTATTTTGACAATTGGTAACAACAAATATCTGCTCCCTATTTTCTGAGATTAGGTGCTTCCGGTGCATGCAGCAAGATGTCAGAGATATACCAGACTGTGGTAATGGCAGTCATTTACTTTGCTGCCAGAGATGCTAGTAGGATCAACAAACTAATCGAAAAGTTGGCCAGAATCCGGGGGCGTTTGAGTCGCTGAGGGACAGAAGGTTTGAACAAACTGCAGTCTGTCATAGACAACCCATTGCACCTGCTCCATTCTGCACTACAGAGGCAGCAGGGTTCATTCTTCTTATCCAACCCCACTTCTGTAGATAATGCTTGAGGAAATCATTCCTGCCAGTCTCTGCACAAAATAAACAGAAACCTGTCCAACAGCTGTCCTGTGACAGGTGAGCACACCTCTTAAATTGATAGTGTGCATGTTGTTTATTAATGCCGTTGGCATTCTAGAATTCTCTTTTGCACATACTTTTTTTAAACTAATTTTTCTACTCGTTGTGTCACTTTATATCACATTTTGCACTTCCTCACATCATAAGGCCTTCAGTATGGGCCTGTAGTACCTTTAACTCTATCAATCACCTGTTTCATGTCTTGTTTTCAAACACATTTCGAACAACATTAACAGCATTTCTAATTCCAGATGTTCTCTTTTACCTTGATAAGCTGTTGGGAGGCCTACAGTAAAATGACCATGTTCAACCCCAAAAATGTAAGGGCCTGGGCCCGTATCCCTAAAGAATCTTTGTGCAAAAAGTGGCTCCTAGCGGCCAAATTCTAAGAAAATTCTCAGAGTCATGACGTTTTCTTAGAATTTCCCCTAAAAGTGACACGACAATCCCAGTTAATATAAAAGCTATTCCTCAAGATTCCTAGCGCTTAAAAGGGCTCCTAAGGCGAGATCTGCTAAGAGCAGGGAAGAGGACTTTTAGTGGCTTAGGAGTTCCCCTAAGCAGCTGCACAAAATGGCCAACAGAAGAGGCAGGAGAGATGTCCTGCAAACACTGGATGACAGGGAATTATTGAGATGCTACAGATTGGATCGTGCAGGAATCATGTTTGTGGTGGATCTCCTTAGAGATGCAATTACTTCACCAACTTGACGCCACAACGCTATTACACCGGAGACGAAAGTAATCACAACCCTGAGGTATTTGGCAACCGGGAAAATGCAACAATGCAGCAGTGATGACTTGGGTCTGCAATCACAGACATTGCTAAAAGCTGAGCCATGTTACCCTCGTTAAGACCACACTGGACTTGTAACGTTGTGATTTCTACTTCATTAAGGACAGCCTCTTGAGATAGGCCATCTCGTTTTCAACGGGGTCCATATGGGAGTGAAAGTACAAAATATGCCAGCTAGGATATTTATATGAGCAAATAAGACACGAATCATTATTTGAACAGGGTGTAATGAGTTTAAGTTTTCACATATTTTAGATTCTAATGGCTATAACCCCTACAGCTTACTATTCATTTTCCAGATATTTTCTTGAATGTGAAATATTATTTACAATTACAGTCAGCATAAGATTAGAGTGTATAATATGTTTATTGATTTGAGGGTACATCCTTTGCTCATTATCACCAAAAGCTCATTTCCATCAAACTTGTAGGATCAACCAATCACGGCTTTTGAAATGATGACTCATACCTAGCAACGGGGTCAACCACACCTCCTCACTAAGATAGGATTTTCCATCCATTCCTTGCTCAGAGTTCACTGAAAATGTTCTGGAATCACTTCTAAGCTAAAACTCCTGGCAAGGAATTTTTAGGTTAAGTTAGGAGCTCTCTGAGAGGATTCTCAGAATCTTTAGGGATACGGGCCCTGGACCATCTGGATGATCCAGTCCTCCTTCGCCTCAGTGATGATCAGATTGCTGCATGTATTCTTAATTTTATCACTCACACATCAAGTCACAGGACATTTTGGCGTGAGCTGTAGTCCTTATTCTCACTGAACTTGGAAAAAACAAAAACTGAATCTAAATACTGAAAAGCTACAAGGCAACACCCATTTCATTTTAAAAGGTTATATTTATTTATCCGCAGCTACTCTTGTACATTGTTCTTTATTTATGATCACATACAATGTGTCCTTTTATTATGTGCTTGGCTCTCTGAATTCTGACACATGTTAAGTACACTGTGTTGATTAAGGAGTCAAATTTCAGCCTGAAGGTAAAATGACGCAGCATCTTCTGAGCTGCAATCTTGAAAGGCACTTTGTGTTGCAAAACAGGAAACAAGGAGACGGACAGGTTATACAGACAGGTAGGATGGGTCCCTTTTTCTTTTTTTTTTTTAAATTTACTGTAAGCTCGGGGTAGTTTGCACACTGCATGATGAGCCAGTGCTGGTATCCACGTGCTGCTGTGCCCTCTCACTCCAGTGCATCTGCGACACAGGAACAGACAGAAGAGATTCCTTTACGCCAGCTTTACACTGCAAACACTGCAATTTAGTAGTTTTCCAGGCCTCTCGACATGAGGATACCAATCATGAGGCCTGCTCTCCCCTCTACTACACTCAGTCTTTTCAGACCAGTGGCTGGAGAGATCACCCTTATTAGAGTACCTTACACCTAAATAACTGGATCAATTTTAAAACAGTCCTCTTATCACACTTTCAGGACAGGGACAATGCATCCTTGGTCCTAAAATATCCACAAGTATAAATCAAGCACAATAAGCAGATGTCTGGGGACAGACGTCTCCGAGTGGCCCGGATTCTTGTCCCAGATTTATCACATACAAGGAGGACTCTGTTCAAACAAACAATCCTAGCATCTTATTTTTGAGGTCGAGCAGTAAACCCGTCTCTGTTGTGACTCACATACCTCTTCAGACACTTTGTAAACTGTTAAAAAAAGAGTTTCCCCAAACTGCCAGGCTGTAAACTTGTAATTGCACTTGAGGCATTTTTAACTGTTGTTACACAAACATCTATGGAGGGTTGGGGTTTTTTTTTTATGTGACACTGTTTAAATCCAGCTGAGACTGGCTCTGTCTGGCTTTGTTTTTGCACTCGCCACTCTATTGCACAACCTGCAATTTAAATTTAAAGTTGCACACAGGCAGTTTACCACATCTTGCCTCAGCAGGTACTTTTGAATCAAAAGAAGAAAAAAAAAAGTTGATCATAGTCTTTGAGTCAGGCTCAATTTACTGCATGATAAACATTAAACAGCTCAGGATACTTTCACTGTTTTGTGTGATTCATTAATGCATCTGTGGAACATTTTACACACTGTTACCTTGCTCCTTGGTTGAATCCTGAGTGTTTTCATCTACAGAGGAGAAAAAGCAGGATTGGAGGTTGACTGAAGGTAGTCGGGGTGTTTAATTCAAACAAATTTTCAGTCTTTTGATTTTGATCTTACCCAAACTGGTCACAGCCTCAGTTACAACCTCATGGTGTTCTAGGAAAATATTCAAATAAAAACACTTCCTGTTTTTATTTACCTCTAAACAAGCTTTAAATACATTTTAAAAAGACACTAAAAGCACACAAATTGTCTTGGCTTTGTGGAAAAGTCACAAGCTACTCATTAGCTCCAGGCTCAAAGTGTATTTGTGCAAACTGTTGTGGTGTAATAAAGATTTACAACACTTACCCTGCCTTTGTGGCCCTGTCAACATTAATAAAAGCAGACTTTAACACTAGTGTAAGGACAGGAGCTTAAATTACACTGCCTAAAAAAAAATATGTCACAGACTCACCATCTGTGTCCTCAGAGGACTCAGACTCTGCCTCTGTGTGAAAGGGGACAGGGATTGAATTATGTGTTGCATGTCAGTGTGCTTTGAGCTGGAGGTCTGCCCTCTGCTTTGCTGCCACCCGCAGGCTCACGATTGAACTGTAAATCCTCTCTTACCTCCTTGACCTGCAGCATCAGAATTTCCACCACCTTCTGCTGGAGGAGGATTTCACAGTTAAGTACTGCTTGTTGACCCTTCAGGTAAAGAAGAATCACCTGCTTGATGTGCTTTTTATTGTTTTTTTTTACACACCTGCGTTGGCATCCTGAGAGTCCACGCGCTCCTCCACTGATGGAAACATGTTAACAGGTGATGAAGGCGTTTAACTTAGCGGTCAGTTCAGGTGTTCGTCGTGTAATTAACTGGAGCTTACCAGAGTGATCCTGAGCGGCCTCTGAGAATGAAAGACAGCATTACCACCTGGAACTGGATCACTCATTAAAAGGTTTAAGTTAAATATTTTTAGTCTGCCCTCACCGAGGTAGCGGGAATCTCCACTCTGATCTTCAGTAGCTTGATGGAAAAAGGCGAAAAATGAGTAATCACAGTGGGAATAAATCTTTCCTCATTTATTCATCAACGCCAACTTTTTGTATTAAACTTACCATTCATGTGAGCTTCCTGGTTTTTCTGAGCAGCCTCAAACTCCATCTGATCTTAAGACATGAAGTGATCAAAATTACAAAAGTAAGAGCCGAGAAACATCACACAGAAACGTATTAACAGTTAACTAAGACAAGGGCAAGCCAGTCTGGGTTATTTTGTGGAACATACTACATGATCTTAATTACTTTTAAGCCACTTTTAATGACCAAGTGTCAACTGTGAACACAGAGGTGCTCTATGGATACTGTACCTATTTTCTGCAGCTCAGCTAGCCCATCTGCATGAAAAGACAAGAAAGGTTTGCAGCAATGCATCTGCTACCAACATCATCTTTACTGGTTATCATTATCATTATTCTTATTCTTATTATGAATCCCTCACCATACTTTGCAGCTTTTTCTTCTTTCTCTGCAGACTCCAGAGATGCTGAGAGCACTAGAAGCCATCACAACATTTCATATATCTGCTCTCTTAATAAACATCAGCAACTTAAGGTTTCTGAAGAGCCACACTTACACATACAAGTATGAAATCTAAGAAAAACATGATAACACAAAACTGCATCTTAACGCTTTATTCCTCTTACCCGTGTGAAATGCTGCCACAGCAAGGAAAACAAACAGCGGCACTGGAAATCTCATCTTGTTTTTTGCTCTGGTTGTGAAAGATTTTTAGGGGGGCTTGTCACTCCAAATATCGTATATGGGGTTGTTGCCACTTTGCAGTCTTTTATATCTTCAGTGCCATCACATGTTGCGCTTGGACAGGCGGCTCTGGTACCATTGTCCCTCCCTACCTGAGGGGACAGCTGGGTGGCACATCTTAGCACAGACGTATCCTTATTCCGTCCGTCAATGCCACCCATTGTTGGCCCTTCAGTCACACGGACCTTTATTTGGGATGTTCGAGGGGGAAAAATATAGGGACTCCGTGTATCCGAACTGACAACAATGTTCGTTTCCCTTTTCACAAATGGAAATGATTTCATCGAGAATACTTGGCTTACAAATGATGGGTCACAATGTAGCCCGGCAAGACAATCCCTCAATTAATCTCACACAGATCAAAGCGATCCCAATCTCATGATTACAATGCAAACTGATGCAGCTTTTAAACATTTAATCCTTAATCTGTCATAAAAAATGACCTGCTCTTCACAACCTCGAGATCAGAGGAAAAGCTGAATTTTAAATGATGAATTTTAAAGATTTCTAAGAGCAAAAATAAGTTGGAAGATATACACAATTATAATTACTTATTTAAACCCTGCATTTAACTGAAAATAGCAAATAAGACAAAGCCAATTTTAAAATATACTATTAATATTAGCTAAGATGTGCAAATGGGATTGGGTGTGAAAAAACTAATCTGAATCTTTGTAAGTAAAGATGGGAAGGGGTTGCTTCTTTAAGTGGATCAAAAAGCAACAATAATTATATTTATAAATAATAACGGGAGAAAAGATTAAGCAAATACAGAGAATGATGCTTATCATATCAGAGGAAATCAAGGGAGACACAGTTTATGCTGACAGGTGGGATGGCGCTCTTTTTGTTTACCCGTTGTAGCTCGCACTCTGCATGTGCTGCTGTGCTCACTCACTGCAGTTAATGAAACGGGGACAGGCAGGAGAGATCGCTTTACACGAGCGTCACGTTGGAAATGCACCACACCTCTAATAGTTTTTATATGACTCACTTGTTTACGGGCGGTTAGGACATATGATTGTAGTGGCGGATGAAAGCAAAGTGCAGCCTAATCTATTCCCTGAAAAAGGGGAAGAATTTACTGCTCCTTTTACACCAGCAACCCAACAAAGTTCCTTTATTTACTCTGAGTTTCTAATAACAGATAAAGATGACCTTTATTAGTGCATGAACAGTGTTTGACCTAAATAAGCTAGTCATTTTTAAAATGAAATAAACACTTGCTGGTGCCAGATGAGCTTGTCTGAGTATTTTAGAAACAGCTGATCTGCTGGGAATTTCCCGCGTAACCATCTCTAGGGTTTACGGAGAATGGTCCGAAAAAGAGAAAATACCCAGTGAGGGTCAGAGCTCTGAGTGAAAATGCCTTGTTTATGGCAGAGATCAGAGGAGAAAGACTGCTTCAAGATGATAGGAAGGAAACACCAATTCAAATAACGACTTGTTAAAACCAAGGTGTGCAGAAGAGCATTTTTGAATGCAGCTCACATTATACCTTAGCAATAGTAAAGTTCTGCCTGGTCTGATGAGTCTCGATTTCTACTCTGACATTCAGATAGCAGGGTCAGAATTTAACAAGAAAGCATGGATCCATCTCGTATTAATAGGTCAGGCTGCTGCTGGTAACATGGAAGATATTTTGTTCACACTTTTAAGGTCACTTAGGAAAATCTGAGGAAAGTTTCTGAATCTGAATTAAAGCAGTTCTGAATATAAAAGGGAGTCCAACTCAGTACAAGCAAGATCTAGCTAATAAAGTGGCATGACATGTTGACTTTGTACTTTTTTCAACTTAAATTGAAATGATAGCCAACTCATTGCCACATGTTTTTATCATCAATATTCAGAGCACCCCAACTTTCTATTTACAAACAGATTTATTGAGAAATACTACAAACATAATTTAATTAGACTTTTATTTTGAAGCTGAAGGCAAACACACACACAAAAACAGTACCAGTCGCACTGATCACTTTACCATCATTGGAAACACTTTAGAGAAGTACAGTTTCAGTTTGAGAGTTTTCAGCACTGTTGAAATAAAGGTAGAAAATTCTTTTAATCAGTTAAAGTGCATAATACTAATAATATTTCAACTACTTTAAAAAAATATAGAGAAAATGCCTCTAAAGGTTCTTAGGAAACAATTAGCAAACTACATTTTCTTTGTCCCAAAGTAGTTAAAGAACATGAAAGCGCCGTAGGCAGATACAGTATTTCTAAACAACATGACATCCTACAAATCACAGGTACAAAATCATTAAAAACACACAGGAAGAACCAAATCATCTCTTAAACTGCAACTAAAATTTAATAAACACATACGCCAATTACCCTGCTTAAGGCACAATCATAGTTTAGATTAATTCTTACACACGTTATCTAGTGTGTAATGGGTTTAAGACTTTTCGATTGTAGTCACTGTGGGACTAACAATGAGTCACAACTGACATCAATGCGATTTACTACAAAGAAAGTGTCTTGGTGGCACATTTGTTGCTGACAGCTGCCAGTACCCAATAAAAAACATACAGTAGTCTGCTGAGGAGGTAGAAACACTGGAAATCCATCCGGGGACATACAAACAGATCAGCAAAGGGACATCAGCATGTTAGTAAACACCACGTGCAAGAATTTGGCTAAAGGGAAATGACAAGCTGACTTCTTTCTCTGTACAGTACACAGAACAGGAGCAACACACTAAAGAAAATGACAGAGAAACACTTGTGTGTCTGGCCTGCAGTGCAGCATGGTTCACAGTGATTGCACAATTCAGCACAGTGCAGTTTTGTTTTAACATTTAATGTGATTTGTGTTGTGTTGCTGGTGATGCCTGTGGCTTGTGATGCAGTTGATCTTTCTCCCTTTCTCTGCCCACCCCCCCATCAGTGATGAGAACAGTGTACTGCCCAAGTTAACTTCTGTGATCTGGGAAAGCATCGCATTAAAAAACAAGAACAAGAAAGAAAAAAGAAAGAAAGTAGTCAAAGCAGCCAGAAAGCATCTGAAGAAGTATTTTTAAAAGGAAAATTAAACTAAATTGTTTAATGTATTTTTTTATTTCATATTTTGTTTACGGAAGTTATTTTCTATAATTTTGTTCTGCTTTTCTTTTCTTTGAGTATTTTCCTTTTAGTAATTTTAGCATGTGTGGAGTTTGTATTTTCAGTTTTAGCATCCCCTGTGGGTTAGAGATCACACTGCAGGTAGTAGTAGTATAGTAGCTTACACCTACTTCTGTGTAATAGTGTGTTTGTATGTTAGGTTAACCTCCTAGGACCTGGCGTCCACATATGTGGACATCACATTTTGGGTTATTTAGACCAAAATACTCAATTTTGCTCTACAAGGGTCTGATATCCACTCACGAGGACATTATACTGCTACTGTTCTATCAAAACGTTTAAACAAATATCCTCATATGTGGCTCTGACTTTTCTTAGAAACAATAATTAGGTTAAAAAAAACCCTGGTAATTCTTTGTTTTTACATTCATCAGGTCCCAATCAGCCCAAATATCAAAGAGAAATTAAAAATGCATGCCGTGGAAGAGTTCGGGTCTTAGGAGGTTAAGTGGCAATTCTAAATTGGTCATAGGTTTGTATATAAGCTGGCTCCCTGCATCCCTGAACTGGATATAAGTGATTAAGACCATGAATTTATTCACATTACCTAATGACAGAGTGCTTCACTTGTTTTCTGTGGCTATGCTAGCACCATATAGGGACAGGGATAGTTAAGTAGGAGGTCGGGGGTTCGAATCCATTGAACGGCTACCCTGAGGTACCCCTGAGCAAGGTACCATCCCTACACACTGCTCCCCACACACACTGCTTCACTGAGTGAATGGGTTAAATGCAGGGAGGAATTTCAATAAAGTATACATAACATAATTGTAACAGTTTCCTGGATTTTGCATTTCAAGGGCCACGGGTCAAACTCGAACCTGGACCGCTGCTCTCCAGCCATGTTGCATGTAGTTACCAGTCTGTGGTTGCTGAGCAGTTCAGTGGAGCACACTGAACTAAAGAGGCAAACCCCTAGATTTAGCTTTTTTTGTCCTTCTACCTGCCCCACAGAGCTACCGTTCTTCCTTTTTTGTAAACTAATTTGAAAACCAAATGAGAACTCTATGACCGCCTGTAAATAGAACATCTTTGTTATATCATACCAACCAACAATTATCTGAAGTAGTTACATCATCCATGTGCAATAAGTGATTAAAATAATGATAGAATTGTGATGTAGGTAAACTGCTGGCTTCTTTAACTCCATGTTTATTGTCAGATTTTGTTAGACAATGTTACCTGCAACTAAAGATTATATTCAATATTTTAGAAAATTATTTCAAAATTACTTAAGAAATTGGTCTGTGGGTTCATAACAAGCATGTTAGACTGTAACACCACATTTGCAGGATTATCCAAATCATAAGCAGGAAAATGTTACTTTCCAGAGTCTGGAACCGCCAGTGTCCTTAGATGCATGTGGAATTTTAAACATATTAGTCCAGTACTGAAATAACTTTTTTTCTTCAATAGATCATAATGCTTTCAGTGGTTTGGTCTCCCAGTACGTGTCTGACTTCTTCAGTGTGTATAACCCAGTCAGAACTCTCAGGTCACCAGTGGTGGATCTTTTAACTGAATTAGATCCAAGAGTGCTGGGGGTGCTTCCAACCTCAACACACCATTCACAGCTGCCTGCTGACCTGAGGTCAACTACAACTGTGTCTATACTCAAAACCTTTTTACTCTCACAGACTTACACTTAATGACTGTGTGTCAACTTGTATTTTATTTCTTTGTAAAGTTTGTTTTGTTGGGTTTTTTTGCCTTAAGGCACTGTAGACTTGCACTGCTTTTTTATTTTTTATCTTAAAACGCGTTGAATTGTGTAATAAAATGACCTTTATAAATGAAATTGCCATTGCCAATATTAATCAATTGCTACTGGTATCTCGCTATAAATGAAGGACTCTCTGTATGTATGTGTGCTTCATCTATCTTGTCCACTGTTTATCCATTGGTAGGTGTATGTCTGGGGTTTGGAGCAACTGCAGTGCCAAACTTTACTGTGTCTGAATCTTTTTTGGGGATCCCATGCATAAAATATAGCCAAAATATAAACATTAATTTAAAAAAAGACTGGCATAATCAAATGCCCCATTTGTCCACACACACAGGTATAAAAGTTTTCAATAACGTAAGACAAATATTTCCCAAACTAGAAAAGCTGAAACCACTGATCAACTAAAGTTGTGGCTCTAGTGTCACCATGCTCCCACAGATCAGCATTTCCTCTGGCGACTACGATGTTATCCAACATATAAAATTGGGCTCGATTGATCTTATTTTATTGCTTCTGATTCTACTCTCAAGTAGTTCTCACTTTTCAGAGTTCTCCTCTCAGGCGCGTGTGCAGGTCTTCCTGGTCGATCTTGCTTTTTTGTTCGTGCCAGTGGTGGTGTGCCAGCAGGGCCACGTTCCTGGCAGCGATGGCGCTCATCTCCATGGCACTTGCTGCCCACTCCACAGCATTGAGGTAGTACAGCCGGTTGTGCAGGATAAAAGGAGGGGTCTTGCGATGCGGTGGATGGTACGCGGGGTATGCCAGCCATTTGGTCTCAGACACCGAATCATAGGAGAGGAACATGTTCTCCAGCTGCTCCTGGGACAGCGGCTTTTTGGAGAACACCTTCCAGACATTAGCTTGGCTAGCAGGGGGGCGCTTGTAACCTTTGGGGATGTGCACAGGATCCAGAGAGCTCAGGCTGTTGATGATGGAACCGTTTGAGTCTGTGGTGAGGACATCAGACACGGTGAACTCTGAGGCAGCTTCTGTGGTCCCCAGGTAAGACACGTTGAGCAAGCCGTGGACAAGAGTGGCGACCGTCTGGTGGTAGTGCCCGGGGTAGTGAGAAGGGATTGGAGGGGAAAAGCCTGAAAATGTGATGTCAGATTTCCCCCGGTGAAGAGGCGTTGCTACTATCACAATATCATAAAGGGAATGTGCAGCTCCTGATTGGTCAACATAGCTAATCTCGTATAAACTGACAGGGGTGCCTGAAAGTGGGACATGAAGGGATATCAGGATGAAATATGAAGAATCAAGAAAGAGAAAAAGGCCGGATCTATATGACAGGAAGGAATGTTAATAGTACCTCTCTTGGATGGTCGAACTTTCACTGAAATGGAAGTGACTCTAGCAGGGATGAGCTCACTTTTGCTGTTGTAAAGAAGTCCAGAGCAAACTTTCTTATTGCCTCCATCCACTGCCCACAGGCCTGAATCTGCCCCTGCTAACGACACCGCTCCTAAAAACAAGACATGCCCACTCCATTTCATCAACCAACAACCAAAAAAAACGGTGAGATCTGTGCTAAATCACACGTTTTGTAACATACCCACAAAGCCATTGATGCGGACACTCTGCCCATAGTTGACACGAGTGATCGGTGCAACAATGTCATTGATGAAGACCTGAGAAAATCCTTCTCCCATCATGGCTTCCTCCAGGGTCTGATTCATCAGAGTGAGGAAACTATCACCTCCCATGGCATGCAACAGCCTCTCTACGGTGGAGAATGAGTAGCCAAACTGCTGGTACTGGTAGATTCTGTTCAGAAAAGGATTTAAAGATAATTAGGGCAACCTAACAGCAGTGAAATTTAGAAGCCACCAAGAAGAAAACAGCATCCTCACCTCATAAATTTATCCAGAACAGTCTCCACCCACATCTGCATTCGAAGAAAGTTCAACCCGTATCGCCAGAGCATGCGGAAGAAATTTACTATGAACCAGTCGCTCTCTTCGAACAGGATGTGCTTTCCATCAAAGATCGCCATTTTTGAGGGGACGTCTTTTCTCTGAGGAATACCTGTGAAAACATAAAACATTAAGCTACAATTTACGCACTTCTTATCTTTAATCCAGGCAGTTTAGGGGATGTTAAATTTACCTAATTTATCAACAAAGTGCTTCATATGTAGGTTCAGAGGATGGATCACTGAGCCTCCCGTTTCGTATTCATAATCTCCGATCTTCACCGTCGCAAGTCGCCCGCCAACACTGCCGTCTTCGAACACGTCGATCTTGACCCCAGGTCCAAACTCTTGCCTCAGGTAATATGCTGTCGCTGCGCCGCCAATTCCTGCTCCAACCACAGCTTTAAAAGAGAAGTGACAGGAACGTGAGCTAACATGAATTAACCTGCACATCTTTCAGATTGAGGGCTCGAGCACAATCAGAAAGTTTATTCTTCCTCCCGTTCTACCAGCGATGGAAGAGATGAGAAGTACAACAGCTAAAAAGAGTGGAGATAATCCACGTTCTGACTGTCTGTAGTGGAAAAAGTGTCATAACAAATGTAGGCTGAGTATACAATGTAAGTAATAATAACTTTAAGTAAGTATAACAGCATAACTAAGTCATACTTCAGGGTCACCTGATTCAGGCCTAACTACAAGCTTTACCAAAAAAAAAAAAGAAAAAAAAAAAAGAGAAGTTTGAAGCCTCGTCTCAAATATAGACAAGGAGAGAGTGACAGATAAGGGTGCAATGTATTTAACAAGAAAGTGCACGTAGACTAACACTAGTGCAGTGAATCATTATGCTGTCATCATTAAGAGTCACCTTTCAGTCTCACTCTGTTCTTCCCAAAACTGGAAGATATAAAAAAAAAAAAATAAAAAAAAAAAAGATCTTTGCAATATTTATTTTGTTCCATCAATGTATAGTAAAACATATAATGATTAGTCTTCTGTTGATTAGAATGCAATGTTAAAAAACAAAAACAAGTCAACAAGTTTAAAATACAGGGAGTGCAGAATTATTAGGCAAATGAGTATTTTGTCCACATCATCCTCTTCATGCATGTTGTCTTACTCCAACCTGTATAGGCTCGAAAGCCTACTACCAATTAAGCATATTAGGTGATGTGCATCTCTGTAATGAGAAGGGGTGTGGTCTAATGACATCAACACCCTATATCAGGTGTGCATAATTATTAGGCAACGTCCTTTCCTTTGACAAAATGGGTCAAAAGAAGGACTTGACAGGCTCAGAAAAGTCAAAAATAGTGAGATATCTTGCAGAGGGATGCAGCAGTCTCAAAATTGCAAAGCTTCTGAAGCGTGATCATCGAACAATCAAGCGTTTCATTCAAAATAGTCAACAGGGTCGCAAGAAGCGTGTGGAAAAACCAAGGCGCAAAATAACTGCCCATGAACTGAGAAAAGTCAAGCGTGCAGCTGCCAAGATGCCACTTGCCACCAGTTTGGCCATATTTCAGAGCTGCAACATCACTGGAGTGCCCAAAAGTACAAGGTGTGCAATACTCAGAGACATGGCCAAGGTAAGAAAGGCTGAAAGACGACCACCACTGAACAAGACACACAAGCTGAAACGTCAAGACTGGGCCAAGAAATATCTCAAGACTGATTTTTCTAAGGTTTTATGGACTGATGAAATGAGAGTGAGTCTTGATGGGCCAGATGGATGGGCCCGTGGCTGGATTGGTAAAGGGCAGAGAGCTCCAGTCCGACTCAGACGCCAGCAAGGTGGAGGTGGAGTACTGGTTTGGGCTGGTATCATCAAAGATGAGCTTGTGGGGCCTTTTCGGGTTGAGGATGGAGACAAGCTCAACTCCCAGTCCTACTGCCAGTTTCTGGAAGACACCTTCCTCAAGCAGTGGTACAGGAAGAAGTCTGCATCCTTCATGAAAAACATGATTTTCATGCAGGACAAAGCTCCATCACACGCGTCCAAGTACTCCACAGCGTGGCTGGCAAGAAAGGGTATAAAAGAAGAAAAACTAATGACATGGCCTCCTTGTTCACCTGATCTGAACCCCATTGAGAACCTGTGGTCCATCATCAAATGTGAGATTTACAAGGAGGGAAAACAGTACACCTCTCTGAACTAGAGCAGGGCGATATGGCCAAAAATATTTATCACGATATATATTTGAAAATTTGCGATAACGATATAACCGACGATATAATTGATGCGAGACAAAATACAACTCCACAACATTACTAGCGCAAAAAGACAACCTTCCATTTATTTTCACTTAAACAAGAAGCTGGTTTTTATGTACATTAAAGCTTTATAAAAATATAACAGTGCAAATGCAAATTCCTTGCTGAAAGTTTAACCAAAAGGCATTTCCAGTAGAAATGGGCTGACATATCCTGAGCATAACCATGTATAATATCCACTGAAGTTAAAAAGAGGTGCTTTGCAACATTAAACTGCAGTGTGCAGTACGCATTTTTCGGACAATAAGGTGCACGGGATTATAAGGCACATTAAGCGAAACAAAGCAGTCAGATAAATCAAACTTTATTAAACTCATTCTTCTTGCTTCCTCCACTTCTGTACCATTGATTCATTAATGTTGAATTCTCTGGCAGCTGCTCTATTCCCATGTTGCTGCAGTATATTAATGACTAACCTCGTATTGTGGATGGATTATCTCAGTTGTTCTCCTGACTGAAGTTTGGTCCGTTTACAGCATCCTGCCATGCGATTGCATTTGTCTCTAACCATGAAGAACCTTCACGTTAACTTTTATAAGTGGAAAAGTGTTAGTGTTCGTCCTCCAGCTTCACTGTTTATGTTATGCTAACATAGCTGTGTCGCTAGCGATCACGTAGCACATCATTATATACCAGCTAGCCCAACTTCAGTAACCCTACAAACGTCACTGCTGTTTAGTTTCCCGTCTTCATTTATGTTGGAAGTGATAGCAGAGCTGTACGTTTGATTTTTTTCAGAAATCTCTCAGTCAGAACATGCAATATCATGCTTAGGTAACTAGCGAAACTAGCGAGCTAACTTCCGCTAGCTTCCTGCTAGCTTCTAACTCCGTTAAATGTAATAACTTTTGTTTTCATGGATGCCTGGAAGTTAAACTTTATAGTTACACCTGGTAAAGCAGCAATGCTGATCGTTTTATTAAAGATGAAAGAATTTAGACAGTTCTTAACTCTAAGTGATGCTGCAGTGTTGTTTGACCTGAAGTATACGGATTTTAGGACCCAGATTACTCCCAGATTTAAGAGCATCTTAGTCCGACAAATACGACAATAACAACGGCCGCTTGCATGTTCTGCAAAAAAATGTGCTTTGTCGTGTATCTGACGGACAAACACCAAACCAGTTCCACATCACTGAAGTTGCACCATTTTTACAAACCAATTCTGGTTCATCTGTTTCACTCAACAATCGGCCATGTGCGTATGAAAACAAAGGCACTGCGCACGCGCGTTTTACTCCCATTCTATCGCGATATTTCATTTTCCTATCGTTGCCTAACATTATACCGGTATTACCGTGAACGGTATAATATGGCCCAGCCCTACTCTGAACAGTGTCTGGGAGGCTGTGGTTGCTGCTGCACGCAATGTTGATGGTGAACAGATCAAAACACTGACAGAATCCATGGATGGCAGGCTTTTGAGTGTCCTTGCAAAGAAAGGTGGCTATATTGGTCGCTGATTTGTTTTTGTTTTGTTTTTGAATGTCAGAAATGTGTATTTGTGAATGTGGAGATGTTATATTGGTTTCACTGGTAAAAATAAATAATTGAAATGGGTATATATTTGTTTTTTGTTAAGTTGCCTAATAATTATGCACAGTAATAGTCCCCTGCACACACAGATATCCCCCTAAAATAGCTAAAACTAAAACAAACTAAAAACTACTTCCAAAAACATTCAGCTTTGATATTAATGAGTTTTTTGGGTTCATTGAGAACATGGTTGTTGTTGTTCAATAATAAAATTATTCCTCAAAAATACAACTTGCCTAATAATTCTGCACTCCCTGTATATGGAGGAGCCTTGTAGTTAAATCTAATCCTTGAATATTTGACTTATAAATAAATATAACCTCACTGTGGCATACAGTGTATTGTAGATCAATGCATTTTTTGATTAGTAATTACAGAGAAAAAGGCAGTTTTATTATAGCTTTTTATTAACACATTCACATCCTGCTATGAACTTCTGGGAACTCTCAAGTCGTTCTGATCCACCAATGACACGACTCTCCATTCAACAACTCTGAACAAAAGCACAAATACCCTTTATTTTCATGAAAAGGTCATTTTCAGCCTGAAAATATTAACAGATTTTCGCACATATCATCATCACTCATCAGGGAGTGAAACATGACCATGCCATGAAATTAAATTTACTTTAGATTTAGATTAGATTTACTTTTTAAAATTTTATTCGAAAACAGAGTGCACTGGTTTTCTTTGGTGGTTTAGCCTGTTAAAAGCAATCCTCATTATTTAAAACCCAAGTTAGTTTGTCCAGTTTCTTTAGAGAAATTGGAAGTGGGTGACTATGCATTAAGCTGGCTGTTGTTTGTGAACAGCAGATGAAATATGTTTGTTAAGCCCCTTAAATCAAAGATCATATCCTGACTGTTTGATAAAAAAACCAAAAAAACAAAAACGAAACATTGTGCTGGTATACAGGGGCAAAATTATTGTTCAGTTAGTCGTGGAACTAACTGATGATGAAACAACCAACAAACCTGCCACAAAGATAAGTTTAAGAGGGCTGACAGAATGAAAGTACTTCTCTGTCCTCTAAAGAAGCTGAAGAGTGACAGACAGCACGAGTCCATGTTTTATTTTTATTTATTTTTGCCTTACCTATCTTCTTAGGCTGTTCCTGCAGCTCTGGGGCTGAGGCTAGACTTCTCCTTCCTGTGTGCCAAAGCCCCAGGAATAGCAGCGCTCTCAGTGACAGGGTTTGTAGTCTCATTGTGGGTATCTACAGCTCTGCACTAAGAAGCATCTGCAAAAGGAGGGCGAAAACGTGAGATACTTAAAGTGCCTATCAGCCTTGGTCAAAGGTTCCATTCAGGGCCTCAAAAATAGAACAGCGAAGGAAATAATGGCACAGCTTTTTACACAAGTGAAACTAGCATTAACACACTCACCCGACTTAACGTTTTAAACCTAAAAGACAAATTACTAAGGGGTATAGGGCGCTTTCGAGGACTTACAATTTCAGAAGTCAATGGTGGGGAACTACTGTTGGTCCAAAAATAGCCTTCAGGGTGTCAAGCTTCAAAGCAAGTGTAAAACCTCGTTTTAAAGCTCACTTAAACTTTTGTCAGACTGCTTAAATACAAGACTGAGCTATTCACAGAGGCCCCTGTAAAACCCACGAGAAAACTAACTAAGCTAGTTTAACAGTTGAATCACGTCTGCCCACCCTGAACGTCGCTTCTGGGCACGGTTGCTTTGAATGTCACAATAAAAGCATAGGAAATTCGTAAAAGTGATTAATGAGAAATGTGTGCGCAGAAATTTCGAAACATTTTAAAGCTGCCTATTGTAGGATTTATCTTGTCTGTAATAATGACTAATAGCTAACATAATTGTTATCTATATAGTTTTCTCTGTTTTTTAGCGTCCTTGCGCTACACTTATTTTGTTTTATTTTGAAAGATATATGAACAGGAAATGGGCTCAATGTCCTTTTTAAGGAGCTCAGCGGAAGTAGTAATTTACTTAATCACGGCAAAATAAATATAGATAAAGACGAGTTAGTTAAAAAGAATTGTTTTGTTTATTTAAACGTGTTGACACTTTTCAACCCCGTTCCCTAATTCTGAAGTAACAAAACGTATTTTTTCAAGTACGGAAGAAAATCGGAAGTGACGCAATTACTTCTCCTCTTGAACCATGCTTGAAATGGAGGTGACCTTACTTATTACCAAATTGTAAAGTAAAGAAAGTTGGGGACCCCGCGGGCAGGTGAGTCCGGTCTGGGTTTAATAAACTTGTGGTGAATATCTAAGCGGACCTTGAAGGTGTCTCCAGAGTGAGCAGAAATGGCAGAGGCTCATCAGGCACGCGTGCAGAATGTGATCGAAGACATGGTCCAAAGCCTGGAGAAGGACCACATCCGTAAAATGCAGGTAGGGTATCTGCGGGTTCTCGGTGGTGTATGCAGGTTCGAGTCCGGGTGGTAACAGGTTGTTTGTTCTCGCTGCAGGGGCGCATGTTCAGGTGCAGCGCAGAGTGCTGCGATCGCTCCACAGACAGCATGGCTCAGGTGCATCAGTGCATCGAGACGTGTCACACTCCCCTGGCCAAAGCTCAGGGCCTGGTCACTTCAGAGCTGGAGAAGTTTCAGGTAAATCACCGTGCAAACACCTGTCATCACTTTGTCTGTGCCAGATAACTAAGATTGAAAAAGTTAGAAAGGCAAGGCTGAGATGGCTTGGACATGTGCAAAGGCGGGATAGTGGGCTTACTGGACCAAGGATGTTAAAGATGGAGCTGGCAGGCGGGGAGGGACATGGATGTAATGAGGGAGGACATCCAGAGAGTTGTGAAAGGGAGGATGCAAGGGATAAGGAGAGATGGAAGCATGTGATCCAACATGTAACCTATATTCTGACATATGGTATAAACATAAAATTAATATAAGTGAATATTTAACTTAAAGAATAGATGTAGTAAATGATATCCTAGGCAAAAATAAGTGGGCATGTTTTTTATATTTTTGCAGTTTCCCTATTTATTCTCCAAGTGTTACAAATCAAATGCCTGTTACAGGGTACTTGGTTGTTAACTGAGCATAAATAATGTATAGACTTGTGGTTAGTGGGTTTTGGAGTCTAGGCAAAAAAAAAAACTACACCTTTACATTGGTGGTAAAGAAGATGGCTTACTATTTTGATATTCCTAACTGAAACTGTGGTGCCGTTTGTCTTTTCATTTGAGTCTTTTTGATATTGGTCTTTAGGTAATAGGAAATAAAGCAAACCATGTTGGATCTCCAGTTTGGAACCCTTAATTGACCCCTTTGCTTAGACTTAAGCATCATTACAAGTAAATGTAACTGATTTTAAAATAAAGTACAGCAGTTTATAATGTCATGTCTCTCAAGCTATACTTGCACACCCTTTCAAAGCACTAGTCAGATAAGCTGTTAAAGTCCGGTGGGTTTAGGGCTCGCCTGAATCCAATATTACTTTTTGCTCTCCTTTAAGTCTCTCAGTTGCCAACTCTTCATTTTTAGTGTGGCTGAAGTTCTTCATGACTCTGGTTGTTGTAATGTTTGGATCATGTGACCCATCACTAGTAATATTGAACTAGATAAGAATATACCTAATATTTAAAAAGTACATCTACAGCTGGTTAGATTTGCAGTAGACATCTGTAAAATAAATAAATGAATAACATTTTGAAAAATCTAAAGTCCAATCCTTCCTGGCCCACCTTCAGGACCGTCTAACTAGATGTACGATGACCTGCAACGATAAAGCAAAGGATCTCTTTGACTCCGGCGCGAAGGAGCCAGCTGTTCGATCGCTGATGGACCGCTGCGTGGGCAGTTGTGTGGATGACCACGTTAACCTGATCCCCAGCATGACCCGACGACTAAAAGAGAACTTGGACTCTATACGGCAGTGAGGGGCGGGATAAATGACTGCAGTCCATCCTGGGGAAAGCTCTGGTGCATTGAGTTTATTCATCTAAGGAGTGAAGGGCTGGAGGTGCAGAGGGAGAGTTCAAAGACTGTGATTATTAATGCTGATGTGTAGAGATTTCAACTTTGAAATGAAAGTTTCTGGCCTGTTAGATCCAACTTTACCTGCAGCGAGAAAGAAATCCAGTAATGCACAAGGAGTCTTAAGGTGTGCATTTGTTAAACACGGTTAATGTATTTAATGCACATCTGTGTGTTGCATTTCAACATGTAAAGAAAACCAACCTGTGTAATCCACGTGAAGGATTTTTTGTATTCTCGATGAAACTCCTTAAAATCATGATCCCTTATTTTTTTTTCTCGTTTCACATTTAATTGTGAATTTATATATCTGAATAAACAGAACCCAAACCTTCTTTGGATGCATTACCCCAGCAACACTGAAAAAAGTGATAGCAAATAACACTTTTGCATATGTTTTAATGACAACAGTGGAGTATACTCTTATATACACACATGGTGGTACAACAAAGGCAACACTGTCAGCTTTTCAGCCTGAGTAAATGATATAAAAGGAGCAATAAACACACTGCAGACCTGATGTAAACCACACAGATAATTTTACTACTTGAAATCTAATATGTTTAAATTGCACACGTCTAATTATGCAGCCTATCTGGTAGAATGGAAATGAACTCATTTTTGTACAAATGACTGGAAAATGCACAGCCAGTCAAACCCGAGAAGTAGTCAGCAGGTAGGAGACGACGAGTAACTGTGTGTTTGTGACCTCACAACTTACAAGACTCTTACTTTTGGTCCTTACGTCATATAAATGTACAGCTGGGAAACGAGTGTTCTCTAAACTCTTTCTTTCAGTGATGTGGTGCTGGCTCTACCTCGGTACCTCATGAGAACCCGCCCATATTTCTACAGGGCTGAGAACCGACCATTAGTTAGCAGAAGTTGGGGGTAATTTCTCCTTATGTGGCCTGCCTCTGAGAATTTCATTTTTTTCCCCATTACAATGACTGTGTTCAGCACTAGATTAGGCACGCTGACAACAGAGAGATAAAAGAGAAGCCAGATTAGATAAAAATCTCTTTGGTGAGCCAGGCTCTTATTAGCCATTAAACTTCTGAGCCTTAAATTCATTTATTACTGCAGAGACCAGAACAGACTCTGAAGATGAGCCAACAAAAACAAAAGATATGCCAACAGCACACTGACCTTTGAACCTTTTGACTAAAGAGTGAAACAAACAGCAACTGATCAGGCTTCAAGTTTCTTACGTTAATGAATTGGCCATATTAAACTGATAACATGCCTAACTATCTATCATCTGTAGTTAAAACATAACCTTGCAGCTGCAATAAAGACCTTCACTAGATGCAGAGATTATGTGATAGCACCACAGCCCGTGTCAGAGGGCAATTTTATTGGCAGTGGAGAAATTGTTTTCAAAAGTACATCGATACGAATAAAAATGAAGTACAAAATAATAAATAATGGCCAAATAAAAGCTTTCACCTCCATTAGATATCAAAACGACATGAGGTAACAACAGATTAAGAAAACCGCCAAACAAATATTTCCCAAATTAATATGATAAGTATTCAAAAACAGAACTTAAATGGTACTTAGAGTATAGATGGTAGAGTGCCAAACAAGAAGCAGCTGCACTGTAAAAGAAGAGTGAGCAGGTGACTGTCTTAATACCAGCAAACACACAGTGGGGAGTGTAGCTGATAAATACTGTAGAAAGGAAATCTGGAATTTTTTTTATTTTGTGAGCCAAAAAAATAAGATTATGCTGAGAGCACCAGATAGCACAAGTATTTACTGCAACCTCAGCTTTAACTGGGGAGGATTACTGAGTCTTAAACTTGTGATGCTGGTGGACATCGTGGATTATGAATTTTATACAAGGTGGTGGAAATGACCAACTCGGAGTGACCCTTGGAAGCTACAGGCTGATAAAATCGTGCTCTTTTTGTGCCTCTGCATTTGTCGCTTCATCTTTTTGTCTACTGTTATGACCAGCAGCCGTACATTGCACTGAGCAGGTGTGTGGCTTCTTATGCAGCAGCAACGCAAAGGTGAGTTTACTCTTGTCCTTACTTAATGCACAATTTCTCCTTCTAAGAACAGATGTGTGTTTCCTCTTAGGAAATTGTAAGAAGCTCTGAAATGTGATGGAACTACTCAGTTTCACTGTGTTTGTTTGTGCTCCCGATGACGATGTCCTGTACACAGTGAAAAAACAAAGTGTAAAGTCAAGCCCTACAAAGTCTGCTTAATGACCAAACACCTGGAGGTTTCCCATCTTTAAGAATGGTCCAGCATCCCAGTGCAGATGGTTAACAGCAGAGGTACAAGGTGGAGAGAAGCTTCTCTGAGAGCAAAAGGTGGTCCGATCCCTCTTGACCACTAGCATAGGGCTTCATTATACTGTAAACCCCATGTAGACATATATACAAAACGTTTTTTCCCCAAGAACATCTCGCTGAGTTTAGAGAGCATGCAGACGGTATGTCCAGTGTCAAAATGTGTTAAATGAGGCCATAGATTGTACATACAAGCTTGTGTCAAGTGTCTCTGCGGTAACAGAAGAATGGCAGCAGCTAATGGCTGGTGAGCAGGTATCAAGACACACTGTGAGCAGACCTGTCTTTGTCTGAGGAGTCTGGACGGTGATCTGACTGAGGTGATGTATACAGGAAGTTACAGCACACGTAGAGGGGGAATGATAACAACCGGCTGTCCAGATTCATCACCACATACTCCTGTAGGATTGAAGGAATTGAAGCATGTTACCAAGTTTACAATTTCCTTTTAGAAATGGTGACTAGTGAGTATTCACTGACCTGGTCTTTCTCTAAAGTGAGCAGCTGGTAACCTGTTGAGCGACTGCAGACCAGCTTTCCACGACTGTCAAAGGAGGCAAGACGTAACCTGGAGACAAAGATGTTTGAAGATAGGTAAAGCTTTCAAACATTTCAACAGCTTGTCACCAGGTTAGTTCAATTTGTTGCAAAGAGGTGACATGAAGTTTAACAGCATTCACATGCCTCTAATTTAAACATGAGGGCACCACTAGCACACAGCTAAGCCTAAACACTGATGGAAACAAAGGTAACCTGTAGCTGTCACAGGGTCAATACATTATCAGCTGAACACTATAAACTATACATCAGTTTCTATTGTAAATTTGTATACATACACAATTTAGGTATAATATGTTAAATTATATATAATAAAAACATGCATAGAAGTAGACATGAGACATTCATGTCAAAGAGTAGAGTATACACCCTATAATAAAAATGATCCAGTCATTACCAAGTTTAAAGTAGGTTAACACAACACAACAAATGCAGACAAAGTCACGTGAAAAGCAAAGTAGTTGGTAGAAGCAACTTTAGCAGCAATAACCAAGTAATCCTTTTCTGTGTGACTTTATTAGTGTCTCACATGGTTGTGGAGAAATTTTGACCCACTCGTCGTTGTAACTTTGCTTCAGTTCATTGAGGTGTGCAGACATTTATTTCTACACAGCTTTCATTTCTTCAGGTTGAGGTCTGGACTTTGTCTGGACTATTGCGACACATCGATTCTGCTCCGTTGTAAATTTGCTGCTGTGCTCCGGATCGTCCTATGACTGAGATCATGATTAAAGCTACTTTTGAACTATATCCTAAAATCAGCTGGGCTCTTCCTTATTTTTGTTCAACTTTTAAGTCCAGCATTTGAAATGTTGGTGTAATATTTGATTATTTTCTGGGCTTCGACCTGCAAGTAAAATCTTTGTCCCCGTTTCATTAATTTAAGGAACAATTTGATAAATTGCGACATACAGTCCCCTCAGCTAAGCTGGAAATGATCATTCATGCACTTGTGTCATCGTGTTTATTCATATTGTGATTACTGCAATGCCCCGTTTACCGGCATGGACAAATCATCTCTTTGTCCGTCTATAAACTTTAAAAAATGCTGAAGTCCAGACTATTAACAAATTCTAGAACGCAAACTCATGACACTCCCTTTAAAAACACACATACACTCATTCTTTTTATTTATTACGTTAAGTTACTGTGTTGTCTCGTTTGTATTGTACAGCTCTCAACAGATTTTAGGTTTACTTTCCTTTTTACATTACTGTATAAAATTAAACAGTCAAAAGGGTAAATGCCAGCCTATTGCCAAATATGATAACACCTACCAATTACAGTGATCAGTGTTGATCAGTCACATGTTCACAGTCAGTGCTGGCCCACAACTTCATCACTGTGTCCTAATAAAATAACTATAGCCAACTGAGAAGTATAGCAACTAATCATTTTAAATGCTGAACTTCACTCTGTATATAAATCAACTTTAGCAAATGCTTCATGAGCAAATATTTCTTAGCTCAAGAATGTGTTTGCACATTTATCTCAATATAATGATTTTAGTTTCTCTATTTAAATTTTTTTCTATTCAATGAAATTTTATTTATATAGCACCAAATCACAACAACTGTCACCTTGAGGCATTTTTTAAGGTAAAGATCCTACAATTAAAGCGGGATTATACAGTCTGGTTGCCTGCACCACTGACCTGTATGCCAAGTGTCTTCGTGCTTGTAGACTGACAGCGCCCCCACATGGCTGACTCAGAGTATTCCTCTTGAAGACGATGAAGCGATTTGTGTAGGTCACCAGCAGGTCGAAACCAAAGTTAAAGCCCGTCCACCTCCAGCAGTACTGAGAAAAGGGGAAAATCACAGTGTTTTCCCTTTGGAGAAATGAATCCATAAACAATAATTGTATGGAAACAAACTCACATCTCCATCTTTAATGAGCTTCCTGCCACACCTCATGCTGCTCTGCTCAAACTCGTCTTTGTTGGGCTCCTGAGGACTAATAAACAGAAGTGTTTGTCATCACAACAGCATTAAAAGCAATGCATGTGATCCATGTGCAGCATAAAGCACCACTAAATCAGTCCAAATTCAATCTACTAACTCGTTTGAAGTTTCAGGTTCTTACCCGTTATCATTCTCAAACTCTGTCCGGAGCATGGCGAACCACTGGTTTTTATACACGGACGTCAACCAGTCTGGAACATAAAGTACATAAACACAAGAAACAGATGTTAAAATAACCACACACGAAAAAAAAGATGCACTTTTATGACGAAATGGCATCAGCCGGAGCCATAAATTACCAAGAGGCAAAATGTTGTCCCTCTCCAAGATGCGTGCAGACGCGAGGTCATTGATGATGTACTGCAGGCGCACGAAGTTGAACACTGACCGAAAAGGAACGCCCTCATCTGTGTTCAAGAAGGGTTCCTTCTCACAAAGGTCTGTTGATAAAGGTTAATTAGAAAGACAGACTGTGATTAACACAGCTAATCTAACTAGCTTTAATTTCCATTCGTTTAATTGTTCATTTTAGCCTTTTATTATGATATAGGGTTTATTTATAGGAGCAAGATATAAAAAGCTAAAAATTAGCATTACTGTGAAAACACTTTGTGACAGTGGCCTCAACAAACAAGCCTCATCAAGTGGGCAAATACTTAAATAACTAAAATGTTTCTTTTGGTTTGTAATTTAATTTTAGCAATAATAACCTTGGTGATTTCACCCAATGTGCATTACAGTACCTGTCCTGCGCTTGCAAAGCCAGGCGTCGGCATCAGCCAGAAGCTGCTTGATGGGGCCGTCCCACAGCGGATTGAGCTGCAGAAACATCCACTGCAGAAAGAGGCAGGAACGCTTAAAATATGCATCAGAGTGCAGTGACTGTGACAGGAAAAATGTCTACGACTGTGCTTTTTCTACCTTTTTCAGAGCAGTGTAAACATCCATCTCCACCTGCATGACAAACAAGTCAGAGGACTGGATGAGTTGCTCCATGACCTCCACCCTGTAAACAGATAGCGACAAGTTTATGTATTGCAAATACTGACGCTTCAAGTTGATAATAGACTAAGATCAGCTTGGACAAAACTAGCTTTTGACTTTAGACTGCGACATTTAAATTGCTAGTATACCCTCTATACTGGTCACTTAACACACCACTGTGTTAAGTGACCACATCAAAGTCACTTTTCTTTATGCTCGCCATTAAGGTGCAGGTATTCATTGGAGCAGGCCAGTTCTCCTGAATGATAGGTGTCGTCACTCAGACAATACTGCCACATCAGCGCTGATGTAGGAAGAGAAGAAGTCGAAACCGGAAGCCAAGACATTGTCAAGTGGGTCGTCCCCCCCCATATAGTCTCATGTTTTCAAATTGTTGCAAATCTCCGTCTTTATAATCTCTTTTGTCTGTGACTTTAAAGTTCTGTCCCGAAATATAATTAAAATGGCAGTAAAAACACGTCCAATTACAAAAATCAAGAGATGCCCGGCTGGCAAGCGCCAGCAGATGCAACATCATTTCAGGCATGCGCCACCTGTGACGAGGTGCACGGTGACCATAAAAGCGGCCTTAGAGCTGGTGTGAAATTGATGGGTTTCCAGTTTTCAAACAAAGCTTAAATGTGTTTTTCATGTGGATATCACCTGTTCTTGGTAATGAGGGCTAAAAAATGCCAGAAAAAAAAGAATGTAAAACCTGGTACTTAGATTAAGTAATTTATATTTAAGTAATCAAAGAGTCTGAAACGGGGACAATTTGTATAGTATGAAGGTAAATTTACAAGTATTCATTAAATACTCTGAATATAGTTTCCATAAACAAATCTAACTCTAAAATCTAACTCTGTTATTTCATGAACAGAGAAGCTACTCTGACAGTCAAACACACCCAAGTTCTTTCATCAGGTCGATATTTTGGTGGGTCATCAGGTTGTTTAGAAGCCACTCGAGACATCTGCAGAAAGAGACACACAAATACACAGATATATATGTAAGCATTTCCAAACATGTACATACTTTCTTATGTGGCATAAACAACCCAATCATGTCAACATTCTCACTTTTTAATGACTGAATCCAGGCCATAGATGCTAGCACACGCATAGTAGCCACACACAGTCTTTGCACTGATGTTTTCCTTCATGGTTTCGCCACACTGCTGGATCAAATCATCCTGTGAACACAGACCATAAAACTTATTAAGATTTGGTATCATTCAAAATACAGATATCTGTCTCACCTTTCAGTGACTTGTTTTTACACGTACTTACCAGCTGTAGCATACAAGCAGCGGCAAGAATACTGACGACTCTGCTGGGTTTGATCAGAACATCATCACGGTACAGGGACCCAAACACAACTTGTAGAGCTACACAGGGATGTACAAAGCCATCAGCCAATGAGTACAAGTACAAAGGAGGCCAGTTAGCATCCGTTTTCTGTGACTCTCACCTTCAGTATCAATGTTCTGATCTGGGATCTCCAGGTTGATTTCCATCATGCTGGACTCCTTCCAGGATCCGCTGAACATGCTGGAGAAATACCCCGACTGTAAAGTGCAGGAATATGATAACTCATACAAGAGAATGTAACACTGGCTGCTTTGAAGATGCCTCGGCGTGTGTGTTTGTTTTACCTGGCAGAGGTACACTTTGTGGAGGTTCCACTCCTGTCCCAGAGCGCAGATACGAATGTCACTGTTTTCCCCATTCAGAAACAAGGTCTGATAAATGTACTTTGATGTGCTTTTTAATTTCTTCCTGCTCGAGGAAAACATAAAAACAAAACCAGACAACAGAAAAAAACGAGAGTAAGACAAAACACAGACAACTTAAAGATATCTGATTCTGAACTGGCTGGACTTGCCTGCGAGGTGTATCGAGTATGCCATCATCCTCCTCTTGATCACTGTCACAGTCACACTGAGCATTTCGTTTCCTCTTCTTACACTCGCAGTTATGTTTGCGGTTGGTACTTGTGCCCTCTGTGGCCTCTTCTGGTCCCTGAGAGGACAGCTGAAACCTGCTGCCCAGAATTCCCATTTCTGTGCTTTCAAAGAGACATAAAGCAATCAAAAATATCAAGTCAGTTATGTATACTGTAGTTTCACAGTTCATCAGAATCAATACTTTTGGAGTGGTACTTTAGCTACTGCATTAAGTAAATGTTTAATTGTCGTGCAAGCACATTAAATTTCAAGACACCACAGGTTGCATCCAGACAAACTGCCTGTTTTGCTCAACAGTCAAAGAAATCCACAGATATGGTACTGTGCAAAAGTCTTGAGCTGCCATCATTTCTTTATGCTTTGCTTTCAGTGAGCCAGACGACCTCGGCATTGTTAAAGTGGTCCTGAGCAATAGTTCTCCAGGCTTTACAAATGTCTTTCTAAGTTCTGTTTTTCTGAAAATTAAATGCCAGCACAGAAAAGTACCATCAGATTTTGATCCACCGTGCAATACCATCTCAAAAGCTTCTGACTGGTAACAGCTTCATTTTTCAGCATGACAATGAAACACACTGCCAATGCAGTAAAAGCATACCTGGGTAGAAAATCACACAGTCATGGATCAGCCCCCCCAGAGCCCAGACATCAACATCACTGAAGTAAGCAGCCAACATCCAAAGAAGAGCTTTGAATGTCCTTCAAGAAGCCTGGAGAACTATTCCTGAAGACTAGGAGCTCAATTAAACAGAAAAACGTGAATAAAATAAAGATTCCCAACAAATAAAATTATAAATAATAATATCACCGTTTGAAAAGATGAGTGTAACTCAATAAGGAGCTTAAATAAAAGTAGAAACTAAAACAGGTTTTGTGGCAGATAAGGAAGAAACGCTTTCCTGCATAACTTGTATAACTTGATTTTGACTGTGAAGTGAAATGAATATACATGCTTGAACATCATTATTTATTATGATAGCAACAGACTGATGCACCACACCACTTTTCCTTATCCTTGTGCTACACGTGCCTTTGTAGCTTTCACCAACATTGCCCTCATGTAACTAGTTAGATATCCAGAAAAAAGCAAGTGGCACACTCCTTGGTTAACAGTAAGCCACTATCACATCTCGACTTAATTTTAAATAAGCCCAAAACGTGGCCTTGTTGTTTTATATTTTAAAATACAGGCACAAAATATTTTACATAACGAAGCCTTGAATGAAGTTTGCGAAGAGTGTCCACAACAGAGTCTGATGCGAGTTTATCACCCAAACAACGACTCGGCTGACTCACCTGCTGATTATGACAGGGAGAAGGCTGAGAGGGAGACGTGTGACGTGTTAATGTGGACGGTAAACACCGGCTGATTATCTCAGCGCAAACGTTGACGAGCTAGATAAGAGGCGATCCAGCCTCAGAGCTAGCTTAGCTGCCACATTCACAAACCAGAATCGTGTATAAAAACAGTAACAGCGCTTATTCTGACTGGCTGCTGCTCCGTACAGGTCTCCAGACAGCACATCTGCCTCTGCTTCAAGTTACATTTTTCTAAATTATAGCGAAAGTAAAGTCAAAGATAGCAGATGATGTGTAACTAAAAATTTCTGAGGCTGTTTTTTTTTGTTCTTCTTCTTCTTCTTCGTCGTCGTCGTCTTCTTCCTCTAAATTTTATTGGCGGTTTGCAAACAACTGAATGGTGCATTACCGCCACCAACTGGTGTGGAGTGTGACGGGGGCGTCGCTCAAAAAACAAATAAACAAAAAATTCAAATCCTCCCAAGCAATTTACTCTCTTTTAAAACTGGAATAAGGCCCGATAACTGTTACTTCGAGTCCTTTTGCAGTAAATCAATAAGATCTAGTTTCATTTTTCTCCTACTTCTTCCTGTGGTTCTCATTTCTCCTGCTCTCCTTTGAATTTTATACAACCACCATCCCCTCCTTTCCTCCTCCCACTGTTTTTGCCATCTTTTCTTCATTTCTTGCCTTACAATACTCTTTATCTCTGTCTGACTGAAGCTAATAGCCAGGTCAAATTCCCCATGTTTTGTGGCTTCCTTCGCAACTCTATCTGCCATTTCATTTGCTTATACTCCATAGTAAGATAAGTTAAGATAAAGGTAACCTTTATTAGTCCCACACGTGGGAAATTTGTAATGAGCTGAAATCCATAAAAACACAACTGTAAGCCCCATCATGTGTATTCTGTAAAGTGTTTGCTGAACCTCTGTTAGGATATCTGCTCTATTTTCTGAGTGGCGACACTGTGCTGTATGGGAGTTTAAATTAACTGCCCTATCCCCTTCTTCTTTTCCAATAATCAGGAAGTATCCATGGCGGTGTTGCTGGTAACGGCACTCTTTGACTGATGTTGAACTGATCCAGTTTAAGTTCTATTGCTCTTCTACCCACAATCCACCCAAAGCTCTTTGTTTCCTGCCTTTCTTTCTCCCAACAAGGTTTCAGTACCTCTTGTGTTGGGTGATCCTGTCCACAGCCCTGCAGATTTGCCCAATAATTAAGTGTTAGCTGCTCTCTTCTGATTCCTAGTGGCATCTCACCCATCTCTACCTGTAAAGTTGCTGTTGGGGTTGCTTTAAATGCACCTGTGCTGAGTCTTAGTGCCTGATACTGAATGAAGTCTAACTTCAAAAGAGTTGTGTCTGCTGCTGAATTATATGCTACACATCCATAATCTAACACCGATCTGACCAATCCAGTGTATATGGCCCTCAAAGACTTTCTATCCGCTCCCCAATCCATCCCCCCCCACACACACACCTCATTATATTTACATTCATCCACCATTTTCTGAATGTGTACAGCCTATGTTACCCTTTCATCCAACTACAATCCAAGAAACTTAAATTTACTCACTCTTTCTTGACCATATAACCTAAGCTTGACGTCCTCACCAATTCTTTTCCTTGTAAAAAAAACATGGTCTTGGTCTTATCAACTGAAAATTTTAAACCCCACATAAATGACCACTCTTCAACTTTTCCAGTTGCTCCCTGCAATTTTTTTTTTTTTTACAATACAATACAATAAATAATACAATAAACTCTACATTATTTCCTCTCTTCATCTGCAAAAAGCGAAAACCCTATCCCAACCTCTATGTCATTAAACACAACATTTATCATTAAAGAAAATAACAAAGGGCTCACAATGCTCCCTTGAGGTGTAACGTTTTCTACAGGATACCTCTCCGAGTAAATCCTTCCAATTCTCACTTGCATCTGTCTTCCCCTTAAAAAAAAATTCTTTATCCATCTGAACATCTTCCCACTGATACCCAATTTCCTGACTTTAACTAGAAGGCCTTCTCTCCACATCATATTGTAGGCTTTTTCTGTGTCAAAAACAGCACCACTACACTCTGTTTATTTGTGCTTTCCTGACTTCATGTTCCAAACACAATACTCGATCCACTGTATTCCTCCCTCTTCTGAAACCACTTTGATGTTTAGATATGTATCCTTTACTTTCTATATAGTACATTAGTCTTTCATTTACCATTCACTCCATTATTTTACAGATATTAGATGTTAAAGCTATAGGTCTGTAACTTTCTGGATTTGTATCATCCTTTCCTGGTTTACGTATGGGCACATCCACTGCCTCCTCCCAGCTTTGCAGCAGTTTCCCACCCTCCCAAACTCTGTTATATAATTCTAATAAAAGATCTTTAGCTGACTCACTGAGATAGTTTATCAAGATATAGCAAACCTGATTTTTTCACGGTGCTGATAATTTGGATTTCTGAAGCACTCAGTTCAATTCTGTCTTTGTAAAAGGAATATTTAATAAATCATCTGTATCTTCTTCCTGTTTCAGTAATTCCCTATTCGCTATGTTTCTCTTCCTCTTCGCCCTTCTTCACTAACATTGCCTGATGGATTTTAACAAACGTTTTGCGAACAGATTTGCCTTTTCCTCATCTTTTACAGCTGTTGCTTCTCCATCCCTCAATATTGGATATCCATACTCCCTTTTTATACCATTCATCCTTCTAATCATTGACCAACCACTCTGTATTTTTGTCTCCCTCCCTACTGAATTACAAAAACCCCTCCAGAAGTCACTCTTTGCATTTTGAATAGATCTTCTCAGCTCAGCTTGCAATCTTTTATATTCAATGAAATTCTGAAAACTGTGTTTCCTCTTTAATATCTTAAAAGCTTTATTTTGATGCTTAAATCACTTTATCACACTCCTTTGTCCACCACGGCACGGCGTTCTTTTCCTTACACCTTCTGTCTTCTTTATTTCCCAGTTTGCTGCGTCTAAACTGCCTTACAAATAGAATAATTGAAATCATCCACCCCAGCATTCATATCCATCTTTTGCATTTCCTGATCACTAACTATTCTAATACTAGTCAATAATCATATGACTGTTCGCACCACTAACACGTGACCCTACACTGTGTTCACTGCATCATTCCATCTTCGCACTGATCACCACCTGCATTCATGTATATATCTATCTACTTAGCACTTTTAATTTTAATTTTTATGTTTATTTAAGCGTTGTCTGACAGGATGTGTTGCACTAAGCACCGTAGCAATTTTCTAATGTTGTAAACCTGCTCTACATTTGGCAATAAAACCCTTTCTGATTCTGATTCTGATTCTAAATGTATCCCAATCAGCATTACTGAAGCACCACTTCTACACACCTATATCCTGGTTCTCTACACTCAGCTCTATCTCAGTCATCATAGGATAATGATCACTGCCTACAGTTGTCTCTTTTTTTAGACTGCCATGAACAAATACCTGCCAACGAGTCTGACACTATGTGAGATAATTGCTGATTCTGCACCTGTTCTAATATTAACTCTTGTACCACTTCCATCATACTTTTTTAGCTCTATCAATTCCTCAATCACTGCTCCATTCCGATCATTATAATTACCCCATAATGATCTGTGTGCATTAAAGTCCCCACACCAAATTACGTTTCCCTTTAAATATGTGCCAAGTTCCTCTACTGACAACAGTTTGTTAGCCGGATTGTAAAAATTGATCACTCTGATGCTGCCATTTCTTGATCAGATTTCAAGTACAATATAACTGTGTTCCTATAGCTAAAACTCTATATTGGATCTCTTGTTTCACAAATGTTGCACATCCTCTTCCATTACCCTCCTTTCTATCTCTGCGGACACTATCATAACCTGAATACAGATTATTTCTGGTTTCTTTTTGCATTTTTTGATGAATCCTTTAAACTCTTGTCCATTTGCAATCAAACTTCTGGTGTTCCCCTGTAAGATAATCATATTGTCCCCTCCCCTGGTCCTCCTCCTTTCCCCTCCCCTTCAAGTCTTTTATTGGATATGTTCCCAAGATATTCTTTAATACCAAAAAACCTCTCTGCTCCTTTCAGTTATTTTAATTTTCTCTGTTTTGTGTTTCACTTGATCTGTGCAATTTATAACATAGGCAATAAACAAAATAATCTTCTCCACTGTCAGTCCTGTATGAGTTCCATGTGTCTGTACTAAATCTGCTGTCGACATTGGTTAAACCGGTCCTGTTCCATCCTTTGCCTTCTGTACCCTCTTGACAGCCTCTGCGTAACTTATGTTGTGAGCTGCTTTGACTTGCTCGACCTCCATGGCCTTCTTTCTGACTTCACAGCCCCCATAACTTACCCTGTGCTGCCACCCACAATTACTGGATTTATCCTGTACATCATCCACATTCCCCAAATCTGTTTTCACCTCCACACTTGGGGCACCTCTGTTTCCCCTTGAAAACTGCAGTGATGTGCCCATATCTTTGGCATTTATAGCACGTGAGGGGCGGTGATACATATGCTCTAACCAGAAAGCTTATGCATCCTATTTTAACTTTATCTGGCAGGACAACCTCCTGAAATTCCAGGGGTACCTTTTGTTATTCTTCTTCGTCTATCGGTGGTATCTATTAACGGTTTTACGGTAACGGTTCAATGTAGCACATTGATGTAGCAGCTGAGCTCAACGGCGCCATCTACTGTAAGACGGCGGAATTACACACGTAAATGAAATAGTGACGCGTTGTGATTTAATAATTTCAAATGCAGTTATTATTATGTGTAGCAGAGTACAGTTTCCTGGAAGATGTGCAATGTGTTATTACGTGTAATTTACATGTTCTAAATTACGTGTTAAATATACTGAGATAAATTTACATACACAGGTATATCTTAACAGTACTTTTAAATAAAAACTTTGTCTAAGGTTTTATGGAATTGATTATGATGAACGGCCTTCCTAATTTAAATAGATGAACTTGAATTTAAAGCGATCCAGTGCACAAAATGCAAGCACAATTACAGGGGTGTCTTCCCTTGTATTAGCTTTCCACTTTGATGAGATGCCTCTCCCTCCCCAAGCTTGGGTCTGCCAGAGATATCTTCCTTCTCCCCACCATCACCAGCTGCTTGCCTGTGGGCCCCTCTTTCTACTTAGCTCTACAATATAAAGCCACGGGCCTCTTCAGTCAATGGCTGGACCCCCTTTTGCTTTAAGAACTGTCTTAATGCTTCACGGCACAGATTCAATAAGGTGCTGGAAACATTCCCAAGATAATTTAGTCTATATCGGTATGATAGCATCAAACAGTTGGTGCAGAAATGTTGACTGCACATCCATGATGAGAATTTCTTGTTCCACCACAACCCAAAGTCAGTCCATCTGTCTGTCTGTCCATCACAGGGGACAGACATCTATTTACTCTGCTGAAGAGTAAATAGATGGTTTTGCTTTCATGTTCAGCTTTCGCTTCACCACAATGCCCACATCGCTGGAGACGTGGCCCAAGTCCAGACTCTGGGATGTGGATTGGTGCCACATCCCAAAATGAAAATATCCACATGCACACATATTTTTGAGTAATCTGACCAAGCAATGTCTTCCCAATCCACTCTTGTTCATTTTTGACAAGCCCATTTGAATTTTAGCTTCAGCTAAGAATGAGCTTCAGCCTCATTCTTACCCATTTTTACCCAGTGAACTGCAGCTCGTGGAATATTTTCTCATTTTCAGACCATCCTCTGTAAACCGTAGAGTTGTGTGGGAAAAGCCCAGTAATTTAGCAGTCTCTGAAACTTGAATCACCTTTCGTCCCCATTCTTATGCTCAATTTTAACTTCAGCAGGTCTTGACCATGTCTGCCTGGATAAATACATTTAGTTGCTGCAATGTGATTGGATGATTACATTATATGGAGAAACCAGTGAGTAGACTCTTGTTTGACACTTTATAAAAATTATAACCTACTATATAAATAACATTAGACCATATTGAACTGTCCCCCTCTTCCATTAACATTTAAAATTAAGTAACTAATTAAGTACCTTGCCAAGATTAGAACATGAAAATGTTATAATTTGTAACTTCATTAACACACGTAACCGCCGAGTTTTCTCATTTTCAGGTAGCTCAGCTCGGTCACGTACTACAGCAAGATTTGACCTAATTCAAGGGCGACGAAATTCTTGAGTCTCAACCAGGATGTGACGTCTAAGAAACGCCCTCTGGTGGGTGGGGCCAGAGTGGGAATCAGCCAATAGACGAAAAGCACCTCTTTCACAACATTCCAATCGCTCCTGTCCCATCCTCCCTCCTCCTCTCCTCCTGCCCGCCTGACACACTACTGTGTGTGGAGCTGTGACACGTAAACTTTGTCCGTGACCGCACAGAACTCCCGCATCTGGGTCAGGGAGAGCAGAGAGACCCTTCTCCCCCCTGTCCCGAACCAGAACCCGGCATTTTTCTAACATGGAGGCGAGAGACGCTACGGCAGGTGAGGTTATTGTGGCAGTGGCATATCGTGCGGGGTTGTTGTTTATGTAATAACGTAATAACCAGTTAGACCAACATGTAGCAAACAACGTCTAAGCCTGAGTCGTGTTCAGTGTTTAAATGAGAGCTGGAAGGTTTGTAACTCACACAGGGACTCTGCGTGAGTGAGTTAATTCATTTTGTGTTTAGTACATAAAAACATAAAAACCAATTTGTGCCCTGCAGGCGCTTTTGTGCGCCGTGAGGGAGATGATCAAACTGCAAAGGACCAGCACAAAGCTCCCAAACGTGAACAAACGCCCACCAGAAGCAAGATGGAGCAAATATTTGGCTTCAAGAAGGAGGACCTGACTTCCTGGCACAGCTTTGTGGCTCTCCTGAACCGCCCCACGGATCCTGCATCTCTGGGCATCTTCCGCTGCTTGTTTGGTAAACTAATCACACCTGTACAGTCTGCCTGCTGGGTATTCTGACTGTTTCAGACCTGCTGTGATGCTTTTGATACTTTGTGCAGGTTTGCTGATGGTCATAGACATCACACAGGAACGTGGCCTCAGTAACCTGGACTACAAGTACCTGGATGGGGCCCCCGTGTGTCGCTTTCCTCTCTTCAACTTCTTACAGCCCTTGCCGCTGGACTGGATGTACCTGGTGTACGTGGTGATGTTCCTCGGTGGGTCAGGCTCAGTGTTTCCAGGTTTATTCCCAACTTGAGAGAACACCTGTTTTTGAGTCTGAGTGGATGCAGTCTCTCTCTCTCTCTCTCTCTGTTTTTTTAATAGGAAGTGCTCTCTGTGGGAAACACATGCCTGCATTTTTCCACTTACATTTTTACTCCCCAAGCCAGCCGACTCTTGCAAGTTTTAAATCAATGAAAAGGTAGAGCTCACTAAAGATTGAGCAAGAAAGCAAACAGACAGCAGATACAAAGCTGGGACACATCAGCCTTATTAAAGTTATACATGGTTTTCACTATAACCAACAAGTTTAAAAGTGTTTACTAGTTATTAGATTAAATGAGCGGAAGAGCAATTTTGCATAGATTTCTATAAAATTGGACCTCTTTCCCCCCCAGAGTAGTCGCTCAATGTTGGCTGTTTCTTTTGGACCCAGGAGTTTGGATACAAGCTGCAGAGAGAGAGAGACAGTAAAGGAATGAAACTAGAGGCCAGATTTGCACATACGTAGCATGCACCCTGACCACTCACTCAGAGTTGAGCATTTTTTGGGTTTTTGCTGTTATGAGATCCTGAAAATCAGAAAACATCAGCCATTGCTGCTTTTAACCATTTAATAACTTAGAAGTAAGTTTAAGTAACTAAGTTACCAAATACAACATAATATTTTCTTTTAGTGATGAGTGATCCCATTAGAGTCAAAGAAAGATAAAGCGGGGTATGCATGTGGTGTTGACAACTTTTTACTTTTATAAAATTACTTTTCATTAATTCACTTTTGTGCTTACGACTGTTTTATTAATGATTAGTGTCTTGATAAAGTCACGACACTGTGACATCAACAAGTTGCCTCTTGCAGTGTCCTTCGGTTATTCAGTCCGATCCACTGTTTGCTTGTGATGTCACTGAGCGGTGGGTCAGTCTGGTAAAAAGCCAAAAGTTACCGTTTAAAAAAAAGAAGCTGGGCCCTACATTTCCCATAATGCAACACTAGCATCTTTATAGCCTTGATGACTAGTTAAACTAATCATTTCCATTTAAAATGTCGCTTTACAACAAAGTTAATTGCAATGGCTTCACTGTGAATTCAAAAGTTCCTTTTTAAAAAAAAGTCTTCACAAGCTGAGTTGTTTTAAAGTTTGTTTCCACCACTGGAAAAATAAAGTGTTTTGCCATCCATGAGTCAACATTTTAGCTTATTATCTCAGAAATCTTGACTTACTGACTCAGACTTTGAGTAAATAACCTGATATGAAAAGTGTTTTTGTTTTCAGTGGTGGAAACAAGCTTCCATAGAGTCAGGATAGTTAGGAGATACTCTTCATGTGTAAAAACAGACTCATTAACGATAAGAATCTGTTTATTTTTGTGGTTGTTGTTTTTGACTTAAGGTGCTTCGGGCATCATGCTCGGCTGCTTCTACCGCCTCTCCTGCCTCATGTTCCTCTCCACGTACTGGTACATCTTCTTCCTGGACAAAACCGCCTGGAACAATCACTCCTACCTCTACGGCCTCATTGGATTTCAGCTCACACTCATGGATGGCAACAGATACTGGTACGGTGATGTTTAGTAATCTACTTGAGTGTATGTTTGTTTCTTTCATTGATGTCCGTGTGTGTGTTTTTGTAGGTCCATCGATGGACTGCGGAGACCCTCTATAAGAAATGCTCATGTGCCTCTATGGAATTACACACTGCTGCGAGCTCAGGTTTGTTTATTTAGCTCATTCATGGGGCGATCGTGGCTCAAGAGTTGGGAGTTCGCCTTGTAATCGGAAGGTTGCCGGTTCGAGCCCCGGCTTGGACAGTCTCGGTCGTTGTGTCCTTGGGCAAGACACTTCACCCGTTGCCGCCTGGTGGTGGTCAGAGGGCCCGGTGGCACCAGTGTCCGGCAGCCTCGCCTCTGTCAGTGTGCCCCAGGGTGGCTGTGGCTACATTGTAGCTTGCCATCACCAGTGTGTGAATGTGTGTGTGAATGGGTGGATGACAGGTTGTGTAAAGCGCTTTGGGGTCCTTAGGGACTAGAAAAGCGCTATACAAATACAGGCCATTTACCATTTACCATTCATATGATACGCGTTTTTCAGCTTATGGATTCATCAGTCACCTAATGACATCTCTGCTGTTCCTCAAAGATATTTATAGTATACTTCATTGCCGGAGTGAAGAAGTTGGATGCTGATTGGGTGGAGGGATACTCAATGTCATACCTGGCTCACCATTGGCTGTTTGACCCCTTCAAGTAGGTATTTTTTGAAGCCTTTAACTGTGATTATCCCAGTAATTTGCTTCTGATCATGCCTTCCCCTCCTTTATCAGACTGATTCTTCCTGTGGAGTTAGTAAGCCTGTTGGTGGTGCACGGAGGCGGTCTCATTTTGGATCTGACCGCTGGCTATCTGCTGTTTTTTGACGTTACTCGGCCTTACGCATTTTTCTTTGTCAGCTACTTCCACTGTATGAACTCGCAGCTCTTCAGCATTGGTGAGTTATTCTTTTTTTAAAGGAATACTTTTAATTCTGTGCTGTCATTTTACCTTCGTCTTAATCCTCCACAGGGATGTTTCCCTACGCAATGCTGGCCACCAGTCCTCTCTTCTGCTACCCTGACTGGCCAAGAAATTTTTTTGCCCATTTCCCATCATTCCTCAGGCCAGTCCTGCCCCTCACTTCACCGGGGTCCCAGCCCAGCCCTTCCTGTGTTTACGAAGAAATCCAAGGCAGTGGCACTCAGCAAAGACAGACCCCAGCTGCTGCCAAATCATCCAAATTGAGACTAAAACACAAGCTGGGAGCCATTTTTACTGTTCTTTACTTAATGGAACAGTTCTTCTTGCCCTACTCTCACTTCATCACACAGGTACTAAGATCTTTGTTTTGAAATGCTTGTACAGATAACACATTCATCCATGAAGCCCTCGTTGAGTTATCTGCTGAGACCAATGGTTGCTCAATCAGAGTCAACAGCAAAGAGCAGCTCTGACGTCTGTTGTCAACAGAGAGCTGAAAGCTTACTCATCAACAAGTCCCCACTACACTCAGTGGTGAATTGAAAGTGTGAAAATGGTGATGTGATTTATGACTTTACTTAAACTTCTTTTTTTTGTCAAGGGTTATAACAACTGGACTAATGGCCTGTACGGATATTCATGGGACATGATGGTTCACTCTCGCAGCCATCAGCACGTTAAAATCACCTACAAAGACAGGAAAACGGGTGAAACTGGATATCTGAACCCAGGGGTGAGTTACAGGGGAAACACTGTCAGACTCGATAACGTTTGCTATCTGAGCTAAAAAACCCCAAAACAAAACAAAAATTAGTGCTTACAGAAGTGCTTTGACTATATTGTTATTATTAATATGCATTAGTTATAACTGTAATCTGTGATGTTTGGAATTCCTTTAATTTCACCCGACAGTGTCTCCATCTGTATATGGATGTTTCTTTAATAAACAAAACTGCTTTTCCTTGACCTTTTTAGATTGTAGTCTTTCCTAAAGTCTTGCTCTTCCAATTCACAATCTGCCTGCTGTAGGTGTTCACACAGAGCCGTCGCTGGAAGGACCACGGAGACATGCTGAAGCAGTATGCTACATGCCTCCATCAGTACCTGCCTCGTTATAACATCTCCGATCCTGAAATCTACTTTGACATCTGGGTGTCCATCAATGAACGCTTCCAGCAAAGGTACGAGAGCTTTTTGTTTTTAGCCTTGTCTCAGAATTGTAAAAGGGTGAGGTTTAAATCTGCTCTGGATGCTTTTCTAAGGATCTTTGATCCTCGTGTGGACATTGTGAGTGCTGAATGGTCACCTTTCAAACCAAACAAATGGCTCATGCCTCTGCTGGTGGACCTCTCGCCTTGGAGGCCCAAGTTCCAGGAGATCGAGGGAAGTTTGGACAATCAGACTGAAATCGTCTTTATTGCGGATTTCCCAGGTTACAAACCTCACTTTTACAATTTTTCTTTTGGATGAAAAAGCCATGCATGGTGTGTTGTTTTATTGTTATCTTCCCTTTTTAGGTCTCCACTTGGAAAACTTTGTGAGTGAAGATTTGGGCAACACCAGCATCCAGGTGTTGCAGGGCCAGGTGAATGTAGAGATAGTGGAGGAGAAGAAGAACTACACTCTGCAGCCCGGTGAGCAGATAAAGGTACAGCTGCTCACCATTGTCACTGTTCATGCTTTGCTCTTTATCTTGTTTTAGTACTTAACTTACTGTGGCTTTGTGTAGGTAGCTGCCGGGGCTTATCATAAGGTGTACACAGTGTCCGAGGGCCCCTCTTGCTACATGTACGTCTATGTAAACACCACAGAGGCGGCACTACAGAAGAACTTCACCAAGCTGTATGAAATCCAGGAGCGTGTTCGCAATGGAACAGGTGAAGATGCTTTCAAAAATAACACATTGCATAGCTTTTAGTGGATTATTTTAAGGGGTTACAGAATAGTGGTAAGGTTCCTGAAAAAGATCTGAAAACCTACGTGCTCAGTGCTGTGCAGGTTACCCACAAAACAGGGCAGAGGATTCTTCAGGTTGTGGCTTGCTTTTGTTCTCCCCTTTCTTTCCATGGATGCTCAATTGGGTTTGAATCTTTGGAATTTGGAGGCACAAGTTAAAGTTGTTCCCTTAGCTCCCTGAGCCGTTTCAGAGTAGTTTTTGCATTGTGGCGAGGCACAACTTCCTGCTGGAATACTTTCAAAAGTTGTTACTCCAGTTACAACCGCAGATGTCTGTACGTGCTGCAGGCCTTCTTTTTTTCTTTCAGCTGCTCCCTGTAGAGGTCGCTATAGCAGATCATCTGCCTCCTCCTCTGCATGTCCTCCTTCACTTCACATTCCTCTGTTCCTTGTGCCTGACAGCTTCTCGTGTCCAAACTATCTCAAACTGGCCTCTCTAGCTCATTAAGGATGTAGCAATACATAAACAAAAAAAAATGCAGTAAAAAATCAGTAAAGAAGGCCAACACTGTAAACAATACAGTAGATATATAAAAGTTTATGATGCTACTCGTGGGGTGGGGGTGTGTGCTTAGCCTGGTGGTGTATAACAAAGTCGAGGTGACTTTACATTTTAATGAAACAATCAATCTATTTCCATTCAGCTGTCGATGGCTGATCTGCATGTCACTAAAAATCCCATTCAGCTCTCTCCTGGTGTGCCTGCTTTACTTGAGTCCGTCTCACCCCACAGAAACCGAGCCACTTCCTCCCGAGCTGCAGCCTCTCATGGCTGCAGATGATGACGAGGGTTCGGAGGTCAACGCCACTGACCCGATTGTGCGGCTGTTCCTGAAGAGGCAGCGACGGATGAAGGAAGTTAAGAAACGCAGGGAGGCCGGCATGCTGGAGCGACTGCAGCGCTTTGCCGTGAAGAAGTATTACACAATACGCAGAGGGTGAGTGCTGAGCTCTCTGAGAACGCACAGATGCAGACAAAGTGTAGAAAAACCAGTTAAACAAACACGCGAACTCTGCACATTTGTCTTCCAGAATCTTGATGACAGCCATTGCAATGAGAAACCTGGCGGTGGGTCTGCCTCCGCTCGAGCAGCTGACGAGGGAAGTTGCCTACGCCAACATGAAGGAACCTCAAGCAGAAGCCAGTCAAGACGAACGGCTCAAAGATGAAGTCGGTCATGCAGAACTTTAATGCCACTGAGGCCAAAAAAAATACTCGGTGAATTGCCTGTAGGTGCTGAATCACACATTCCCATCAATGTGAGTGTGTGTGTCCGCGCTATTACTACTGGACTGTTACTACACTGGGACATCACTGCCCGGAGATCACAGCGCTTTTATTTTCCGTTTTCACTTCTGAAACATTTCAGATTATGTCACTATGTGGTTAGAGCTTTTGTTAATGACCGTTTAAAAAAAAAAAAAGGGTTGTTCTTAAAAATAAGTGCGCTTAAAAAGACAGCAGGCATTATTTGCTAGAGGAGCATATGTGTGTGTGCAAAAATGCTAATGCTGTTTTGAATGACAGAAGTGAAGCAGGTGGAAGCATGTGACTGAAGGAGGAAGGGTTTTATGTTTCAAAGGGACAGATCTCAGTGACCAGGATCCTTTTCTGTTCATCTGCCAGCTCCAACGAGATTAGAACAATTTGAGATAAATTATGTTTACAAATATTCATGATACTTCAGTCAGTTTAACGTTCTAACCAGTTATGGTACAATGCAAGGGAAAAAAGTATTTTCTGTCTTTTTTCTTATGGAGATCTATTGATGAAAATAAATTTTGATATTGAAATGAGTCTGACGACAAGCTTGCGGAAAATAGAGAATTCTTTTTCCTTTTATTGGTGTCAGTATTGTACACATTACCCTTCATAAAGTGCTACAGCAGACGTCCAGTGTTCACTGTAGGCTGGCATTATGGCACAGAATGACACACAGCACACAATATAAATACATATAAATCTACAACATGGATTTCCAGGCAATGATTTGCTAAGACACACAATCACAATCTCTTCATTATTCATTGTTTGGCTATAAATGTGTAGTGGAGGTCCAGTCACGTTAAAAAAAAAAAATTATTAGGTTATTAATTGCTGTCCGAAAAGTGTCCAGTGACAAAGTTTCATCAAAAGCTACCAGTCATCGAAGGGTGTTAGATTTTAAAGTTTTACATGAAATAAATTCCAGGCAGCAAGATAAAGACAAAGTTTTGTGTTTCATATCATATTGCACTGTTATTTTACTGGCTGTAAGTCTGCTAAATCACCATCTGTCTGTAAAATGAAACACTCTGCATCCCTTTTACACGGCGGCGCCAACTATGCTTCCAGTTACCACAACTTAACTGACCCTCGATTATATTTGTGATTTAAACATTAATACGAGTGCGTTAGTGTTAGAGACGGGTCACAAATTGTTCCCATAAAACAAATGAACACGATCTGCAAAGTCATGCACAAACAGTGAGAAATCTACGTGTACCTACAGCTTTTACACACATTTCTTATTTTTTTCTCTGCTGGGTTGAGAACTGGAGGCTCTCTTATCATCTAAGTCGGTGGTGTGCGTTTAAGATGACGACAGAGCAAACCCTTAATTTCAAAAGGCTGAGATTCCCTGGTTTTTTTTGTTTTTTTTTTTAATGTGGGAAAATCTGCTGAGGGAACGGAAAACGCAAGTGAAGCCAAAGTAATTGCACCGTTCCCATCTGCATCTACTAGTCAGCTGTGGCACATATTTCAGTCTTTGTCACTTCATCATAGCGAGCTCACTAGCACAAATATCAACACTACAGTACTTCTCACAGACTTCGTGAAAGACGTCAATATCACAGCCAGAGCGTCTTTAAAAAGTCAGTCATTTCCACCCTAACGTCTCGCTGTCGGCTCCACCAAAACGCAAAAACACCCTCTTCAGTCCCTAAAAAAAAAGAATTCACCCACAGCACTCCCACAGCAGGCTCCTTTTGGCAGCTCGAAATAAACAGAAACACCACATCACTGGAGATAAAATAGAGAAGGGCACCTCCCTGTTTGCAGGCCATGATCCATCAAGCTCAGTCTAACCCTGTGCTTTAGATGCCAGAAATGCTCCTGTGCGTCTGGCACACTAACCCTTTTTCAGTTCATGAGAGTGCAAGAGTCATTCAGAATACACTGTAGGGTGACTAAAACAAACCAAAAAAAGAATATAATCAGGTCCGTTGCTCTTATGAGCCTCACATTTCTAATTCCAGTTGATCCTCCCTGTGAATTTTGCTGGTTGTGTTTTTTACAAAATAAAGTTAAGTTACAATGTATCGAGCTCTATTTTTTCGGAAAATGCGCCTCTGTGCTTGAACACATCCTAGTAACCAGTCAAACAGTTTCACTTCATTTTTACAGTGGAGAGTTTGTTAGTGGAAAACGTGTTTATGCTTTAAAATGTGCTGAGTCCTGGCGTCCTTTCTTACAAAAATAAAAGAATGGATTCTTGTTATTTGCTTTGGAAGATGTGAAGGGCTCAGTGTGTCCTAATGTGTTATGTTCTTCATGAAGCACACCTGAAATGGTGCAGGAAAAAAAAAAAGAAGCATCCCGTTTGTAGTGACGTCCCCTCAGATTCGGCTTGGAGGCTCTACCTTGACTGAAGATCTGGGTAGTAAACTCCGTGCACCACGCCTTCGATCACAACGTTAGAAAATTCATCTGAAAAGGTGAAGAAGAAAGAAAAATAGGTCAAATAAAGAATGAGTACATTTTGTTTTAAATGGAGAAGAAAGGAAAGCCTTTTAAGATGTTATGTGCACACACCGTGTCCAGCTGGCAGCAGGTAGGGGTCTCTCAGAAACAGCATGACCGGCTGATGTGAAAGTTTACTAAAAGAGAGGAAGAAGGAGAAATCAGGAGGTCTGTGCCAATCAATCTGAGTGAAGTTCAAGTGTAGAGCAAATAGTTACTTATGTTTTAACTGGTTAAAGTGCAGATTAAGAACATGACCTATGGGAGGGAAAAACGACTCACCTCGACTCCAGTGATTCTGTATCAAACGACCTTAAAGAAGAAAAATAAAAGTTATGCCACATAACCCTCCACGACCCTGGGAACAAGCGCAAATGCCACAAACTGGTCTTTTATTCTAAAGTAAACCAGCAGTTTACACTCACCCACAACTTTCTGTTTTTGGCACTGAAGGAAAATGGCGGATGTTCAGGAAATCCAGGAATATCTTTGGAAGGACCTCGTTTTCCATAATTATAGTCTAACAGAACAAAAGCAAATTTCAGTGTGTACGAAGCACCAAAACGAAGCATCCTAGAGGCGAGTTTGAATCCATTTAACTTCTTTATATCTGAGACAAACAGCCCTGACAGTTGGAGGGAATGTGAGTCCAAATACCTGCAGGTAGAGCTCTAAGCCATGTCTCCTCTGCTCCAGGACCTTGGGAACCCAGTTTCTCACATGCTTCGAGGGGATCTCGGGTGGCTTTATGGTCTTCTTCAGCTGGAGGGATTTAAAAGTGTTACACAAATGTGTACAGTTGCTTCAAAGTTATGTGCACAGTTAAACTATTTTGCCCAGAAGAAAACCAACCGGACATGTCCGACCTCATTCTCAGAGTTCCTGTCTGACACAGTGTCAACTCTCTCATTCAATGAAATAAAAATAAGAAGACCTTCTACATACCCTATCTCACCTAACAAATTTACCTTTGCAGAGGATTTTGCTCAACAAAAGTGCTAGTATAACATTTCTTTATGCAAAAGCACTTAAGCTGGATGTTTAGACATTTATTTAATTGATTTCACATATTTTAAATTACTCAAAATGCCAAACTATTTTTGGGGTCACCGAACAAACCACACCGAAAACAGAAGAACAAACGTTTAGCTCTGAGAAGCTGTTCATAGTTAATTGATTTGGAACATTTCAGCTAATAAACTTTTGTATGTTATGCCCTCTCTGCAACTCCTTACTCTCCTTGCAGCTGCAAATGCAACCGTTTTTGGGTGTTTCCTGGGCTTATTGCGGTTTATCAGCCTCATCGTTTGTAGATAAAGGCAGAGCTGAAGTCAACTTGTTAAGGGAAAACTTGTGGCTAGACGTTTTCATGTTATTTTAAAACTGAAAATATTTAGTAATTTAAAATAAAATCCTTGAAAATGTCTTTTTTGGATTACTGATATTATAGAACAATCACCAACAAAACAATGGGACCATAGTGTGGTTATTACTATGATAAAGTAATTATTAGTCATTTAAAAATAGCCTATGTCTATCTGAATTGTGTATTTTAGCAAAGATTCTTTAAATGTTTATAAATTAATAAGTAAAAAACAATTTGAAAAAGTGTCTGTTCTTTCCAAACATCAGTCAGGTTTGGAAAACAACATAGCACAATAACTGTTGCTATTAATGTAGGGAATGACATTGCTGAGACAATGGACTGTGTGTTTGTGCCACCTTAGTCAGTAAACAGATTACACAATGTGAACTTTTCTGTGAATGCTCTAAGCTGCTTTTCAAGTTATCAGCTAGAACACAGTCTGTCCATTTTGCTTGATCTTCCTACCTAATATATATATATATATATATATATATATATATATATATATACCACTCTGTCCCCACTGCTGTTCTGCATAGGCCTGAACCCCCTCAGTGAGATCATTAACAAGACTGGCTACGGATACCGACTACAGAACGGAGCAGTTGTCAGCCACCTCCTGTACATGGATGACATCAAGCTGTATGCCAAGAGTGAACGAGACATCGATTCACTGATCCACACTACCAGGCTATACAGCAATGACATTGGAATGTCGTTCGGACTGGAGAAGTGTAGTCGGATGGTAACAAAGAGAGGGAAGGTAGTCAGAACTGAGGGGATTGAACTACCAGAAGGCAACATTGCAGACATAGAGGACAGTTACAAGTACTTGGGGATCCCACAGGCGAATGGGAACCATGAAGAGGCCGCTAGAAAAGCTGCAACCACCAAGTACCTGCAGAGGGTCAGGCAAGTCCTGAGGAGTCAGCTGAATGGTAAGAACAAGATCCGGGCCATCAACACGTACGCCCTGCCCGTGATCAGGTACCCTGCTGGGGTAATAGGCTGGCCAAAGGAGGAGATAGAAGCCACTGACATAAAGACAAGAAAGCTCCTTACCATGCATGGAGGGTTTCACCCCAAATCCAGCACCCTGAGGCTGTACGCTAAGCGGAAGGAAGGGGGCCGGGGACTGGTGAGTGTCAGCACCACAGTCCAGGATGAGACAACGAACATCCAAGAATACATTAGGAAGATGGCCCCAACTGACCGAGTGCTCAGTGAATACCTCAGGCAGCAGAAACCCAAGAAAGAGGAGGGAGACGAGGAACCATCATGGAAGGACAGGCCCCTGCACGGTATGTACCACCGGCAGATAGAGGAGGTGGCTGATATCCAGAAATCCTACCAGTGGCTGGACAAAGCTGGACTGAAAGACAGCACAGAGGCACTAATCATGGCAGCACAAGAACAAGCTCTGAGCACAAGATCCATAGAGGCTGGGGTCTATCACACCAGGCAAGACCCCAGGTGCAGGCTGTGTAAAGATGCCCCAGAGACAATCCAGCACATAACAGCAGGGTGCAAGATGCTAGCAGGCAAGGCATACATGGAACGCCATAACCAAGTGGCCGGCATAGTGTACAGGAACATCTGTGCCGAGTACAACCTGGAAGTCCCGAGGTCAAAATGGGAGATGCCCCCAAGGGTGGTGGAGAATGACCGAGCTAAGATCCTGTGGGACTTCCAGATACAGACGGACAAAATGGTGATGGCTAACCAACCGGACATAGTGGTGGTAGACAAACAGAAGAAGATGGCCGTAGTGATCGATGTAGCGGTTCCGAATGACAGCAATATCAGGAAGAAGGAACACGAGAAGCTGGAGAAATACCAAGGGCTCAGAGAAGAGCTCGAGAGGATGTGGAGGGTGAAGGTAACGGTGGTCCCCGTGGTAATCGGAGCACTAGGTGCGGTGACTCCCAAGCTAGGCGAGTGGCTCCAGCAGATCCCAGGAACAACATCGGAGATCTCTGTCCAGAAGAGCGCAGTCCTGGGAACAGCTAAGATACTGCACAGGACCCTCAAGCTCCCAGGCCTCTGGTAGAGGACCCGAGCTTGAAGGATAAACCGCCCGCAGGGGCGTGCTGGGTGTTTTTTTTTTAATATATTTTAGGGGTGCAACGATACTCGTATCGATATTGAACCGTTCGATACAATGTTTTCGGTTCGGTACGCATATGTATCGAACAATACAAAATTTGTAATTTATTTTATCAACTTTCCTTCTGACGATGCTGTCTGTGTTGAGCGCTCAGTGAATCAGCGTTCGACTACTCCGCCTAGGCTGCACTGTCGAGCGCAGATCCACTGAGCGCTCAACACAGACAGCATTGTCAGAAGGAAGAGCGCAGGGCAAGCTAGCAGACAGAAGTTAAGCTCTCCTTGCAACATGGACCTCCCCCACCCTCATTCAGATGTGGCGTTTGGAATTATTTTGGTTTTCATGTGACGTATGACCCTGAAGGTAAGCGCGTCATGGACTAAAGTAAAACAGTATGTTGGATGTGCCACGCAATGCTCAATTACATGGGTGGGAAGTAGTGTGTTAGTGCAGTTAGCTCATTAACGTGTTAGCCGTCCAGCCCCACGCACGGGGCGATCAGGGGTAGCTCGTTAACGGAGATTTGCCGTGTTGTGGCGTTAACGTCATTTCAACGAGATTAACGCTGACAGCACTAGTGGGAACACAACGAATATGACTGCACATTTACGCCGACATCATCCTAGTGCAAAGACAAGTGGAAGCAGACAAAAACAACAAGCATGCATGCTACAAACTTTACCCGAGTCATTTAGACAGCCGTTAGCACATGATTCTCCTTATGGGGACCTGATATGTTTAATATTGTGGCGAGCTCAGACAAGGAGGAGACGTAGGTGTCGTTTGGTCTTGCTTACCGTGAGCTAGCCAGAGAGCACAGCCGTTTATTGACATCTGCCGCTAGCTAACTGCTCAGCGCGGCAACCGCACTGCAACAGCAACAACAACAACACACAGGGCACCCTCTGACCCCGGAAGGACACACCGTCGCAGCGAGAGGGCGTCACCCGTCACTATGGCAACATAACTGTACAAACAGAACCCTGAACAGCCCTGACTCGCTACATAGCCCCCACCTAAGGGGTCAGTCGTCCCCGACGACCCCATTACCCCACACAAAGTCCTGCAAATGTCCAGGTGCCTTCTTTTGGCGCACTGGCCGGTCACGACCGGCGGGGGAAAAGTCACTCGGGTCAAAACATGGGGTGCCACCATCATCCTACTTCTGACACCAATGTGGCGAGCTCAGACAAGGAGGAGACGGAGGTGTCGTTTGGTCTTGCTTCCCGTGAGCTAGCCAGGGAGCACAGCCGTTTATTGACATCTGCAGAAGAACACTGCCGCTAGCTAACTGCTCAGCGCGGCAACCGCATAGCAACAACAACAACAACAACACACAGGGCGCCCTCTGACCCCGGAAGGACACACCGTCGCAGCGAGAGGGCGTCACCCGTCACTATGGCAACATAAACAAAACATAACTGTACAAACAGAACCCCGAACAGCCCTGACCCGCTACAATATGCTGCTGAGAATATAGCCCAGAAGAAGCGTATAGTATAGCTTTTATTTTGGAAAGAGACATTTCTCTGTAATAAACTCTCTTTTCCAAAGATGAGTGATTCCTCAATCAGATACAGGGCTACCAAAATCTATCTCTGCCCTGCCCGTCAGGCTATTGTAGGAAGGAAAAATATATGTCAATGCTTTTGCATTCTTTCGGAAATGTAGCTGGGTAATTATGTCATTGGCATCGGTGAGCCACTGTCAATATGTGACATATTGAAATCGCGTTTGAATTTGCGCTTGTTTTTTGCTTTCACTTTGCAATCACGCGAACTGTGTATAGAGAGCGACAGCACTGATTGGTGAGTGATGATAATTTGCGCACCAATTCCTCTGACATTGTCTTATCAATCGTTAGCTTACTATGCAAACATGACAAGTGAAATCTCCCGCAGCAAGCTTAAACATGTGAGAGGTTGATCGCGCAGAGAATCGCTGACCGTTATGTGTGTGTAAAAGCAGCAGGATATATATTTCAGTTCTGCTGAGCCAAATAAGACAGGTCAGGGTGAAGAAGTGACAGCCAAAGAAAAGCTTACCACAAAACGGAAAGTTATGACAAATCAGACTATAAGGCAAAAAGAAAGTGCAGCTTTATGGTTTCATGGACAAAAGAATTTCTGTGGCTGCAATATGACGAGCTATATAACCGGGGCTGCACATAAGTGGTCCGCAGGTGCGCATTCGCAGTCAAAATATAAAAAAAACAAAAAAAACACGCACAAGATATGAAGTTGCAACGCGTGTTTGCATACGTAAGATTTTCTGGAGAAGGACAGACATTTGTTTAGAACTCTCAAAGATGTCGAAGAAGCTCCTTTAAGCAATTACTTTGGTGTTCCTTCACCTCCAAACAAATGTCAGAAGGAGTCCGAACCACAAAAGAAGCGCGTATTCTCGGAAAAGTGGTTGCAGGAGGTGAGCTGGCTTCAAACAGATGATGAACGCACAGAGATGTGGTGCAGAATGTGCCGTGAAAATCCCACTCTAGCGGACAAAAACAGTGCTTTTTATATGGACACAAACGCGCGTTGCAACTTCTTATCTGGTGCGCGTCTTTTATTTTGACAGCAAATGCGCACATGCGGACCACTTATGTGCACCCGTGTAAATAACATAATGTTCTGCCGGGTGTGTTGTTGGTTTTCTCTCGATTTCTGAGTCGACAAGCGCCTTTGTTACTGGGACCAGTCATTTTAAGAAAGGCCCCCCATTAGAACCTATGAGAAATGCAAGAAATGCATTATTGCTCGGTCTGCAATATCTTTCCCAGAACAAACACCAATTGCAAATAACATACTAAAAATAAACCTGAAAAATCTGTTTAGAACAGCGTACTATGTTGCAAGGAGTGAACTACCACTGGCAAAATTTAGCAGTCTTTGCAAACTTCAAAAAGCAAATGGCCTAGATCTTAGTTCCACTTGTCTCTTACCCGTGACTTCAGTGGAAATTTCAAATTCAGGATCTGACACAGACTGATTGATGTCCTACACAGTTCTTACAAGTTCATAGAAATTTCTGTTCAATTAGAACCAAGTATTTGAGTTGATGATTGTAATTTTTATACAATGTTGTAATTTGTTTTTCAACAATTTTTTGATTGTTTTGTTTCCTTTACAATATTATACTTTAATATTATACTTTAATATTATACTTTAATATTATACTTTAATATTATACTTTTACAATATTATTACAATATTTACAATATTATACTTTAATGTATAATATTGTAAAGGATATTATACATTATACATTATTATACAATATTATACATTAAAGTATAACATTGTAAAGGAAACAAAGCAGGAAACAAAACGTCAATCAAAAAATTGCTCTCTTTTTTTATTCGGGCTACTTAAATTTATTTTGGGCTACCAAAAACTGAAGAGTCCCTGCCTGAAGGGCTACCAGGGATTTTGAAATTTTGAGAGCCCTGAGATATATTTATTTTTTTAATTACTTTTGTTTCAGCAACATTAAATTTAAAAACTGTACTTTTGAGTTAAAATATATATTTATAATTTTAATAAATGACAAATTAAAAAGGCATGAACATTTTTTTTGTATCGAAAAAATATCGAACCGTGACACCAAAGTATCGAACCGAACCGTGAATTTTGTGTATCGTTGCACCCCTAATATATATATATACACACACATTAGAGATGGCACGATACCACTTTTTTATGTCCGATACCGATATCATAAATTTGGATATCTGCCGATACTGATATGAATCCGATATAGTGTTTTTTAATCAATAAAACTGTTTTTTAATATCTTGCTGCATTTTGTATAAGTTCATACTCAAGTTTAAATAAACAAACACTAAAGCTATTCTGTTATACCTGTATGTAAAAAATACACTGCACCCAAAATATTTCATAGTTCATAGTTCTATGTTGTGAGATGTGATGATTCATGTGCTATGTGCTGAAGTGTTTTTTTTTCTGTTCTCAAACTGATCTCCCTGTTGGAGCTCAGTCTTTTAAATTGGCTCTTTGCTAGGTTGTCTGGTATGTGTAGAAACAGCACTGGCTTATCCCTTGATTTAGGTGCTTTTTTAAATCCTTGAATGGTTCATAGATTATTGTTAATTTGCTTAAAAAACACAACAGTCATGCCAAACCATATGCAAAGAAGAAAGGTTGAAAGACCTTCAGAAAAGCTAGACATTTTAAATGAGAATAAGAAAGAAAAGTATTTCTCTGTGCCCCCCCTTTCCCTGTTAATGCCCCACCTGGCCCCCTGGCAAAGCTTTGCTACACCGGCCCCTGCACAGTTACCAGCCGTCAGCTACGTAAAAAGCTGCGTAAAAAAGGATCCTGGTGTAGAAAGTAATATTAAATAAATTCTAACAATAGCTTATCAAGCTTAAACATGCTGCTGTTGTTCAGCCGCTGGTTTCCTCTTTCTGGCGTGAAGTGGGCGATAAACAAAGAAGAGAGACGGACTCACGACAGAAAAGCCGATCAACTGATCATTAAGCAGTTTCACGATTGAAGTAGCAGCAGGAGAGAGAGAGAGGCAGTCGCTCCATATATCTGTTGTTAAGCTTAATGTGGGAATGCTTTACAAACATTCAGAGATGAACTTACACATTTGCTTTACTTCTCTCTGGGATAACTTCCTCGGAGATGAAATGCTGGTTTGGTAGTGAGGCTACAAATACACACAGCCGCTCTATCACGTGAGCACACTGCTCCGACGTGCTGCGGTTATGAGCCGAGTTACACCGTGTCACAAGTTTTGTGAGGTGCTTTTTTGATATTTAATGGATCATTACATTTTTTATTTCGCTCCGATATGCGATACAGTAATTTACGTCAGTATCAGACCGATACCGATACGTAATATCGGATCGGTTCATCTCTAATATATATATGGATTTTTTTAGTTGCTGTTTTTGTAACGTTATAAAATAATGAAAGGTGGTAGATTGGCCAGATGCTGGCACATGTGTACAAATAACTCTGGTGTTTGGTGGCTGCTATGGCAGAGCTTCCACAGAGGCCAGCACGTGGATGAGAGAAAGGGGAGGCAGGAGGAGGAGAGACCCGTTTCTGACACAAGTCCCGTCTCTCTTGTTTGTTTATCGCCCACTTTGCGCCAGAAAGAGGAAATCAGTGAATGTTGCTCTAAACAACAGCAGCACATTTAAGCTTGATCAGCTGTTGTTAGAATTTATTTAATATTAATTTCAAGTATCAGCTGATGTTTGCTGGAGCCACAGCTGTAAAGCTGCTGGTCATGATGTCGGTTTGGATATGTGGTGAGAGGGAAACATGAAGATGAAACCAGGAGATGTCCTGATGTTACTGAATCATCAGAGCTGAACAGGTGATGGAGAAACAGGTTTACCTTTTAGGTGACATGAATGAGTTGAAGTTATGAACTGTTTCTGAGAGACAAATAACACCAGGATCCTTTTTTTTTTACGTAGCTGACAGCTGGTAACTGTGCAGGGGCCAGTGTAGCAAAGCTTTGCCAGGGGGGCAGGCAGGGCATTAACAGGGAAAGGGGGGGCACAAAGATATACTTTTCTTTCTTATTCTCATTTAAAATGTCTAGCTTTAAATAAATAATTATCTGAATCTTACAACCAAAGTTTTAATCTGATGTAAAATGTATAGAAATCATACATATACCAACAAGACTGTACATCACTGTCACAACAGCGTTTGTTTTCATTCAAAGGTTTTATGGCTTTTCCTGTAACACCTGGTGGGCCAGTCTTTAGTCAAAATGCCCGGCCCGATTTTTTGTCCCAGTCCAGTCCTGCTGTCCTATGAATAATCTTTATGGGTTTTCCTCCCTTAAGCATGGCTTCTTGTCAGCTGCCATTCCACTGAGACCATTCCTGATGAGGCTTCAGTGAACAGTAGATGGATCAGCTGAAGGCCCAGATGCATCTCTCACCTCCTGTGTCAGTTCTTTGCTGTATTTTTTCATTATTTCTTAAGGACAACTTTGTCTGTGCAAGATAGTTTTTTTTAAGGCCTGACACTTATTAGTGTGTCCTTATCTGTCCAGTTTCCTCAATCTCTTAAGGACACACTGCACCAGCACTCTCTGGTAATATATATGGCACGTTTTCAGCTAATAGCTCTTTGGGAATCACCAAGTTGGTGCAAAAATCTATCACATACCTGTCAAACTGTGGTATCATTGGCATTTTTTGTAGATTCAACTAAAGAATGTGTTTTTGGAGAATATGTTTTTGCAACAGGCTCCCAAAGAGCGCCTAAAGATTTAAAACTGGTTGCTTTGCTAAGTTGTTATGTGTAAACACAACACTAGTTCAGGCAGGTGTGTTCTTATGTTTGAGTGATTCATAAACCAGTGTTAAGTTAAATTAGAATATCATGGTTGATGTGTAAAATCTGTAGGTTTTTCACACATTAATGGCGGAAGTTAAACACTTGAACGCTTTAGTAAATTTTTAGCTCACAGGAAAGAATGATTGTGCGAAAAAAAAGAAAGAATCAGAACTGAAAGTTGAATCTCACCATTTTATGCAAAGCGTGGAATTCGCTGTAGCGTTTCTCAACAGCATGCTGTCTGCCGTTCATCAACACGTCAATTTTAAAGACCTGAAAGAAAAAAGATAAGTCAGCTTAGTGACTCATTCAACTGAAAATTTCTCTGCTCTACCCATACACTCAGCAGTGACAGTAACGTCGATGTCAGCATTAATTCCACAACAAGAGGAAACATCTGGCTGTTGTGACAGAAAAAACAAATTGATCTGTCAGAGTTACTGTTAACATCCCTAAACAGGCTGCCTTCCACTTCCCTTCCTTCAGTAAGAGATTCACAGCACGCACGCTGCCGTTCTGGACAGCATTTTGCAAAGGAGGAAATTCACAATAAATGACGGCAGCGCTGTGAACACACACACCGCGGAAAAGCCAACAAGTAATCATTATTAACAAATGCTGGAAGAATCCAAACAGGTGTTGAATCTTATTTAAAAATATATTTTAAATAAAATATATAATCATCTCATAAACCTGAACACAGTGTCCATACGTGAATACTGAGAAATAAATTCAGAAAACTTTCTTTTTATGGGTATTACACAATATCTTGGAGGTCAGGAAGTCAAACTCAAAAGCACTGCTCTAAGGTCCTCATGACTTCCAGCAATAAAACATCATGCCATTAAAACAGGGAAAAAAAGCCTTCCTCAAAATGATGCCACAAAACTGGGAACTGTTGCCTAATTGAACAGTGGTTCCCAATAAAGGGGATAGGACTCCTTAGAGCAGGGGTGTCAAACACAAGGCACGCGTTTGACACGGCCCACAAAGACCCGCACGTCTGTGGAAAATGTAAAGGAGGGCACAGATTTTGTACTTTTAACTGTATTTTCATCGATTTTACAGCGTTTCCTGCTGATGAAGTCCACCACTGCCATTCATTCTACACCAAAGTAATAAATAAACAATAACAATTAAACCACAGAAAAGTTTTTTCTTACCATCTACTATAAAAATTTATATATATTTACATTTTCTTTTACAGTGGGTCCACAGCAGGGGAAAACATTTTATTTTTTGGGCCACCAGAACACATTTGTTTATCTGCGCTGACAGATTTCTTTTTTTTTTTACAGCAGCATTTCTTTATTGTCTAGAAAAACTGAGATATATTGTTGAAACTGGTCTTCTTTTAGTATTAATTGGTATTAAATGCGCAGTCCAACTTCTTTACACTGACAGTGGTTTGGCCCACTTATGGTCAAGGTGGGCTGTAACAGTGGCAAAATGAGTTTGACGTGCTTAGATAAAATGTTGTAGTCACAAGATGAGTAAAAGACAGATATATATCTTACTGATTCTGATGTTAGAAGACTGCAGTACAATTAGTTTGATCTCTAAATGAGTAAATGACTGATTTTAAAAAGCTGAAACCACCCTTATGTGTTTGCAGTGACAGCAGCCTTTACTGGAAGTGATTTTAAACAATATTTTACAAAAGAAAACATTTAAGGGTGAAGCAGTGGTGCCTGGATTAAATCCTTACCTGTGTTTATTCCCAATCAAGGACTCCCTACACTATATATCTTTAAACTGAGCATATCTCAGCTACTTATAACCTCATTAAAGTATTTATCTTCATCTTATTTATTCCTTACTCTAGATTATTATTGTTATTATTATTTATTTATTTATTTACAGATGTCAAGATGTCAGCTGGGTGTGGAGGGCTGGTTTAAAACTCTGGAGCCTCTCTGATTAGACACAGATTCTAAAGTCAGAGTAACTTTTGCCTCTTTTCGTGCCTCATTTGCACCATAAAGTGCGAATTCGGTGCTGATTTGAAGCGAGCAGAGTGCAGTTTATGATCTAACAGAGAGAGACAGCGGCACAGTTGACATTAAATCTGATGACAGCGGCAGGACAGGCGACACACAGACACACAGGGTTTATTAGGGAGCAGCTCACCGTGTATCCTTTCTCCACCGAGCTGTTTTCTGAGCGAAAAGACGGGATCGACACTCGCACCGGATGCATCTTCACTCGAACTGAGGCGTGATTTTCAGGTAGGTGATGTTTGATCTTGATCCTCTGGCGCACACAAACACATTGACACACACACACACACACTCACTCACTCAGTGCTGGTGGATTACTCCAGTTTGACTGATAAAAATCACAGAATTCAAATGTGACGAAAGACATCTCAGTGGTGCCCCCTGCTGGACCGGAGGGCACACCGTTGTAAGGATTATCTTGAAGAAAGCGCCACAGAGGACAGTTTAACATTCAGGTGGCCCAGTGGGGTCATTTTTAATCGTGAATGTCTTTCCTTTTAATTATAAAAGAATTAATTAATTTATTAACTTCGACAGGCAGTGGCATTGTGTCAAATTGTGTATTTTTTTAATGTCATGGGCTTCGGTTTTATTGTTTTTTCGATAATTTAGCATCTGTGGTGGCTGTGGAGACAGAGAAGGCTGTCTGCTAGTTGGATGGTGGTTTGAGCCCTGGCTTCTTTAATCTACATGAGAAAGGATCCTTGGGCAAGATACTGAATTCTGAGTTGCCTCCGATCCATATATGTAAGTGTGTGAATGTTGGGTTAGAATATTTTCTTCTTCTTCTTTCAACTGCTCAGTTCATGGGTTGCCACAGCCCGTCATCTGCATTCATTTCACCCTATCTCTACCATCCTCTGCTGACACCCCAGTAATCTGCATGTCCTCCTTCACTACATGTGCAAATCTTTTCTGTGGTCTTCCTCTTTTCCAGCTCCAACCTCATCCTTTTCGAGACTTTGAAATGCTTGGAAGAACAGCAAAAACACAACTCTACTTTGCAAGCCTCAGTTAGGATGTTAAGTGTTAAAGCTCACAATATTACAATTAGAAAAAGATTGAACAAGTATGGCTTGTTTGAAGGGTTGACATCATGGCTAAACCTTGCAAAGTTGCACCTGAACCTTGGGACTTCGGGAACAATGTCCTTTGGACAGATGACACCAAAGTGTAGATGTTTGGCAATAATGCACAACGCCATGCAGGAGGGAAAAAAAACAGCATATCAGCACATAATACCTCATACAAACTGAAGCGTGGTAGAGGGGTGATGATTTTAGCTTGTTTTACAGCCGCAGGACCTGGGAACCTTGCAAACATTGAGTCGACCATGAACTCCGCTCTATACCAAAGGTTCAATGTGAAGCCATTTCTCTGACAGCTAAAGTTTGGCTGAAATTGGATCATGCAGCATGACAACGATCACAAGCACAGCAGCAAATCAGCAAACAGAATTGCTGAAAAAGAAAAGAATCAATGTGTCGTTTGAATGAGTGAATCAGTGCTGTGGTGGGACCTTAAGAGAGCTGAGTATAAAGGAATGCCTGCAAACCTCAATGAACTAGTAATAAATAATACTGTGTGATATTATCAGTGAAATACACAATACTTTTAACCAGTTCAAACATCTATGAAGACGTATTTCATTGTGTGTCATTGAATATGTACTTTTAAACCAGCCTTTAGTTATGGTGTTGACAACAGAGTCACCCAGGAAACGTTATAGCAAGTGCATGAAACTCATGAAAACATACATGCTCGTAGAAATGTATATACCATTGTGTAAAGAGTGACTTCACTGACATCAGGCACTAATACCAGTTATACGTGATGTGTAGCATGTGGAAAGTTTCCCTCGCACTGAAGGAAATTTGCCAACTCAGGAAACAACTTTAATGACATCACGGGGTTTTCAGTAGTGATATTGCAGATTGACATTACAAATTTATTATGCAAAGCCTGTGTTACAAACAGTCAAGAGTGTATTTGATGGGTGCTCATCACTCTAGGAAGGTAATAGAAATCTATCTTTCCAGTAATTTTCAATAAGAGGGACTAAATGTGAGGAAATGAGAGTCTCTGTTTTGCTGCAGTGGTTCTGTGCTGCTTTTCTCTGCTTTATATTAGCGTGACACATTAAAACAATCAGCTTTTTCTTTGCTATTTTCAGAAATTTTATCCAGTTTTAAAAAAAGAATCAGTGGCTTAATCAAAGACAATAACATATACATACATGTTGGAAACAAAGTCACCACGATCACAATAATCAGCCTAAAACTTCGATACAATATTACAGTTTTATTCAAGTAAGTTTCAACAAAAGCTCTTGCGTAAAGAGAGTTTCATCTGCTGCATATAAATATATTTTCCTTTAAACAACTGGGTTCAATATAACATTGTGATACACATGATTTATGCTGCGATTTTTCTCTTTTAGGCTCATGTTTTTCTGGATTTTATTTCTTCTAACAAGTGGCAGTAAAAGGCAAGCATACAGTACAATCCAACAGAAATGAGCTATGAAAAATACCCCCCCCCCCCCCCCCCCCCCCCTCAAAAGAAAAGCAAAAAAACAAAGCTGAGGTTATATGATTTTCATTAAGGAGAAAAAACAAAGATTTCTTTTCCCACACAAGCAAAGAAAAATTCAACTTTATCTGCTGCTATAATAATCAGATGATTCCTACTTGTTCTTTCCTAAATTGGGAGTGATTACATTTTAAAGTGAATGCATGTCTTAAGAAAACAAAAAACCCTGTTTTTTTCTTTTATCTATGTTGCTTTATATGCTTTCATGTGCAGTCCTCTTCTTTGTCATTTACACAGTGTGTCCGCTGAGCCGCTGTGGATGACTGTCGTTCTTTAATATCTAAAAAAGTGAACACGTAAATAGTTTCTGTGTGAAAATCTTAATAAAAACAAATTAACCGATGGAGACAGTGAGAAATATTAGGACTAAAAGTGTCACCTCAGACATCGTACTTACGTTGACATGTGACAACCTGACACGTAGGCATAGTTGCCCGTGTAGCGAACATCACAGCGCACAATATTGTTGCTGTAGTCCGATTCTGGAACCTGGTAGTAAGGATTTACACTGATCTGTGGACAATATGGTTAAAGATCTGTTAGTAAAAGAAGAAATATTGATAAATGAAACTCTTTTAAAGGTGCTTTGGGAGGAAGTCGTGGTATTTCTAACAAACCTTCAGGACATAGTTGCCAGGTTTCACATCTGTGATGTCAATCCACTGGCAGTCGATGTCTGCATTGTAGGTATCATAACATCCTGGGCTCAGGCCCTGCGCGTTGGACAGCATCCATATAAAACAAAGTATAAGCAAACTTTTACATGCAAAAAAACAAAACAGTACTTGATTTCAACCTGTTTTTCCCGTCATTATATAAAAAGAACGTTTTTGGTTTAATCCTGGAGGTGATTTTGGATCCAATGTCAACAAGAAGAGAGACCAAAATACAAGTTAAAATTACGAAAAAAAAACTGATGGAAAATTAGTCAACGTGCTGAAAAACTGACCACAGACGGTCATGCAGGTGAATCATCAGGAGAGACAGGAAATCATTAAATCACCATAAGAACTGGCTCATGCAGAAAGGAAATTCTAAAGCTGTTCTCTCAAACGCAGGAGCCTCGGGAAAACAGCAGAGCTTGTTTATGAAGCCCAACTCTCCTTTTTAGACACTTAAGAAACCAAATCATACGTCAGATTCTTCAGAATCTAAATGAATCAGAGGTACTGAAGTCTGGGAGCTCACATACAGGGAGTGCAGAATTATTAGGCAAGTTGTATTTTTGAGGAATAATTTTATTATTGAACAACAACCATGTTCTCAATGAACCCAAAAAACTCATTAATATCAAAGCTGAATGTTTTTGGAAGTAGTTTTTAGTTTGTTTTTAGTTTGAGCTATTTTAGGGGGATATCTGTGTGTGCAGGTGACTATTACTGTGCATAATTATTAGGCAACTCAACAAAAAACAAATATATACCCATTTCAATTATTTATTTTTACCAGTGAAACCAATATAACATCTCCACATTCACAAATATACATTTCTGACATTCAAAAACAAAACAAAAACAAATCAGCGACCAATATAGCCACCTTTCTTTGCAAGGACACTCAAAAGCCTGCCATCCCTGGATTCTGTCAGTGTTTTGATCTGTTCACCATCAACATTGCGTGCAGCAGCAACCACAGCCTCCCAGACACTGTTCAGAGAGGTGTACTGTTTTCCCTCCTTGTAAATCTCACATTTGATGATGGACCACAGGTTCTCAATGGGGTTCAGATCAGGTGAACAAGGAGGCCATGTCATTAGTTTTTCTTCTTTTATACCCTTTCTTGCCAGCCACGCTGTGGAGTACTTGGACGCGTGTGATGGAGCATTGTCCTGCATGGAAATCATGTTTTTCTTGAAGGATGCAGACTTCTTCCTGTACCACTGCTTGAAGAAGGTGTCTTCCAGAAACTGGCAGTAGGACTGGGAGTTGAGCTTGACTCCATCCTCAACCCGAAAAGGCCCCACAAGCTCATCTTTGATGATACCAGCCCAAACCAGTACTCCACCTCCACCTTGCTGGCGTCTGAGTCGGACTGGAGCTCTCTGCCCTTTACCAATCCAGCCACAGGCCCATCCATCTGGCCCATCAAGACTCACTCTCATTTCATCAGTCCATAAAACCTTAGAAAAACCAGTCTTGAGATATTTCTTGGCCCAGTCTTGACGTTTCAGCTTGTGTGTCTTGTTCAGTGGTGGTCGTCTTTCAGCCTTTCTTACCTTGGCCATGTCTCTGAGTATTGCACACCTTGTGCTTTTGGGCACTCCAGTGATGTTGCAGCTCTGAAATATGGCCAAACTGGTGGCAAGTGGCATCTTGGCAGCTGCACGCTTGACTTTTCTCAGTTCATGGGCAGTTATTTTGCGCCTTGGTTTTTCCACATGCTTCTTGCGACCCTGTTGACTATTTTGAATGAAACGCTTGATTGTTCGATGATCACGCTTCAGAAGCTTTGCAATTTTGAGACTGCTGCATCCCTCTGCAAGATATCTCACTATTTTTGACTTTTCTGAGCCTGTCAAGTCCTTCTTTTGACCCATTTTGTCAAAGGAAAGGACGTTGCCTAATAATTATGCACACCTGATATAGGGTGTTGATGTCATTAGACCACACCCCTTCTCATTACAGAGATGCACATCACCTAATATGCTTAATTGGTAGTAGGCTTTCGAGCCTATACAGGTTGGAGTAAGACAACATGCATGAAGAGGATGATGTGGACAAAATACTCATTTGCCTAATAATTCTGCTCTCCCTGTATTTTAAACTTGTTGACTTGTTTTTGTTTTTTAACATTGCATTCTAATCAACAGAAGACTAATCATTATATGTTTTACTATACATTGATGGAACAAAATAAATATTGCAAAGATCTTTTTTTTTATTTATTTTTTTTATATCTTCCAGTTTTGGGAAGAACAGAGTGAGACTGAAAGGTGACTCTTAATGATGACAGCATAATGATTCACTGCACTAGTGTTAGTCTACGTGCACTTTCTTGTTAAATACATTGCACCCTTATCTGTCACTCTCTCCTTGTCTATATTTGAGACGAGGCTTCAAACTTCTCTTTTTTTTTTTCTTTTTTTTTTTTGGTAAAGCTTGTAGTTAGGCCTGAACCAGGTGACCCTGAAGTATGACTTAGTTATGCTGTTATACTTACTTAAAGTTATTATTACTTACATTGTATACTCAGCCTACATTTGTTATGACACTTTTTCCACTACAGACAGTCAGAACGTGGATTATCTCCACTCTTTTTAGCTGTTGTACTTCTCATCTCTTCCATCGCTGGTAGAACGGGAGGAAGAATAAACTTTCTGATTGTGCTCGAGCCCTCAATCTGAAAGATGTGCAGGTTAATTCATGTTAGCTCACGTTCCTGTCACTTCTCTTTTAAAGCTGTGGTTGGAGCAGGAATTGGCGGCACAGCGACAGCATATTACCTGAGGCAAGAGTTTGGACCTGGGGTTAGACCACACCCCTTCTCATTACAGAGATGCACATCACCTAATATGCTTAATTGTTAGTAGGCTTTCGAGCCTATACAGCTTGGAGTAAGACAACATGCATGAAGAGGATGATGTGGACAAAATACTCATTTGCCTAATAATTCTGCACTCCCTGTATATGTCTCTTATAAATGCAATCTGCCAAGGACTTACAAAAAAACCTTTTCAAACTGAATTGTGCTGTACTGGGATACTTGAGTATAACAGATCTATTGTTAGTGTGATTTCCTATAAAAATGAAGCTCCCACCAAAAAAGTAATCCATGAAATTCAAGTCAAAAATAAAAACTATGGTTTCTACAGAGGTATTTAGTAAGTGAGCTTGTAAAGCAGTAGCTAGTTGCAAAATTCAAACTTTTTCCAACTTTGTTCTAACAGGAGCTAACTGGATAAATTTAGTACACTGTGGCAAAAAGAGGCAGCCAAAACAAGTTGTTTACACAGTGAACTTGTTAGGAAACAGCTGTACATCTGGCAGATAAAGCATGAACGTTTGAACTGTGTTTCTACTAAATGCTAACCAACGCTTTCTGAGCAGCTTAACCTGGATTCATCTTTAAAAGGCGGCAGCAGACGACTTCTCTGTCTACAGAACGATCTCTTTACAGAAGACAGCTAAACACTGATATGTGTGTTTGTATCCTGAGTGAACTCAGTGAGGAGTTTATGGACTCAGCCGCTAGTTTCAGATACACACACAGTTACACACTTCTCTAAAAGATGTTGCCACAGCAGATGGCAGCGCATCAGCGATCTGCCAAATTTTTACACCAGATGCACTTTCTCATGCAACCCCTAAGGGATTTGTGTCTATTAATGGTCTCAAATAGGGGATTTTTACATGTTAGGCGAACATGTAAACCACTGCACATGAAAGTAGCTTCCCCTCACTCATCACACAGTTTTCAGAAAACTAAGAAGGCAACACCCAATACGCTCAAACTAAGGCTTCAGAATGAGGCTTCTTAAATCGTAATGTTGGTTGTCATGGTAGCTAGTACATATTTTACATGTAGTTTATGAACCTGAAAGACTCTGAAGTGCTTAAATGTGCTGATGGTCACCTTTCTCCTTCCTCTGTGGATGTATCACCACGTATAACACCTTTCACGTATGCGCAATCTTGTCATGTGACCCTTTTCAAAGTAAGGTACAACCTTTACAGTTACATTTACAGCACTTATCTCTGAGACCTGAGTATGTGAGGTGCAGGCATATCGCCTGTAGTATCCATAGTCACAGGAAGTGTCCTCCAAGCAGAAGCTGGCCTTGTGGCCTTCTGCCACTGACCGCTGAGTGGTGGCATCCAGCAGATCGTAGTGGCTGAACTCATCCATGCTGTGGTAGTGCCTGTGGATCAGCAGCACAGTGACAGCAACTGAAGAAACAAGTCATTAAACTCAGTGAACTTCGCATCAGTGTGAAGTTTTCAAAGGTTTTCATTCATGAGCCAATAAACGCAGACTAATATGTCAAATACATTTGGATCAAAAGGCTTCAAGTCACAGTGACTAAAACTATATTTTATTCGTCATGTAGACGGTTATAGGAATAAGCATCTGGTTCACCTCCAGTATCAGGAAGAAAGAGTTCGTTCAATGAAACAAAAGCAATCTGGTTTTTAACATCAGCTGACTTTCAAAACACGGAAAAATATCTATAGAGTCTACATAAATGGTTTCCTGGCTCTCTGTCAAAAGTGCTCCATCTTGGGGAGTCGCTCAGAGGACCGCTTGCTTCACAGCATAACTATGGACTGAGGTAGTTTTTCTGGAAACACCAGTCACATTTCTGTAAGTTCAAACATGGGACAAAAATACTAGCAGGTTTTCTTTTGGGCATAATATCCTCGTCATACAGCTTTAATGACTTTGCAGATGTAAATGAATGAAATGTTTAATTAGGCTACTCTAGATTTAGATTGAAAAGACAGGCTCTTTGTGTCTTAATGTTGAGCTTGAAAAAACAGAAGATTTCCTCTTCAAATGCCTAAAGATACAGCTAAAACTTGTGTTGAGATGTTGTTCCAGATATCAAATCTCTGCAAAAATATAAAAACAGCCAAAAGTAACACAGCTGTGGTTCAACAGGGGGTGCCATACCACAACTGCAGACTGCAACAGACAACCAGTAATTCTGGTAGCATCTCCTGAAAAACACTTTTAATGTCCAAACACCGCCCCTGTTCTTTAAATCATAGTCTTGATAAACATCAGCCTGGAAGTAGAAGAAGAAATGTCGATGGAATGATGGATGGACTGAGACGTGACTTTCCAAAGCTTCTCACTTCACACTCAGGGCAGAATTCCCAGACTGAGTTTAGAGCTGGTTTTTGTTCATTTAAATGTCTTTTTAAAAGTCCCTCCTAAGTTCATGTATTTATATATTAATACACTCAGTATGTTTGATATTTCAGCTGCAGAGATATTTTAGCATGCAGAGTCAAGCTGAGATGTACTGTAAATGCATCCAAACACCCATTTTTTTCTGAGACTTTCATTAATATTTGAATATTTTCTGGATCAAACCACTTTTCATTCCCCCCCCCCCCCGCAGTATCTGGAGAAACAATCATCTCAAGCTCTCAAGCTTTTCTATACATGTGTGTCTTTTTCTTTTTTTTTGGTTCTTTGGGTTTATGGAAACCTCATATACCTGGAAAAACTGCAGTGCAGACACCTTAACAATTGTCTCATGGAGACAAAAAGGAGCACATAAAGTCAGTTTGGGGTGTCAGTTTAATGCAACGACATGTCACAGAGACTCTTTGTCTGAGTGACGATGAGGTGGACAGCACTGGCATGACATTATACTCACTGGTGACAGCTGTGCCACTCCCAGGAGTAACGTGGCCTGCTGGGGAGGAAGTCTGCGGTGCCCTGGTTCTTGACTTTCTGAGGAAACCTCAGCAGCATGCGGCTATCGTAGTCTCGTGCTCTATAGGCGGAACTGTAGACAGGATACAAAGATAAAAAGATTTTAACCCCCCAAAAAACACTATTATAGGTGGACACAGTGATGTCACTAAGATTTGTTTTCCCTGCTACATACCCTCTTCTGAGTTGAGCCAGTTCATGTGTAAATGGTGGGTGGAAATTTTTTTTTAAAAGGCAAAGTGGTTGTTTGGGTTAGTTTTCAATAATGTGTTTACCATTCAGGCTTTCTCTCCCAGAGGAGGCTATGATTAAACTTTTACAGAAATCCTCCACACCACCCCCTCTGCACCATCAGCGGCAGGATTTGGTTAATTTTACCTCATCTCATGCTCCCACTGGGCAGCTTTCACCCGCAAACACTTTAAAGTGGTTGTTATGGCTGAGAACTCTCTGAATCACACTCAAAAGCGGGTGCGCTTTTTTCTTTCACTTTTTTTTTTCTCCTCGTGGACCAGTCCTGACAGCAGTCTACCTTGACAAACAATTTTCTTCAGCCGCACATCTCAGGTTGTACATCGGGACTCTCTGGACGTAGGCCGAGGCTTGGATGTAGTATGGGTCAGGAACCAGATCAGGGAGACCTACAATACACCACATAATGATGACACATAATCTCCATTATAATGCAATAAAAACAGATCAACAAGTAGGAAATTTTTCACACATAAAAAGCAAAAAATGCTGAAATTTAGAGGCAAAAGAGGCACTAATTGACAAACTGGTTACTTGAGTGACTGTTTTTGATATGAAACATGCTTCCATCTTATGTTTTAATGTTAATATTTTGATATAGTAGCTATTCATATAGTTCCCTGCTCCACTCTGTGTTTAACAACTATCTTTCTGCTAATTTAAATGTCTTAAGGGCACTTTTCCCATCCTTACCGTACTGATGATACCTTGTGCCATATCCGGGTCTCGCTCTCTCCCTTGGTCTCTCGTAAACGTCATAGTAATTGTAATATGGATTATCGGTGTCAATGGACTTGTAGGGATCGTATGGATCGTCTCCCACCATCATGTCTTCTCTCCTGACATCGACCTGCTCTTGGGTATCATTTACTCTCCGGCTCCTCTGCGTCCCTGTGCGCTCACCGGGACGCGCTTGGTGATGCTGGCGGTGTTCCTGGCCTCTCACGAGCCTCTGGATCGGCAGCGGGAGGCTGCGCTGGCCCTGCGGGTTGGAGGCCGGCCGGGGAGGCTGCTGCTGGGCCACCGGTTGTCTCTGGGTGTCCGCATCCCGGATGATTGTGACAGGTCGCTCCTGCACTCGCTCCTGCGTTGCGCCCCTGCGTCTGGCCGGCTGATACTCAGACCCTTGGCTTAGAATGCTAAATATCTTGCCGTTGTGTGACCACTGTAGCGTCTGCCGGAGGGCCCCTCTTTGGTCATTCCCTTGCTGTGTTCCCGGATTCCTTTGAGACTGAGCAGCCTGCAGGGTGAAAACAAATAAATAGACCCAGGAGTATGCGTAAAGCGGTGTGCCAAACACGCGCAATCCCATTGTGCACACGGTTAAAGGAAACGGTGACAAAGCGACTGTTATAACGAGGTTGTCTTTGACTCAGTTATCCTTCATTTATGTCTGAAGGATACTCCGTGAGCAGTGAGGAAAAGCTAAGTTTCAGTGTATCCGTGTAAACTCATAACGCTCTGCTGCAGATGCGCTCTGTGAGACGACGGCGATGATGATGACGAGGAGGAGGAGTTCAGCATTTAGAGTTGCTGGTTCTGTTGCACAATCTAGTGCTGCTGCTCATATAACAACTGGAAGTGCTATCGTGCCCAGCCAAGAGTGTTTGATAACTGCTCAGTCTGGCAAATTTAACAGCAGTAAAACCTTTTTTCTTCAGCACAAAGAGGAAACACGTATGTCTGTGCATCACACAGACACAGCAGCAGACGAAAGCTTTTTTTGTGAATCCATTTCGTTTTAGTCATGATGAATAATATGTCCCATTTCTTTGAAATGTCTCTATACTGTCTCCATTCCTTTCTTTTTCCAGCCAGATTTATAAAAAGTCATGATAAACTTTTGTCCTGACTGTTGGATGAACTCCCAAACATACACCCTGCAACACCCTGTGCCAAAACTTTATTCACTCATCCATTATTTTTCTTTCATAGGAGAATTTCAAACCTAAACATGACTCTTTGATGGCCATGCAACACTTTCTGGGAAACCATCTGCCACATATCCACCCTCCAACCTCAACCCTAGCTGCACTGGAGCTTTGCTGAAAACGTGAAACACACATCACATGCAAAATTTTTTTGCAAAAGTCACAATTAGTCTGTCCCGAGGAACCTCTAGTGATACTTGATATCTGCTTGACTGTCTGGCAGCTGACTGCTAAACTCTGTTCTTCTGCTGATAAATCCAAATCATTTGCTGCAGTCTAGTCAAATCACTGCCCTGGTGGTGACACCAGATGTATAATGCATATGTTGAGAAACTTAATCCACGGTTCTTTCTTTCTCTCTCTCTCTCGCAAACGAGGAAGTTTTTTCTAGCATCTACACAATTGACCGCAGGAAGCCTGCTGCTAAACCACAGTAAACGGTCACAAGGATTTTACAGCTTCTCAAATCGCAAAGTTTTATGAGAACAACCGACTTAAAGGGAAAGAATCTGGATTGTATTAGATTATATATGCTTCCAACATGTACGAATGCAATATATCTTTAAAAACACAAAATTCACAAGCAAGCAAAGTAGCTGCACGACACATCTTGATTCATTTTAGTCAAGTTGTGAGGAAAAAGGGAAAAAAAGAGCATTAAAAAAAGAATTAGACCTCATGTGACACACGGCTGTTTAATGAATACGGGAAAAAATAAAAACAAATTTTCTGTATCACAGATCATTTGGTGTCTTATTGCTAGCAGATGACTCCAAACAATACTGCATTTTATTTCTCTAAACAGTACCTGAAAAAGTTACCTGACAGGAAAATTCTACACCTGTACTTATTTTCTTTGATTTAGTTCTAGTTCTTGATGGGTTTTAAATCTGTGTCTGAAAATTAGGCAAAAAAAAAAAAATGTTGCTGAAACTGAAATCTGTGCCTGGGAGTTACCTTCAGCTGTGGAGTTAAGTGCCGGTCATTAGTGTCACAAAAAATGGTAATAACACTATTTAGAACATTTAACCTTTATTTCAGTTCACACACAGTTTGAAAGTGAGCACCAACACTGGAGCAGCTTATGGTTGTTATTTTGGGGGTTCTGGGTTTTCCTCAAGGTTGTGTCATTGATGATGATGATGATGATGATGATGGGGGGTAATTTAAATTTCTTGTTTTCTCTTTCTTTTTTCATCCCCAAATGACTTGTGTTACTTGTTGGAGGAGTTAAGCACTATGAAAATCTTCAACCTTTACAGGGTGTTTTACATATTCACCATAAAAGTAACAAAAAAAGCCCTTATACACACTTTTCCTCTGCCCATTTTAAGGCTGTGAAATTTCCAATTTTCCAATCACTTTTTGGATGACAACACCAGGTTGTTTTTAAACTTCACAACCCATCTCATTAGGATCTTTTGAGCAGTGACACATTTTCTTCTTCTTCTTTCAGCTGCTCCCTTTAAGAGACCCGGAGAGGGTCATCAGCCTCCATCTCTCCATGTTACTACCATGCTCCTCTGTCACACTAACTCTCTGCATTGTCCTCCCTCACTACATCAATGAATCTTTGCTGTGGTCTCCCTCTTTTCCTTCTTCTTGGCACCTCCATATTCACCGTTAAGGGGCGATCGTGGCTCAAGAGTTGGGAGGTCGCCTTGTAATTGGAAGGTTGCCGGTTTGAGCCCCGGCTTCGACAGCCTCGGTCGTTGTGTCCTTGGGCAAGACACTTCACCGTTTGCCTACTGGTGGTGGTCAGAGGGCCCAGTGGCGGGAGTGTCCGGCAGCCTCGCCTCTGTCACTGCGCCCCAGGGTGGCTGCGGCTACAATGTAGCTTACCATCACCAGTGTGTGAATGTGTGTGTGAATGGGTGGATGACTGGATGTGTAAAGTGCTTTAGGGTCCTTAGGGACTAGTAAAGCGCTATACAAATACAGGCCATTTACCATTTCCAATATCTCCACTATCCTCTGCACATGTACAGGCCATCTCTCTGACTTTGTCTGCTCGAACCGAGCTGGGCATCTGATCTTGTCCATTCTCAATGGAAATGTTCACACCTTCAGCTCGGCCTCCTCTTTTTATGTCACTGCCACCATCTCCAAACCATACATCACAGCAGGTCTCACTGCCACCTTGTAAACCTTCCCTTTCACTCACCCTTTTCAACACTTGTCTCCACCCTGCCTGCACTCTCTTATTTACCTCTCTTGTGCTTTGTCTGTTGCTTTGGATTACCACTGGTATTTGAACTCGCCTGCCTTCACTACATCTACTCCTTGCAGCTTCACTTTTCCATCTGCTTCCCTCTCATTCACACACATGTATTCTGTCTTGTTGTACTGACTTTTATTCCTCTTCTCCCCCAACTTCTCCAGGCTCGTTACTACCTGGTCCCTATTTTCACTACAGATCACTATATCGTCTGTGAACATCATAGTCCACGGAGCCTCCTGCCTGACCTCAGCTGTTACCCTGTCCATCACACTAACTTAAAAGGAAACTCTAGCAGTTTTCTGTACCAAGGTTTGTAACCAGATTTGGTTATAACACTTTACAAAGTAACACATTACTGTAATTACATTACATTTTTCAATAACTCAGTCAGGGACTGTACTAAATTCAGCAATCACATTATAGCTACAATTATGTCGTTATTTGGGTTACAAAAGTTCTTCAGTTGTCTGCATCCCAGGTGGACAGAACGATAGAAACATCTAACATATATCTTCCTGTTCACTTGCTACAATTAGCTGATGTTAGTGCGTGTGCAGGAGCAGGGCAAATGGTGGCGGTCTTCAAGAGTGGAGACATGCACTTTACTTTTATTTTTATTGCACAAAAGACAAGAGGACGTTAATAAACTGAAAACTGCGTCCAGGAGAGAAACTACTGCATTAAACTGCTAACACAGCGTCAACTCTTTGCAACCATCTGCGCAGACAGCATGTTAGCTAACGCTAAGCTAGCAGAGAACCCAGAGTGATGATGAAGCAGAGTGTGGACCCCAGCCCTGCAGCCAGGCCCTGAACTTAAAAAGGTAACAAAGGCAGTGATGAACAGTTAAGCTTACAGCCGCCGTTTCTACCTTTTCAGGTGAAACACTGTACTAATAACAGTAAAGCTTATTTGTGCTGGTTTCCATCTTTGCTTTTTACATACCTAAATTACATACCTAAATTCTAAAAGAAATATTGCATATGTGTCCTCATTAGGATTAGAGGGTTGTGTTGGTTTGTGGGACTGTAGACTTCTGTTTGCATTTTTAGTAATATTAACGAGTATTTACAGGACGTTATTTAACTTATCTAGTCGTTATAATGTATTGCACTGCATCAAGGTGTCACTATATCACAAAGCTGCTTTTTAAATCAAAACATTTAAAAAGATGAAACAATACTATGTAGGTACTCTTTTAAGCATTGCACTCGAATTAATACAAATAAATGCGTATGTGATTTACAACAATAATATTGCGGTTTCGGTGCATCCATGCTGCACTCTGTTTGGATTTATTAAAAACACTGATGTCAAGCTACACACTTTTTTACATTTTTATGCTGGTTATAAATCATCTAGCTCACATAAAAAACATTTTAGTAGGACTCGTTCTTCTGGAGAAGTGGCAGCTTTCCAGTTTCTTGATAGCAGTTTGCACATGTGCCTCCGATGGCTTGGTGAATTTAGTCAGCCATAGTTAGCAACGTAATAACCAGAATCATAGTACAGTGGTAATGATTCGAACTCAGATTCTTTATGAAAATGAAGACACGTAGAAAGGATTCGAACCGTGGTCACATTCTTTTCACAGCAAAAAGGCGCCGCTTGGGAAGGAAACAACTCCTCGTTGACACACATAGCATTGCAATGCGGCTCCTAGTTTAACAGCTAATCCTCGTTAGTATAGTGGTTAGTATCCCCGCCTGTCACGCGGGAGACCGGGGTTCGATTCCCCGACGGGGAGGCTCTTTTTTTTCTTCTTCTTCTTTTTTTAAACTATATATATGAGAAATTAACTTAGCACCATCAGTTTTATTTTAAAAACCAAATCAAAACAGGCTTTAGAGAAGATTAAATAAACACAAGTAAATAAAAAAAAAACACAGTAAATGAAGATTAGATGTGTGACTAAATACGAAATAAAGCCAAATTATAACCAAACTATATAACGGTCCATGGCTGATCTAAACTACCATTAACCAGCCCCGTTGCTAGCCATCTTGTTCTTCCCTATATTAAGTTATTAATATTTGACCTAACATTTCAAGAGTGTTAAAAACAAATTTGACAAAAATTTCTGAATTAAATGTCAAATAAAATAAGTAAAGAGAAAAATAGATGCTAAAAATACTTTATAGGCTAAAAATGGGCTCGATTTAATGGTAGAGTAAACTGATTGAATCATACTGTAAATTACAGTTAAGCCAGCTGTATTGTTCTTGGATAATGACAGACACATCATCTCGCTGTTGGAGGGAGGTTTAAGCTTGTGCAAACTGTGAGTCAGAGCCAGTTACAAGAGCTTGAAAAAGTATATTGACCTTGTAGTGAATCTGTTGATCTAAAGGTACATGTGGATACAGAAGAAGGTCCCAAAGTCTAATTTATCCAGTTGATACATGGAACCTGGCTTCGCAATAATCAGGATTAAAAAACGATGGCCTTAAATGATAGAAAAGCAAACTCTTATGAAAAAGCTGCAACAGCAATATAATCCACTGCTGTTGCACAACTGTTTTCTGTCTTCAGTTTGTCTTCTAGATGCCGTCTAACCATTTGAATTTGAACTATTTGGGATCTTTTCCAGAATAAATCTGCTATTAAAGCCCGCCTTTTAGCCAAGACATGATTGTGCTGTTGCTTTTAGGATGACTAACATACATTCTGCATAACAACAGTTATTCCAAAGAGTGAAAACTTTGTACACGTGTTCCCGGGTTGCCTCCTCCTCCCTTCCTTGGAACACCGGAGAGACAGCCAGAACCAGCTGTACTAGGTCACTGATGTATTTCGTTCATATTTCATTGAAATTTCTTCTCTCTCCCTCCTTCGAGGGCAGCGCAGTATTCGCTCACACAGCTTGGAGACACATCTGCAAGGAATTAACCCAGTTCTTTTGTCCACGTCGCTGGAATTCACCCCAGTTCCTGACTTTTTGGGCACTCATTTGAGCTAAAAGAATTTGACAAAAAATCCGCGTCTGGGATGCAGAATATGGAGGAGGGGACAGACTCCTGCATAATAACACCACTGTGTAAAACACAAAAAAGACACTTTCATAATGCTAAATTTATCAAAAATCAGCACCAGTTTTCAGTGCCATCATTGACTCAACATCTGTACTTATGTCTGATTCTTTTTTATAAGAAGCTACTAGTATGATGTAATCCCCACAGAGGTACTTTGGGACTTAAAGAAGTCCTTAAAACATGTTTAAAATCCAGGTTCAGCTTTATAATGAATATAACTTTCTTAAATGTCTCCTGGATTTAGTTTCATGACATCCTGGTGATCTCATCGCAGTGAAAGAGGACCACACACACACACACACACACACACACACATTAAATTAAAGCCTACTTCCTCTCTTCTGCGTCCAGGATTCCAACCTTCAGTCCCACAACAGTTTGCTTCTCTTGATCACAGATTTGTACACTCTCAGATTTACACTCAGGCTTCCCCTCCTCCCTCATCGAATAAAGCTCAGCTCAGACCTCTATGACAGAAACAGACAATTCAAATATTTTCTCCTCTCTCATAAATGGTGGGTTTCCATTACTGTTGGAGCACCCAAGCTGGGGCTTGCACTACACACACACACAAACACACACAGTCTGGTGGACTACGTGGCAATCTGCACATACACTGACGTTTTTGTAACCGGGAGGAGGAGGAGGAAGAGGAGTGCTTTATCAAGACAGAACCAAGCAAACTTTACATTATGCAGTGACTCGTGCTGATTTATATTTCTCACTCCCAGTATCTGCTTTTATTTTATTTCTGAAGGGATCTGTTTGTTCAATCACACAACAAGAAACAGCTGTTTCTAATAATCCTGCAAGTTATCGTTTGGCGAATACACTGAAACTGCACTTTTATCAACATCCCTGATCTGACTTTAACCGGGACTCGGGCAAAGGTGGAGACTTTGCTATTGAAATAATGTGATTTAGCTTTTTTTTTTGTAAATTTTGCTTTGCCTTGTTTTTGTCAACTAACACCCAAAGAAAACAACTCTCTCATTAGCTGCTAATAGTTCACTATTTCCGCAAGGTAATTGCTAACCACACTGTTTGGTACTGAGCAGATGGGATATGGTTGGTTTTCAGACCCTTTAACTGAAAACTATGGGAGCAGTGAAAGTGAACCAGAACAGTAAAGTTGGGTTGTGAGGAGGATGCCAAGGCATCAGATGAAAAGCAGTAAAGTAAAGCTGGGTGCAGCCACAGTGGGGGTGAGATAACTGTCTGTGGAGAAAGCTTCCACTTTGCAATCATAGTCTAGTAAACCACTATTCATCCACCTTCGTACTGTTTACATGTCATTTATCAAGAAAGAGAAGGCTAAGTTCATTTAATGGACGTCTTTGCTTAATTTGGCTGAAGTTTGAGGGTTTCCTGAGCAATAAAGCATCAGAAAATCAGGAATAAATGCACTGCTGAACTTTGAACATGGTGCCACAAGTCAGAAAGTTGTGAGTGTAAATCTTGGTCCCTCGTCCCTGTACAGGTTTGCATGTTTCTTCCCACGCTCACCCCTCTTTCCTCTGTATACTCCATTTTCCTCCCGCAGTGAGAACACATGCCGCCCAGGTGGGCTGGAAAACATGCAGTAAGCTAAACACAGGTGTAAGTCTTACCAAGTAAGTGTTAGCCCGTCTGTCATTTCCATCACATTCAGCTCATGATGGCAGGTTAGACTTCTGTAATACCTTTACAATGACAAAACCAAATCAATAAATCGGCAAATAAACAAACACGTTATTTTTCTCATTCATACTTAAGTTTAAGCTTTTCACCTGTCAACATAAGCAACCAGCAGGAGATCATTTGCTATGCCGCGGATTTGCTTTGACTTTCATAAAGGGGTTTGGTTTGCACAAACTAGTGCAAACCACCTAAAAGAGTGGTTTTTGAGAATTAAGTTAAAAACCAAAACAGAATCTGTACAATTCTAGTGAGTTTGAAGGTCAGTATTTGGTGTGACCACCTCTATTCTTCAGCACAGTCTGAACTCTCTTAGGCAGCTTTCTTAAAATTTCTTAAAGTAGTCTTTCAGGAATAGTTCGCCAGGCTTCTTAAAGGAAAATCAAAGTCCTTCTTTGTATATTGGCTGCCTTTCGTTCTGTTCTCTGTCAAATATGATCCCACTCTGCTACAATATTGTAGAGGTTTGGACTCTGGGGAGGCCAGTCCATGACTCATAGCATAGTTCCACTGTGTGTGTTTCTATCCAGGCATGCTTTTATTGCATCCATAGTGTGTTGGGGATTCTTGTCAGGCTGAAAATGAAGCTGTTAACAATCAGATGCCCAAACACCCCTTGCTGAAATGAAATGAAATCCAAACCATTACAGAGCCTCCACTCACACTCACTGTTGTACCTCTCTCCCAACTGCCTCCATACATACTGACAACAATATTGGAAAGAAGTTGTAAGTTTGGATTCATCCCTCTATAAGACTGTTTCCACTGACTTTCAGTCCAGTTCTTGTGTAATGTGGGATACCTCAGCCTTTTCTCCCCTCCTTAACCATGGCTTCTTGACAGACATCTTTCCACCGGGACCTTTTGTGATGAAGCATAAGTGAACAGTAGATGGATCAATTGACGAGCCAGATACATTTCTCAGGTCCTGTGTCTGATTTTTCTGTGGATTTCTTATGGATATTAGTTTTAGATACTATTCACCTGTTGTAGACAGTGTTTTTAGGACTGCTACTTCTTTTTTTGTCCTCCACTTGTCTACTTTCCTTAAAATTTTAAGGAAACACTCTACACCAGCGGTCCCCAACCCCCGGGCCTCGGACCGGTCCGTGAGTCGTTTGGTACCGGGCCACGAGAGTTGAGGCTCAGGTGTGAAATGTGTGGTTTTCAGGGTTTTTATCGGTTTTCAGCGTTATTTTGTTATTGTTTTTATTGTTAACTCGGTTTTCCTGGGTCTTTTCATGTGTGTTATGAATAAATCTTCTTTTTTTCGGTACCGGTACTAGTTTTATTTTGTTGTATTTATCCGCGACACCTTAAAGGCCGGCCCGTGAAAATATTGTGGGGCGTAAACCGGTCCGTGGCGCAAAAAAGGTTGGAGACCGCTGCTCTACACTATATCGAGATATGTCAAGTTTTCAGCTAATTGCTCTTTGGGAATCAAAACTGTGTTATTAGATTCAGCTATAGAAATGGGAACAAATGATCTGTGTCTAAAGAAAATTTTCTAAAGATACAAATTAAAATTAGTTCTTTGCTATGTGTAGACAAAATATTGATTTATCCCTCGAGTTAGTGGCCTTTTTATGTTTAAACGATTCATAAGTCAGTATTAATTGACATAACAAACAAAAAGCATATTCCTCTGAAAAAGACCAAGTATGTGGACTGGACTGAAAATGAGTAAAAAAGCAGTAAAAAAAAGAAGCAAAACAATGAAAAAAACTTTGGAAGAACTTCAAAAAGTCTGAACAACTATTGCTCAAGACCACTTTCCAATACAATCTGGCTCCTATGAAACAACAACAAAAACAAATGAGAGGTGTCTTATCAATTTGGCCATTTCTATAAATCGGCAGGTACAGATACATATAGATTCGTGCTTTGAAGGTCTGAATGTCACTTAAGGTGATGATTTTGTTTAGAAAGAAGGATGGCTCCACCTACAGGTCACAAACAGTAAAAGCACAATCACATCAATTAGATTGCTGAAATTAAACTTGACTACACTTTTTTTATTACAATCTGCAGAGGTGAGAAGTAACGAAGTACAAATATTTTGTGACTGTACTTAAGTAGAAAACCTGGGTATTTATTTTTCTGACAACTTTTTACTTTTACTCTCTGCATTTTTAAACAACTCTGTACTTTCTGCTCCTTACATTTTCAAAACAGGCTCATTACTTTAACACATTTGAGGGGAGGGGAGTTGTTATTCCTCGCCATTGCTGGCCTTCAAGCATCATAACGATTTGAGCCTAAACTGTCTGCCATAGTCAGACGTTAAAGTGGGCTGGGTTTTTTTTTTTTAGCACACTTTTAGCACAGTTTGTTGCTAGCTAAAGCAGTGTTTCCCAACCACTGTGCCAGGTTGGAGGAAGGTTGGAGGTTCGATCCCTGGCTCCTCCAGTCTGCATGCCAAGTATCCTTGGGCAAGATACTAACCCCAAGTTGCTCTCCGATGCATCCATCGAAGTATGAATGTGTGTAAATGTGGTTAGACAGCACTCAGTTTAGAGTCAGTGCTTGTGAGGATTGGGTGAATGTGGCATGTTGTATACAGCGCTTTGAGTAATCTGGAGAGTAGAAAAGCGCTATATAAGAATCAGTCCATTTACCTGATTACAGTTTTTTCTGATTGCTTAAGCACATTTTTTGTAACTATTGGCTAATTTTGCAAAACTCTTCACACAAATAAGAAAACCTGTCACCCAATAATCAAAACATTGTAGTTCTCTTGCAAAAGCAAACACAGCTAGATTAACTCTTCACACCTTCGTAAAAATGGTCTTTCCGTATCAAACAGTACACACAAGCCATCATCTACTAAGCACACAATGCGCCAACTGCACACTGATGGTATGAATACAAAACACATCTGGCTTTTGCTTTCTCTGTGCACAAGGTAGGCTATGTCAGTTTGAGCTCATACTTCTGTCATAGATCCATAAGCATAGAGGGATCCAAACTTCAAGTACTGGTGTTTATTCAAACACATCAAAACAAACACAAGTGTTTATTTCCAAGTATAGGATTATTTGCAATCGCCATAATGACTATATGGGTTACTTGGTCTGCAGTGAACATGCTTCCTCTGCCCCGAGCATCTGGTCATCTAGCAATTCTGTAAAGTAACAATTTCAGTATTTTTACATCAATGGTATTGGTGTGTTTCTCATTGGCATATGGCAGTGCTACAAATCTTTGTGCGAAGTGACTGTACTCACCGATTCTCATTTCAAGATGTCCCTATGGTACTTGCTACAGTGTAGCGGCTCGAGTTAGGCTGGACCCGTTGGCCAGCTACCCTCAGGGTCATTCCACGGTTGATGACATGGTCCACTATTGTAGCTCTGATGTCATCAGCAATTCTATTTCTTACTCTTCCTACCCTTCCTCTCCCCCCCTCCTCATCTTCCTCTCCCCCCTCCTCGTCTTCCTCTTGCTCCTCCTTGTCCTTGTCGTCCTCTTCATCCTACTTCTTCACCTCCACGTCCTCTTCCTCGGCCTCCTCTACTTCTCACTCTTTCTGCTCCCTCCATTGTACTCCGCACACACAGCTTACCTGTATTATAGTGCTTAGGCTGATTGCAAAGTGAACTAATTATCTAAAAAAGTTTTCACATGTGAAAGTGTGCCAGACAGTTGGCAAATTAGTGTTAATGATAGCCATACATGTGTATACTTTTGCTAGGAGTGTGTTGGAAATTTGGTAATTGAGTGTTGTGCAGTGAATTGTGCCTACAGTTTTGCAAAGTGTGTGTTACAAAATTGCAAACTGAGTGCAAAGCAGTTTTTGTGCTTTTAGTTTTGCAAACTCAGTGAGTGGTTTTGCTATAAGTCTGAATAGTTTTAGAGATTGTGCTACAGGAATCACAGTTAGGGTTTAAGCATTCAGAAAAAACTGTAGTACTCTAAATCAGGAGTCTCCAATCCCAGTCCACGAGGGCCGTGTCCCTGCAGGTTTTAGATCTCACCCTGGGTCAACACACCTGAATCACATGATTAGCTCATTACCAGGCCTCTGGAGAACTTCAAGACGGTTATTTATCCATTTAAATCAGCTGTGATGGCTCAAGGACACATCTAAAACCTGCAGGGACACCGGCTCTCGTGGACTGGGATTGGGGACCCCTGCTCTAAATGATCGGCCTGAGTAACGGACAGAACAATTGCATCTCTTCCACTAGAGGGCAGTACAACTACCTGCTCTAATTACAGTTTTTTCTGATTGCTTTATTAAACCCTAACTGTGATTCCTGTAGCACAATCTCTAAAACTATTCAGACTTATGGCAAAACCACTCACTGAGTTTGCAAAACTAAAAGCACAAAAACTGCTTTGCACTCAGTTTGCAATTTTGTAACACACACTTTGCAAAACTGTAGGCACAATTCACTGCACAACACTCAATTACCAAATTTCCAACACACTCCTAGCAAAAGTATACACATGTATGGCTATCATTAACACTAATTTGCCAACTGTCTGGCACACTTTCACATGTGAAAACTTTTTTAGATAATTAGTTCACTTTGCAATCAGCCTAAGCACTATAATACAGGTAAGCTGTGTGTGCGGAGTACAATGGAGGGAGCAGAAAGAGTGAGAAGTAGAGGAGGCCGAGGAAGAGGACGTGGAGGTGAAGAAGTAGGATGAAGAGGACGACAAGGACAAGGAGGAGCAAGAGGAAGACGAGGAGGGGGGAGAGGAAGATGAGGAGGGGGGAGAGGAAGATGAGGAGGGAGGAGAGGAAGGGTAGGAAGAGTAAGAAATAGAATTGCTGATGACATCAGAGCTACAATAGTGGACCATGTAATCAACCGTGGAATGACCCTGAGGGAAGCTGGCCAACGGGTCCAGCCTAACTCGAGCCGCTACACTGTAGCAAGCACCATAGGGACATCTTGAAATGAGAATCGGTTAGTACAGTCACTTCGCACAAAGATTTGTAGCACTGCCATATGCCAATGAGAAACACACCAATACCATTGATGTAAAAATACTGAAATTGTTACTTTACAGAATTGCTAGATGACCAGATGCTGGGGCAGAGGAAGCATGTTCACTGCAGACCAAGTAACCCATATAGTCATTATGGCGATTGCAAATAATCCTATACTTGGAAATAAACACTTGTGTTTGTTTTGATGTGTTTGAATAAACACCAGTACTTGAAGTTTGGATCCCTCTATGCTTATGGATCTATGACAGAAGTATGAGCTCAAACTGACATAGCCTACCTTGTGCACAGAGAAAGCAAAAGCCAGATGTGTTTTGTATTCATACCATCAGTGTGCAGTTGGCGCATTGTGTGCTTAGTAGATGATGGCTTGTGTGTACTGTTTGATACGGAAAGACCATTTTTACGAAGGTGTGAAGAGTTAATCTAGCTGTGTTTGCTTTTGCAAGGGAACTACAATGTTTTGATTATTGGGTGACAGGTTTTCTTATTTGTGTGAAGAGTTTTGCAAAATTAGCAAATAGTTACAAAAAATGTGCTTAAGCAATCAGAAAAAACTGTAAATGGGTTGCCAACCGCCAGTAAAACAAGAAAACGAAGAAGAAATTACATAATATTCATGCTGTGAGACAACGCAGCAATAGATAAATATTTGAAAAAAAAAAGTAGTCAATCTGACATGGGTCCTGAGCATGAGTAATGGTCAGTAGTGGTCAGAAAACAATAAAGGTATACTGGGGACTAGGGCTGCCACAAACGATTATTTTGATAGTCGACTAGTCACCGATTATTTTTGCGATTAGTCGACTAATCAGATCATCATCCATTGGACGTACAGCTTATTGCACCAGCAGCATCTGGTCTTATATAACTATCATTAGCTTACAGCTTGAAGTGTTTGTGCTAACTAAAAATAAAGACAAGATGGTAGTTTATTAATTTTTAATGAAATTTGCAGATTGTTTCGGTGAAGTTTAATAAACTCCTTGCTTTCTAAAATATAACAGGACACCGGAGTATATTCTCCAGCGTCTCACACTTCTGATAATCAGCTGTCTGCTTGACAGTTTTAGCTGTGCAAAAACTATAACTTTAATCTCAGCCAAACCGATTTACTCAGGAACAAATAAAATACTAAAGAAAGCCAAACAATAACATTTTTAAGTTATCTAAGTGACTTATATATATGTTTAACCTGACTAGCGAAAGACGGCGGTGGGTTTGAAAACGATTTGCCGGGAGTCCGGTGTTCTCACGGCTCTAGTTAGCCTTGCCCCCGGCTAGCTAACGAGCTAGTGGGTAACAGACATCTCCGAAAACGTCGGAGCGCTTTTGAAAATATGTGGTGTCCTGATAAACTGAGCCGATATTTGAGGTTTACACAGCTACATTCTCGCCTGAAAATATGTTAAACGTTTATTTTGTGACCCAGAAAGAATAATAAGAGTAATATTAAAACTAACTAGCTGCCGCCATTGTTGACAACTGCGCTGGGCTGCGCTATGAATTCTGGGACACAGCTTCTTCTTCTTCGGGGTTTAACGGCAGCTGGCATCCTTGTACATGCAGTGCTGCCATCTTCTGTTTCAGTCCGTTATTACACTCTTAAATCCTACTACTCATTCCTGCGTCCTTTGTGATCTTACAAAGCTTCAAACGATGCGTCGACTATTAAATTAGTTGTCGACGATTTTAATAGTCGACATAATCGTGACTAGTCGACTAATCGTGGCAGCCCTACTGGGGACAAACCGAGCCAACTCCGCTATGCCTGGTGGAGGGAAAAAATTATCAATATGCTTTTTGTGACATTTTTGTTTGGTGGTGTGATTTTTCTAATGTGAAATATATGCCGAATTGCTGAATTAAGTTGTGTATATCCACAAAGAACCAGCTCCAGTAGGCAGGTATCCTGGCTTGACTTTATTTATTTGGCTCCGATTTAATAGTTTGCATTAAGATTTTGTGTTACTGTAATACTTCATCTTTACTTGTGAGCAGTAAACATGCTGAGTTGATTTAAAACACTGAGGAAAAAACATCGTGTGAAACCTGGAGGAATAATAATTAAGTAAACTGTCTTGAGAATTTATACTTCACACAATAAATAATTAGGCTCTTGCTGGAGCCAACAGTTGGAGACACAAAGAGCACACTGTTTATTGCAGCTCAGGTTTTTTTTTTTATTGAATGCAAAATGCAACATAAAATAGACAAGTCCATGAAAAGCAGATAAAGCAAAATATATAACATTTTCAAGGTATGCTTACATCTCATCTGTGCATAAAATCTTCGTAATAGCACTAGTAAATCCCATCATCAAATCTGATAAAATATTAATTTTGGTACGATAAACTGCATACTGTAACAGAGTTGGACATATCTGCTGAAATCACATATCACACTCATACAGCTGATTGCTAAAATTCAAATAATATGTTAATCTCACACAATAATATAAAATGTAGTTGTACAATGTGCCCTAACCTAGCCATACAGAAAAAAAGCAGTATGTCCTCCACAATAATGCTCAATATTTACGACCTGATTAACGTAAAGCAAAGTGCAGAGTAATGATAACAGATCCAAAGACAGACAGACAGTGTGAAGTTCAGTGTGTCAGACAGTGAAGAGCAGACTTTTTAGTTAAGTGCCATGTCTCTCAATGACCAACGCTGAACACCCTGATAGACCTTCAAAATGTACAGCAGCAGCTTGGCCTACACTTTCTGCACTGATGAAGCTAAACCCATAGACACCAGGGATAATGCATGTAGAAAGGGCTGTCTGTGCACTCCAGTGGGTTTGTTTGTTGTACATGAGCTAATGGGAACAAGTGATTCTCTCTGGATATGGATGTACTCATTCAGGCAAGAATGATGGAGGTCAAGGTGGGTCTCTGGGGCCATTGTAGCTCTACTGGAACTAAAGAGAAACAAAAATGTAAATCACTTCAGAATATTGTAAACACATTAAATATTGCAGACTTTTAATTTTTCACAATTCCACCTCTCACATTATTTGGGAGACATTTTCACCCTCAAGGTCAAAACTAAGCACTTAGGTTAGAAATGGGAACAAATTTCTAACTTCATGTCTGCTACAGTAAACAGCTGTTTTGTCTTGGGTCTGTAGGATATTAGATTTTATATTATTTCAATATTTTGAGCTATTTAGAAAACATTTAGTATTGTTAATTGGATGGAAAATAATGATCTGACAGCAGCACAGTAAGATAAAGGGAGATATATACCTCATTGCCTTGCACGTCGTCTGTGACCCCATTGAGTCGCAGGTCGTCTGTGACCTCATTGGCCTCCAGGTCTTCAACGACCCCATCGTCCTGGAGGTCTTCGATGACCTCATTGCCCTGCAGGTCCTGACTTTGCACCCCGTTCAGAACCTATATAAAAAGAAATTTCCAAATTTTAATTAAAAAATGCACAAATTAGTAAACAATAAATGGTTTTTAAGTTTTTGTGTACCAGCTTTAGCAAGATGTGAAGCAAATAGATACTTTCATTACACTTTCTACTCAATTTGAGCACTAAAAATGCTTTCTCAAGCCTCATTCATTCAATCATACAAGGGCTTTTTTCTTTACCTAAGGACCTTTAACCTCACTGACACAGTATGGACACTGCATGGACGGATCGGGGTGTGAGTGTGTGGAGATAAAGCCAAAAGTGTGCTTAGGTGCACACTCAGTGTGAATGTGGACTTCAGTATCTTGCCTAAGCACACTTTGACATGCAGTTCAGTGGAAGAAGGGATTAAATGACCTTCCCATCTGAGCCACAAGATATGTAAATAGGTGTTGTGCTTTTATATTGTGACTAGCAATTAGTTAGTGATGAATACTCACGTCTGCTTCATTGAGTGGAAAACAGTTGCCTGAAAGATCAAACACCACATTTGTTATTTAAAATTTGACAGAAGATGTAAAATAGTTGCATTAAACTACCGTGGGTGAAAAATCAGTGTGATTTTGGTGCTGAGTGTTTGTTCTAGTGCTGTCTCACCTAAGCCGCAGCGTCTCTCCCGCCAAGCGTCCAGATTCAGACGAGGCGCCGCTGTGCATGCCATGAGCCGGTTGCGTGCTGATGTGACACTGAAGACATCACGGGTGACAGATTGAATCCCAGTGTTTTGACAGATAATAGAGGACAGTGTCACACGAGACAGAGCTGCTCTCTGTTGTGGGGTGAAGACACCTTGGTTCTCGTACCACAGCCTGAGAATTTTTCACCAAGTGGAGGAAGGAAGAGATTAGTGTCAACAGAATCTATATCTTAAATGATATACTGATGTCAATAAAAATAATATAAGTAAACATGCATTAGCAAAGTTTCAGATTTTCTGTTTTCAGACATGATGTATAAATTATAAACGCCATAACTCTAAACTCCACATCCAACACTGTTTTGCAAGCATCCATACCCATACAGACCTGTCACCCTGGCGAATCCTTTGGAACTGGGTTGCGATGAGGCAAGCAAACAGAGGCCCGACACGGCCACCCTCGGCAAATGGCTCTGCAACGCCTCCGAGCCAAACATCAATGTTGTCGGGGGTTCCATAGAGCTCCAGCAGCTTGCGGGCCAGGTTGTTGTTGTTCAGCACCCTACCCAGCTCTTCTTGATTCTTGGGCTGAGACAGACCACAGAACCTCCGCCAGGCGTTGTAGCCTTAAGGAGAAAAATACATAAAGTTAGCACAGATGAGAACAATTCTGAGATGATGAAATGCTAGAAAGAAAAACCTAAAAGTGAATAAGGGGTGTACCAGGGATGCCGTGGTCACGTCCCCGCTGCATGTTGAGAGAACCGAGGTCCAAGGATATATGCTGTACAAACTGGAACAGCTTGTCTCTCAGAGCGGTCACCATCATGTGATCCTGGGTGTTTAGTTTAGCGGGACTGCCAAACAAACCACGCAGCAGAGGGTCAATTCCACCTGGAAATAAAAGAGAAAAAGATTAGGCTGACAGTTTAAGACAGAGGATAAAAAGAAAATTCAACACAAGTTTTCTTCATGCAACTCACCCTCGAAAGCGATTCTCCAGGGTGTGAAGAAGGCTTTAAACAAGGGTACACTAGGGAACTGAGGGTGATCCCGGAAGTTTGTATCCAGGCGGAACATAATTGGCTGAATAGCTAAGTGGGCGAAGCGGTAAGCTGCGGTTGCAAAGACGTTGGAGATGCTGGGGTCAACGGCGGGATTATAGCCGGGGTAGCGGCCAAGCTGTCTGCGCATTGCATCGGTGCCAACGATGTGCGGCAGATAGTCTCTGAACACAAACAACTGAGAGAGACGGAGAGCTTTAATTTGAGTAAATATGAGCAAATGTTGGCGAATATAAAAGCTGATTCTGAAGTTTAGCTACCTGTGTGTAAGCACCCATGATCTTGCGGGCCTCTTGGTAGAGCGTCTCGCTGTCCCAGTGGGGGTTTATCCTCTTCAGTGCACGAGCAAGGCGGTTATGCTCACGCAAAAACAATGTGTGAAGGGAGGTCAGACCGATGTTTTCATCCACACGGGCATCACCTTATGAACAGAAAGAAAACAAACATCAATACTGTTCATCTCCTGCTTAGACTGTACATTTAGAGCAGTTTAATGGATTAGTAATAACTGAGCAGCCACTTCTGGCATTAAAAAATAAAACCAAAGTGCCACTAAGTGCAGTTCCTTTAATGATTGCTTGAGAAATTACTAACCTGCAATGAAACAAGGAATCTCCCTGGCGTTTGTATCGTTGGTGACTCTTTTGCGAGTAGCGCACATTTGCACCTGGAGACTGTGGAAGGGCAGCAGCTCACGCCCGTTGTCTCTGAACTCTGTGTTTACTCGCAACAGGCCGCCATCGTCAGTGAGATTGCGAAGAGTTAGAGCGAGCTTATCTTCAGAGCCATACACCTGGCTGAGATCGAGGAAGGCTGTCAGCGCGTTGACCTGCTCTCTCCTGTTCGTCTCACCACCAAAATTTAAGGCACTGTATCCTGTGCCGCAAGCCGGGGCGGATCTGAACGCAGGGATGCACTGAGAGAAGGATAAGCGAGAGTCGCCGGGAGGAAGCTGTTCATAGACAAGAAAACATGGGTGAAAAAAACTGCTGGTCATGGATACCGAAAACAACATGCCACTGTTTGGTTTCGTGCGTCAGACACTAACCGGGATGGGAATGCATGGCTCGGTGTGCTCACAGCTCTCGTCACAGTTCACCCCGTTGCTAAAGGAACGGATGCTGGGTGAGAAGGGTGTGAAGGTGAGATCATGGTCGTTCCACTGGCCAAACAAGGTCACCATGTGAGAGTACACGGAATCATTGCTTATGCCTGCGTCTTCTGTGCTTAGGATGTTGTTGGACACCTGTCGCACCTGAGAGTAAAGAAAGTAAGAATGCACAATTCTGGTATAAAAACTAGTAAATACATCCATTAAATTTAAAATTAAAGTCTGATATGTGTGCGTCCTACCAGTGGGAGCAAGAAGTTGTTGAATTTCCGGGTCCTGTTCCATCCTTTGGGTTCGGAGATGCCGTCGTCATACTCAGCAGGCAGCCAACGGGTGAAGGGGGTGTTGGAAGCACCGAGACGTGGGTTCTTTCTAAAAGTAATCAAGAAACACCCATGTTTGGAAACACCACTTGAGAAACTCCAAGGGAAGTGTACACATCTTTTGCTATAGAAGGTCTCAAATTTTTAGGTGTATTGCGTAAGGATTTCCTTTGAATTTAGACTCTAGTTGGTCTCAAAATCAACTAATTCCACACAAAATCTTTTCATTTTTTCTAGGAATTATGACATAAATTACCCACCCACCCCCTATCCCCAGCAACACATTATTATCCATGAAATCAAAAAATTAAAATAGGCTACATGATGAATAATGCAGTATTTTTCTTGTCGAAAATGAGAATGGTTTTATATTTTATGTTTGAAATGCACAATGGTGTGCGTTGTTGCATATGCATAAAAGAAGTGCTACAGAGGTTAAAGTAGAAAGTTTCTCTTACAGGTTGTTGCACACGCTGGTGATTGTGCGGTACTTGATGAGGTTCGGTGTGGTGACGCACTGCGGAGCTTTGACTCGAGCGGCACATCCAGTTATTTCAGCAAGTTTTTGCAGATCTTCGGGTTTGAGCAAATCTGGAAAATGTGACAGAAACAGTTAAGTGAGTGCAACTTTGTCACCTTCACAAGTCTAATAGTTAATTATATTAAGAGAGAATTGAGTCTTGCATCATGAAACACTAAAGATTCTCAACTCCAGCCAGTAAAAGTTGCCGCAAAGATTGTGTGTGTTGCCTTTGTGTGGGCGCTGCATGTCTAACCTGTTGCATTGAGTGAGCGCTTGTGCACATGATGCACTTTCTCCTGCACAAGACGGATGGTTTGCGCCATGTAGTCCGCAGATCTCACCGCAGAGCGTGTGTCACCTCGGGGTTGCTTCAGGAGACGAAGAGCATCGTGAGGACTCACCACATCCCTGCGGACTCGTCTCAGACTCCTGGAGGGAAAAAAGTCACACAGTTGGAGAAAAAGGTGCATTTCTTCTTCTTCTTTTTTTTCCCGAACTGATAAATTATGGCATTACTACTGGCTTAAAAACCAGTTGAAAAGCATTTTACTGCGTAGGTATGTGGGTTACTTTAAAAGAAAGCCTATGAGATTAACTCACTCTTCTCTGGAGTACTTGTATGCATCATCCACAATTTTCCTTGCTTCTTCAAAAGATCGCTGAAGAAAAGGACTGCCAAGATATTCTTCTGCAGACAAAGAAAATTAACAATCTTATGACATGACTGGGGGAAAAAAATATCAGGTGAGGATGAATATTAGTGACAAAACAGCAGCGTGAAGACTTACTTGCTGGTTTAAGCTCAGCGGGCACCAGGCAGATGCCCAGCATAAGCAGGACAGAAAAATGCATTTCTGAAACAAACATTTAATCAGAATCCAGTTAAAAACACAACAACAAACAAACAAAGTAACAAAAAACTTTTTTTTTATTATTATTTTTTAAATTTGGTGTCACATAAAAATATCTAAGAAAGAAAAAACATTTTGTTACCTGTGAAGGTTTCAGATGCTCTCTCAGGGCTTCAGATGCTCTTTGAAAGCTGGTGGTAGTGATGCTGTCTCACATTTTCACCCTTTTTATACTCTGTGGGAGGCCAGAGGCCTCGCCCCCATAGATAGAGCAGGTACAGATACCGTCAGTAAAGAGCTCTTCCTTGTTCCTTCTATATGTGTTGAAGGAAATGCTTTGTTTTTATCTCATCAGTTACTGCTTCTGGTCAACTGATAGGACTGACAATAATTTTTGGGAAACAATATAAATATTTTGGCATGCGTACCACTTCGGGTGGTTGTCATCATGGCAACAGCAGAGAAAAAAAATATTAATATTTGTAATTTCATTTAGGGATTTAAATAAAATTATTTATCTTCTTTTTCAGTTTTATTTAAATGCTTTCTGTCATCAAACATAATGATGTTTTTTATTCACATTAATCTCCTGAGCTGACTTTGCAGTCTTATCTGAGCACGTTGCATTTGGCTTTTCTGCACTTTATATTTCATTCTGCTCAACACAGACCTGCTGCATCCCAAACAATGGAAATAATTTAAATAAATTAAAGGAGATAGGAGAGGGAATGCTATGCAAAAAATGGCCTGTATGTAGATATGAACCTTGCACGTTTTGGTTTTCATTTATCACTTTCAGCTTTGGCCATCAAGCACACTAACTTTCTTTTTTCTTCTTATTTCTTTTCATAAATAAAAGTTAGACTGTGCTGGGTTGGCAGTGTTGCCTCATTCAGGCAGTTCTTATAAAAGGCTTTAAAGCATTTACGGGGTCTGTCTTTTTGTTTCATTTATTGATGTAGTTAGCGACGTGCAGCATTACAATACAAACTTCCTGTGAAACTTGGGGCAGATTTTTTTTTTATTGATAAAAAATGAAAATCTTCATTGAAAACTAAGCATAAAAATCAGTAATTGTGTTTTTTACCATTCTTTCCTTCTGGGCAGTTCGCATTAATGCTTTATTAACTGAAGGCGTTAGCCACAGACGAACAAGTAAATAAGTAATAGGTTGTATTTGTTAGACATGCTTGAGCAATGAGGAAATCCAGTGAACCATAATTTTACCTTGTACCATTTTATCTGTGGGTGGAGATTCCTGTAGCTTTTGTATATAGACTGGCTTTGTGTTATTTGTCAAGGCAACCTGTGACCCAGGGGATAATAACACAAGGAACAAGTCTGAGAGAAGACCATCAACCTGGATAACAATAACTATGTGCACGTAGTCACAAGAAAACCATACTTGTTCTCGTTAAGCTCAAAGATTAGCTGAAAACACAAGTCGTGACAGTCGATGATGAAAAACACCTTTCATTTATTAATAGACTTCGTATTTCTGCTGATAGACTGCAGGATTACATTAGAAGCTGGCCTAGCTGGAACTAATCGCACATGTTTTTATACTTCATTTCTTCACAACATAGGCCGTCCTAAAAATGTCTGATTGAACAAGGAAATAAATCATTTGGTTTTTATTTTAGGTCAGCTACAAATATTCACTTGTTGAGACTGGATTCATTATGCGTGTGAAGAAAACCATCTTTTTTCCTTTCATTGTGTTTCAGGTCATCCTTTGCATGTTTACTGTGTTTATCCTGGAAGTGATTTGTGAACTGCAAGCAGACTGATCATCCATGCAACAAAATAATTTGACCTTTGTTTTTGAAATATTTTTTAAAAATTGAGGTGCAAAAATTAAACATCAGGTAAATTTTCAAGCTGCAAAACAACTTCACTTCTGCACCATTTTTGCCATCGTTGTCTTCAAGAAGGACATTTCACAGGGTGGGTATCTTTGCCACGCTGGGGTTTTATTTTTTTATTTCATTTTTTATCTAAAAAAGACGGCGGGACTTCACTTGAAAAGTTGGGAAATTGGGCTTGCAGTCATGTCAAAGAAGAAGTACATCCTCTTTTGAGTCTAAGGTTTTACATTTCAGGGCATAATATTAATAAAACAAAAACAAAAAAAACATCCTTACGAGATACTAAGTAAGGTACACACAACTTCAGATGAACAGCAACACATGCCTTGTTATATTGTGCCATTATTTTATTTATTTAACAGACATAAGTCAAAATGCAGAAGCAGAGGGTGGAAAAACTAATGACAACCTTACTGTTTCCATAGTAACTAAGAAGGTAAGTATTAGTCAGGTGATGCTAATTAAATGCAGTCATTTACCTAATCATCAACAACGATGAGCGTGTCTATAAAGTTTTAGCAGTTTGTTGATCTGGAGCATTCAGGTGTGTGTTAATGAAATACCAAGGAGGAAAGATATCAGCAATGATCAAGGACTACGCTTCAGACTCTCAGTTAACTTTTAAAGTTCATGGCAGGACAATTAGACTGAACATGTGTGATTTCTTTGGAAGGCTTTCAGGGAGAAAGCCTCTTCTCTCTACAAAGAACATGTCAGCACAGCTTAGGTTTGCAAAGTTGCATCTGAACCAACAACAAGACTTGTGAAACAATGTCGTTTAGACGGGTGAGACCAACGAGGAGACGTTTGGCCATAGTGCATGGTGCAATGTGAAGCACGGCGGTGGAGTGACCTGGACATCTTGCAGTTACTGAGTCAAGCATGAACTCTTTTTTTTCTCCCCCCCTTTCCCCCCTCTCCCCCCTCTTTTTCTTTTCCTGGATCACCTGTTGAGAAAAAAAGAAAACAAGCAGAAGAAGACTAGAGCAATAGAATAAACAACATCATGATGATCTATGGGAATATAACAGTAAATACTAAATGTTAAACATTATTGTGCACAGTGTGCTTTAAGGTAGGAGCCAATAAGGGTGTAGTTTGTGTGTGTGAGCACCCGTGTGTACACCTGTGAGCATGAACGCGCTTGTTTTTCTACATGTAATGATCTGTTAGCGGGTGTGGGGAGCCACAGCCCCGTCCACCGGGGCATGAACTCTTGACTCTCTGTACTCTAGAGTCAAATGTGAGGCCATCTGTCTGACAGCTAAAGCAGCTAAAACACTCCTCAGAGATTTGGGTCCATACTGATGTGACAGATTTGTCGGCCGCACGTCCATGATGAGAATCTCCTGTTGCTTCAACTTGAAGCAGCCACATTCCAACTCACTTAAATCACCATTCTTACCCATTTCAATGGTCAGCAGGTGATCTTGACCATTTTTGCATACCTAAATGAGTTGCATCGATGAGCAGTTGATCAGGTGTACCTCACAAAGAGCCTGGTGACTCTATATTTTTGTTACGAGACAGTTTAATGCTTGCTTTAATGGATGTGTCTAAGACCTTAAACATTAAGAAATATGATTCATGTTTTCGTTCAGACTGTCTGCCGGTGATAAAAAAAAGTTTATTTTTCCTTCTTTCTGTGAGGAAACCTCTGTTTTTCGCAACATTAGCTGAAGGATTTCACTTGCAGCCGTGTCCAAATCAGACTTTGAAGGAAGTAAAAAAGCAGAAATAAAAAGCAACGACTGAGATGTTGTTAACTAACTTCAAGGTTTAGCAAGAAATCCGATTTCACCACAGGGTTGGGTAGTAAGTTTCGAGGTGTTTTGTATTAGACCTGATTCTGCTTTTAGATTTTAGCAACAAGGCTGCACAATCAGTGCAACATTAAAGGTGCAGCACTTTCATTTTTAATGATCCCTTTTATCTAAAATTATTTTGTGAGATTGAACAATGCCTCTTAGTTCAGTTAGTAATTCCGCTGGTGCTTTATACTCACCTTCATTATAAACATGATAAGGAAACTGGGAACTAGAGACAATAAATCGTCACGCTTGCTTTGGTAGTTCAGCATGCATGAAATCTTATCTTAACTCACCACCTTTATCAGATCGTCCTAATGGTTAAACCACATTAACCCTTTTTACGTTTGTCTTTCTGAATCTGGTTCACCCCCCCCCCCCCCCCCCCCCCTTGTTTTTCTTTCCACCAAAGCAGTTTAGGGTCATCAGGGCTATAATAAAACATCTTTGTAACCATTTTTTAAAGCAAGGTTAAAGGAAGGCTGTGTCATAAAATACATTTTACCCATTTTTGACTTTTCTTCTTGGAATTGAAAACTTAGCTGCTTGACCTGATTTCAGCCTGAACAAAATCCTAATATTCAGGGAACATTTCAGGAACTCCGTTATTGAAGTTTCGACGCGTCTTGTGAAACTAAAAGACAAATGGCATGTCTGTTGTCTCACGTGTGTTTCCTGTTTTTAAACAAAGACAAATGTTATAGTGTAACGAGTCTGCATTCAAAGAGTGTGTGTTCATTATTATTTACCATTTCAAATGCTTGATTTAAAAATAAAAAATCTATAAATTACAGCAGAAAAGGATTTCTGTCAGCCCCGGCATCACTTCACCTCTTTGAACTGCAGTTCTGTGTTGCTCCAGTTAATAACTGACCCAAACACAAATGCAGGTACTTTACAGTCAGTATTTACATTTGTAGCACAGCGGTTTAATATGCGATTCAAATGGTTGTGACTGTACTTGTTTATATTGTGTTTATATCAGTGAGTAATTCTGAAACTTTCTATCTCATATAGATAAGAGTTCTGAAGTAGGTCATAATAAACACACTGGCCACTTCATTACACACGCCTGCTGACGTTCATACAGAGCGTCACGACGAGGAAAGAAGTTAATTTAATTGACTTTGAGTGTGCCGTTACTGTTGACAGGCTCCCTTCATCTCAAGAGTCGATTTCTGCTGAAACATTTGAATTGCAGGGTCAGAATTGGATTCAATTTCAATTTCAATTTTATTTCTATAGCACATTTAAAAGTCACAGGTACAACAAAGTGCTTCACAAACGAGCCATACTTGCAGGTTTACAGCAAAAGAAAACAATTAACAACAAAGAAATACAGTTATAGGATGGTAATATTGCAACAAGCACGAACCGGGAAGAAATTAAGCTAAGTAGTTATATATAAGTTATATAAACAAGATGAAAGCACAGGCTGCTGGCAGTGGTGTAATCATGTAGGGGGTATTTTAATAGCACACTCTGAACCCTTCAGTACCAATTTAGCAATGCCAGAGCCTATATATTGTTGCTAGCCGTGTCCATCCCCATATGACCACAGTGTAGCTTTTGATGGCTTCATTCAGCAGAAAAAAAAACAAACCTCAAATCATCTCAAATTGATTTTCTGAGCATGACAATGAGTTCACTTTACTCAAACTGACTCCACCGTCATTAGATCTCAATCCAGTAAAGCACCTTTGATGTAGTAGAACAGGTGATTTAATTCACAACCATCAAATCTACAGTAACTGTGTGATGCTATCATGTCCATATGGACCAAAATGTCTGAGCACCTTTTTGAATCTGTGTCATGAAGTATTCAGGCATCTCTGAAGACAAAAGGATTCTAGCAAGTGTGCACAGAAACACACAGAGTAATAGAGACAGACACAAAGGTAATATGTGTATTAAATCTATGTTTGTTTGTCAACTTCAATCCATATTCCTCAGAGAAGCAGCTTCCACGTATCCCACCCCTGAAATTAAACTATATTTGCTACTGGCTTTATCTTCTGAGATTCAAATTTCAAATATCCATTCAAATTTCACGAGACTGTATTACAAGACTGTACTGTTTTCCAGCTTTTGTTTGGTGATTGGTTTGGTGATTGGTGTCCTCGCTTGCAAAGCTGCAAATACAAATATTTATTGTTTCTGGTTATACATGAACGACAAACGGAAAAAACCCCGTACTGTGATCTACAATGAAGAGATGAGCTTGATCGCGTCACAAATTGTGAGGTTGAAGGAAGAAGAAATGTGCAGAATGCCAAACTGATTTCACAAGCTGTGGAAGAAAAAGTACCTTGGAGAACAATGGGTTTAAATTAAACAATGAGTGATGCAATATTCAGTGGAATTCCAGCCTTTTTATTTACTGTATCTATTGTGACACTAGGAACACGATACTATAGCTTTCTGTTAATGTCTGTCATCTCCTCTGATTCAGATTACATGATACACATGATCACCAGGAAGTTTTATTTTTTATAGGGTTGAATAATGAAGCGGAAGAACAAAAAGAAAATATTTTTCATTTCAGTACACGCCTCTGCAACACAAATCCAACACTCTTTGTTAGTTTGCGTGAGATACTATTCAACCTTTAACAACCATCATAAAAGTACATTATTACTCACAGGGCAGTGCATTTCTTATTGTGCAAAGAGAAGTTATTAAGTGATAATGTGATAAACTAAATGACTGTGGGGTTTTGCAGAATAGCAACGATGAGGAAGGATCTTCCTGCAGTGTTGATGAGCCAGGTAATGAGGTGACGTTGGTATGGAACAGTGTTAAACCATGTGGTTGATACAATTCACAATGAGGATAGTGATGCCAAACTGCATTTCTTAGCAGCTTTTCAAGGCAGCTCTTGGAAAAATATTTAACAAGCAAATAAGCTGTCAAAAAAGAAATAGCTGCTCTGTTTCTTAATCTCTGGCTGGCAGTGGCCAGTTTAAAACATCTCATACCAGCTTTGCTCTGTATTTTTAGATATTGTGCAACATTTACTGGGTTTTCCTGCATGCACGCAAAAATAAAATGAAAAATAAATTGGCAACCCCTCCAAGAAAGCTTTGGGCTCACTGTTTATTTAATCAAAATAATATATATATATATATATATATATATATATATATATATATATATATATATATATATATATATATATATATATATATATATATTTGTTCTTAACTTCTTTTAAGTAGAACAATACAGAATCACTATGCAGACCAGTTATGCTTACATAAAGAGTCAGCCCACAAAGGCCCATTTTGATCCAGGAACAAACTCTCCTTTCCCCGCTGTATGTCGACTTGTATCCTCAAACATAAAGCCTGAGGGGGGGCCTAAATGTTGGACCTTTAACTGTATTTTCATAAATTTTACAGCCTGTCCTACTGATAAAGACCTTCCCCACAGCCATTCATACCACTAAACTGAAGTAATAGGTGAACAATTAAATAAACGAAAAGCTCCTGTTTTTTCACTGTGCACTCTGGAAAGATCTTTTCCAGCAGTTTGCTGACAGCAAAAATAAATCAAATAAAATAAAATAGGACATTTTCTATGACTTAACAAAACACTTCTGTAATTTTACACATTTATTTCTTACAATTTAAGCTCAAGCCCTGACAGACATCTTTCATTTACTTCAGCAGTATTTCTTTATCATGTAAAAAAACAAAACTGAGAGGTACTGTTGAAATGGCACTTCCTTCTCTTATACTGAGATCTCTCGGGAATTTAAAGTTAAACTACTTTGCACTGACAGAAAGACCGCTTAAGATCAAAGTATGTTGTATGTGGCTCATGAACATACATGATTTACATGAACGTGATGTACGCTTGACACTGAATACTAATATTCTAATTACTTTCCTTGGAGGCCAGCAGTTAAAACAATAAAATAATTACTTACTGTTGGGGGCGATCGTGGCTCAAGAGTTGGGAGGTCGCCTTGCAATCGGATAGTTGCCGGCTCGAGCCCCGGCTCCGACAGTCTCGATTGTTGTGTCCTTGGGCAAGACACTTCACCCGTTGCCTACTGGTGGTGGTCAGAGGGCCCGGTGGCGCCAGTGTTCGGCAGCCTCGCCTCTGCCAGTGCGCCCCAGGGTGGCTGTGGTTACAACGTAGCTTGTTATCACCAGTGTGTGAATGTGTGTGTGAATGGGTGGGTGACTGGATGTGTAAAGTGCTTTGGGGTCCTTAGGGACTAGTAAAGCGCTATACAAATACAGGCCATTTACCAGTACTTGAAAAGTAAGCTGGAACATGAAAGGGAACAAAGGCAACAGAGCTGACCACAAAAGAGGAACATGTGAGGGAAAACAACACATTAAATGAAGCTCAGACAATGGTGGCAGCAGACCATTTTTTTTGTAACAGTTTCACTTTGTTACAAAGAAGTGCTTTACCCACACTGAATTAAAGTCATCTGTGCAGCACTGAGGCTAAAGGATAAACAAAAACAGAAACATGAAGAAAAGGAGCCTACATTTCCAGTTCTTCCACAGATTTGGACACCTGACAGCTACATGTGTCTGCAAAGGTCAACGTAGCACCAACCAAGAGCCATGTTCAAGGCCTGGAGTTTCATCAGTAATAAGTTAGTAATAAACGAAACTCCAGAATCATTGTGTGGTTCTGACTTTGACTTTTGAATCATAGTTTGGTTCTAGGGAAGTGGATAAAAAATGTTTTTTGCCACAGGTATGATAATAATGATCGGGCCATGAATGGGACAAAACCCCTCGGAGTAAAGAAACGACACTTCCCTCCTGATTATGAATTCAAAACACGGCAGTGGACTTTTATCGGTTTTATCAGATGTGATCACATCAGCCAATTCCTGGCGTCGCTCTCGCTGTATCCTTTAGATTAAAAAAAAAATCCTATTAAAAAGTCCTATTAAAGTTTTTCCACCTTTAGTACTAAAGAGTTTTCAGACGGAAAAGTAGAAGAGAAAAGAATCATACCCAGGCTGCTGCACCAAGCATTGTGGCACATGATCACCTGCTTACAGTTTTTGCCCGTTGCTTGAACACTATAAACCCATGCTTAGACTAAAGTAACACAACTTGAAGCTTTTGTTGCCATACCTCAAACACATGTACCCATACCTTGAACAAAAGCGCTGCTTTGCACCCTAGTTGCAATTATGCAACACACTTACTCCTTTATGCAACACACATGGTCCTGCACACTACACTCTATTTCATACATAAGACACCTCGTTCACAAAATGACATTTCAGGGTGCCATTTGGAAAACACATGTATCCAAAATACAAAACACATCGGGTAATTGCAACCACTCAAATACACACCTGAAGGCACTTACTTGCAAAACTGAACACCAATTAGCCAACCACAAAAAGCCCTCAATTTAGCCAATTCAAGAACTTTGCAAGCATGGATGGAGGGAGAGCAAGAGGAAGAGGAGGAGGAGGAGGAGGTCGAAGAGGCCATGGACGGACCCATATTTCTGATGAAATAAGAGCAACTTTGGTGGACCATGTCATCAACCATGGCCTGCCTATGAGGGAAGCTGGGCAGAGAGTCCACCCACATCTAAGCCGCTTCACAGTGGCATCTGTAATAAGAACATTCCGACTAGAAAACAGGTCTGTCTTCACCTCTCTACCTTCTACTCTACTCAGATGGTTTTTATAGCACTGTTCTACAGTATATACCATTACCATATCAAGTGTACAGGGTATTGCAGAGTGCTAATGCTCCTTTTGCAGCCAAAGTGGTAGTTTCTGTGAAACATACCATGATTACTTATATTGAAGTACAGTGTTGTACAGTGGATGATACAGTGTATACAGTAAAGTACTGTAAGAAAAACAAGCAAAGCGATGACAATATGAGGTTGTATTTCTCTAGAATGACTCGAAGACCTTCTGGGGGAGGACGCCAACGCCTGTTCACACAACAGCAGGACCTTGCCGTTGTGGACCTAGTGAGGGCAGACAATGCTATCCGTCTCCACCAGCTACGAAAGCAAATACTTGCAGACAGGCAAGTGTTCAACAACATAAACCATGTGAGCATCACCACCATCAGACGCATCTTGGGAAAACACAGCATCACCATGAAGCAGCTCTACAGAGTCCCATTTGAGAGGAACAGTGACAGGGTCAAAGGACTTCGAGCTGAATATGTACGGGTAAGTGTAACTGTCCTTTACATGTACAATAGAGTATTGGTGAAATCCAGTAGCAGCTGAATATGTACCATATCAGTACCACATGGATCTATTCTGAGAGCTACACAGGTACCTGTGTGATGGGGTGAGGGTTCTGTACAGTGGGGCAAAAAAGTATTTAGTCAGCCACCAATTGTGCAAGTTCCCCCACTTAAAATGATGACAGAGGTCAGTAATTTGCACCAGAGGTACACTTCAACTGTGAGAGACAGAATGTGAAAAAAAAATCCATGAATTCACATAGTAGGATTTGTAAAGAATTTATTCATAAATTAGGGTGGAAAATAAGTATTTGGTCACCTCAAACAAGGAAAATCTCTGGCTCTCACAGACCTGTAACGTCCTCTGTAAGAAGCTTTTCTGTCCCCCACTCATTACCTGTATGAATGGCACCAGTTTGAACTCATCATCTGTATAAAAGACACCTGTCCACAGCCTCAAACAGTCAGACTCCAAACTCCGCCATGGCCAAGACCAAAGAGCTTTCGAAGGACACCAGGAAAAGTATTGTAGACCTGCACCAGACTGGGAAGAGTGAATCTACAATAGGCAAGCAGCTTGGTGTGAAAAAATCAACTGTGGGAGCAATCATCAGAAAATGGAAGACATACAAGACCACTGATAATCTCCCTCGATCTGGGGCTCCACGCAAGATCTCATCCCGTGGGGTCAAAATGATCATGAGAACGGTGAGCAAAGATCCCAGAACCACACGGGGGGACCTGGTGAATGACCTGCAGAGAGCTGGGACCAAAGTAACAAAGGTCACCATCAGTAACACACTACAACGGCAGGGAATCAAATCCCGCAGTGCCAAACGTGTTCCGCTGCTGAAGCCAGTGCATGTCCAGGCCCGTCTGAAGTTTGCCAGAGAGCACATGGATGATACAGCAGAGGATTGGGAGAATGTCATGTGGTCAGATGAAACCAAAGTAGAACTTTTTGGTATAAACTCAACTCGTCGTGTTTGGAGGAAGAAGAATACTGAGTTGCATCCCAAGAACACCATACCTACTGTGAAGCATGGGGGTGGAAACATCATGCTATGGGGCTGTTTTTCTGCCAAGGGGACAGGACGACTGATCCGTGTTAAGGACAGAATGAATGGGGCCATGTATCGTGAGATTTTGAGCCAAAACCTCCTTCCATCAGTGAGAACTTTGAAGATGAAACGAGGCTGGGTCTTCCAACATGACAATGATCCAAAACACACCGCCCAGGCAACAAAGGAGTGGCTCCGTAAGAAGCATTTGAAAGTCCTGGAGTGGCCTAGCCAGTCTCCAGACCTCAACCCCATAGAAAATCTGTGGCGGGAGTTGAAAGTCCGTGTTGCTCGGCGACAGCCCCAAAACATCACTGCTCCCGAGAAGATCTGCATGGAGGAATGGGCCAAAATACCAGCTACTGTGTGTGCAAACCTGGTAAAGACCTATAGTAAACGTTTGACCTCTGTTATTGCCAACAAAGGTTATGTTACAAAGTATTGAGTTGTATTTTTGTTATTGACCAAATACTTATTTTCCACCCTGATTTACGAATAAATTCTTTACAAATCCTACCATGTGGATTCATGGATTTTTTTTTCACATTCTGTCTCTCACAGTTGAAGTGTACCTCTGGTGCAAATTACTGACCTCTGTCATCATTTTAGGTGGAGGAACTTGCACAATCGGTGGCTGACTAAATACTTTTTTGCCCCACTGTATGTGTAGCACTGTAGTACAGTAATATGTTCTCTTTTTTTTTTTCAGAGAATCTTGGCCATGGATGGAGCTGCACAGCCTCATGAATTCATTTTCATTGATGAAGCTGGATTCGACCTGTGCAAAACAAGACGATGGGGTCGTAATGTAATTGGCCAAAGGGCAATTGTGCACGTCTCAGGGAAGCGCGGGGGAAATATCCCATTGTGTGCCGCCATAAGCCTTCGAGGGCTTCTGCATCATCATGCAAAACTAGGTCCATACAATAGCCAACATATACTCACATTTCTAGATGCTCTCCATAATATAGTTGTACAGAACAGACCAGATCAGCCCAGGTTTGTGGTGATATGGGATAATGTCAGTTTCCATCGGGCTGCTCTGGTCCAGGCCTGGTTCTCCAACCCCAACCAACTTGAAGTGGTATACTTGCCCCCTTACTCACCATTTTTAAACCCTATAGAGGAATTTTTTTCGGCCTGGAGATGGCGTGTATATGACCGCCAACCACATGCCCCCATGCCTCTTCTGCAGGCAATGGAACAGGCCTGCGGCGACATTCAGGTGACAGCAATCCATGGATGGTTTCGACATGCAAGAGGAGTTTAGGTTTAGAGAGTAGAGTTTCAATTTGGCACAGATGTGAATGGTATATTTCCCAGTGTTGTGTCATGTTTACTTGTGTTTAGAGTTTTGGCACAATGAGCGAAGTTTTGCAAAATGTGTTCAAGCAACGGGCAAAAACTGTAATCAGGTGCACTAAACTGGCACTAAAACTGACTTAAGGTTTCAGTGGACGGGTTAAAAACACAATGGTTGTTACTGTTATTACTGGCAGTGCGTCAGTAATGTTCTCACCTAAGTTATCTGTTCCAGTGATAGTGAAGACTATAATAATTAATCCTTTCACCCACCAGAGGTCACTACTGGTTTCTTAGTGTTTTTTGTTTTTTTTGCATATTTGTCATAATTGCATGTTTCAGGAAAACATATAAACGTTAATATTAGACAAACATAACCTGAGTAAATGTAAAATTTAGTTCAGTTCAGTTTCATTATTTCATTTATTAAGGGGAAAAGGCTGTCCAAAGCTACTTACATAATTGCTCCCTAATCCTAATAACTGGTTGTCCCACCCATGGCAGCAAGAACTGTAATCATGCATTTGTGATGACTGCCGATGAGTCTTTCACATCACTGTGGAGGAAATTTGTCCCACTCTTCTTTGCAGAACTGTTTTAATTTAGTCACATTGGAGGGTTTTCAAGCATGGACAGCCAGAAGGATCTTATGTCCAGACTTTCACTAGGCCACTCCAAAACGTTCATTTTGTTGTTTTTGAGCAATTCAGATGTAGATTTTCAGGTGTGTTTGGATCATTGTCCTGCTGCATAGAGAGCAGAATTCACAGTTCCAACAAATTACGCCAATTCATCCGGGTCCTGAAGCAGCAAAGCAGCCCTAGGCCATAACACCATGTTTGACTGTTGGTGTGATGTTCTTTTTATTAAATGCTGTATTAGTTTTATGCAGACGTAACTGGACTCCAACCTCCAAGAAAGTTCAACTTTTGTCTCCTGAGTCCACAAAAGTCTTGGGGATCATCAAGATGTTTGTTGACAAATGTGAGACTTTTTGGTCAGGAGTGGTTATTTCCCTTTCCATGCATGCTGCTGTTTCACTTTCTACAAAGAAGTGCTTTACCCACACTGAATTAAGGTCATCTGTGCAGCACTGAGGCTAAAGGATAAACACAAACAGAAACATGAAGAAAAGGAGCCTACATTTCCAGTTGTTCTACAGATTTAGACACCTGACAGCTACATGTGTCTGCAAAGGTCAATGTAGCACCAACAAAAAACTGTGCTCAAGCCCTGGAGTTTTTTCAGTAATAATTTGGGATTAAATGATACTCCAGGATCACCGTTTGGTTCTGACTTTTACTTTTGCACTACGGTTTGGGCTCAGAGACAGAATTACACCCAGGCTGCTGCACGAAGCCTTGTGGCATGTGATCACATGCTCAACCAGGTTGTAAAGCTGAAGCTTTGGCCATCACACACCTTTGCCATTGTAACACACATTCCAGAGAATTGATTTATTGGCAGGAACACTTACTGGCAGTGTGTCCATAATGATCTCACCTAAGATAGTTATCTGTTCCAGTGATAGTGAAGACTGTAATATTTAAACCTTCCAGTCATTCACTGAGTCTGGATGGTCCCTGTTTCATTCCCCCCCCCCCTCCCATCCTCCCCCACCACCACCACCACCACCAGAGGTCACCACTGTCCATCCCTGACGTGAACAGCTCACCTGTTGTCAGCTCTGGTTTTCCTGGATTTGCTCACGAGACTTGGATGGGAAGTTCGTCCCCAGGCTTAAGTGTTTCAGTAAAAGCCATTCTTACCAAGGTCAGCACCTGGAGACAGAACTGATAACAGATCTGTGTCAAGTCTATGGGTGTCCCAACACACCCTACCGGTAAATGAGTGATTGAACCAAATGGTGGCTGAGAACAGAAACAGAATTATCTCCTATTACACCTGAGTGGGTTAGGGAATAATCAATAACTAAGCTATATCTATACCAATACGAGAGATAAAGAAGAACAACAGGAAGCTAGGATTTCCCTGTTCTTCCAGGTGAATATGCCCCAGCTGTATATCTGAGAGCAAAGTTTGGTGACAGACATAAGGGACGTGAAGTAGAAAGTCCCCCCTATGATGAGAACTCTGAGTTAAAGCTAAGAGTCACAGCATAGAAAAGGCAGCAAACTCTCCGACCACTATAAATTTACAAGCATAAATAAAAAAAAGCTGAACTTTACTGTAAAAAGTTGCAGTTACAGGTGCACAGTGTAAATCAAGCATGAGTCACAAATGGAGTCCTTTCACTTCTTTGTAGCTCGCTGCTTCATTTATAACTGAAACTCTACCAACTATATAACAAATTCTTGATCATTATGTATAATATTCTAAAAAATATTCACCGAAAACAAAAGCGTGAATTACAAAGATTTATTTGCATTTTTTTTGTTAATGAGGACAAATTTCCTGGATGTTACCTCAAACATAAAAAGCAGGCAGATTTTCTGCAAGAATACAGAAAAACACTCCAGTAATGATAAGCAGCTGTGCACCAAGACTGTAATGGGGTTGAAAGGGAATGACATTCATGTAAAACTGTCTCACTGTTGGCATCTAGACCGGGGTGGGGAACTCCAGGCCTCGAGGGCCGGTGTCCCTGCAGGTTTTAGATGTGTCCTTGAACCAACACAGCTGATTTAAATGGCTAAATTAGCTCCTGCAGTTCTCCAGAGGCCTGGTAACGAACTAATCATGTGATTCAGGTGTGTTGACCCAAGGTGAGATCTAAAACCTGCAGGACACCGGCCCTCAGGGCCTGGAATTGCACACCCCTGATCTAGACTGAAACTGTAAGGCATATTGAAATAACTGAAGTGACATGTTCTCCTCTGACAGGTGCTGCTACTGTATTTTTGTGGTTTCTCACAGGAAAACTCAGGTTATATCGAGAAAGGGGAAGACTGTCGGGGGACAGCTTTCAGCTCTGGAAAACATTTACAGCATGCACTGACTTAGGAAAGTCAACACCATCTGCAAGGACCAAGCACACCCATGCACAGCCAATTTGAACTTCTCTCATCCAGCAAACTAGAGCAACCTTTCACACATAGACCTTGAAGCTCTGAATTACGAGCCAAGAGCCATAAACAGGTTTAACTAGTCCATCAAATGTCCGCATAACGACTGTTTGGACACAGTTTTAACTACCACACTGCAAACCTGCACTGCAACCATATTATTGCATTACCTGAGTCATTTTGAAACCATTTGCAATTTGCACTGTATTCATATTTTTTATTGTTTTATTAAATTACTATTTTTTTACTAGGAAAATGATTTTATTATATGGAAAACTTGCACAGTGTAAAGTCATTGACTGCGCTGTGAAAATACGGTTTTGGACATTTGTGAACAACAAGAATGAGAGAAACATAAACATTAAAATTACTCACGGTGACTTAATGACCTCAGATTTTTCCCTCAAAGGTTAATCAGGTAGAGACTATATAAAAACAGCATGAGCTGCACCAAGTTTAGTGGTTTACACATTTGCCTGGTGATCCCAGATTGCAACAGAAAGGACATCTAGTGTAAAAAATCTGGTAATCAAACATGCAGAGCTACCTGCTGGGCTGTTTGATTTGGAGGGGGGGGGATTGGCCCTTTTAAGACTACATGTTTCCCAGCATATATTCACAAATGCCCATTGATTGTTAAAGGAAAAAGAAAACAAACAATCAAAATTCTCAAGAACATATCAGGAATGCATCCAAATCCAGATATCTTTCTGTTTCAAGTGTTCTTAATTCGTGCCTGTTGTGGAGGGAATTTCAGGCCCTGGAAGAGGTTTGCAGTTTCAGACCACCGCTGTTCAAAACGGTGATGCTTCTCATTATCTGTGTCCACAGCTGTGAACGGGGCAGTTTTCAGAACTTCACTTGGTTTGGTGTGAGATTTAGTAAAACAAAAAACAAAAAAATTGGAATGGTATCAAAAGAGTGAGAGACATTTTTCTGAACAAAGCAGAACTAGATAATAGTTAAATAGTAATAAAATAATTGTAATCTAGATAAATATGACCCAAAGGTTTATAGAATTTGGTTAAATCAGCCAAATCCATTAAAAATGTATATAAAGTCCTTATTAAGTTGTTATAATTGAAGAGCCTTACAGTTTTCTAAATTCTAATTTTCTACATTGTCTTGTATAGAAATAAACGACTTCAACAATTTGCATTATAATTTAACTATATGAAAAAAAAAAGATTTCTGTAAAGTCCAGAGAGATGCGTCTTTCCAACAAAATCACTCCACGAACTCCCTGTATTTTGATATTTGGTACAATTTCCAGTTGAATAGCTTTTGAATTATTTCTTGTCTAAACATGTGGGAGCAGGTACATCTGAGGTGTCACTGAGCAGTCCTTTGATGTAATGCAAACATAAAAGTTGAAGAAGCAAGAAAGGGAACTAGTGCCATGATTTCCTGTAACTGAAGCCTCATGCTGCTTTTGACTTTATTTGAACCTGAACATGTGATTATGCAGGTGTTACAAAATGTAGCGCAAACAATATGGCCTCGGTTATCTTCTACAGCAGTCAGTGAAATAATAATGCACATCTTCACGAAAAAAACCCCACACTACTCTGCACAAATTAGTGACCAGGAACTGGTTGTCCCACCCATGACAGCAAGAACTGTAATCATGCATTTGTGATGACTGCCGTTGAGTCTTTCACATCACTGTGGAGGAATTTTCTTCCACTCCTCTGCAGAACTGTTTTATTACAGCCACATTTTTATGGTTAAAGGTTAAACGGCCTGTTTAAGGTCATGCCGAAAGCATCTCATGTCCAGACTTTTCCTAGGCCACTCCAAAACTTTAATTTTGTTGCTTTTGAGCAATTCAGACGTGGATTTTCAGGTTTATTTGGATTATTGTCCTGCTGGATAGAGAGCAGAATTCACAGTTCCAACAAATTATGGCAATTCATCCAGGTCCTGAAGCTGCAAAGCAGCCCCAAACCATCACACTACCACCACCGTGTTTGACTGTCAGCGTGATGTTCTTTTTATGAAATGCTCTTTTTTGGTCAGTCTCTGTTTTTTATTGTTGACCTTAACAGAGGAAAAGGAGGCCTGCAGATCTGTATATGTTGTTCTGGGTTCTTTTGTGAGTTGTGAATGTGCTCTTGGATTAATTTTGCAGTGGGAGATTCACAAATTCTGGGAAGGGTCAGCACTCTTCCAAGGTTTACCTGTTTGTAGATAAAGGCTGTCACCATGGTTCATTGGAGTCCCAAAGCATTAGAAATGGCTTTGTAAACTTTTACAGAAAGTGTCTTTAAATTGTGATGTGATATCTCGTTTTTTGAGATCTTTAATTTCACTTTGTCCGACAGGTTCTAGTTAAGTGTTTTCTTGATTCAACAGGTCTGGGTGTGGTTAGTGAAACTAACCTCAGGTTTCTACAAATGCGATTAGTCACAGCAACTTTCTTTCTTTTTTTTTTTTTTTTTTTTACAAACAGTAGGCCCAGTAGGCGGGTGTGTTTAGTTTTTTCTCTTAATAAATGAAACCATCATTTAGAAAATGTGTTCTATATTTACCCCGGTTTTTAGTGTCTAACAATACTTTTTGTTTGATTTTAAGCATCTACTCTGTCTGACAGTATTGAGCTAGTTATTCTCATTTTTTCCACAGGAAGTAGTAGTACGAATGGCATGTCACAGAAGTTTTAAATGTAAAAATAAACTTAACAACGACCTACAGTCATAGATCTGTGGTTATCAAAGCTTGTTGTTAGCATTAGGTCAAGGCTGTAAGGCAAATTCCTACATGTTTTATATTATTTGCTGATATTGCACAGACTCTGGGAAGCTAAAAGGAACGAGTTGAAGCAGGAGAAACATTTCCCCCATTTATGTTTGTCAAATGCAAACTGAGATTACAATCTGAAACAGTTACGTTGTGAATGGTACAGTTTTAAAGAAAGAGCGATAAAGTATGCAGAGTTGGATATGACAGTGTAGTGCATTAGGAAATACAGCACATACTTACAAAAAAAGCCCACACATGTCTTGAAAGATAAAATAATAACTTGTTTTTGTACCTTTGTGTGAGGAAGTGAATATGAAACTCGACTAACATTACCATATTGAGAATGGGAGGGGAATAAAAAAACTTCTGCTAACTGAATGAGATCTTATCAAATTGGTTCAAGCGTGCTCCCCCCCCCCCCCCAAAAAAAAAAAAAAAAAACCTAACGGGTTGAGACCACAGCTGTGGATCAGATATAAGCAGCTCTTGCAGTTCACCCACAGATGTGAGGAAGGAAACCTTCCAGAGACTAACAGAAGATGGCCCTGCTTACATTTGCCCTGCTTCTCTCCATCGCTCTCCAAGGCTGTGGTAAGACAATAAAATAAAGTATAGTGATGAGATTAATTAAAGTGAAGGTTATTAATGAAAATTTCTTCCTGTAGCCTTGACTTACAGCAGCGGTGGTTTGGAAAGCGTTCCTGAAGAGTTAAAAGTAAGTGATTTCTCATAGTTAAGCCATGTTTTACATTTAAATCAGGGGTGTCAAACATAAGTGACGGGGGCCAGAATCAGCTCTGCAAGGACTCCAATTCAGTCCACTGGACGGCTTTGGAAAATCTTTTCATGAGTCTTACCCAGTGTTGGTCAAGTTTGCTCTATTTTCACCTGTAAAGCAGGAATGGGGTAGGCGGAGGTTTACTTACTTTGAAAAGTAATCAGATTACAGTAGCGCGTTACTGCCCATCTCTGGTCTTACCGCATTGCCTACTAATAAAGGCCTCCTGCATGGCCACTCAAAGTAGACCAAAATAAATAAGTAAAAGACATGAAAGTAAAAGTATGTTGTGTGTTTTTTTCACTACTGACTATAGAAATTTCTAATTTGTTCAATGCGTGAGGTCTTTTATTTACTTCAGCAGCATTTCTTTGTCATGTAGAAAACCTGAGATGAACTGTAGAAATTACATTTTTTTTTCTTATGTTAAAATATCTCAGGCAGTCAATGTGTAGTCTTTAAACTCACAGGAGGGGAAACTTCACTTGTCCGGCCCACTTATGATCAAAGAGGGCTGTATGTGGCCCTCGATGTGAAAAGAGTTGGACATCTGTAATTTAAAATTTAGTAGTAGTTAGTAAAAAGGAAAAAACTCACATAATTTCCCTGAGTACCATGAACATGTTTGCAGACTTTTTCCCTAAAACTCTTTTTTTTTTGTGGGGAATTGTAATGACACTATAGGAGTGTGTGATACTTTAGCACTGCTCACAGTGAGGGCAAAAGCAAATGTAAGGGCGCAGTGTTGAGAAGTGAGATTTTCATTTCTTCAAAATGAAGAAGTCTGCTGTTACGCGTCGAGTTATAAAAGGTTGTAAAAGTTTTACCACCTACTTTTGAATCCAGATTGAATAAACTTTAAACCAAACTAAACTGTGCCCACAGCACAGAGATCCCAACAAACCTAGATTTAGGGTATTAATTTATGTTCATCATGTGATTTTGTTTTTCAGACCGGAGATGTTTGCCAAGACTGCACCAAAATATTTGAACTCCTTGTTGACATGCTTTCCAATGCAGACCTGCAGGTGAGTACACCTGGTGCCCGAGGAGCAAACACATTCCTAAATGTTCAAATTTGCTCGCTGATAATGTTATCCACATCTTCCATTCCCATATTAAATATATTATATAAGATTAAAATATGAGACCTGTGGCATGAATAAAGAAAAACTAAATATTTTACATTCCAGGAATTTTTAGTGTAATCTTATCATCTAGAGCACATTTTTCACCTTCGGAGATGTAAATAATCTGTAACCAGTTGTGCATGTCTTAAAAACACACACACCAAACTAAAGGTCACTTCATAGTTTTGGTGGTGAGCCACTTCCTATTTTTTCTAAGAAAAGTTGAAATGAAATTTACCATTCAAATTTTGTTCACACACACACACACACACACACACACACACACACACTTACTTGACTTCCAAGATCCTCTTTTGATCTAGCCTGATCTGGTTTACAGGCTCCAAAGACAGAAATAAGTTGGGGTTTTTTTTTTATCACGTATGTTGATAAACATTGATATAAAAGAGGATGTACACATGGAAAGATGCAGAGAAAGATGTTTGGGATTTATTACATAGTATGTGTCTGGAGCTTATGTAGCACAGCAGCATGCTGGTGTGAAGTCAAGCAATGCCTTTATTTAATGAACACAGCAGTATTGTGAACACCCCTTGTTTTCCTTTTTCACACTGACATGGAGTGATGTATATATAAAAAAAGAAACAACACATTAGTGTCTGAATATTTGAGTTTCACCAAACACCGCATTGCTCAGTGTCCACGCTTCACCTTTAAATCGGTTCTGCCGCTACGAAGTAACACCTAAAAAATACCAGCGTTTAATCACGTCACTGTATCAGTGCACACTGTTAATCTCAAAAAACAAAAATGAACCAAATATCTGTTTAAAAAAAACAAACAAAACTGTTACACAATACTGTGCAAAAGTCTTGAACCACCCCTCGTTTTGTTGTGTTTTGCTGGGGAAAAGGTGCAGTGGTTCATTGCAATGTGTAAGCATACATGGAAATACAGCGTAAGAGACAAAAACAGAGTCTGATTCTAATGAGGTTGAAAGTCAGTATTTGGTATGACCTCCTTTATTCTTCAACACACCCTGAACTGTTTTCGTGTTATCTCTTAATATTCTTATTAGTCTTCAGAAATAGTTCTCCAGGCTTCTTGAAGGACATTCAAAGCTCTTCTTTGGATGTCGGCTGCCTTTTGTTCTGCTCTCTGTCAAGATGATCCCACACTGCTTCAATAATGCTGAGCTCTGAGAGGCCCATCCATTACCATTAGAGGCAGGCACACTACTGGATAAAATGCATCCCCACACAACAGGAGATGCCAGATGGCTGTAAACACTCACTGTTGGATCGCTTTACTGAGCTCCTCTGAAAATGACTTAAACCCAAAATTTTTCAAATGATGATTCATCACTCCATAAGTCCTGTTGCCACTGATTTTCAGTGTAATTTGGTCAACCTTCTCTTGTTATTTCCCTTCCTTAAGAGTGGCTTCCTGACAACCACCCTGTCCACTCAGACTCAATCTCTTGTTAGGCAATGATGAACACTTATCCTCTATTTGTCCAGTTTCCTGAAACTTTTTACGGACACGCTGCACCTGTCTGCCAACCTTTGATTAGGTTGGTGCAAAAATACTACTAATACTAGGGTTTTGATGCTTGAATGCATCATAGGTCAGTATTAAGTGTCTTAACAAGAAAAGGGTTCCTCAAGACTTTTAAATAGTATTATATAGAGGAAAATATGAAAACATAAATAAAAAGTAACATATGCCTTGTTCTCAACCACTACCACATGACACCATAGTAAACAAGTCTGGGAAAAAAAAAAACCCTGCTACTGTTAGGCACAAATAGAAAACTGAATAGTATTCATTCAGTTCACTTGTTAACTCTGTGACTGTTAAGATTTTGTACTGAAGCTTTATATCCACAACACTGATTCTGGTTTAGGGCCTCACATAGTATTAATAGGTGGTTAATGAACATGTTGTGATTGGATGAAAGCTAAAGGGGCAGAAGACAGGGGGGCGATCGTGATTGATTGAATCTTTATTTTGAACATGTTGAAAAAGTACAACAAAATAGAATTAAAAGAGACAAATGAACAAAGCAAAACAAAAGGAAAACGAGCAACCAGCGGGGCGATCGTGGCTCAAGAGTTGGGAGTTCGCCTTGTAATTGGAAGGCTGCCAGTTCGAGCCCCGGCTCAGACAGTCTCGGTCGTTGTGTCCTTGGGCAAGACACTTCACCTACCGCCCACTGGTGTTGGCCAGAAGGGCCGATGGCGCGATATGGCAGCCTCGCTTCTGTCAGTCTGCCCCAGGGCAGCTGTGGCTACAACTGTAGCTTGCCTTGCCTTCCACTAGTGTGTGAATGGGTGGATGACTGGGTGTGTCAAGCGCTTTGGGGTCCCTAGGGGGGACTAGTAAAAGCACTATACAAATACAGGCCATTTAAATGCATTTTAATAAATCAACAAGTTTATTTATGTAATGTGAAAAAAAAAAAAATGCCACACCTGCTCTGCTTACTTAGCTGAAGACAAATGGGGCTACCAGTCTTTAAGTCAATATTCTGACTCACCGCTTTATTCTGCACAGAAAAAGATCATGAATGGCATTGAAAGCGTGTGTGCACTCATGCACGGTCCAGCTGCCAATCTCTGCAAACAAGAGGTGGAGAAGATGTTCCCACTGGCCATCAATTTTGTTACTTCCATCTTGGTAAGTCTGAGAAGTCCAAAACCAGATGCATCCTTGAGTATGGCATTTCTGACACTGAGAAGTCAGTAAACATGTTTTCCTCTCTTCCACAGAAACCAGCGGAGGTGTGCAAAATCCTCGGGCTCTGCAGCTCTTGTGATAAAGAGCAGATGCTCAGCTATTTTGCCCAGGAGGCCCTTCAGGCTGCTGTGACAAGTGATAATGTGAGTATCTGAAGTTTAGAAAGACACATTGCGGGGAGAAAAAAAAAACAAAAACATTGTGCTGAACTCTTGCCATTTATGTGCCTCAATCAGGTGAAGCCTTCAACCGAATGTTCCTTCTGCACCTTCCTCATCAAGACTTTGGAGGGTTTGCTTCCCAAAGAAAGAACAGAGGTGAAACACGGTTACACCGCACATAAAAACAGTACTTCCTTGTGCTGCACACAGACACTTAAAAGCAATCAGACCACACAGCTGAGAGTAATCACTGCCCGTGTTTTTTTTTTGTTTGTTTTTTTTTTAAACTCTGCTCCTCTTCTACAGGAAGCAGTGGTCAAGCTGCTGGAAGAGATCTGCCATATTCTGCCGGCCTCCTACCGCAACCAGTGTGAGACTGTGATCGACAAGGTCAGCAGGACAGTGCTGGATGCAATACTGGCTTATGCGACCCCGCAGGCCATCTGTCACCTCATGCACTTCTGTAAAGGGGAAGAATCTCTGCTTGTGGGTCAGTTTGTTCTCCCTTGCTTCTATTGCAGTGATTGTGATCGTTTACTTAATATGTCATATGTTGGACACAAAATCTCCAGAGACCAGGATGTCCAATAATTTGTCTTGTACATGCTTTATATTTAAAAAAAAAAAAGTTTAAGTGCAGACCTAATATGGCATAATTATACATTAGTTACAACTGCATCATTCATGCATTACAGTACTTTTTAGGCCCAGGAACTGAGATTTAAATTTGATGCATCCGTCTAATCTGAAAGCACAAATCAAAGTATACAAAACGTCCCTTTAAAGAATTCTCAGTTAGCAAGTGAACTTTCTTCTATCTCCTGCTTTAAACCTGCAGATCCATGCACTCTGACAACATACAGATGCAGAGACGTCAAGACTGCTCTCAAGTGCGGAGTAAGTAAACCTCTATTACAATGAATTCACCCGTTCAGCTTTCAGACACTGCAGTATTACATGCGATGCATGTCTCACTTTGTGCAGACTCTGTTCTACTGCCACAAATTTGCCTGGAAGCCTCTGAACTACAACACAATCTGAAGGATTAAGGTGGGTGTACATTGATTACAGTTTGTGTGAAATCAAAGTAAAAAACATGCAGTCTCAATAACACAACTTCTTTTCAAAGCAGATCCAATAAGAGTCAGCGTGGTGGACGCAGCAGATATTTCATCGAGCACCAAATCTTCATCAGCAGCATTTTAACAGCATTTCACATCCCAATTTGATTTCTTACTGCATACTGTAATTTTTGCATTATATATTCAGCCTGCACAGAGTTATGAAATGCAGAAAACATTGTGTTTAAGTGTCATCTTTACTCCGCTACTGCTACTTCTTGTAGCAGAGTAAATATTACTGGCTCAGAGTTAGATTTCACTTATTGCCTTTGTGCTTTTTTTTTTTTTTAATATACCAACCATTTCTCAAGTTTCCTGTCTCTTCTTTAATAAAGTGTTTTTGTAGTGTTTCCCAGCTGACTTGACAACATATCCTTTGCTGTTAAATAGACTTATGTTTGAGATTTAGAAGTCAAATGAGGTAAAAGTGTTTGAGTCGACTGCTGAATGTAGGGTGGGCAGATATTTTAGTCTTTAGTCATCTTCCTACTTTCAAGTCAGCAGTTTGGAAGAAGTAATAAAGCACAAATAGAGACCGGAAGTGTTCGTCTTTACCACCTCGCAGACAGGATCACTTCTGCTTTATTTAAAAACATGAAAGTGTCATCTACAGCAGCACAGTTTAAAGATGTTGAAGTTAGCCCTTCACATAAAACAAGCACAGCCTGTAAGCACAAAGCAAGGGTGCATTTTATTTCAACAGTTTAAGAGAAAGTCAACAACAAATCACACTCGGAAACGCCAAAGACGGAAACTAGCCTTGGGGTTGTCAGGGTCAAAATGGTAAGTTGTGTACTTTGAGGTAGGGGAAGAGGAAATTTGCAAGAGGAGAAAAGGCACTTTTTTTTTTTTTTTTAACCCCCCATGTTTAGCAACTGCTGGCAGACTTAAATGATTTTAAAAAACAAAAACTGAACAAGGGAGGGAGTGCTCCTCAAACACATCGTCCACAGGAGACATGTAAACAGGCTGGTTTCTCTGTACAACACCAACTACTATTTTCTCCATCTGTGGATGAGCGAGAGGAGACAAAGTTTAAAAAGTAGGTTCCTTAATTTAAATAACCAGTGTGACATTAGCCCGTCAGCCACAGCATCCTGTTATTGTGATTGCATCCTGATGCGTTTGCTGCATGCCTGAAGGAGCACGATGAAAAAATAAAATCTTACCAAACACTGCAACATTAATATATCACTTTAAGCATGCGCCAAGTCTGAATGAACGCAGTCACATAAATGCGACACCTGCATCTCTGTGGGTTGCTCAACTCACAAGACAGCAACCTAGAAATAAATACACTGGACATGGCAAGTTATCCCACCAACTCTTCCACTCGGCGGCAAGATTAAAACAGTCGTCTACAACTGATCTCTCCCTCCCTCTGTCAGAGGCTGTGTGTGAGGGTGCAGATGTCAATAAGCGCAAGTAGTCTTTTGCACAAATGCCAGATATAAAGCCTGCAGGATGACCGTAACTATTGTGGGAGTGTCTGAACAAAGGTGAGGGGAACATTAACCCTCTTTCAGACATGTTTGCCAGATTTGTAGGAGCAATTTAAATCTGTAGTACATGCAACGAGCCACAAGGTGGTGCTACAGGAGTCAGACTAAAAACCTACTTCACTATAATTTTGGGGAACACAGCACCATCTAGCTGCATGATGCAGGCATATTTTAAACCTGCCAATAACCAACACAGGAACATCCAAATGCTGCAAGCCTGAGTTGAATCAGCATTTAGGTGAGAAGTGCAACAGGAAAAGCATTTAAAGGCAAAAACTCCATAAAAGCCTCAGGTTTGAATCTAGCCAGGGTCTGACAATCACACATACATGAACAATCTAGAGTTTTAGCAAAAAAAGTGTATCAGTCTCTTTAAAAGAACAGCAGTTATCTCAGAACAGTTTCTCATGGAAACATTTGATTTGTCACAATCATAGCCCACAATGTATGGCATTAAATATGAATACATCGCTTTAAAAACAAATATTTTAAAAGAAAAGCTTCTTTTACAACTTCTGCATTCGATTAACAGCATCTGTACATGCAATATGCGTTTTAGGTAACCTTAAAACTACTAACTGAAGCTGTGCGGTGCTCACATCTTTGTGATGTAGCTTTACTCTTCATGTTCCACTTTCCCATTGAGTTCAGGCGGGACAAACCAGGATAGGCAACAAGATTGGGAAAAGTTTTCAGAATTTAAAAAATAAAATCGACTTGACAAACATTCAGTTGTCCCTCCTTGCTAGTCAAACTTAGGTCCCACATTCAAACACCATCATAAAATATTTAAGTACGGTGTTTCCATGAGATAAAGGCAGCCCCTGCTTAGAGGTGACGGAGCCCAGGTTTCTCTGTAATACACCCAGACTCCGTCTCGGTAATGCCAAGTACTGTGCCTTCATCTTGGTCAGCAGAACGTTGACACATTTAACATCATTTGTAACATTCACATGGTTTTAAAGCCTACAAAATAAATCGAGGTACAGCCCAACATAACCACGAGATCATAGCAGCTTCTGACTTCTCTGTAAAACGTCAGAAAACACTGGCCTGAAGGGACAGCACAAACAAAAATAGAAATAAATAGAAAACTGTAGCGTTTGACCCATCTTTGCCATCAAGAGGTTTATAAAAAAAAATATACATTTTTTTTTTTTTTAAAAAGGAGTGCAAGTGGAATAGAAGACGTTTCTGTACTGTGTAGTTACCGTCAAGTTAGACAAAACATTTCCACTGATCACTTCTAAAACTACACTGCAGTGAGATTCTGAATTTGAAGGTTGTGGAATACTAGAAGTGTTTTCATTACTGTATGCAAGTATGGTTTTAATATGGAGGTGTCAATAATACCAGATTTGCTGACATACAAATCGGTGCACTCTTTCCATAGGTGTGCCAGGAAACATGATCGCCATTAATTATGCAAAAGAAAAAGAAATGCACCAGAAATTATTTGAATCTGGCCGCAGCGCTTAAACTCTGGTCTTGGCAACTGAACTGAAATAGCCATTTTTTTTCTCTGCAGGGATGTGTACCAACATGTGGATAAAGGGCATTTTGTATGTAGCAAAGGCTGTCAAAGTGTGGCTGTTTGTGAGAGGACGAATTTTAAAAAGGGAGAAGACTGGAAGAAGGATGACAGATACAAGGCCCATTAAACAGGAGGGGGGTGTTCAGTACATCAGCTTCTTTGGCACCTCCCATGAAAAGACGTCACGACCAAAGTGACCGTAAGCTGCTGTGTGCTGGTAGATGGGCTTCTTCAGGTCAAGATCCCTGAAACAAGAATTAAATAGAGTGACTCGCCAGCTAAACATTTCTGCTCTTGGTAGTCGGCATCACAAATGCAGTTTGGTTAAAGGAACGGTTTTAACAACATACAATAGCTGAAACTTGTTGTTTAGAGATGTTAAAAACACAAGATTGTAGAGGAATGTTATATCATATAACTCAAATACACATGCCAATGCTTTACCTCATTAACAGACTAGGTTCCATTTTGAGAGTTTTCTGACATTTAGGCCCCAGACCCCAAGAGAGAGGGAATAACGTCTGATTGGGTGAATGCCAGTTTCACTGCTGAAATATAGAGAAGTAAAACCACCTACTTTGTGCCCAATTTCACCTACCAACTACTTGCCAGCTGGTCAAGGAATCCACATTTTTCTCCGTAGTAACCGTAGGCTGCCAGATGCTCAGACCAGTTTCTAGGCCTGTACAGCTAAGGGCTTAGACTACATGACTAGCTTTTTTATGCCTCTTGTTTAAAACCAAATGACAACGATCCTAATAAAACAGAACTAAAGTGCAGGTTTGGTAGCAAAGACCTGATACTGTCACAGAATACCTGACAATAACTCCTGGACGGAGGTCAAAGTTCTTGTTCACAATGTCCAGCAGCTCCCTTTCACTCTTCTGGGAGGTCCCGTAGTGGAAGATTGAGACAGAGAGGGGATGGGAAACACCAATGGCATAGGATACCTAAAACAATTGTTAATCATAAACACATCATTCAAAAATAATGACAGGAGAGACATTTTAACACCAAAGCACTCCACATGTGCTTTAGTACACTGATTATAGTCAAAAAGCTTCTCCAATTCAATTGTGAGTGTGATGATACAGAGCTGATCATTGCTGCAGTTAAGCCCAGGAATAGTGAGCTTACGGACAAGCTGCAGAGACCAGTTAGAACTGCTCACCACTTGATTTGCTTTCCCAATAGAGCAGCATTGAGAACTTTTTAACTGTAGAGTACATTTTACAACACATACTGTACACACTGATCAACAACTCAAGTCTAGGCAGTCACAGAAAATATTTTCTATGCTCTTAGAAAGCACAGGAATCCAATACCAGCAAATGAAAATCCAGAGCAAGATGCAATGATGCATGTACAATGGTAACAGGTTTTTGCAGACAAATTAAATATGAAAACATTAAAAGGTGATTAAACCAACAAGCAGAATTCAATAGATGACAAGCTGGTGCATGACTGTCTACGGGGAGCTGTAAACACTGCTTTTTGTGAGATGTAAAACCATGAATTTGAGTACCTTCAGTTCTAGAGGCAGCTGAGTTTTAAATCCCATTATATGCAGGTTTTAGATTGAGTAAAACTGATATACTGTGTACTCACCTGGACCAAGACACGCTTGCAGAGCCCAGCTTTTACTAGAGATTTGGCCACCCAACGGGCAGCGTAGGCTGCAGAGCGGTCTACCTTTGTGTAGTCCTTCCCAGAAAAAGCTCCACCGCCATGGGCTCCCCAACCCCCGTAAGTATCGACAATAATCTTACGCCCGGTCAGTCCAGCATCACCCTGCCAGAAGTAAAGGTGGAGGTATTAGTCCATTAAATCTCACTAGAAAGTTTAATGACCTTAGTGTGACAGCATGGCTGCCTTCAAAAGGTTTACAGCTTTTGTTTCACCTGTGGTCCTCCAATGACAAAGCGCCCACTGGGCTGCAGGTGGTAGATTGTCTCATCGTCAAGAAACCCGCTGGGAACCACGGCTTTCACCACCCGCTCCTTCAGAGAGCAACGCATCTCATCCAAACCTACGGCCTCATCGTGTTGCACAGAGATCACAATTGTGTGGACGCGCAGAGGTACCATGGCTCCTCTATCCTGCCTGTACAGAACAGTCACCTGAGGGAGAAAACAAAGACAGGTGATGGCTCCAGCTAGTATGATCACAGGCTTGAACAAACGTAAGCAAAACAGTTTGCAGGAACATCTGCAATAATAATGACATGCATCTGTATTTACCACAAATATTTTCACTGCCTGTGGCTAAAGCATTGATAGTTAATGTGAGGATGTCTTTTAGCTAACAGTATCTTTCCAAAAACAGCATAAAAACCCACAACACAAATCTTCATTTCTTGCAGAGCTCCCAAAATGTAGGACAGACAGTATTGTCCAATTTTATCTGAACTATAAATATAAATTGTATAAAGATGATGTAGCTTCTGTGTTTGAAAAGTGAAACCTGTGCACAAAAGCTTTAAATCTGCAATGTTTTTAAGGTCCACCAGGTGGAGATACCTGCAGCTGGCCTATGGGAGGACTGCTTTCTTTTTTCACATTGCTTTTCTGGTCTTTCTCCTTTAGATAACAGTAGTGGGGAAGTGAGGGATTAGGGGGAAAGACATGCAGCAGTGAACCTTTGATTGGAGTTGAACTCGGGCTGTTGCGTTTAGCTTTTCAACACAGTCACCTGCTTACTATGCAAGATAAACTGGTGCACAGGAAAGACTAAGAGTCAACATGTTCAAGTGAGAATGTACTCTTTACAAGTCAGTTTTGTAAACTGTCTTAACACATCCCATCAGAAAGGAGGATAATCCATGGCATGACTTGTCTACCAAGTTGTTAGCCAATGAGTGTGCAGTTTCACAGTCAAACCCTCTCCTCACATCAGGTTTTACAAAAAATAAAAAATAAAAAATAATTATTTTGAGGCTTCAAAGCTGGACTTCCAGAACTAATGAGTGGCATCATGGTAGCTACATCCACCCATCCAACTTTTACACCGTCTGTGTGAGTGAAACTTTATAAACTGCATCAAAAATGTACAAGAGTCAACAGCAAATGCACCAAAACAGGAACAGAGGGCACCAAGCACTTTAAACACAGAATATAAAATATTACCATTCATTATTTATACACAGTATTAAGATTTCCCTTTTACAGCATGTCAAAGCAGGAACTCAACATTCAAACCACACTTAAATCTGCAAATACTGTCTAAATTATTCAGTACAGTCAGAAATAGGGTTACAGCCAATTACCAACTAACCATAAGTGTACAAACTGAAGAGGAGGAAAAACAAAAGCCGAACAAAGGAAGGAAATAAACAAACTTAGCTTCCACCTACACTTATAACTTAAAGAACTGGCTCCAAACTGTAAATATACTTTGACCACATACCTGAGTCTTGGAATCGGGGCGGAGCCAGGGCAGCTCTCCATTTCTGCGCAATTCAGCCATCTTGGCATTGAGCTTGTGAGCCAGGACAATGGTAAGCGGCATGCACTCCTCTGTCTCATCAGTGGCATACCCAAACATCAGACCCTGCCACAGTTGCAGTCATGTGTCAAATCATTAAATGATTTACCAAATCATTAAAGTACATTACTGCTACATTTCTGGCTTCAGTTACTTGGCTCTAGACAAAATGTAAGAATCAGCTGACCTGATCACCGGCTCCGACATCCTCCTCTTTGCGATCCAGGTGAACGCCCTGGGCAATGTCAGGGGACTGCTGCTCCAAAGCCACCAGCACATTGCAAGTCTTGTAATCAAAGCCTATAAATCCCCCAAAATAAGCCTCAGTAAAATGTTTCAGCTTATCATTATACGTCAAAATAAAGTAGTATTAGGACAAATTTTGCATCTACTGAATTTGTCACTATGTGCAAACAAGATCTGTAGACCAACTATAGTTGATAATAATTTTAAAAAAAAGTTCAAGAATCTTTCAGCCTACGTCCATGATATCAGTGGCATTAAGCCAGAGTGGTGGCACAAGTCTTTTTATGAAAGGGTAATAATCAGACTTCAAGATTTACTGTAATTTTCTCCAAGAGAGAAGAGAGTTACCATTACTTTTCTTTCTTTGGCCTTTTGGATACAACTGCACACATTTGAACCGGAGCTAAACTCACAGCTAGCTGATCTTACCTTTCGAAGAGTCGTTATAGCCAATATGTTTAATTGTGTCCCTGACAACCTTCTGGTAGTCCACATTAGCCCTGGAGGTGATTTCCCCAGCCAACAGGATCATCCCAGTCTTGGCAACAGTTTCTGAGGACAAAAAACAAAACCATATGCAGTGAAAGCAATGAAAATGGCCTGAAGAAAATGCAGTTCATTAACAACTGTTGCCATGTCTGCACCTAAACCCCACCCTAGGGCAGAACTCTGAAAGCACATGATAGATCATTTGAATACAAGCCCCTAAAAACAACATTTTAAGAAAGTACATTTTCAGACTGGTATTGTTTCAGAGATTTGTAACATGCCCAATTTTGCATAGATATGGTTCAACAGTGGATCATGTGCCATAGTTAAAAAAAAGAAAAAAGAAAAAAAAAGAAGAAAAAAAAAAAAGCCTTTATGGTTGCCCTGCCTCTTTGACTTACCACATGCTACTTTGGCATCAGGATCTTGTCTGAGGTGTGCATCCAACACGGCATCGCTGATTTGGTCACAGATTTTATCTGTGGAGCAAAATAAGCACAACAGTTTAATGCGATTCCTTAGTTTGGTTGGTAAAATGACGATAACAGCTGATATTTTACTTCATAATTAAATGAATGAAACATTAAATTATGCATATTATAAAAAGCCAAGTCTCAAATTAATAATTACGATCATTAAGAGAAGGTTTTACACTTCTTGCCACTTAAGACTGGATAATGACTAGTTTTCAATCAATTGTAACAAAAGCAAAAATCATTTCAATACAGAACAGATGCAAAGATATTTGTGCTTGCCCTTTCATGATGTAGTTTCCACATTTGATTGCTTGAATGCAAAGAAATTGAAACCCATAGCCTAAACTCCATATCCACATATTTGGAGGCCTTTAACTATAGTATAAGACCAACCATAGTGTGTTGGTCTTCAACTTCAACATTTCCAAAAAACAAATTTTAGAACCGGTGTGACAGGATTTACAAACAGACTATTCAGCTTTCAGGTTGTTGAAGCAGTTTTTCTTCCCTTCTAACTGCAAAGGCTGTAAACGGGACTACTTTGCCCTCAGAGTTGAGCACTAGCCCCTGCAGTGCCTGTATTTAGGAGTACTGGTAAGCCTATTATCTGTTGCAACAGAGCTGTCCCAGTATGAGACTGAGAACTGCAGCACACTGTGTCCCAAGCTGCTCAATAATTCTTCAATTAAAGCATGCAAGACCTCAGTTTTGGCTTCTTGTAAGTCTTTTCACTGAAAAGATTTAACTAGTCTTGTCACAGCGTTTTTAATGATGGCTTAAGTGCTCTAGTAAGCCCTTACAGTGAATTAGCCAACACAAAAGCAGTCCTGCCACAGGCCCGAACCTCATTAAGCTTATTAAGTTAGGTTTTTGTTTGAGCTGTTTAGGAGAGGTGTCAGTGTGCGACTTGAAAAGTGGCGATAAAGCAGGACAAATCAACTCTTAAACATCTCCGACAAATTAAGCATTATTATCTGTCTGAACTTATGATATGATGCAGTGCTAAAAGGTAGCCAAGGGTCCTAAATAAACACAAATTTGCGTGTATTGCCAACACCCCCAACGGGATAAAACATCTGACTGCTGACGGAGAGATGGGGTGGATGTGATTGACAAGCACCAACAGTCCGGGATAACGTGGTGTTAGCATACCAGCTAGCCGCCATGCAGCTAGCATGCAACAGTGACTTTGAGCTTTCAAATAAACTATTCCCTTAACTTCTAAGGAGTATAAATGATTACAGGTAGAGTCTGTAAGGTATGTGGGAAACTTTACATTTTGTATAAACTGTTTAACAGTCCACAAAACAGAAGCCGAGCAGGCCATTCTTTCATTCATGTTTTTTGAGTTAAAACGTTCTAAATATCAGTTTTATTCAGCTTTAGAGTTTAGCCGAAATTAGACTGCTCCAGCCAGTGTAACTTTTAGCCCTTTCCCTTTTAAAACAACCTTTACATTCACTTAAATCACGTCGTGTCCTCTTCTTTGTGTCCCTTTTACTTAATATTCCCTGACTTTACTGTTCAAAAGTAAATTAAACAAGCCACTGAAATTATTATTTCTAGCTTTTCCATAAACTCCACTCAGACATGCCAAGCTAGCAGCGGTACCCAACCTTGTTTGACAGGCTAACAGGATGCTAAGCTAATTATTATGGTCAAGGAGGAGGAGGGAGGAAACTACCTCACAGACAGGGAATGGCACGTTAAAACTTACCGGGGTGTCCTTCTCCAACTGACTCAGAAGAGAAGAGGAAGCAGTCTTCATCGTAAACCGAGCTGCTGTTGTTAATGAAACCGTTCATCTGGTAGTTCATTTTAGCCACTCTTAGCTTACAAGCTAGCCGACTATATACCCACTACACAGCTTTAATAAAAAACCGGGAGACACGTTTTACACCTTCACTAGGGTCACCTGCTTCTCTCACACATACACACGCACACACAAAGCGACAACCACAGTTAAAGTTCAGGGAAAACAGGACGGACCAGACAGCTGAATTTATGGTCTGCACGAATTTCCTCAGACCCCTCAAATCATTGCTCTGCAGCCAATGTTATTGTTGAGCACAGACCATGTGGTGCTCATGGGCGTGTTCATACCAAGAGCTAAACGCCAAATGGCGCTGAAGACAAATTGCTCAAGTGACTCAAGTGAACCCTGAGATCTGCTGCACGCTGTGTTTCGTTGTGTTTAGTATTTGGAAAGCAGTTTCCAACGTTTGTGACAAGATGTTATGGTCTAGAATGTGGAAATACAAAAATAAGAACCCTAATAAACCATGATTGCCCTATTAAAATATGTGCCATGAGAGGGATTAATTTATAGCGCGATTGTAAATACGTAAAGGATAAATTTCCACTGTACTGTGTGCAAAGTGTTTTCATTTTTTTTTTTATATTTGTACTGAAAACATTATGAGATGTGCAAAGAGAATAGGAAGATGTCAAACAGTTTTTTGGGAAAATTACAATTTTTGTAATACCCTCTGCACACCAGCACAATGGATTTAAATCAAACAATTAACATGTGATTCAAGTAGAGACTTTCAGATTTAATTAAAGGGGTTTAGCAAATGTATTGCATTAACTGTTTAGAAAGTACAGCCACTTTCAGAGGCTCAAATGCAACTGAGCAATTGACTGACAAGCAGTTTCATGGCCATGTGATGTCTTTCCCCCGATAATTCACAAAAAAAATTAAGCAGATAAGTTGATTCTAAGCATCCAAGCTTTGGTAGCTTTCCACTGGAACACTCAATAAGAGGTCCAAAGGGAAGAATGTGCAAATGAAGACTGAAAAACCAGAGAAACAGCAACAACTTTAGGAAGAAATTCAGTGAGCAGCTCAGCACCACCAAAAGGCCTAAAACATGACAGGAAACAGCTTAAGTGGATGATGACAGAATTGTTTCCATGGTCAAGAAAAACAGATAACAAAACATCTAACATAGTGAAGAAGGAGGAATGTAAATACAAATGGGTTTTAGAACAAGATGCAAACCACTGGTTACACCCAAAAATAGGAAAGTCAGATTAGACTTTGCCAGAAAACATCCAAAAGAGAGCACAGTTCTGGAAAAAACATTATACAGATGAAACCAAAACAAATTTGCACCATAATGATCGTGGAGAAGGAGAGAAACAGCTAATGATCTGAAGCATATCACATTATCTGTCAAACATGTTGGAGTCAATGTTATTGCATGGGCATGTATGGGTACCAGTGAAACTGGGTCACTAGCATTTATTGATAATGTGACCGCTGATAGAAGTAACAGCATGAACTGTGAAGTGTACAAGGCTATACTCGCTACGCATGTTCAGCCATATGCTGCAAAACTGATGACTCAAAGCGACCCAAGAGTTTCACAAGATAAAGAAATGTCTTCAGTGGTGACGCAGTCGCCTGATTTCTGTAATTCTTAATCATATTATGTAATACTATTGTTAAACCCACAAACTGCACTCCAGTCACATCTTGATCCACTTTTAAATCCACCATGTTGGTGTACATAGGCAAAACTACAAGAGATATGTCATTGACCAAAGATCTACTGTACTTTTGGAAGTCAAAGCTTTGCATCTATTTTTTCAATAAGGTGCCACATTTATTATTTGATGCTGAAGAAATTCAAAAGTAATGTTAATGTAATGAGATCACACTCCATGTTTTTGTAATCCCAACTTTAAAAAACGTTATTTGTGTTCTGGGATAGATAGAAGAACTAGAATTAGTGTCATAATCCATTAGATTAATTAATGAATTATTAAGGGACACCAAATAGCTCCAAAATGGTACAGCCACATGAGGGCATCTCACCTTCATTTAGGCAGAACCACATAAGTATATAATGGAAATATATCTTCTCCAATGGTAAAGTGAATTGGAATTAGAGTCCTGTTTTCTAACAATATGCTAACTGATTCAGGATCTGAGATGCAACTCTTATTTGTCTTATTTATTTATCCATTTATTTCAGTTTCACCGTTGTATGGTTAGTCCATCAAGTGCATTTGATCAGCAACATCTGGTTTATACCTACCCTCTTATTTACTATGGAAGCATTAAGTGTGTACTTATTTTTTCACATGACCACAGGTAAAGTTTCTTTTTCATGTGACTTGCTCAGATAAGGATTCCTTTTTTCTTATGCTTTTTCATCATCTTTGGTTTTGGATCTTGGATCTTGTTGGTTAGAGTTCTTAACATTGACTCAACATTGACTTCTTGTTGGACATTCAAAAGACAGACTTTTTACCTTTTTGAAAACACCTTTTTAAGTCCAGCATGCACTCTACACATACATGCAAAAATATAAGTCGAGTCCACGTCTCTTATGTTTTCTGTTCATGACTGATGGATGGCCAACTACGTGAAAAAATAGGTACCCTGCTTGTGTCAAAATTTGATTGATGGCCCCAGCCTTGACCTTTTGACCCTACCGGAAGTACTCCGGAAGTGTCTTATCGATTCCATATGTGTGACTAATCGCATCCGGTGGAGGAAAAAAGGAGGGGTGGTTCCTGGGGGGATCAGAGAGGGAGGGTTCCTGGGGCATGGAGAGTTCAGGGGGGTGACGCAGCAGATTTCTGTTGAGTCAGTGCAGTCCACAGACAAACTCATAGTTTGAATTCTGTTTAAATATTATGACAATGTGATCTTGATATCCTTTTTCTCAGAAAAGAACTATTTCTTTTTTTCAATAGTGGATGTATTTTACTTTCTTATATTACAGGCACAATAAAATAAAAACCTTTAAGATTATCTGACTAGTAACGGATTGCATTTTATTTATATATATATATATACATATATATCCAGTGCCTGGGTGGAGGTAAGCGCTTGTAATGACAAAAGAAGGACTTTCTATCTGCTTGTAACCTACAGGCTGCCCACCTCGTATGTGTAAAAAAACCATAAATAACCCTCATGAAAAAAGCGCAGCGCCCGTACTCAGAAATCGGCGCCAAATAATTTTATTAAAACACCCTCGGATGAGGTATTGTGCGGGAAAGACTTTTCTTTGTTTTAGAGTGACTTTTCCGACAGGTTTTCTCATTAGCAGAAACTCTCGACAGACAGAAACTCTAAAAGAAAAAGTTCTTGTTTTACGCACATCAAGGAGGAGTCAACAACCCCTCTAATCGTTATTAGTATTTCTTAATGCCTCCAGCCAAGAAAAGAATTTCATAAAGGCCCCAACTCCTTGTACGTGCAAAATAACCCAGATGACTACGCCAGATGGAAGTATAACCGGAAGCGTGGCAGGGACTTTCCCTTTGACCTTCATCCTGCTCCATGATCAGCTGTTAAATCTTTCCTCAATATTGCTGTAATGTAACAACAAAGTTAGTTTTTTAAGATCAGACAGTTCCCAAAACATTCCTTACACACCCCCGCAGTCACTGAATTAGCATCTGTGGCACAAATAAGCTTCAGGGACTGACTTGTTTTTTAGAACCGACCTTTGACACTTGGATGTTGGCTTAATTTTTACCCAAAGAGAAATTTGACCCTAATAAAAAAAAAACACGATACTGTGGTGAATACTTACCTCAACTTTGATGGGTTTTTTCACAGCTATTTATTTTGAAAAAAAGTAAACATGTCACAAGGACACAATGCACATTGCAGAGTACATGAATGGGAAGTAGGAATTCCTCCTCTCTATACTTACACTCCTCCCAAACAAATGTCAAGTCATCATTTCCATATTGTGTGTCCCACTTTTCGAGTTTCATTGAAGTGTATCCAAGTGCACAAGATGTAAAACAATGTATTCGTTTTTTAAGCCCTTCACCGAGTCCCCGTCAAGATGCCGTTCATTTAAGAGACTAATAATTTTTTGAATTTAAATTGTGCTAACTTCAACGCAGTAACACATTAAAAATAAAACATATTAGAACTAATTTTTGTCGGACACAAGAACAACTCGAGCATCTTTCTTTCGGGAGCCGAACTAGGGCTTACAAGTTTGCCGTGGCCCTGGGGACCAGTGCGAGGTTGTGCGGCAGATCCTGGCGTGGAGGGTCCAGACACTCCCACAGCGCAGACTTTGCTATCCGCACAGAGCGTTTCTGGTGTGGCTTATGCAAAAGAGACAACACAGCTCCCTGTAAGCATGTCTGTTGTAACCTGCCCTTTATAAATATCTCTTTGATTATTCAAACAGTGTTTAAATTGTGACTCGTTTGTTATCCAAAAACATTTTATCTATGTTAAAATATACAGATATATATATTTCAAGTTTTTTTTAGCTCAAACAGAGTCTTGAGCATATTCATATAGCAAATCCACATAACCAGTGTGCACCCTAATGTACATCTTTGAACTGTATGTTAATCAGTACATGAAGCGTACCTCTGAAAAGAGTCCGTCATTTGGGAATTTACTGATTTGTTTTTTAAACTGCAGTTTTCACAAACTACAGATGATGAAATCCTCTGTATTGTAGAAAATGCCTTTAAACTATCGCTGTTCCTACTTACTGAGTTCCCTAGCTACTTCTTTACTATGTGAATAAACTATTTGAACAAGAAGGGATTTAAAGACACATTCAAGCAAAGGCAAAAAATTTGTAATGAAATGTATGTGACCATTCTTCTGAAATCACAAATTACCGTAGATCATTAATAGGGAACAAAAAAGGAGGATCACATCAGCAATGGGAGACAGAAGTCTTGACACGTGCTTATAACTTAAAATACAAAAAACCCAGTTACAGCTGGTAAGATTTATGGTATAAACCAGACTTTCACAGTCTGCATCTTTACAGGGTTTTTTTCTGCTTTTGTTCACTCCTAGTGTGATTAACATACAACAACCACAAACACAGAGCCCACTAACTATTAGCTGCTTTCCCCCCTAAACAGTCAGTTGACTGAGAGAAATGCAATCCATTATTGTTAACACTGAAGGAGATGTGCTCCATAGTCAGACTTATATTTCCTTAACTTACATCCTCTGTTTAATTCCAACATCCCTTTGATGGAAAATTGGTTAAACCATTGCTCAACTTATGTCTGAATGACGGCAGATAATTCTGATGAAAAGGAAACTGACCCCGTAAGCACTTTGCAGCTGAGTCAAGGGCTCGTGGAAATAAGGTCAGGAGGTGTCCGGTATGAGTGCGCATGCGGCCTGACATTCCATTTGGGGCATCTGACAGACACATTAGTGCAACTCAGGGTGTGAGCAGCAACTCCTGTATGCTAAACATAAGAAAAGTAATGTGTAGTGCTTCTTTTTTTTTTTTTTTTTTTTACAACCGAGATTCCAGGGCTCATGCTTGTATGGTTTTCTTTTATTCAAAAACAGGTTAGTTTAGCGATCGTGTAACTGTGTAATTGACCTTTTTACCGGTTTGAGGAGTTGGTTCCCTGGTCCAGATATTTGGGATGGTCAAATACCGAGTCTCCAAATGCAAACAAAAGGATATTTTCTACTTTATATCTTAAATGTGTATAAATGAGATCGGATGATGTCCGATAAAAGTAATAAACAAGAAATGTAAATCAGTTTTTTTAACTTTGCAGACTCATTTACCCACTCCAGTGAAAGCGGTAAAAAAAAAAACGATCATGACTTTAAAGAGATTATGAACAAAATGCAATACATTTTGTTTTTTGCTACATTAACAACTTTTCCAACTCTGATTCTCTGTAGGACCCACACGGACATCAGTTCAGACTGAAATCCAGTTCAGACGGCACACGCAACATGTTCAAGCTTGCACGGAGGCCTTTCAGTAAATATAAGAAGATGGTTAAGGCGAGAGATTGCTATTCTGTCTTTTACATCGGTACAAAGGGAGGACTAAATGCCAAAAAAGACAAAAGTTTTTTTTTTAAATGACGCTTTACAACAGTTCAAGTATCTTTGTGTTTACGGGGAGAAGGGAATAACTGCGGCCGAGGCTCTGAAAAGAGACGGTCGATGACCTGGGCTACTTTGAGCTGGTTAACGAACGTAAGACTGAGTGCACAGACATAATCGATTGTCTGGACAATAAGAAATTCTAGATATGTTTTCCACAGGGAGCAGATACGGAAATAAAAGATGTAGCCATCCCAGGGCAGCAGAAACCTCCACACGCATCAAGTAATGCAAAGCGCAGCAGTGGAATGACATCAGTCTTAGATGTAGCACAGCAGAAATGGGCAGCAGCATTGACCGTAAGGAGGTTTACGATCTACTTTGCCAGCAGTATCCGCATCTGAAACGATGGATGGAGAGTAGATTCCCTAAAAATTCTTTTCTGGAAGCACTGAAATACAGGAAGGAGACCTTTGGAAAGAGCCGACAGTCTTTTACTGAAATTTGCAGTGTTATGTTGCTGCTCGAACTGAGCGAGTCAGTTTGTCTCATAACTGGTTCCTTCATAAAGCAAGGCACAGGCTTTGTGCTATTTGACAACTTTGTCTTGACCAACGCCCACTTATTCGACTACTGGGTTAAATCAAACACACCTAACTGGTGTGAATTTTTAAACGTTACTGTGGTCTTTAACTTTGAAGACCAAGAATCAGACAGGAACAACCTCAGCGCTAAGGTGTTCATCGGCAACGATAAGTTAGATTATGTCATACTTAAGCTGGAAACAGAGAAAGTGCCGCCAGGGCTCCTTAAGAGATTTGGACATGTGCCTTCAGGCGGCGAGGCCTGTGTCGTCGGACGCCCAGGAGGAGGAGTGAAAAAAAAAGAGTCCTACGTGCGTCGTCAGAGAGGCGAGAGAACGCTGAGAATAATGAAAATGTAGAAGACTGCGAGGAATTTTGCAGTCTTTGTGAAATCAATCAGCAGATCAAAAATGACCCGTATGGAAATATCTACGTCACCTACAACACTCTCATGTAGCTACCACGGCTCTTCCGGCTCCCCGGTTTTCGATGCCGACGGACGAGTGTTTGGTCTGCACAGTGGCGGGTTTTTCTATGGGTTTCCGAATCTTAGTGAGAATGTGATTGCGTACGCCTTTCCTCTGCTCACTATATTTGAAAACTATGTGGACAATCTGAAGAAAGACGAGTATGTGGAGGTGTTGGAAAGAGTTGAGGAGGAGGCAAAGGGAAATCCTCACCTAGAAAACATTATAGCCTCTGTTGTGGGGTCAAAGAAAGGCAAACCTGACGCATTGTTGCAGGAAGTTGAAAGTAAAACAGATTCTGAGGAGATCAGTGATGGCTGTGTAGAGACAGAATGATCGCAGTAGTTTGTTTGCCTGTTTTGTACAGACAAGTGTTGAACTCTTTTTTACAAATTTACAAATTACGAATTTACAAATTCTTAGTTTTCACTCGTTATCATTGAAGGAAACGGTTTCCAAGGCCTAATCCTTCGAGGCGTGGACGTCTATCAGCAGAGAATGTACCTTCACCTATCAGCAGAGAATGTCCCTTAGTCTGTAACACAGTCAAATATATTCTCAAGTAATATTCAAGCATGCCATTCAGCGTGTTAGTACGAGCTCGGGAGCAGCTTGGGAGAACAAGAAAACAGAGACTGCTTTAGATTGTCTTCCCAAAGTGACTCAACTTTATTCACAAGTATAACAGTTTATATAGAGGGTAAAATTCATGAGACAGCAGATTTATCAGTTTAAACCAGTACAGACCAAGATAAGGCAGCGTCTTCCTGCCCTTGGGTGAAGAAGCATCCTTTGTGTAGTTTATTAGTTCAGCTACAATTGTGATTATCTCAGCGACATATTTTCAAGGCACAAAACAAAGAGTTCTTACATTAGTGAAATCTGAAACAAACCATTTGGCCTCAACAGGCGTCTAAAAGATTAAGAAACTAATGTAGCTGAGGGAGTGATCTCTGTGGTATTTCAACCTTGTACCAGCCTGTGATTCTCACACATCAATTCTTGGGTCAAAGAGAAAAATAACTAAAACAAAGGGGCCTTATTGAATGACAGAGTTTTCCTGCATAATGTCACTATAAAACAATATCCAGTAAATGCTACCATGGTACTAAAATACCTAACAATCATTATTATTACGACAAAGGGTATGGGGCTCTTGACAACCATTTTCACTGTTGGTCGATAAATGTTACCATTTTTAGAAAAAACAAGGACAATTTGTTTTGCCCCTACATAGAGACTACACCCGAAAGTCTCTACATGCGTTCTTCTTCCCCACTCTCGCCAAGTGCGAGATAGGTGATTATTGGATCATTGGGCTTCTCCATCTGTATTGTAAGATCTTTACCTTACAATATAAAGCATCTGGAAATGACTTCTTGTGAAGTGGTGTTTTATATATAGAACTGAACTGAATCCAATTAATCGCCAAATTTAAACCCCCAAGTTAAGTGGCAACTTGTATTGCATCTCCCTTTCCTGTGATCCATAATAGTTTGTAAATGACGTATCAAACACACCTTTCCTGTGACCCCGTGACTTTAGTAACATGTTTGGCTGTTAACATTTGCCAGGGGATTGAAGACGAATGCTAATTTTGACCTTTGGTCTTTCAAAGTCTCTCTGAATCAAAATATTGAAGTCCAAGTGGAGTCATGAGTTGTTGTTCACTTAAAGCAGGAATGCAAGTAAGATACATCTGAACTGAGGGTTAAGTGAGTTCACACGAATGTACAAACGTATGCTTTTTCTTGACAGCATAATGTCATCCAATAATCTGCATTTGTTAGTTTGCATTTGCTCTTTTATTTGCACAATCGCATAGATGACACAACACAGTTTCCTGGGAGCCAAAGAAACACATTATTAGCCTAAACAGTCACTCAAGGTGCCCTATAGAACAGGGGCTGTATCCACAAAAAGCGATGTTCAAGTTTTCACAGTCACATGTAGATTTCAGATTTGGAATGATTTGGATGCATTGGATTTGTTTTATGAATACAGACCAAGACCTATAGAGTTAAACATTTAAACCATCATGTGTTCCAAAATGAAAGTTTGACATATTTATGGTTTAGCACAAAGGTCTACACAAAACCACTCACACACACACACACACACACACACACACACACACACACACACACACACACACACACACACAGAACTGACATATTGACAGCAATATGGATCCATGTTTACATGGATCCATATTGCTGTCAATAACATCTGTTCATATCGGTCACAGGTTTGCTCCAACTTTAGCCTCATATTCTGTATGCTTGTTTACATAATGATATAGCTTATGAGTCTATAAAAGCACTGGGAAAGCAAAGGAATGTTTGCAAACTACATTAGGAGTCAATAAATGCCCTGTGACACTATGAGCACAGTGACACGGGGGTCAGATCAGACTCTGATTTGATGGATATTGCTTTTTTTCCCGCTCATACACAGTCTCATTTTAACTCTTGATCTTCATTTTCTTTGCAGTGTCTGTTTCCCCTGTCTTTCCTATCCGTTTCACCCCTGTGGGGCTAACCTGAGCTGGTCTGGGTTCACCTAGGATAGCAGCAACCAGGGCCTCTGGTGCAGTCACCACACTACCTGGAGACACAGGGCTGCGAGGACTGAGCGGGCTGATGGTGGGAGATGGCACGGCGTCGGGGGACATCAGCCGCTCCTTTTTAGAGCAGGGAGAGCGGCTTCGTGTCTGGCTCTCTTTGGAGCGAGGCCCGAGGCTGAGGCTCTGCAGAGAAGGGAGGGGATTAGATGAAAGAGCAGGAAGTGCAGGGCTGCGACTGCGCCGGTGACGGTGGTGGTGTTTGCCCGCTTTAGGGCTCGGGCTGCGGGAGTTTGGAGCCAGCAGAACAAGAGTGCTGTCATCTTCAGAGCTGACATCGGAGCTCTCGGAGCGACACACGGTGGGACTGTGAACTGGCATGTTGATCTGTTGAGGACAAGACGTATGTCGGCACAACGGTCAATATGCTTTACAAGTAAGTACAATAAGTGCAAGTGAATTAAAAATAATAATTAACTTAAAGATATCAGGCACTTCGTGTCTTTTGACAATCTGCATTTTCGAGCAGATTTTTAATGTTGTGGCCAGGTAAAGTGGGGGTAATTTCACTGCTTGCACAGTGGTAGCAGTTTAATCTCCATATTTTGACTCAGATAAATGAAAAGTAGCGGACATATTAAGAAGTTTTATGATAAAATATTCATGTTTTTCTCTTTGATAAGCCCAGCTGCCTTATTCATGCGTCCTGTTTTGTCAGTCAAACAGTTGGAAATTTGTCAGATATTACTTCACTAGAATCGGATTTTTTTGCTATTATATTTGCATTTAAATGGCAAATATAATATACAGTTTACTTATATATACAGTATACACTAGCCATGCCATTTATACCTGTTCAACTGCTTATTGATGCAAATATCCAACTAGTCAATCATATGGTAGCAGCTCAGTGCATATAGACGTATAGATATGGTCAAGATGACCTGCTGAAGTTCAAACTGAACATCTGAACTAGGAGGAAAGGTGATTAAAGTTGGTTTGAACATGCTCGTTTCAGTATTTCTGAAACTGCTGATCTATTGGGATTATCCCACACAGCCAGTATGGACTGAAAAAGAGAAAATATCCATAGGAGAGCAACAATAATCCAAATATCCTCTGGTTATGACCAATGCATGTAAAAGATGATCACATATCAATAATGTGAGTGAAGTTGCCCCCCCCTTCTTCAAATCCAACAAAAGTGGTATCAAACGTTCGTGCTGGTTCGTGCTGCTATCATTTTAAAGATATTAATAAAAATTTCTAGAGGTCGTCAGAGGTCAACCAGCCCCCCCACATTAATGGAATCAAACAAAACTGGTATCATTCAACTGTGCTATGTTTGTGCTGGTTTGTGCTGCTGAAATTGTCGTTTGTGCTGCTTCCGTTTTAAAGATATTAACGAAAATGTAAAGGTCAAAAGGTCAACACAGAAAATTTCTTGAATATCTTTAAAATGATAGCAGCACAAACGAAAATCTTTGCAGCAGAAACCAAATTTTTGCAGCACAAACCAGCACAAATGTAGCACAAACGTTTGATACCACTTTTGTTGGATTTTTAGAAGGTGGGGGGGGGCAACTTCACTCACATGTGCACAATATGTCAAACCTTGAAGCAGATGGGCTATGGCAGCAGAACACCACCCTGGGTGCCACTCCTGTCAGCTAAGAACAGGAAACTACGGCTATGTTTCATCAATCTTCAGCAACTGTGTGATTAACTGTGTGATCCTATAATGTCAATATGTACCCAGATTTCAGAGGAATGTTTTGCAGCACCTTGCCCTAACCCTGGTGCTAGGAAGACATACCTAATGAAGTGGCTGATGATTGTACCTGTGTACCTGGATCTGTTCTTGACTAACAGGAATGCATTTGCTTCACGTTGTTCTATAATTCGTGTTACCTGAATTGGTGATGACAATCCAACAATGCTGTTCATGTTATGACTGTAGTAACCCAGGATATATTCACAGTCATCTCTCGGCAAATCCTCCTCTGAGAATGTCACCTGTGGAGAGAAAACCAGACAGAGTATCTCTGAGTTCAGCTCAAAACATATTTGTGAATTTGTGCTAAGGCTCACCTGCGTTGCATGCTCCGCTTTGGCCCACACATACGCCTGATAATCTTTGTGATGTCTGAATCCAACCTGCAGGAAGATAATTGCAGGTGCTGACACTGTGGGAAATATGTGTAATAATTTATAAACTTAAGACTTACCTTGTATATTGCCACCCAGTCCCATGAGCTGCGCTGATAAGTTGATGCAACAGTGAATCTGACTGTAGCATCTGAGGCTTTGCACCATTCCTTGTTTACCTGCAGTTCCACCAGAGGCATATCCACCCTGAATGGGAACTAGGAGATAAGTTATAGATAGTTAGATAAAGCACAACCTAGCAATGTAACAACACAGAGATGTAATTATGGCATGCTTCATCTGAGGTCATATGATAATCATTGTCTCACATGTAGTGAAAACAGGGCAGAAACAGGTTTGTGGTCACTGATGGTGAAACTCATGTGACTGCGATACGCATGCTGTGTCACTTTAGTTGCCCCCCCCAACCACGAGGTCAGGCCACGCTGCAGTGCTGCATTGTGGGTAGGAACTGGTGAACCAGTGCGGCGAAGACGCCATAGGATGCGATCTGTCCAGGCAGGTTTCCTCTTTTTAGCACTGACAGAGAAACAGACACACGGTTATAAGCGGTGGAAACTTTGCTTTTAGACAATAAAATCAACAACCCTGTTTACACTTGGTTTTAAAATGCATTTCAGACATCTGAACACCAACTGGAGAGCTGATAATTCATCATCATTTATACTTGCTACTCCAACCCTAATGCTCACTTCTGTTTACGGCCAAGGTTGATAAGCTGAAGTTGAAAGAGCCCCTCAGTTATCACACACAATAGTTACAAAAATGTTCAGATCTGTTTCAAGAATAAATGCTGTTGTTCCCATTTGAAACAGAAATTCCATAAATAGTTACATAGTTTCTGCAGGACAGCAACTTTACTGCAAAATGATACATACGCTCAGCTACCTTACTGTTATATAGAAGTCTAACCAGAATACAACCAGTTGAGTCCAGTCCCCCATTGCAAAGAGATCAGACTGATTCAGTTTGTTTCTGTTGTGTTGTCAATCTGGTGACAAGTATTTGAAACCCTCCATCAATCTGTATGAGCCGGTCTGACTGGTTGACCGTGACAGTTTGGAGGCAGGTTGCCTCTGATCAGCTGATTTGTGTTATCACCTTGCAATTGAAACTGTTGTCCAGAGGTTAAAAGTGTTGCGTATTCAATCTTTGGACAATCAAATGGCAATCATTTACCAGATGGAACAATAATAATGCAATTACCAGGCAACCACCAATTTTTCCTATAGTCACAAGAAGGTTACAATCCTATTTCTATTCTGGTGTGACTGATTCATAATATGTGTCCGTGCTATTCCACCTGATGAGACTGAGTGGATGTCCTTCAAAGTCAAAGACGACTACACTGATGACACTTTGTGTTATGTCCTTATCAGAGAAACATCCTGACATATTAAAATTTAGGATCATAGTGTGTCTCCACTTGGGATCTGATTGCCCAAGATGCATTTTAAAACCAAGTGTAAACAGGGTCTAGATAGAGATGACTGAACCAACCTGGTATCGTAGGTATGAGTGCCTACATCAAACTTATAAGTAGGTGGGAATTTAAGTTGTCCCTCCATGAAGCCTTCCAGGATGAGCTCTGTGTTTTTAGCCATGTTGAGCTACAGAGTAGGGCAAACATTCCAGAATTATAATATTAGAAATAATTATTATTTAAACACAGGTTTTTGTGCTACAGCTCCCTCTGTTGGTTGTAGTGTCTGATTAAACAGGTGGCATGAAGCCTTCCAGAAAAATCCATCTGTCTCTGTGAATGTGTGAATGCTTTATTAAAATGCTGAAGGTGCCTCACCTGATCCCGCTCCCACAGAAGAGGCAGCTTATTGCTGTCAATGGCACATTTCACCACATGGATATCATAGTCTTCAATACGGAAATTTAAATCCCCAAACCAAAACACGACACTGGGAACAGAATAAAGAGGCCTTTACTTCAGGAAGAGAGCACAGATACAAAGAATAAAACAGTCAATTTACCACTGTAGTGCACTGTGCCTATGTAGATTCAATTTTAAAAAAATTAACATAAATACATATCATTATTAGCTAAATTAAGCGTGCATGCTAAGGGTTCAAGAGGTTCGATCAAAGCAGGAAACATTTTTTAACAAATATATGTGTGGGATTTGTTCATTGTTATAACTTAATAATAACATCACTTTGTATGGGTGTGCAAAGCTTTTTTCAGTTAATTAGACCTTTTATTAAAAAAAAGAAAAAGAAAAAAAAGAAAAGTCACCCACTCATGGTCTAGTACACCAGTAGCAGCCCCTCCTTCAAACTGCTGCTGCTGCAGGATGCTTTCAAAGTCTTCCATCCTCTGTTCCAGGTTCCTCATGTGAGCTGGCAGGTGACAGTTGAGGAAGCACACGGGGTGGCCGAACATGGTCATCCTTGCACTGACGCCGCCTTTATTCCCCTTAAAATGACAGGAAAGGGCGAAGCATGCAGCGTCAAAAGGACCTCTTATGCAGACAAGATTTAAAATTAAACAAACATCAGCGTATATCAACCAGATCTGTGCTCGGGAACAAGGTCGTGTTGTTTTTTTTCCCCAACACTCACAACACCAGAAAGCCAGACAGTCTGCTGCTGCTGCACTGACCTCAAAGAGAAGGAGACTGCACCAGCAGCAGCCAGGGGTGATGCTGACATCAACATGCACAGGAAGGTCACACACTGACATATGCACCCAGGCATGCATGCACCTGCTGGCAGGAGGGAGCACACACACACTATATCTTCCCTTGCTACCCCCAGTGACATGAGCCCACTTCAACTTTTGCAACATCATGAATCTCAGCTGGTTTCAAAGCAGCACTCTGTAATGTGTAGCACGTACCCAGTATCCCCCAAGTCCTGTGCGTGTACTCTGTGTCTGCACACCTCTGAGAAATGGAAGGTGGCAGAATTTAGAGAAAACCAGCAGCAGCACTCCCTGCATTCGCTGGGACGCCACCTGAACACATGAGATGGATGAAAAATAATATATCCATAGCAAAAGAAACTACAATTCTAATGGCACTAAAGGTTATGAAGGACAACAGATTTCACTCCTTACTGACCAAAACATATCCAAAAGGGCTGAGTGTGTCCATGCAAAGCTCACTCCACTGGTCTGAGAAAAGAACATCCTTCAGTCTTTTGTTTATCATGGAGTTGACTTCTTGGAGTCTGGATGGTGCCAGAAAGTAGAGAAATGTCAAAATGAAAATAATAATACTAAAAAAAAGGACAGTGATGGGTAACAGGAGGGGAAGAATCAAAATGAACACAGATGACTGAGTGGGCATTCACGGCTGTCTCTTTGGCACCGCTGAGCGGTGCAGAATTACTTGCTTACCCGATGATAAACATGTCAATGTTCCCATCGGAGACATTTGGTCCAAAGAGAGAAGTGATGTCATCTGGCGGCACAGCTGATCCCACGTTCCATGTGATGATGTACACCCTTTGAAAGGACAGAAACAGTGGAAAAATTGCATGAGTTCTATAGTTTAAGGTAAACAAGGACGTAATCCATGCTGTAATCCTCAGAGAAAGAGCTTTCATCAGGGTTTCTGTGTACAGAAAAAAAGATAAGCACAATTAAGCACCTCTGCATCCCTTGATGATGACTAAGTATTCTGCCTGCCTGTGTGTCTGTGTGTGTGTGTGTGTGTGTGTGTGTGTGTGTGTGTGTGTGTGTGTGTGTGTGTGTGTGTGTGTGTGTGTGTGTGTATGTGTGTGTGCATGTGTGATTGTGGATGAGTTATGGCAAAGATAAAAAGAAAGTATGGAGCTAATCATCCTTTGAATTACCAGTTTGATTATTTTGTGCTGAAATATCCAAAATAATTAATTAAGACTCCATCTAACCATCAGTTTCTTTGGTTTGTGATTTTCCTCGGTTAACAGAAACAGTGAGAACCACTGATTCACTTTGCTTTAACGTGAGATCAAGAAAAAGAAACACATCCTGTTTTTCGAACCGCTGGAACCAGCAAGTATTTGGCATTTTTTCCCCAGAAAAAAAAATATTTGAGGTTAAATGGACTCAGTGAATCAGCTTTACACCTCTGCACATTTTGCTTGTCATTATTTGGATATGCAATTTCTGCACTGACAAAATGGTTTTATTAGCACAGACACACGTTCGGGGTCAAATAATTTATGTAAATAGACATCCTGTTGTTAGTTACAGTGCTTATTTACAGAAATAAAAGCACATCATTAGAGTTAATATTCTGCTCTGCCGATAGCCATTTATTCATAATTTAAAGTGTGCAGATATGATTTGTTGTGAGCTACATTACACCAAAAAAAAAAAAAAAAAAAAAAAACCAGGGGAAAAAAGTGCCTTTGGATGAATTTGAGAGCTGTTAAACTTGGTGTCATCTAAACAGCCTTTGACATCATTTTTTCATTCAGTCCAAAAGATCCAAATATCTCAACATTATTAGACCTTTTTCTTACAAATGTGCCCAACAAATATTAACAAATATTCATCTGTTGCAGAATTTTGTAATTATAACGTGCCATTGCTTGTTTAAGAAACTTAAAATCACCCAAGCTCAAACTGCATTATGTTTTTAAAAGGCGTTTTAAGATATCTGAAGCACAACCTTTAGTTTTACATGTACAATAGTGCTGTGCGATAATGCAAATTTTGACATCGATCTGATTCCAGAAAAATACAGGTGCAGTATTGCAGATACCAGTCCTGATACTTTTGACTTGTAAGGGTAGCTTAAGTAGGGAGATCAGTGTGTCCTAATTTATAATATAAATTATCATCAACCCATAAATTCTAAACACATTTTAATGAAAACTAAATCATTGTGATTTTTTTTTCACAATAATGAGTTAACACATCAAAACAGTGTTTTCAGCATTTCATGTATTTTGAAACTGTTTGGATTTTTTTGACCTGGAATGTAATTGTGGCTTTCTCTAAAGCACTCTAGGCCACCTTCTGTCCATTATTATTATTATTATTATTATTATTATTATTATTATTATTATTATTATTATTATTATCAATGGATCCATTTGTTTATAGAACCAATTCTGCTGCTGTAATCTGTAAAGCTTTGAAATCCATTCACCCCCCCAAAAGTGTCAACCACACCTGACGGTATGGATGCTTATCTTGTAAAGCTTGCAGCTGATTTTAATCCTGAGCTTATTAATTACATTTTTCCCATCTGAGTCTGTAGACTAATGTTGTTACTAAAATATGGAAAGCAGCCTGTGTTCTCCTCTTATATAAGACTGGGCACCAATTATTGCCAGTGATATATAAACTTTATACCCTGCCAAATTTCAAGAGTCTGAAATAAACACTCACCTGAAACAATATTTGTCTGACTTAAGTCCTAAGTCAAACTAGGTCTGTTCTCAAATTGGGTTTTAGTACCATAATAGCCAGTGTTTTGGTAACAAATGATATTATTAATTCCCTAAGTAGGACAGAGCATTGTGCTGCTATGTTTTTTTCTGATCTTTCAAATGCATTAGGTTCTGCTTACAATGAGTTGCTGTTAGGCAGATTCAGTGATACTGGTTTGAGTTACAGGGCTTCACTTTATATAGAACACAGTGCCAAACCAAGTTTCCTAAAGAACAGAATACCCCAAGGTTTAGTTTTGGGTCCTGTTTTATTTTCTATTTTTAATTGAGAACATTGGGAAGAATATGCCTCAAGCTAAAGAGCTAACGTGAACCTTTATGCAGATGACACCATCATTTCCTCTTTAGTCATTACGGTGATTTAGGCTGTTTGTGAGTTTCAAACAAGTGATGACTTTTAGGAATTGCGGGCATCACTGAAAGGTTTCAAATTCATTCACATGCCTAAAAAAACTGAGCTCATGTTGGTTTCTAGAAATCGCTTTCAAATCTTAGACAATGTCGGTCTTTGAACCGTAGGAGAGAAGTATTTGGTTGGATGCCAACTTTCCTTTAGTGCTGAATATTAAGCACTTGGCGAAAAAGCTGAAAGTCAGGCTTGGTTTTTATTATTGAAATAGGGCCTGTATTAATTGATCAATTAAGAAAACATTTGCATAGGCTACACTCTTAAATGTACTTGGTTATGGTGACATTATTTACATGCATGCTGCCACCTCTGCACTTCATTTTTTACATGATGTGTAGTATTTACACTTTATTGTCTGGTACACATCACTGTGTACTTTATAATCTGCTTCCCTGGCCTTCGTTAACCCAAAGGAGACAACCATAATTTATGTACAAAGCCATACTGGGTAAATTCCCTTCTTATCTGTGTAAACTCCTAACCCCTTTAAACAGCTGCTATGATTTGCGTTTCTCTTAGTGGCTCCTTTTTAGGGTACTCAGGATTTTTCTGAACTTGGTAGAACAGTATAGGATACAACAGTATTCCGTTTTGCACCTTGGTCTTGGAATAACCTTCAGAGGACAATTAAGCTGAAAGCTTTTATCTCCCTGGGAGACTTCAGAGCACTCATATATGTTCTTCTGTAACCAAAGACTGCAACTGCTATTCATAAACTGAACTTGATATTTTGTATTGCGTTACTTATTGATTTTGACTTGCTTTACTTTGTATAACATGTAAGCATTGATTTTATAATTTCTAATTTTATAATGGTGTGCCTCCTCAGCCAGGTCTCCTTGTTGAAAAAGATGTATTAATCTCAAGGGACCTTCTAATTAAATAAAGGTTAAATAAATAAATAAACACAACAGAAGTGCCTCTGGGAAATCTACCAACACAATGTGGCCGTGTCACTCTGTCAGTTCAAAAAGCTTTTAGTGAAATTTGCTGCTGTGATTTATGTGATGTGGTCTGGCACACATCAGCTCTCTTATCAGCCCTGACTGAAGGACAGCATCTGTAGCTGTGCTTCAACACAAAATGGGCAAACAGCCACACACATTGTTTCTCTCACCTGAAGTCATTGTTCTCTCCTCCTGGCTTCTCAGACTGAAGCTGGCTCTGTGCTGAGCTTCCAGGTGAGGGGGTCTTCTGGGGCTGAGGGCTGAGGCTGGGCTTGAAGCTTAGGCTGGAGGGCAGGTGAGGTGATGGCTGGCGAGGAGGGGGGGGAGGGGGAGGAGGGGATGGTGGTGGTGGTGGTGGAGGAAGGCAGGGGGTGGGGTTCAGGTAAGGCTGGGGGCAATGGGGAGAATGAGGACTGTGAGGAGGCAATGAAGAATCTGTTGGGGAGTGTAGGAGTATGTTTGTACTCTGAGGTCCTGGGATGCAAATAGGGATCAAATCTATCTCGTTGGATGGCTCCACTGAAATTCTGGTTTGCCTTGGTTTATTTCCAAGAGCAGTTGGCCTTGGTCGGCTTATGCATGCCAGTGTTACTGGAGTGGACGCAGGCTTCGTCTGCCCTGACTGCATCTGCTCAGTCCCCCTTTTTGGCATAACGACCACCTGCATGGGATTCAATCCAGACGTTTTCTTGAGCTTTTCCGACTGGCTGCTTAGAGGTGCTTCCTGTGTTTGGAGTTGTGGAGGTAAATCCAGACCAGCTCCAATTAATGAACAGTTTCCAGGCTGTACTTTATGGCCACAAGGGTCCGTGCCAACTTGTTTCTGCGGCAGGCGATCCATCAACCTGTAACATCGTGTTTATGACATTTTTCTTAATGGTGTTTAAAGGAAAAAGAAATCACAGTGATTCTACTTGCAGAATGTAAAAAAGGCACAAAATTGCAACATTGCTTGTCAGCACACAATTGGAAGAGCAAAAGAAGTGCCTGCAGTGAGTGGAAAATGAGAAAGAGTATTACATTATTTTGAGTACCTGTCCACATCATCCTCCCTTGGCATCACTGATGATGTTATCATGACTAGGCAACTGGGCTAAGGAACTAACTTTAGGCCTGCTGCGTCCTGGATTACACCCTAGCTGCTAAGCACAGTTAATTAGCCCCTGACCCTCTTACAAAGCAAAAGAAAAGATTGTTAGTAGTTATTTAGATAAGGAATAGGGCTGTAATGTGCTTTTAGAGCACACTGCTTTTTGTAATCTCTCACTTTAACATTTGAGTTCAGTCAGAAGGGAAGCAAAGGGGATCGGACACAGCTGCAGATAATGAAGCACATCAGGCAATGTCAACAGATGCTGTGGGTCACAAGCGTAGGTGTCAGTTCTGCTTGAATATTCAGGAGGAGACACATTAACCTGGGGTACGTGTTAGTCCCCTAGGAAATTTGAAGCATTGTACACTTCATTTCCTGCATTCTGGTAATTTTAATGCTCCAATTTGTTTCTTTCTGTTTAGAAATGTCAAAACTAACCCCACAAATAACAATTTACAACAGCCTCCTGGAATATAATGCAGTGAGTCTTTCAGGCTTTTTGTCTCAATTTTGTATATATATATATATATATATATATATATATATATATATATATATATATATATATATATATATATATATATATATATATATATATATATATATATATATATATACATGCATAGATAGATATGAGCTCATCTCTGGTGAGTGGACACATATAGGCTGATTTACTCTCCTGCACTCCACTCCTTTGTTTCTGCCTGGATGTTGATGCTTAACAAGTTGACAGTTTGTGCCTTTTCTTTGGAGTAAAGTAAATGCACACCTCTTATTTTTTCACAGATTCACTAATAAATCCACATTCAAAACTTCCTGCACATTTTATACAATCGTTTTTTTCTTGGCTATGTTATTGAGACTTACCGAAAATAACAAATGACACAAACTTAAGGTTATTTAATAAACTAACAACATTTTTAATGTCCTAACATTAAACCTCATCCTCATCATTTCTTTCTGTGCTCCGGCAAATTATCAGAAGTCAAGCTTTGCAGCTTCTGACTGACATCAAAACAGGGTGTGTGTTCGTGGGCTTAGTGGGATTAATTACATTTAGGAGAAAAGATCCAGTGTTGTGAGCTTTGGATATTGCAGGGATAAATAATATTTCCAGAGTAAAAGAATGAAGCATTGCTGAAAAAAAAAAGATTTTAGAAGCATTTTCTCTGATTTTATTTATGGAGTCAAATGTGTTCAACCCTAAAATCTACATCTGTGGTTACATGAAAGAGGATGCCTGACATAAGAAGGACAAGTGCCTCCCTCCATTTTGTTTAAAGTCCTTCCACTCATAAATTATACACCTCTGTTAATAATGAATGACGTTCAAATGAGGACATCTTTGTAACTGAGAAATTCACGTGATCACAGCAATAACCCGTGAAACAGAGCTGTGAGTAATAGCGATCACACAGGTTTGAAGTCAAGAGGAAACTTTTGGAGCTTAAAACCCGGTGCCGGTGGGCCTTTCACATATGCACCCCCCCATGAGGCTGCAAGTCTGAATGACAGCTCCGTTTTAAATAAAGGTAAGAGACTTATAGAAAACAACAACAACAAAAAACGCAGTTTTACAGGTGCAACCAAGACAAACACAAAGACAGCGGCTGTTTCTCCCCTCACACTGACGCTGTGAGGGGAGAAAATTACCTTTCATGCGTTGTTATATTTCCAAGGTGAACGAAAAGGTGAGCTCACACATTCATCAGTCCTCTTCTTCTTCTTTTCTTTTTCTCGCACACTTATGAACGTGAGCTGGCTGTCACAGAGTAAAATCGATGATGTCCGGAGACAGTCTCGTCCGGTCTGCAGGGCTGATGCGACCCGTCGGTACTGTGGATCGTCTTGTCACGGTGCAGCCTGCGCCGCCGCCGGGCTGTCAGGACAGAAAACGGTCACGGTTGATGCGCCCGGACTCTTGCATGTTGATGCCTGTGCCGTGATACAGCAGTTGATTATACCTCATCCTACTTACTATCGCTGCCTCTGGCTACCTCGCGCAGTTCGCCGGTGCAGCTGTGCACTTTGTAGTCAGCATCCCGCCTGCACCTCCTGCACAGCAGTCTTACACCGACCCAGCGCCTCTCTTTCCCTCTCTGTCTTCCCAGCACACAACCTCTCCTTCTCTCTCTCTCCATCACACATACACCCTAGATAAAAGCATGAACACCAGGGGGTGGGCAGAGCAGGACAGGCAAAACAAAATTCAGCTGCCAAAGTGCAGCCGGCCAGAAATAACTGAGCATCTGTCCTATCACTGACGCATTAATCTGACATTAGTGCGTCACTGATAGCACGAATTGATCCATATGTCAATATTTAAATTTCACTTTGGGCACTGGCAGCTGGTAATATTATGTAATATTATGTACATCACAACAATCCATTAAACGAACAAAATAATAAGCGTTAATAGCAACTGATGGTGTTTATGCCGAGCTTTTTTGTCGAGCCTATCAAGAAACAGAATTTTGATGTATAATGTTTGTGACTTTGCATTTTTTTTAACGTTTGTATTATATTCCTTAATACACACAAGCTTGCGCAGTAAACAACTGCAAAAAGCAACCGTGTCTCAACAGAAAACATATTACCTCAAAAGTACTGTTATTACTGTTTGGGCCAGTAGTAGGGCCAGTCTATACAGTGACAATGCATTCAAACCAAACTGACTACATACAACATTTTCTCTAAAAGAGCATTTAATAAAGCCTTTAATTTTGATTCTTTGCAAGGTATGAAAATTACTCTACAGATTTTGCTGGACTGCATTTAAATGCACATCAGAAAAACTCTTGTGAACATACAAGAGATTCCAGAAAATAAAGTGTGAGGCATCATAAGAAACATAACAGCAAGAAAAAGGGAACATTTGTGATCAGGAGTTTACATCCACGCAGCATGAGCATGAATGTCATGGTAATTTGGGGCTTTTAATGATTTCTTTGTACTGTTCTTTTTCCTGGATGGAAAAAGACTCTAAAAATCAAGAATTGGGTGCACAAGTTTGACTTAATTTTATATTTTTTCTGATCCACACAGATTTAAATATATACCCCACTAATATTTCGTACAGGGATTCTCAGCAAGCTGCTAAGCTTAAGCTTAACAAGCTTCTGCCACAGTTCTGGCTGGATATTTCATCACTCTTCTTGGCAGAACTGGTAGAGTTCATTTACATTAGTTGGTTTCCTTGACTGGACCCGGCTTTTAAGCATAGTCAACAAATTTTCAATAGGGTTGAGATCAGGGCTGTGGGAAAGCCGCTCCAGAAGCTTAGTATAAGCCTGCGTTATCCATTCAAAAACCTGTTTTGATGTGTTTGGGATCACTGTGCTGTTGGAACCATCAACTGTTCAATGATCCACCTGCTGATTTGAGGTGAAGGTGAAAAATTTGGAGGTTGTTCTTCTCCTTCAATATTCCATCCACTTTGTGCAACGTACCAGTACGACTGGCAGCAGAACAGCCTCAGAGCATTATGCTAACACCACCATGCTTAAAAGCTGGTAAGTGTGGAAGCTTTACCTTTACTCCAAACACACCCGTTGTCACTGTAGTCAAATAGCTCTATCTCGGTCTTGTCTGATAATACATTTTCTTCTTCATAAGGCATTTGCCTTGTCCATGTGGGGATCTGCAGACTTCAGTCAAGCTTGAAGGTGTTGATTTTGGAGCAGGGGCTTCTGTCTTGGTCAGCATCCTCTATCTCCATGGCGATGTAAAACACCCTTCAGTGTGGATAGTGATGCTGGTTTTCTCAGCAGTTTCCAGTTTATGGCTTGGCAGGCAGGCTGAGCCTCAGAGGTTCCTGGATTGTTCCTGAAAATGCTGACCAACTTCCTCTCATCTTCTTCCAGATCTATGCAAAGTGGTGACATATCAGAATAACTCGTATTTGTATACAGTTGTTTGAACTGATGATCTTGGAACCTGCAGTTGCTTAGAAATGGCTCAGAAAAACCTTCCTAACTTGTGCAAATTGGCAATTCTCCATCTTTAGACTTTCTCAATATTCTGAGTATTGATCCTATCAAATAAATCCTTTATGCTGCCAGACAAACTACCAGTCGTAGTCAATCATGATCACTAATGAGAAATTAACAGGCCTTGGACTTGTCAAGTTTAAAGACATTGTTGATCATTTGTGGCTTAGGGACAATCCAGAATAAATTCAAACTTGTGTACCCAATTCTGTTTTTTGAAGTTTGTAAAGATGTAGGCTGTACAATCATTCCCTTTCATGGCCCTAAAGTATATATATGAAGTTCTGATCACAAATTTTAAAGGTGAGATAGTCAGAGTTGCAGACAGCCCACGTCTTTTAAACTCCACGCCCCATGTCAAGGCAAATTGTAAACTGTTCATTAAAGTATCCAGCACACCACCAGCTGCTGGAGAAAATGGCATCAGGGAAATGCTTTAGTACCATTTTTATCAATATAACAGTAGGGGGTACAACGCATATAATGGAACTAATATTTATTAAATGGATCTGTAGTGCTTACACTCTCTGGCCCTTAACAGCATCATCATAAAAGTTGTTCCCAGAATCTCCCTGTGACTGTGGGATTAATACACATGTGTAATCTCACTGGAATGTACTGATCCAAAGCGCCAGCTGTCCACTGAGAGCACAGACACCCACAAGCCCCTGCTAACACACACAAACCAATATGAATACTACACATTTGGCACATTCAAGTGATACATGAGCCAGATGTGATCGGAGGCGAGATGTAAATATTTAGTTGAAAAAAAGCACACAACATTGTCCCTTTTGACATCAGCTTTCTGTAATGTGTGTAATATTTGTAAAAACTGTAATCACAGCAACTCCCGAAGTTTCTGAGTCTATGGCCGCTTCTTGGTTTTAACCAGGCCTTTTTCCACCAGACAGCGGTAAAACTCCTGGATATATGTGTACACGCATTTCCAGTCGGGCTCGTTCATCCGGACTAAGTCATCGGCATCCAGCAGAGGGGGGCAGCCTGCCAACCTCCTGCAGAAAGTGCAAATGTCAGTGAAAAATGACTTGAGAGAAACAATGTAAGTGTAAAGTTACTTTGTTATTTATAATTCAAAGCTCGAGTTTTTGCAGATAGGACATATAAGGAAGGAGAGCTCACTCCGCAGTGTTGAAAGCCAGCTGGAAGTTTTCCTTGGGCTTGTTGGGGTTGAGGATGGAGTACTCGAAAGCGTCAGGGAAGAAGCGGTGCACCAGGGCGCAAAAGGCAATGCCGTCTTTCCAGCTGGAGGAGAAGTTCTGAATGTCCACCCCCTGTTTCATACCAGAGCGGGATAAGTTTAGAGGGAAAAGTGGCAGCAAGAGGGACATAAGAGTCAGGGCTATGTGTAGCTCCACGGGGCAATAATTCATAGACAGAGTGAGGTAGGGCATATTTACCTCATATGGCTCTGTTTTGGCCCTGCACCAGTCCAGAAGCATCTGTTTGACATTCTTAGCGTTGGGTGCCGCAGCAGGAGGAGCAGCAGCAGCAGAACTGGCCTTGCTGAGGAGAGGAAACAAAGACACAAAAGTATGGGTCACCTCATCTTTTCACATGGCAAATGCTTTGAGCATTTTCCCGCTCATTGAGCTGAAGCATAATGTCTATATCAAAGAAGCAGATGATTGTTCTTTAATCCCCTTTTTGCAAAAATGTTCATCTACACCGCCTCGCATGTGACTCACCTGCCTCCTGTCCTGTTAAAGGGAGTAGCTGCTGATGGAGATGGCTGGCTGCTTGGTTCTAAAATGATGAAGAGAATTAAAGTGTCAAAATTATTAAAACTGAAGTGCAGGATGATGCATTAACAGACATTAGGGGGTTCACAGTTACTGTTTATTGGCGGCTGCTGGTTCATGGATGCCCTTCCTATGCTAACGGTCCCGCCTGTCGTTCCCGCTTTGCTCAGACCTTGCTGTCTTAGGTTTTGCTGCCTTAACCCTCGCTCCTGCTCCCGTTTTTCTGATGATAGGCAATTTAAAGAAAGAAAAAGGAAAGCAAAGGACCAAATGAGTCATGATTATAGCACTTCCCCCTCACTATTTGACAGAGCTGTCAAAGTTTTCCTGAGATTTCACCTCTTTTTTTCTTCAGGAGATCCCTTAATGCAGAACGGATCATCCGTCTCTCTTCAAAATCTGAGGTGTTGTCGAGCTAAAAAGATAATTACAGGTACAGAAACAATATAAAGAAAAAATATTATAAACCACCTTGTAATCCGGTCTTTCAGAATATTTTTATATGACTGCAGGCATGTCTTGTAAATCTAGGCAAAACTGAGGTTACTTGGTCCTAAGTAATGTCATTACTTTGGCTTCCAGTAACACTGTGAGGAATCTTGGAGTCGTTTTTCTGACCAGGATATGTATTCAGCGCGCACATTAAACAAATATGTAGGACTGCTTTTTGTCATCTGTGCAATAATCCAGAGCGATGCTGAAAAACTAGCCCACACATTTGTTACCTCTCAGCTGGACTACTGTGATTCATTATTATCAGACTGTTTTGAAAGCTCCTTAAAAAGCCTTCAATTAATCCAAAGTGTTGCAGTTATTCTCTCAGGAGAGAGAGGGAGATCATATTTAATATTTTGCCCATATTAGCTTCTCATCATTGGCCCAGATTTAAACTAGAAATAAAAGAACTACTAAAAGAATTATTGAACTGAATTTAAAACCATTCTCCGCACATATAAGTGTTTTTGTGGTTCCCAAAAAAGATCATTGTTATGTCAACTGGTAACATGTGATTTAATTAAATTAAGTTAACAACTCAGATCAACCCAACAGATTTAAGTTACAGTTTAAGTTTAAGTTATACAATAAGTGAAACTTAGCATTGTCACTTAACAAAAAAACAAAAAAAAAAACAAAAAAAAAGAAATAAGTTAACGAAACAGGTTTTAATTTCAACTTGAATTGAAAGTTGATAGAAATCCCCCCAAAATTTACTAAACTAAAGCAGAAAACTGAGTGAGAATCATTTAAAACATTGCATTACATCAAATACAGTGTAGAGTTTCTAAAAGTAGAGTGGAAGGCAGAGACTTCAGCTATCAGGCCCCTCGCCTGTGGAACCAGCTCCCAGTTTGGATTCAGGAGACAGACACCTTTTCTAGTTTTAAGATGAGGATCACAACAAGCTTATAATGGCAAGCTGGATCAGGTGATCCTTAATTATGTCATAGTTATGCTGCTATAGCCTCAGGATGTTGACTTCCCATGATGAGCACTGAGCGTTTCTTTTCCGCTCACCCGTTTTCATTCTCCTTCTGTTTATTCGCCGCTGCTTTATGTCATTAAAATTGACCTTCTCGTTCCCATAGTTTGTGTTTTGTCCTGTCTCCCTTTCCTTTCCTTTCCTTTCAACACCCAGCTGGTCATGTCTCTTTGATACTGTAAGACATTTATCTTATAATATAAAGCATCTCGAGGTGACTGTTGTTGTGATTTGGTGCTGTATCAATAAAACTGAATTTAAATGTCAGAAATTACACAGTTTAGAACACACAGGATGGCAAAATGGAAACGAAACAACAATTATCTCACTGCTTTTTCTTTGCATAGATGTGATATGGATAATTTGATTGGCTGAAGCCACCTATAACTCACTCACCATCTTGTTGAGAACATCTTCATCCTCAATAGCAGCCAGTTCTTCGCTGGTTAGCGATGATTTGCCATCAGTTTTTGACTCCATGTCTGACAGGTGAACCTGGCTGTATGATAACAGAGCTGTCCTAACACATACTGACATAATTCTTGACTTTCTGGGTTTTTTAGTTGTTGTTTTTTTAGCAACAACTTCGCCTTAATAATCCAAAGTTAATCACTGACACAGGATTAAAAATACTTGAATTATTTCTGACCAACCAGGCCAGATAGTTCTCACTGTTTACAGTAAAATTAAAGCACAGGTTTTACAGATAGATCTGAAGAATTCGTCTGCATGCAGTCAGTAATTTTAATACAAACTACTCTGTGAGCCTTTGCCGACACAGAAGGACGTCTCAGTTTATCGCAGCAGATGCCTGACTACGGCACAGAGGTGGGAAAAACACGTACAAATATAGTAATGTAGCAAGCATTACTAAAAGAATCTGATAACAGCGTGCAACTATGTGCTGAGACACTGGAAAAATCTAGTACTCATTGACACAACATGGGAAGCACAAAGAAACAAGACTGTGAAAATTAGACTCAGATTAGGGGTTGGCAGCTGCTGAGGTTTGGTGTGACTCACCTGTTTCAGGGTGCGTTTTGTGGTGATCTTTAGGAGTCAGCACGCCTTGCTCCTCTCCCTGCTCCTCCTTTAAAGTTCTCTGGGGAGCTGTGGGAGCTCAGCCCTGCATCACACCTCACACTGCAGCGCTTCGTAAGGATGCATGTTTGGAGAGAGAGTGCAGATTGCTTACACGAACCACCCAAAAAGGGATGAAAGAGGAGGAGGAGGAGAAGAAGAAAGAAACACATCAGGTCCTGGTTCATCCATCTCTGTCACCTTCAGAAGAGTCCCTCCTCCTCTTGTTAGTGGATTCTGGATGATGCCATGTGAAAATTTATGGCGCATAACCTCATATAAACTTTGACCGTGGCTCTACTGGAGTGCTCCAGACGAATCATCGGGGTAGAAAATAAGGAGTTAACAGTGGCAAAAAAAAGTGAGGAGCATTGCCTTATTGAGGCAAAAGTATGACCACTGGACTTTGTTTACAGAAGTCAGAATGTCTTTAAAGGAGGACGGAGTGCAGACACACAGAGACGGATACAAACAAGCGTCTGGGAGAAAACAGCTTAAAAAAATATGCTCAACTTCAGCTGTGACTCTGTTAAGTGTTTGAAAAGTTTTAGAGCCTAAGATATGGTGCCATTAAATCACAAAGCACACAAAGTGCTCCATCCAGTGGTGAGCATGCATAACTGCTTCAAAATGTCCTCGAAGTGAGAAAGCACCAACATGAGGTGGCTCAGGCCTTATTTCCCCAGCAGAGATTTTTCAAGCTGCAGGAAAAGCTGGGAATTGCTAAAGTTATACAAACTGATTCAAAGTTTTCAAATCTTATAATCAGTGGATCTTGAATCAGAAATGAAAATTAGTTCCAACTCTATTCTATCTAAAGAGCTTGGAAAGAAAAGCGTCTGGACTTCTTTGAGTTGCTTGAAGACGTTTCACCTCTCATCCGAGAAGCTTCTTCAGTTCTAAGGGTCAAATGGTGGAGAGTCCCAGATTTAAACCCAGTGGGAGTTTCCCCCCAAAGAGGGACAAAGGACCCCCTGATGATCCTCTACCTAATCACATGAGCCATGAGCCAAGGAGGTACTGGTCCGTGTGTGTGGGCTTCCGGTAAACTGAGGTTGAAGTTTACCGTTTACCATTTGTCTTCTCTTTCTCCAGCTCCTTGGAAGACAGGACCAACTTCACACCCGATCAGATTTGCACACTGTTAGACCTCTGCCTCACCACTACATATTTCAAATACAACGAGGGTTTCTACAGACAAAAACATGGCTGTCACCTATTGTAGCCAACCTTTACATGGAGGAAGTGGAAAGAAAGGCTCTTGGCTCTTTTAAAGGGAGAGTACCCAGCCACTGGTACAGATATGTGGACGACACCTGGGTCAAAATCAAGACACAAGAAGTGGAATCCTTCACTGCTCACATTAACGCTGTGGATAAAAACATCAAGTTCACCAGGGAAGACACAAAGGACAATTGTTTGCCTTTCCTGGACTGCGCTGTGCACATTGAAGAGAATGGCAACCTCAACATCGAAGTTTACCGGAAGCCCACACACACAAGGTCACTCTTTCGAGGATGCCAACGTTCACATTTTGGACAGAGAGGACAGATGGTTTGAAAGAGGAGTGAAAGAAGCCATTTACGTCCACTGTGAGCGACCATCTTTGAACAGAGGCGGTGGTTTACGACACCAACTGTCTGCCATCTATAACCCAGTTTTGCGATCCCTTCCCAGACGCCTTAACGCCCACTCACATCCTGGGCCATCTGACCTCAGGAAATCACATGATAGGGTGGGACCAGGTTTCACAATGAGCTCACCCGAAACCCTGGCTGACTGGGACCCACACCCGCTTACACACCTTGGCTCATGTGATTAGGTAGAGGATCATCAGGGGGTCCTTTGTCCCTCTTTGGGGGGTTACTCCCACTGGGCTTAAATCTGGGACTCTCCACCATTGACCCTTAGAACTGAAGAAGCTTCTCGGATGAGAGGTGAAACGTCTTCAAGCAACTGAAAGAAGTCCAGACGCTTTTCTTTCCAAGCTCCTTAGACTACGATGACCTGGATGACTGAGAACCTTCACAGACTCTATTCTATGAACTGCACATATGTGAAAGTTTCTGAGGACCTCAATGATACTCACCCCCCACTTTGTTAGGTGCACCTCTTTAGCTGCTTATCAATGCAAATATCTAATCAGCCAATCACGTGATAGCAGTCCAGTGTCTTTAGACATGATGAAGACGACCTGCTGAAGTTCAAACCGAGCTTCAGAATCAGGAAGAAAGGCGATAAAAGTTGATATAAGAACATTGTTGGTGGCAGACAGACTAGTCTGAGTATTTCAGAAACTGCTGATCTGCTGGGATTTTCCCATAAATCCATCTCTAGGGTTTACAGAGAACAGTCCAAAAAAAGTAGAAAATATCCAGCGAGTGGCTGTTCTTGGGCAAAAATGCCTTGTGGGTGCCAGAGGAGGAGGGAGAATGGGCAGACTGTTTGAGCTGATAAGAAGGCAACTGTAACAAAAATAACCACTTGTTACAGCCAAGGTATGCAGCAAGGCACCTGTGACTACACATGACATATCAGATCTTTTATCAGATGGGCTACAACAGCAGAAGACCAAACAGGCTGCTACTACTGTGAGCTAAGAACAGGATACTGATGCCACGGCCTCGTCAAACATGGACAACAGCAAATATGGAAAGCGTTGCCTGGTCTGATGAGTCGTGGTTTTGTGTAAACAACATGAAAGCATAGATCTATCCTGACTTGTTTTAATGGTTCAGGCTGCTGCTGCTACCGGTATAACATTTTCTTGGCACATTTTGAGCCACTTCGCACCAACAACACAGCCTACCTGTGTATGGCTGATCACGGCCATCCCCTCATTCACATCATGGATGTTTAGATGACAAACCTGCAGTAACTCTGTTGACTGTCATATCGATAGGAACTAAAATCTCAGAGGAATGTTTGCACCTTGTTGAATCTATATCATGAAGAATTAATGCAGTTCTGAAAGGAAAAGGGAGTCTAACACAGTACTAGCAAGGTGTGGCTAATAAAGTATCCAATAAATGTATTTACAATAGTTAAAAATGCTAATGTCTTCTAAGATGTGTGTTAAGAATTCAGTTTAACCTTCCTGCCTTCTTGGGACCTTTTTGTGCCACTGCTATGTGTTAAATGGCTGCCATTTCCACTGTGTTCAGTGGAATATAACCAAACTTGCCACAGGATAGTTTTTACTTGTCAATGTTAATATTCCAGTGTGAATTCCTTAAATCAGCCTAAAATGGCTGAGCAGCAGAAATCCCCACACCCATCACCCTGGGGACCATTTTCTGCCCATTGACTTCCATTATAAACGCTATTTTTCATCCCCAAATTATCATTATATGATTTTATTTTTTCTTCTTTTCTTGGATGTCAATGAAGACTCAGGGCCTTGAAGTTTTAATTTTTAAATTGCAAAAAAAATGCAAAAAAATAATGGCAGGTCAAAATGTATGTTGGTGCCAATCTTTGGTCCATCTAAAGGCCTACTTATAATGACAATCACATATTACTTCAACTGGTTTTTTGTGGAAATATTTAGTTTCGTTTTTTGTTTTTTGGGGCTTATAACACAGGGCGCTCATGTAATAACACTGGGATTTGAAGGGTTAAAACAACGACAATATAATTAAAACTTTACATGAATATTTCAGGGAGAAGTAGTTTTACAAGGTTGGCTAATTTAAAGTGGAATAAAATATGGATATATGGTCTTTTTATGGCGTTTTTGGGCGTGGCTGAGAATGGTCCCTAGGGTAATGGGTGTGAGTTTTTTAAAGGATGGCAGGAGGGTTAAACTCAGTGACCCAACCTAAGCATATAATTACATCAATTACAAAGGATGTGGTTGGTCTCTCTAACCCCATAACAGGAAGGTGGTGTTGAATTCATTTCAGATATGAATGCAGTTTCAAGAACAAGGCAATTCAGAAATGAGGTGTTTGGTTTTGTTATTTTATTATACCAGTCCATTTTTTTTCTTTTCATACATTTGCAGGTCACGTGTACATGGATGAGCCGTGTCTTTGCCCGTAAACAAGAAAAACACCTACAGCATTCATCAAAACTGCATTCTCATCTACAGTATGTCCAATTAAGGCATGAGGCAGACATTTCATTCCTGAACCAGTATAGTTTCAACCAGTCATATGACTATAAAATACATAACAAAATAAAATAACTATTTACATCCAACTAACTTTGCAAACAATCAAACACAGTATGCACACAGGAACTGTAGGCTTTTTTTTAAGCGGCGTCTTCGTACCGTGTCAATGCAACAATTGCTTTGTTTTTTTTATCTTCTCCAGACTCATAATCTTCTCAAACATGACAAGAACAAGTAGCCAAACCTGCCAAACAGAGCTGAGACTGTGAAATTAGATCATAAACCTGCAAACCAACTACAGCTTACCGATTATTAAATTGTCAAAATGTATATATGAACTATTTTATCTGTGAGCGATCTCCCTCGCTGTGGTTTCTTTATGACTATTGAAAAGCTGCTTGATCTCAGTCCTATGAACGCAAGGGGGCATAAGTCCTGTTTAAGAGTTGAGGTATTCAGTACAGTAGCCTAAAACCAGTGAAATGATCTGTTGAACATCACTTTTAAATGTGAGTGGTGTTATTAAGAAATATAAAACCAGTAAAACCATACACACTGCAAAAGAAATTAAATGCAACCATTTTCAACTAATCATGGAATTATAAAAGCATCTTACACGTTTTGAGTAATTTTCATGAATGACATCCTTGAAATGTTATTCAGCTGAATCAACATGCGGCGTTGTTTGCTGTTATTCTTACGGTGAAACATGCTGAAAAAACTGGTGTGTCATACTGAGCCTTTTTCCACGCAGGGCTTTGTTGTTTTCATCTTTTGAGAGCTCACACTGTACGTGAGCATTGGTCGTATCTGGTCACTGACAGAACAGGTTTCACAAGACAAAAAAAAAAAAGAAAAAAACCAGAAAAAAAAGCTTTAAAGTAAACATTTGGCATACCGTGCATGTAGGAAGGTGTGCAACAAGCATCCGAGGACATTTTGGATGCTTTCTGGAGCAAAAGCATGCAAGCGTCTGCTTTAACACACTCAGACTTTACATGTACACAGCTGCAAGACACTTGAGGACCAAATTCCACAGCATTAAACCCCCTCTGATTATTGCTAAGGCCCTAAAAAATAAATATTTTCTTTCATATAAATATCAGAGGGGGGCTAAAATATGTCATAATAAGATGCTTTTTAAATACTGAGAGTGAAAACGGAACACTTTTTAAAAGAAGTCAGTTTCTCTAAGACGTGCTGGCTTAACAAAGGTTAGGATTTAAGAAGCGACCTTAAAGTACATCTCAAGTCTTTTTTTTTTTTTTTCCTCCTCAGGTCTTCCAGAGGGAAAAGCCAGCTAAGGCTGAGTGACACTCCTTAGAGACCTTGTGAACCTAATTATCAGTGCGCCGTTGTAAAAGTTGGAAATAATTGGACTAGCTCTACAGAGACCGTCTTTCCAGGTTGGAGCGAGAACAAAATTTAGGCCTGAAGTGGAAAGCCACACTGACATTCCTATAGTAGGACGAAACACAGCCTCTTATTAAAAATGTGCTTCAGGAGAGGAAATGTTATGTGGCATTGCACAGAAGTGTCAGCTCTATCCATACTCGTAACTTACCAACACTCACAACAGCAGTGCCTTTGCCTTTATTTAACAAGCTACCCACATTACATGTCTACATAAAAAAGCTGCCAAAAACACCCAGTCCCTTACCACAATAGGGCCGGGAGAGTGTCAGGTAACAGTACCATAAATATAGCTTTTTATTACAAATTGTGCCCGCTCAGATCTGAGGCCCCCCCCCCCCCAATCTATGAGGCTTTACTGTAGCGGATAATATCCACAACAGACACCCAAAACGTTGATTAAAGCCCTCTGGATACGAGAACATTTTCACAGTGGAGTAGTAAGAGTGACAGTGTGAATACCTGATGAGGTATCAATGAGTTCAGTGTGCTCATGCATGCATATACCGCTATAGGCTATATGTGACACGGATAAGGGCAAAAAAGTTACCTTCATTGTAAACCAAAGAAATATAAATAAATAATAATAATAATAGTACTACTAATGCAAAAAGTTCACTCCAGTTCTGTGTGAATTGGAGATAAATAAAGTGGCACAGTGAGGAAGTCAAAAAAATTTTTAAAAAACATCTGTCACTGTTGGCGACACTATAGCTGTACAAAGTCACACACTAGGGTACGACTCCTCTTTTCTTTTCAGTCCATTTTGTCTTCCTGTTTTCTGTCTGCGCCCTGATGATGGGGATGATATGTTTTATCAGACGCACTAGCTTTAACCGAGTCTTCTCCACGTGCACTGTGAAAATCCACTCGTACGGAGCCTTTTGCTTTGGCCCTGCGTGCATCCAGGTAGCTAACGATAAATTCTGAGTTCTGATAGATGAGCATGCCAGACAACGTGAGCACTGCGCCGGCACAGCTCAGGGCCGACAGTTCGCTGCCGAAGAGCAGTTGAGACAACAGCAGGTTTCCCACCACGCTAAGGTTGCCGAGGATGTGCAGAGTGACCGCCGAGGTGAGCGTGATGACGCAGCAGCTGGCCAAGTTGTACATGACCGAGCCCAGGCAGCTGAGCAAGATGAAGACCCACAGGTGGCGGTCGTAATGAAGCGGCGACTCAAGCATAGCCCAGTTTTCCAAGGCGAGAGCAGCTATGGCCAAGATGCAAAAACTGGGAATGGACATCAGGTACAGCAGGAACACGGAGTTGATCTTTTCCTCCTGAAGTAAAATACCTATAAAAACAGACAAATGTACACAGCAGTTACAAACAGAACACACTACTTATTCCCATACAGAAAACAGAAAACTAAGCACTGCCCAGCTGTGTCAAAGTAAAGATACTGAGGCACAGCTAGCGGTGTCACAAGCTAAAAAACATGACAGCAGTTCTTTTAATTTAATAGTCCCACACATGCTGTAAGTGCTGGAGATGCTGCACAATAACACCAACGTGGAGCTGCAGGTGCATCAACGGTCTGATGAGACTGGGGACGACAAACCCCCACCCCAGCACATAAAGAGTTTCGTATACAGAAAAGACATGTATACAAATGAAAGTACGCAGAGGCTTTGCAATAGAAAAAGGAAACACTTCAAGCTTATCTAGTCACATCAATGTCCTGATCTGTACTCATTTAGGGAGAATTAGTTTATCTGGTTTACTTTATATTTACATCTGTAATCTCTCTGTGACAGCTACATCTGTTGTAACAGCAATGACACGCACATGCACACGCACACACACTTCAAATGGCTATTACCCTTCAGTCTGTCAAAATGTAATAATGTGTGTTTTAGGCAAGCTGGAAAAGGAAGTCAACACTGAAGTGAAGTTCCTTTAACGACCACTTAAAGCAGTACATTCCAATAGACTCTCATGCCAAAAGTTGCTGAAAATTACAACACTAAACCACATGTTTACAGCCTGATATAACCAGATACATTTCATAGTTTTTATTTTCATAACATCGCAGACAGGTGATGATTATCTGCTGTGCCTCACTGAGCCGGAGCTTTTACACCATGCTTGTGCTGTTCCTACTTTTTGGAACATGTTTAAAAGTCTACTAATGTTTTGGTTTGCTATGAGGTGCAGAGCATCCCAGAAGCTTGTGCATCAGCTGTGGTAATTAATTAGTGCTTTATTAGTCTAATTAGCAAATATCTCTATCAGTGTGTTGCAGCAGAATGCTGTATGGACATAGCATGCTAACAGAGCCTGCTAGCACTAACTGACAGGTTAATGCTCCACTCTCTCGTCCATATTTGGTCAGGTCTGGCTCACGTGACAGGGGCCAAATGCTAACCTAGAGCCTTTAAAATGAGTCCAGTGCGGTAGTTATGTCCAGCCTTTATATACAGTCTATGTAGTTACCATGATGTGTGAGAGCAGCTGCAACAGGCAAAAAAAAAAAAAAAAAAAAAAATCTGTATTACTGTAACATTCCCCATTACAAAAGATACTTTTGCTACCAATCGATTCAGACATATTTCCTAGCAAAAACACAGGGAGTACTTTCATAACAGCAGGTCCGTGTGATTTTATGTGCGTGTGTGTCCATCAAAAGGAGAGCGAAAAGCACGTCAGAGGTCATTATGCAAATCTCCTTTTTGGGAAATTTGTGTAATATGCCATGATGTCATGGAAAATCAAACACATTACTGTTAAACAACAAAACTCTAAATGCTGAATGTTTTTTAAAAAAAAAATGCCCTAACAAAGTGTGTCAGAGTACAAAAATAAACTGCTGCAACAACACGCGTAAGAGGCTTAAAATAGCTTCTTGAAACATGAGACAACATCTGAGGGCATAAAACTTTAGCCATGATTAAAAATAAAATGTTCAGGACATCGTTTACATATTACATCCCAAAAGCAAAAGCAGGACCTACATTTTCCTTCCAACATTTAAACAAAGCAACAAGCAAAAAACATCTGCAATTTGTTAAGAAGGGATTTAAAGTGATGACCCCTGAGGTTATGAGCGTGCCTGTACCTCTGCTCCACCAGGAACAGTGTGCAGCATTACATTCCTCTGAGCAACCTGCATGTCTGCTTCTGCAACAGACTAAAGACAGGGCCTCTCTTTATACGTGTGTTTAGAGACTCTTTTTGTCCCTCTCTGACAACCACATTCTTATGAAGACTGATGACGCTGCGGAAGCTAAGCTACCGATCTGTGGCGCAATCGGTTTGCAGCTTTAAAGCAATTTATGTAATGAAAGCTCCAGTGAGAGCTCAGAACATTAGGTGAATGAGTACACCGGACAAATGCAGCGAGGGCAAAAGTTAGTCCACATGACATCAATCTAAGAAAGGAATCTCTCGCATGTTTTTTTTCCAACTGAAAGCCATTCATTTTTACCTCATTTAGATAATCCAATCACGAACTTTAAAGGTCTCTTAAGAATCATTTAAGATTTAACAAAGTCAAGCAACAATCTGGCCTTTATTATTATTTTGGGGGCATTTTAGGTCGTTATAGCTAGATAGGAAAGTTAGAGAGTGAGGGACACACAGGACTGCAGAGAAGAACCTGACTGATTTGCAATTCAAAAACTTCTCAGTTTGTGGTGGATTTTCTGAAATGTTGAGTGTACAAAAAGCTTATTCAGTAAATCGAAACCTGAGCAGCAAATGTAAAGAAGATAAAATCATCTTCATAATGAAATTAAAGTTTATATTAGAAACCAAAATAAACATACAACAGATCAGCCAGCCACTGGGGCATACCACAAAAACATATGTGTTTATTTATCACGTTCCCCTAGCAACTGAAAAACCAGCCAATGTGCCATTCCGCCTTAATGCTAGGGTGCGTTTATGAACGGAGAAGTGAATCACCAAATTTCTAAGAAGTTCCAGGACCGCAGACGGCTGCAGTGTCTAAAATGCTCCCTGATGTCAATTGGGTTATTGTTTTCTTTAGCAACGGGACAAAACAACATGTCAGCTTCCCAGCATGGCAAAACGGGACAGTGATGCAGAGAAAGTGGTACTCACTCTGCTGGATGGACTTGACTCCTCTCAGCATGGTTGCTGCGAACACAAAGAAGCAGCCAGTCTGATCGAACTGGACCTCTCCCATAATGCTGAAAGAGGCTCCCAGGCAGATGGGCATCATGGCTGTGTATTTGATGATGTGATGCTGCTTGCCTAGGATCAGTGTGGAGATGGCCAGGGTAAAAAGCGGGGTGGTAGTGTATATCATTTGTGCAAATGACAGCTGGACATAGTTCAGACCCATGTTTCCAAAGGCGATGCTGGCACAAAACGTCAGGCTCAACAGGAACACCTTACATTTTGCGCTGGGGGTCAGGTCCTGCTCTCCGACCCCTCTGTGGCGGATCACCTGCAGCTTGATCAGGCCGTAATCCACCACTATGGCTGTCAGCATGTGCAGAGCTGACAGCAGCAGAGGGTACCTGAAGTTGTAAACGGCAAATATCCATTTGTTGAGACTGGAGATGGTGGTGCCGGTCACCAGCCAAACAATGACAGCTGACAGCAGATGGAGCATCTCTGCGGGTGGCCGCCTCCTCCTCCTCCCTGTCTCTTGCAGGGTCGCCTCGCATTTTGAGAAGCCATCGGCGCTGATCATGTTCTTATCATTGTCCTCTCTGCAAGGAAAACACATGTTCAGCTCGCACCTCTCATCTCAATCACAAATGGATGATAAAACCGGCTGAAAGCTGCGAAAATAACCGAGAGGCAGCTCTTTTTACCCACTCTGCGGTGTCAATGTTTCCCAGTAAAAAACAGAAGTGCGTTTTTCAGCACCGCCTATAGACACGTGTTTCTGTTTTACATGACGGCCTGATTGTGTAACACACCCCTGCGTTGGCAATATGACATTATCCAACAGTAAGACAGCCGGAGGAGAGGAGCTCGGGGCGGGCTGGAAAACCGTCCGCGCCTTCCAACACACGACGGGGAATGACTGGATTGGTTATTATTATCCCGACGTGTAGCAAAAGGACCGCAAGTGACGAGCCAGTGAGCTGTAAACACGATGAGGCATGCCGTGTGCCTGTCATTTAAAGCCAATAAGTATTAATCTACACATGAAATCAGGGGAATTATGTTTTTCCCGTTTATGCAGGCTACAAATAGCATCTTTTCCCCAGCTCTGGAGAAGCAGAGCGAGAACCTGACATCAGAAGCGACATATAACGCTAAGTGCAGCGCACTCTGACAACATTTCATTCATGGCCCTGAGCGCTTTAAATTTAACAGTTTTAGCCAAAACAGAGGGGTCGACAGCCTCACACAGTTTAACAGTAATGTGTCTGAAGTTATCTGACCTCTACTGTGGACTGGCACTTGACACCAGACGGCTAAATGCCATTATGCTCATGCTAACGCTAGCTAGTGACTCAGTGTTAGCTAACAGCAGGTTGTTAGCTACAAGAATATTAAGGAAAAAAGGAAACACCCGTTTATCCTACAGGCTTTGCGACGAGTTAGAAATTAATTAGATACACCTCAGAGATACTTGATTAGAATAGGAGCTTCGCCGCTTTTACCTTGTTCTGACAGCATCCCCAAATCTCCGTCACTCGGTCACCAAACTGTCAGGTTTGTGTCATTGGACGGTTCACTTAAAGGGCAATGCTACTGTTTTTAACTGTGTTTGTGTAGTATGTCATAGACCGGGAGTGTCACGCTCATTTTTAGTTCACGAGCTCCGTCTAGCCCAGCCAGCTTAATCCTAAATGGGTCAGATTGGTTAAGAACTGAGTAATTGAATAAAAATAGTACAGCCTAGGATTAAAAAAAAAACCTGTGCACGACAGTAGTGCAATAATAAGTAATATGTACTTTAACTATACCAATCTTAAAAACCGGCTGAAGGTGTATAACAAAAATAATTGTGTAATCTTATGCCTGACAGGAGTGCTCACCAGTCACAGAAAGAAGAGTTGTTGTACAGTTTTATAGAGAACAGTAGGAATGATTCTCACACCTCTCTCACTCTCTGATACCTTGATAGATGGGTATCAGTTCTTTTTGAGTTATTACTCTCGCTATATATGCATATATATAAAGTACAAAGGATAAAATTGAATAGAGTTCCTGTTTGAAAAGCAAATGTGTTTGGCACAGCAGTGCATTCAGACAATGATTGTGCTTGCTGAAGGTGCCGGACAGGATAAGTTAATTAATAAATAACTACAAATTCTGACCTTACGCCTCAAAAATCTGATGCCACCATCTCAATGTTGCAGCAGAAATCAATACCTAACGAAATTTTTTCAGAGCTCTACTGTAAAGTTTGGTGATCCTGTATAAACTGTAGCTTTATTTTCCTGGCTAACAGGAGTGCCACCTTGTGTGCTCTTTTTGCTTCTGTAGCCCATCTGCTCTAACATGTTGTACATTCAGAAATGCCCTTGGGTGCAGCAAGTGGTCATTTGACTTACTGCAGCCTTCCTTTCCCTTTGAAACAGCCTAGCCATTCCCCTCTGACCTCTGGAATTTAAAAGGCATTTTCACCCAGAGAACTGCTGCTAACTTTATATTTATCAGACCATTTTCTGTAAACCCCAGAGATGGCTGTGTGGGAAAGTCCCAGTAGATCAGCAGTTTCTCAAACACTCAGATCAGCTCAGACCAACAACCAGCCACATTCAGAGTCACTTAAAATGTCTTTCTTCCCCATTCTGATTCTTCACCGTGTCATCTTGACCATACATGCATTGAACTGCTGCCAGGGGCTTTAAACTTTAATGCACATGCAATTGCATGATAGTAAATACAGTGAGCATGGAAAAATGTTGAACACTGTTGCATCTGTCAATCACAGGCTGCCCATCATCTGGTTTGTAAAGGATTGCTGATGAAATGAGAAAAATAACTGAAATCAAAATACAAATTTATGTTATCTGCCAAATTTGTAAGAGAGCATCTTTCACTGGGGCTTATGGGTTCAGTTTTATTCTAAAAATCTTGGATCTTGGGTAAGTCTTCAGGATGTACTTGGAAGCATGTTTTTACACCTGTGCATTACTTCAGGTGCTGCTGAATGAGTTAAGGGTTAGTTTGCATGTGAACTGGTAAAATATGCAAATGTCTTTTCCATGACTCATCGTCACCATAGCATTGGTACAACAAAACAATCACACTTGCATGTTTAATATTTTTTTTCTAAAGAAGGTGGAGTTTAGAAATAATGCTTTCAGTTTGTAGGGTAAACCTCGTAAATCCATGTAGTTCATGTACGAGTGACGGCTGAGCACATGAGGAAATTCAGTTATTTACTTTTTATTTATTCTTTTTGAGTAAACAACATTAGTTAAACAACTAATACATTTTTTACATGTTTTTGTAGATCAGGACAGTTGCTTTGGACTCAAGAAAAGCTCCAGACAGAAATACCCACTTTAAAGCATTGTGACAAACTCTGTTTTCTTCTTTATTACCTGTGCTTTGTTTGACAGAAGATTATAAACCACTGGTGTGACAGTAAACGGTTGCACACTGGCAGCTTTAAGTCTTTATTTGAGCTCAAAAATGTAAAATTTCTGAGGCAGTCGGGCACAAAAGGTGTTTCAGTAACAATCCACAAACAGCTAGCTAGGTGAAGAGGCCTAGTGCACAAGCAGTCTAAAACCATGCATAGCTATACTTTGCTGTGGACTTTAAATTATAGAGCATGTCCTGTCAGGTAAACATGACATTGTGCTTTATTTGATCAACATTTCATTGCATCATTTATGTACGCTTATAAACATAAGATTCATTATTTAATTTACCCAACATCTCCTTAGCTGGTATACAATCATGACTTGTTATGTATACATAATAGAGATTAATATATGACAACATGGATGTTAAAGCACTGTATATCTTCTTCAAATGATACTACGATTTTATTTCTAGTATATTCTAGCTATTTACAGGCCAAAACCAAACAGGCAGCCATATTTGTGCATCATGCCCCGCTGTAATAATACACAGTAAACTATAAATAAACAGGTTATAGAGTGTATTTACTACCAATTTACACAAGTGCTTGCCTCCGCACAAAAACGTGAGCAAGTGTAATGTTTTTGAGTGATATGATGAAATAATGTTAATACAACTTAATATTTGGGCTGAATAAAACAATTCCCTGATTGGGGAGTGTTTTGTTTTTTTTAAATCACAAGTGACTGTGCAGGATTTCTTATTGCTAACATAATGCAAATGAACAATTTTTAACATACAAATAACTAATAGAGTCATTTGCAACCATTTTAAGCAAGGGAACAGGTTCATTGGTACTTGCCACAATGGTAAACCCTGATAATGGGTAAATTTAATTTTAAAAACAATTACTCAGTTGAATTTACCTGGAGGTATACCTGCAGAACCGTTTTAATCTGTACAAAATCGTTTTTGTTTCAATGAGGGGGTTACTGGGGAGTTGCTATTCTGTTACATAATTAAGGCTAAAATTGCCACCAGCAGCAATAATATCTCCTGCTGAGGAAAATCCCAAGATTAGCATATTTATACTTACGGTTTTGTTTAAAGATATTTGAAGGGGTACTCTAGGTGCCCTGGGCTGGTTGCCGGTCTGTTGCAGGGCTAACACATGGAAACAGATAACCAACACTCACATTCACCTGCAGCTATTTAACCTTTAATCATCATTTAAAAAGTTAAACTGATGCAGCAACATCCTAAATTTTAGTTCTTGGTAATGGCGGAGCTCCAAAAATCCTGGATCCTACACTGCAACTCGATTTTCCCCTACCTGGTAAACGTTTGCTGCTGGATCCAGACCTTAAAATCAGTCCATTGCAGTTGACTCATTAGGCATTTTGATGTGAAACAGCAGTTTCTCTGGAAGAAAAAGTTAAACCTGTCGAGATGACTGCTGTGGAAGAATGAGTGCGAGTGGGACTAACACTCCTTTCAAGCTGTTTACAAGTGTTAGCAATTGATGAGGGAAGCCCCTGGTGGCAATGAAAATCATGCAATCTAATGAGCTGGCAGTTTTGTCTGATATGAGGCAAAAACCTTTCAGCATCTTCAGCTTAAGCAGACTTTTTTTATATAGAGTCCAAGCTGAGATTACACAAATATGTTGTTTTAGTCATTTTCTCACACTCAGGCTCCTCCAGGGTCAGTGAAGACATTATTCAAGTGCTTTCAGTGGGTGTGTGCTGCTCTCTGCTACTGACTTAAATGTAACCGTGACGGAGGTGGACATACTGTAATTTCAAGATTATGGGAGACAAAGCAATTATCTGTAAAAAGATTTGGTGGAGTGACTGTTCTTTAGAGGCCAGTCAGACAATAACTGTTAATCCTTTCAAACTGCAGTTTGTGCAGTTTTGAGAAACAGATTAATAAAGAACACCAAGAAATCATAGGGATTGGTCTTGAAGTCTTCTAGCACAGAAGAAGGCTTTGTCCTGCTAAATTTCTTTTGAAACCCAGCATCACTGGGAGATCTCAGCAAGTTGTGCCAGTTTTGAAGAAAATAAGACATCGGTCTTCAGCCTAGAATTATCCCCACACACCTGATCACGTGTACACTAAACTCCCTTTAGTGTACATATTATTCGCAGCTCTTAACTCTCTTATACTGAGGCCATGCATTTTTTTGAAATGCAGATATAACAGAGGAAGAGCAAGTAAATTAGGAACCAGATGTTTTTGTGCTTGAAAATCCCTGGAGAGATTAGCTGTCTCACTCACTCACACATGTACATCCAAACTCATACACACAACTCTCCATCCTTCAGAGTATCCTTAAACCACGAGGAAATGCTCAGCCTGGCTGATGCTGTGGAGCAAGAGGCATGTTGTCCTAAAAGATCTGAGGACACTGGCTCCAGTCTTGTCTTTCTTTGGCCTCCCAGTAGCCGCCTTTGTAGATAAAAATGTTATCGCCTGTCTCGTCTGTCCTCTTCTCAAACCACAGTGGCTGGTAACCCTCAATATCTTGCCCTAAAGACAGAACATATGTGCTCATTTTCAGGATATTGCAAAGTTCTTTCTTCATAGACTCTAAATATTGTAAAATTTGCCAATTACTGCAAGTTTTTGTCAGGTTTTGTCAGCTGTTGACCAAAGCTAAAGATCAATAGTCACTCATTTTTATAACAACAGAGCTTTCACCTGTGCTCTTTGTTTCTAAATAAGGAAAAATCTGTTATTGCTATGAGCTCACTGCAAAATAAAGCTCTGAACAGCTGCTCGATATGTGCTGAAGGTTGGCACAAATGATGCAAAAGCCAGAAAAGTCTTTGTCATCACTGTTCTTGTTCATTTCCTTGCACTCACCCTCCTCCAGGGCCTGGTTAGCTTGCGCCCTTCTTTTCCTCTCCAGTCTCTGTCGTTCCTCTAGACGTTGCTTCTGACTGTTGGCTTCATCCCACAGACCAGCCTCCATCAGCCGCTGGTCTGGCCGCAAGCGACTGTCAGTGGGTGCGACGCCCTCTTCTGGCTCATTTAAGGTCAGTGCCAGAGAGGAGAAAAAGTGCATGTTCTCTGCATTTTCTCTGGAGGACGGATTAGAGAACTCAGTGTGACAAAAGATGCAGACCGAGAAGGAGAAATAGCACACCGACACACTCAATCATTAAGATAGAGCACAAAATGTATTACATACGGAAGGGGATATTTCTTCCACAGCAGTTTGGGCGGAAGAGTCTGATAAACCGTCTTTTGTTTCCCTTCGGAGCCTCCGCATCCTTGGCTGCTATCCACTATCTTGGCACTTTCGATTTTGTCATCCCAGGTTCCGGACAGGATGTAATGAGCTGTGCCCTCTCGGTCCTCTACCACTCCTGTCACCTAAAAATAACAAAGAACATAGCACACAAGAAGAGATCAGCCCTCGTCGGGGTCTTTAGGTTTTTATTTACTTTCTTTTTTTAAAATCCATTTTAGTTTCAGTTTTTGCTGTTTGAAAATGTCCGACTATGAAACTGCATGTGCACTAGCTAATGACATGCGACTGGGAAGCCATATGAGAATGAGAGCGTGGTTGCATACCACAGAAACAGCATTACTGGGATTTATAAAATATACCTAATTAATATCATTGCCTGTGATAAGAATTTATTTTACCCATGCCCTTACATCCTGCCAGTACCTTAGATGAGCTCCGAAATCATGTGAAAAACAGGTGGACAGCCAGCTTTTCAGATGGGGTCTGCCCGAGTCTGACCCAGCTGATCCTCTTTTATTTCTTCTTCTTTTAATGATCCTGTTTTCCTATTCGTGTTAGTTACTTGTTCTATGTTCTATTATGCCGTGTGAGAGAATACTGATAAGCAGGTTATATAACCTTATTCACTTAAGTGTTTTAATTAAATATGTTTAATCATCTGTTTTGTGTATGACTGTGTTTTTCATATTTGTGATGGTTCGGGGTGTCTGGGGATATCAACGCCCTACCGAAGGGTAGACAGCCTAGAGTGACAGTTGAAGATATTTTCTTTCGGGAGTGATTCAGGAATTTTTTTTAGGAATAGAAAGAAGTTGTCATAACAAGGATGAAGCTGGTTTCTCTCTTTGTGCAAGCAGTCGTTTCCCTCTGATGCATCAGCTCTGGTTAAACCTGACAGCTCAGTCTACTGAGATGTAATTTCCACAACATAAAGTGAAGACACAAATCAGCACTGGAAATTAGTAGAGCTGTTGCTGCTGAACACTGCTGCTTTTCTCCATTAAGGGGGATTTTCGCTGCGTGTTACTGGTTTTAAGGCTGGCAGAAATAGAAAAATAACTCATGGAAAAAGAACCGTGAAAGGCAATTTGGCGTTCCAAAGGGAGATATGCTGCTAGATGGAGTTTTCAGCCATGTGTTTTGGCTCTATGTAACCTCTTGGGTTAGAAGAAAAGGCCTACAGGCCGACTGTAAGACTATATTTTACTTTAATCTCTTCCCAGCTCTCTGGCTGTTGGCTCTTGCTGAGAATATTAATAGAAATATTGCAATCTTTTACTTTTGATATTTCTTTCATCTTTTTTTTAAGCTGTTGTTTGGTTCAACGTACTTAAAATGTGCTTTAAATGTATTTAATTTATCACACATTTTTTGCCACCCCTCCTGAATTTTGCTGCCTTTATGATCTTTAGTGCTTCAACACATCATAGCCCTCAAAGAGAGGTTCTTGTTCTGTTAGTTTGACACTTTGTGCCCTCCTTTTTCTTATTTCTCCAGCTGTAAGGTTGGTAATCCTTGTTTTAAGTAGGTTATCCATTTTTTTCAATATTCAATATTAGTCAATATTAGGAGAAAGTTGTATCTGTTAAAACAGCATTACAGATTCTCTCTAAAGGGCTTGTGTAGCAGTAGACATTCGGCAAATGTAAGACTGAGTTAATGTTGTAGTTGTCTATTAGTTCATCAGAAACTTACTTTGCGTGGGACTTCCCTGGAAAAGTAGCTGTAGGGGGAGAATTTAAGACGACAGGTGTCCTTGGTTGTGGTGTTTACAATGTCAATGTCCCCAGACTGCCAACAAGAAAAAAAACAGATGTGACTTAAAAGTGTACAGTGACTAAAATTACTTTCCTTTATGCTTGGAAAAAAAAGAAAGAAGAAATTTTGCTTTTGTTTGCTGGATGCTTTCCTTATTTCTTAAGGAAATTACTTTCAAATCAGTTGCTGTGGATCCTGTTTAGGCTTACCACTTGTTCAGTTTCCCCAGATTTTTTTAAGGATATGCCAAGTTTCAGCTAATATTGTCACTGTTGGTCCAAAATTATTATTTTCTGCCTGTCGAACTGTGTTATCTATATATTTTTTAATATATTTGACTAAAGAGATTTAGCAAAAAGAAATGGAGTACATAGAGATGCAATTTAAATCCCTTCATTCAGGTTGTTTTTTTATCCTGGAGTAATTCATAGGCCCATTTTAACGGAATAAACAAACAAGCATAAAAAATATTCCTCTGAACATGATAAGCTACAAAGACTAGTCCACAAATGAATGACAAAGAATCTAATACATAAAGAAAAAATGTAAAGGACCTTCAGAAAGCTTTGCGAACTGCTGTCCAAGAGGAACACACCTGATCAATCCAGAGCTTCCCTACAATAATATTGTGCACTGTGGAAGTCACTTTGCTCCACACATAGTGGTTTCCACTCGAGTGGAACTGCAGGTGAATGTTTCCTATGGTAAAAAAAATGCATACAAAACATCACACAGACATTTCAGTGTATTTATAAATCAGATCTCAGATGTAGTAGCATTTGTGCTCATATAAAGTGACTGTCATCGTGAACACTGACTGCTTCTTACCTAACGGCACCACTGAAATATATTTCCCACGAAATTTGCTGTCTATAGTGATATGCTGCCACAGGGTCCATCCTCGCTGTGACGTCACATGGTGGGCAGCAGCTGGTGGGTGATGACTAACCTGAAAGTGAATTGTATCAGCTGGTGTCAGTAGAGCCAATATAAGCACAATATGTTGGGTGTTTGCTCTCCTCTCCATTGTTTATAAAATGTGATCAAAGACACATAAACGCAGTAATTAAGTGATTCCTTGCCTGCTCACAGATGGAGCGATAACCATACTCATCCAGCCGATCGAGCTCATAAGTCTCCCCCAGCAGAGGGTTGAAAGGCTTGGCTGTGCGATGGACTGTGGTGGAGTAGGAAGAGACAGAAAAGGCAGCCACCAGGCACATCTGCTCCAGGGACGAGTCGCAGCGAGCGGCCCGGTCCAGAAGCTCACTGTACTCCAGATCCTCAGTCAGACGCTGGAGCATCGACAGCGGCTCGTTGAAGTTTACCTGCAATTGCACATTTCATACACATCTAATTAAGTTCCCGCCACATTAAGCTTTGACTAGAGCTCATTAGTGGAGAATGCAGATTTGTCCACTATTTACAGGCATGGGTATCTTCGATAGATCTTTCCCAATGCAATTTTTCATGATGCTCCACAGGTTAAGGGAGTAATTTGGTTTGTCAGGAATACGGCTGCGCCTTGTTCTTCGTAGCTGCATGTGGTTTGCGCCTGAGCTGTCCTGTAGAGAAAAGGACAAGCTAAGATGAATAGGGCTACTCAGTAAAGTGTTTTTCATTAATATCCGTATTCTTGTGACGTACATTCTCATTGTGAGTCCAGTCATTGGGCACGCCTCCACTCATCATACTCTGATTACTTCCTGAGCGCCTAAGTGAAAAAAACAAATATTAAAAACATTCACAAAAATAGCTCAGCGGGTTAGACATACAGTAACTGTGTAGAGATGATGCCTCTCACTTGTGCTCTATGTTACCAGTAGCAGTCACAGTTATGAACGCAGGTGAGTCCTCCATGGCATCGAAGAACTCTGCCTCGTCATTCTCGTCGCTCGCATCTCCCTCCTGGGATCGCTCCACGCCTACGGCAGCAAGCACAGGACAGGTCAGCTGAGAGTCCTGCACATCCTCTACATCCACACAGGAAGTAGCAAATAATGGAGACTAAAAAGACTTGTATGTTTGCTTCAGGTAATAGAACTTTCATTAATACTTGCCTCAAAGCGGTATGAAGAAGTTGTTTAACTATTAGTAGCTTCGTAATGTTTGCTTTGCAGGTTGCTTTTAATTGACATGAGGCATTTCACATAACTAACATATAAAGGTCTTATTTACCTTTATAAATGTTATTTACAGCAGTTAATGATTGTAGGTGTTCTGTGTTCACACTCTGTGCACTGCAAAAAGGCCTTCCATGCTCAGAGACACATACGCACAAGCCCAGGGACGATTAACAAACACTGAAGCTACACTTCAACATCAACATTGGCCGCTTTGTTACTTTTGTGCGCAAAGCTCAGGTTGTAACCATTAACCTGTTAGCATTAGTTATACCAAACAGAAAAAATGTGCTCCCAAAGACTAACATTGATCACAAAAACAGTAAAACATAACAAACTACATCAGAAAAAACAAAAATCACTAAAATAATAGTTTATTTGTTTACTGTAGTTTCTTATGCAGATTGTAGATAAATATGCTTAAAAAAAGGTTAAAGTCTAACTCAAGTAACCTGTCTGTGCACCACCCGTTGAAGAGGCCCATTTGCTCTTCGGTGACACAGGATGTCTGGGAGACAGACAGAGTCTCACCTGTATATGAGGTGGGATTCTCCCTCCAGGCTCTTTCTAAGCTGTTATGCTGTTTGGCTAACTGTTCGATGGTCTCCTCCAGATGGTGACGCTGTTCTCTCTCATGCTGCAGGGCCTTTTGCCACCTCCGACTGTGAGATTCTGCCACGTCCACAAAGTCACGACAAGCCTGAGGTGTGAACACAAAACACATCAAAGAATGCGGGCGGCACCCTCAAGCTCTATTCCCCCTTTGTTAAAAAAAAGCATTTCTGCTAGCCTCCCATTAGAGTGGCTACATACTGGGGGAGAACTGAATGGCTCACATTGATCATAGCATTGGAGGTGATGCGAAAGAGGGTGGCTCGCTCATTAACGGCTTTCACTTTGTCTGTGCTGTCAGTGGATCCACGCAGGTCCTCGAGTTCACTGAGGGAGCGCTGGAGGGCAGCACCATGCTTTCCTATCAGCTCATTACAGGTGCTCAGGTCATCTAGCTTGCTGGCCAGAGTCTTAAGCACCCCTTGGGTTAGAGTACGATCCTCCTGAGGTACTGGGACTTCATCCCCCGAGTCATCTTCAAACACACATGCACAAAAAAAAAAAAAATAGAGCCAGGACAGAATTTTATTCATTTACTAAAATAGCATCATTAGAGGTTATTACATGTAAACAGAGTGGGTGTTTGTGATGGTGTAGTAAACAGCGCACTGGGATGTAATGGCAGATTGAGAAATGCATTTAAAATTTAGATCGAGACAAGCTGAGAGAGCATTAATGGGGACTGGCTAGAAGAAGATATTAACACTTCACACCCTGATCCACCACAAATCTTCCTCTCTACAACACTGGAAAGCTGTGAATGAACACTGTTGCCCTGGAAACGTAGGTCTGTGCAATCAGGAGGCAAGGCTATTTTTAGAGGAAGAAGGAGAAAAAAAAAAGATGACGCACTACCCTTTTCTCCTCTGTCTCCCCCTCACTATCTCTCTCTGTACCCGTTTGCTGGAGTGAGCCAAACCATCAGTCTGAAGCTTTAATGGAGGAGTGTAAAGAGACTGGGCTGATTACAAAGCATCATGGAGAGATTTATGACAATGCTTTTACCTGAAAGTATCTCATTTACAGTCCCATTTTCACTTATGGAAAGTTAGGCGTAACAGTTTTTTGTACCTCACTTTGCTTATTTATGTACACACACACACACACACACACACACATATATATATATATATATATATATATATATATATATATATATATATATATATATATATATATATATCATTGTCTCGTCCCAGGATGAGACAAGGAACATCCAAGAATACATTGGGAAGATGGCCCCAACTGACCGAGTGCTCAGTGAATACCTCAGACAGCAGAAACCCAAGAAAGAGGAGGGAGACGAGGAACCATCATGGAAGGACAGGCCCCTGCACGGTATGTACCACCGGCAGATAGAGGAGGTGGCTGATATCCAGAAATCCTACCAGTGGCTGGACAAAGCTGGACTGAAAGACAGCACAGAGGCACTAATCATGGCAGCACAAGAACAAGCTCTGAGTACAAGATCCATAGAGGCTGGGGTCTATCACACCAGGCAAGACCCCAGGTGCAGGCTGTGTAAAGATGCCCCAGAGACAATCCAGCACATAACAGCAGGGTGCAAGATGCTAGCAGGCAAGGCATACATGGAACGCCATAACCAAGTGGCCGGCATAGTGTACAGGAACATCTGTGCCGAGTATAACCTGGAAGTCCCGAGGTCAAAATGGGAGATGCCCCCAAGGGTGGTGGAGAATGACCGAGCTAAGATCCTGTGGGACTTCCAGATACAGACGCACAAAATGGTGGTGGCTAACCAACCGGACATAGTGGTGGTAGACAAACAGAAGAAGATGGCCGTAGTGATCGATGTAGCGGTTCCGAATGACAGCAATATCAGGAAGAAGGAACACGAGAAGCTGGAGAAATACCAAGGGCTCAGAGAAGAGCTCGAGAGGATGTGGAGGGTGAAGGTAACGGTGGTCCCCGTGGTAATCGGAGCACTAGGCGCGGTGACTCCCAAGCTAGGCGAGTGGCTCCAGCAGATCCCGGGAACAACATCGGAGATCTCTGTCCAGAAGAGCGCAGTCCTCGGAACAGCTAAGATACTGCGCAGGACCCTCAAGCTCCCAGGCCTCTGGTAGAGGACCCGAGCTTGAAGGATAAAACCGCCCCATATATATATATATTCATTTTCTTTGCATAAGCACTTTGAAGATTGAATGATGCACCTGCTCACAATTCTGTGCTCTATTAAAACTTCTTATGCAGTATAAAAACAGACCCATATCTATAGCGAGCAATAAATGCCAAAACAAACAACCCAGCTTTAAGTTCATGTAACTGCTTCCATCCTATGCAATGAAACTTTTCTAGGTCCTGCTGTGCTTGAAAGAAAGCCTTGCCTATGTACGGGACATAAACTACTTCAATCTAAAGGGGCAAAGAAATGAAAACAATCAGGGCAAAGTGGATTAAGAACGTCTCTGGAGGAGAAGATTAAAAATGAGAGGGTGAAAAATCCTTCAGGCATCTGTAATGGTTTCATGACCCACATATATATAGAGAGAGAATAATCACACTCTGCTGGTGGAGCTCAAGGTGTTAAGACGCTATGAATCTGCGATCTGAGGCCATCTGCCATCCGATGTTTTTATATGGAAGTGCTCGGACATAGAATAACAGTATACATGTAGGGCAGAGGGATACTGGTCTAGTCTGTGCACTGACTGGTTATTTTCCACACAGGACTTTGGAGAGTTCAATTGGTGACTCATCGTTGAATCATTTAAAAAAAAAAAAAAGAAAACACCCACAGGTGATAGCGGGAGCATCAATATGGACACAGTGTGGGAGGAGAGAGTTAAAAATCAGGGGATGCACTGTAAGCTTCCTCAGCATGGAAAAACCATTTAAAGTCTGACTGTGTGTGCTGAAAGCCGGCTCCAGGACAGGCTGTTTGGATTCATCCTCACGCTTTCATCTTGTCTTCAACACCAGCGGGAAACATTATTTTTTCACAACACACCTATTTATACATATTTCAGAGGAGCCTAAAGATTTTAGTAATAGCTATTATAAGACAGACAGATGCTGTTCGAATCGACTTTTAGCCAATTAATTTGTCCCGCTAATGAGCCCAGATGAAAAAGCTCACTCGATGATAATCTATAATCACATCACACCAAAAAACACAAGGCACTGTCTCTTCTTACACATGCACACAAGCACATCAGCCACAGCTGTGTGAACGACACATAATATATGGAACATAAACCTATGATGAAAATAATTACCCAAAAACATGGAGCAGCAGCACTTTAAGACCATTTCTGGAAGTCTTAAAATGCATAAAACAGTGTAAATGGGCTAAGCTCTATATTTGAACCAGTATTTCATGTACATCTCACACATCCGAGTTCGAACATTTTACACAACATTTTTGGGTGTTGCAGACATCAAATCGAACTAGGCAACGTACACAGAGACGGTTGACGACGGCTCTGCTGTGCATGTGCAGTAAATTAAAGGGACTGCCCAACTTACTGAACTCCATAAACATAAAGCTATGATTACTAATGCATACATGGATGCAAAAAAAGCATGCAAGCAAATGCACGGCGACTGTCTCACTTCTAATCCTGCCACTGGTAATATAATGAGCAGGCTACTTACAAGGTGACACAGTCACTGAAAAAGGCTGCCCTCGTGTCTTCCTATTGTCCACAGAGTGTATAGTGGAAAAATATTTTCAATGAAAATGCTCACACCCTCCTGCTCTCTCTTTTTTTTTTCTCTTACCCCTCCTGCTTTCAGAAAGGGGAGGAGGAGTCTACAGGAAGGTCATTTCATTCAGCACTCACTGTCGTCATAGTGAAGGAGACGGGGAGGGAGAAAGGAGACAGCGTGGTGGGGAGGGTAGGTGGCGGTAGCTGCATGTGTGATTCTGCATTTGTGTAAGACAGAAAGATGCTCTATTTGTCTGAAGGTAAAAAAAAAGGGAGTATTAGAATGATCATAGCTGAAGGTGAGGTGTAATTTAATATGACAAGATTAAATACAGCTTCCTCTTTTTACCTTTAATCACACCCCTTGCCCCCAACGGACTGTTCTCATAAGGACATACTGAATAACACTGCCACCTTGTGTCCTTCTGTTTACATAACTATAAAGTCAGCACAGAGAATGTGTAGAAATCTAATATGCATTTAGGTAAATGGGTCTTGGTTGTGTCAGCCTGCATTCATGTTACAGCTAAAATTAGTTTGACTGCTTCAGAGCTTCTCGGCTGAACCATGCTGTTCCTTTAAAGTGCAAATTCTGGTGTGGGTGTTTTTGTTTAAATCTCCCCCAAAAAACCCAAACCCCAAAACAACAACAAAAGAAACCCATAAAATAAAGGTACATGACAGAACAGTAACACTAACGCTACACTAAAATTTACTGTCCAAAAACACGAATCACAAAGAGTATAAAATGCCTGTCTCACCTGAGTGATGCATGAGGAGAGTGGCGTTGGCTTTGGCCTGTTGCAGTGCTGACACCCATTTCTGGCACTCTCCCTCGGAGGTGGCCTTCAGGTGGTAACTCCGGCCTCCGCTGGTTAACACCAAGTGGCAGGTGTCGCCCACCTCGATGTGCGCCGTCGCCAGGGGAATTGTTCCCCGACAAGTGTGTGCCATCTCTGCCTGAGTCCTGAGGGGAATAACAGCAGCGTGTAACAGCAGAACAAAAAAAAAAAGGCAAGAATACACCAGCCTCTCTGCTCAGCTCCATGCTGATGTGCCCCATTTACAAAATGGAGCAGCTCCATTTTTGACTTATTTCAGTTTTAAAAGAGTCGCAATAAGTGTCATACCAAACAAGTTTAAGTTTCCCTCAGGAGACAACTCTGGACAATATGTACTGTAGGTTAACAATGACAGCTTTGCCTTGCATGACTTACAAGGCTAAATTTCTGTCCATTCGTCCGCCCGTTCGTCTATCTATCTATCTATCTATCTATCTATCTATCTATCTATCTATCTATCCTCTCTGTCTGTCTGCCTATCTATCTACATAGAGACTACATATAAAATTATATGAATACTATGTTATATATTATTAGTTGTATTATGCTAGGGCTAGTCCCTCTAGAAAGACTAGATTGCTGTTCACTAGATAGATATTTATTACCTTATTATATATAATAATGTAATAATTAATATATCTAGCACTCTATTATAGAATATAATACTATAGAAGACTTTTATGATATGATATTTCAAGAAATATGAATTTCCTGTTGGGATCAATAAAGTTATTCTTAGAGACAGGCAGCATCTATCTATTTATAGATAGATAGACGTAATAAGTGCTATTAGACACCATGTTTAAACTTAAATAGTTTTTAACATCGTTCACGGGTCATCTCATTGTAGTTATGACTCATGTGATTTTCATTTATTTATTTATTTAGGCTGCTGTTACTAAACCTCTTCCTCCAGATAAGGTATGCAAAAAAGTTTAATTTCCTTTTAAATAAAACTAATTTCTGACATGCTGCTAACAGCTTCCATTATTATTTCTGATATTATTAACTGAGTAAATCACCGTCACCTGTAGTAGGACAGCAGGCCGTTACTGAGCACGAACCACCGCCTCTGGTAGCCCTTCAGGTAGTTGGTCCATTTAAAGAGCCAGCCTTTGTGGGTATCCACGGACGGGAGGTGCAGCCCGGGCAGAGTCGGGGAGGGTAAACTCTTCACCAGCTCGTTCATTTGCCCCTGTCGGCCGGTGCTCCGGCGGGATGGACGGAGGAGAGTCGGTGCAGTTTCAGTGGACTTGCTGCCAGTCAACAGCTGTACCGATAAGCTAGCTGCGAGTGAGCCAGATTATTGCACTGCAACACTGTACCCTTCGCTTAAGCTACTGCCTGCTTGCAGCTGTGTGGTGATGAGGCAGTGTGCCCCTCCACCCGGAGACACTTTGAAAATGTCGGCTGTTTCAGGAGCCAGGGCGGAACAACAGAGCATACGAAACTACTCAGAGGTTGCACTTTGACTGCGTGCAGGGACAGAGGCAGAGGATGTGAAGGAAGGGGAGGGGGAGTGATGACGTCCTTCTCGCAGGGTTGTAGCATAAGGATGCGGGTTTGTGTGTGCGCGCGTGCGCGTGTGGCATATGGCATATTTCTACATCGCTGCAGAAAATCATTGCAAAACCACCGAATCACATTTACAGAAGTCTTAATTTAGAAATTGTTGTCGGGGTTGTGAGCTGAAACACACTCCGGAGGCAGAAGTTTTATAATTCAGAGTTAAAAGATTACTTCCTCTATGGGCCCTCAGGTGCACTGCGAGCGTGACGCCGAAAGAGGACACCGTTGCTTCTTTACGTGCCTGTCAGGGGCGTTTCCAGAGTTTATTAAATGGGGTGGGACTGCTTTAACAGATATTCAAGCTTATATGCAGTCCTCTTATTTTATATTGAGTATGTCAAGTAGCAGTTTTTGTTTTCTTCTTCTCTTCTGTTGTCACTTTCTGTCTTATGTTGCCTTCTTTGTGATTTGTCCTGTCTACTTTCATGCCACCTATATTGAATATAATCATAGACTTCCTTTATTCGCAGATCATCGTCTGCTTTTTGTAGTCCAGTGTTCTTTATATTCCTTCTGTGCTTCTGGATGTTTCATAGCATTTACATGTTGCTTGCTCCTCATTTGGATTGTTTGTTGATGGTGTCTGATTCCCTGTATGTAACCACTGCCTGTTTTTGATTAAACTTCTGGATTTTTGGACTCTTATTCTGTCTTAGAACAATAAGTGGGTGCTCTTGCTCCTGCAATGCTTACAGAATAACAGACCCTCTTATTTAAATACTAAGTAAATTCTACTAAAATGATAAATGCATGAAAATTATTTTTAAGATGAAGGTATTAATTTTTTGCATTTGCCTTCTAATTAAATACATACTCAGCAGCATTAGAACTGCCTTAATTCTTCACAGAATAGATTCAACACGTTGCTGGAAACATCCCACACAGATTTCGATCCATGTTGACATGTTGCTGCAGATTTGTTGCTCAGTTTTGATGCAGTTTTTATCTGAAGTCGCATCCAGTGTGGTCTTCTGCTGTCGTCCATCTGCTTCAAGGTTCAATATGCTGTACATCCAAAAGTGCTCTTGTGCATACCCTGACTGTAATAAGTGGTTACAAGTGTTTTCCTGTTAGTCTGAAGCAGTCTGGACATTCTCCTCTGACATTAAAAAAGGCATTTTCATTCAGAGAATGGGTGTTTTCTGTTTTTCAGTCCTGTATACCCTGGAGATGGTTGTTTGACAAAATCCCACAACCCAAAAAAATAAATGCAAATGCAGTGTGGTCTACACCCCTAAATGGAATAGTTTGCTGAAATTTGATTGGTTAGATTATTGTCTGTTGAAAAGGTGAGTGTATGTTTAAAGCTAGTCCTTTGTTTGTATTATTAGTATTACTATAATATACCACCAAAGTGACATATTATACACAAATAGATGCACATATTTGCATATATGCAAAATATTTCATTAAACATTAATTAATTATTTTGATTTATAGCTTTATTTTTCATAAGCTTATTAATCACTTCAGATTTTGACTAAAAATGACCTGAAGCAGGTTTTTAGTGTAATTAAACTGACATTTTAAAAAATTCCAGTAAAATGTGTGCATCACAGAGCCAGTGAAATCACAACAAACATTTTTATTTTTGCTTGCATTTCTTGGAACCTTTATTTAACACGTCAAAATGGTAAAATATTCAACTATTATTGTACAGACGATAATTTAAATAAATACCATGATTAATTATCATTAACAAATGCAATAAGCGGTATCATCAAAGAAAGAAAGACCTAAGACTTTTTGTCTTTTTTTTCTGTAGTATTTCAGTGTTTTTTCTTCTTCTATAGATTATAGGGGAGGTTACATTTAAATAAATGCATTAATAAGTAAATAAGCAAACAGCAAAGTTGATTATTTTCATTTGGCATCATCGCAGTTATCTGTGAAAACTTTCAATTTGTACAATCATTTCTGCAAAGTGCGTTGTGACAGCCTCACAAAAAAGGGTTGCAATGGTTTAATTTGTCTTTAAATTTACTGCCTAAAAGTATTTCTTTCATCACAAGGAGAAGAAATTTAAAAAACAAACAAACCCATTATTAGATATCGTCATAAAAAAACAACAACAACAAAAAAAAAATCTCTATGGCACTACATCAGGATGCTTGATATGGTTTTTAGACGCTGCTGTAACATCTGAAACTTTACGTTGCACTGTATTAACTGTTTAAATACCATGTTGTAAGTAATGCAAAAACCAGTTTACACAGCACAGTGTAAATGAAATATTTAAATCAAACCCAACTGGTGCGATGAGTAGTGCTGAGCAATGTTTCACCTACAAAACCCAAATAGCAGAACAAGGACCGCGAGCCTCTGTATACTCAGACGTCTGCTGGGTGCAGTAGTAAGGCAGTCAGCACAGCCGATAACATTTAAAAACTGTCGTGGTGAAAAACACTGCTACAAGAATGACTTTTAAATCAATTGTCTTGAAGGTTTGTTTATCACAGTGCGAATTGTTCCAACTTCCAGTAACCTTCCGAACTGTAAAGTCTGTTTCCAGTCATATCCGGTAATTCAGAGGTTTCAAAGCAAGCTGTCTTGCTCAAAAACGGAGGGCAGCAGGGAGAAGTCGAAGGGCACAAACTTGACACCGGTCCCGTGGTAGAATTTGTTCTGAAACTCCACCCTGAGATCAAACAGAAAAGTGAGAGAGATCACTTTAACAAAGGTGGACTAATTAACGATGAAGGCACACTTGATTTTCAACTCAGTATTATCATAACTGATGCTTTTACTTTATAGCTAAATAACAGGCATGATTATATCATTCAACTTATCTGCTGCTTTAATAGTGAAGACACGTGAGCTTCCAGTTTAGCTACATGAAAATAAAAGAACTGAAGAAAATAATATTTGCATGTTTTCATGGGTAAACAGGTGAATACATTCACATGTGTTTCTAGCAGTCATAGCATTGATTACTGGTTTGATATTATTATATTTGTAGTCTTCCCACTGTCTCCCTGTCTTGTTTGTATGCTCTATGTTATTACGTTTAGGGCTAGTCTTGTCTCCAATGTTTTCTTTTGTTTATTTCCTGTCTGAAGCTTTCTTTCACCTCTTGCACTAGTTTAACTTCCTGCTTCATGATTATCTGCCCTAACTGTCTTCAGCTGTGTGTAATTGCTTTCATTTGTGTCTCATTTCTCTTGTTTACCATCCCAAATTAATCCTCTGTGTACACTCAGCCCTGTCTTCCTTATTATTTTCACTGGATTTTCCTCCTGTGAGCCTTTTGACTCCAGAACTATCTCGATTCACAGCTGATTTTTGGCTTTTTGCTGTTTAGTTTATGGCTTGTACTTATTTTAAATTGTGTTTTTAGTTTGTATTTGGGACCAAAAATGAAAGGATGACAGTTACAGTCTACAGCATCATAGTAAACTCAGTCTTACACTCAACATTAAGGAAACTGTAAGTTTGCCTCTTCTTTAAGGCTCAATGACTCAACAAAACAAAACAAAAAACAACAACAACAACAATTAAAAAAAGTCCCTGCATTAAGACTTCTTAGAGGTTATTTCATGCCGGAAAAAGTTTCCTGACATCTTCACGTGTAAGTTAATGTTTCAGCTCTTGTTCAAAACCAAAAGCTACATCAACCAAGCCTCTTATAATGATTCACAAATGAAAAGGAGATTAAAAATGTTAGACAATCATTATTTCAAAAGATTGTTGATCATAAACTCATCACGAAGCTACAGTTACTGAGCTTTTGCCACAGAGGCCCACAGACTGGAACTTTCTCTAATCTGAAATCTGTGGACTCTGTACTTTCTTTAAAAATGCAGATAAAAATGCGTCTTTTAAAACTTGCCTGGTAACTTTTTATTTTTGTACGTTTTTGTTGTTCATCATTTTTTGCTGTGAAGCACTTTGTGATATTTGTCTTGATAGGTGCTACATAAATACAATTTTTTACTTCCTTACATACTGTTTTTGCTAATTGTGTTAATATTTAAGTATTTTAAACGCCTAGGCTTTAGGGCAGGAGTGCCAATCTCATTTAACATTGCAGACCACATTGATCTTAAGTGGGTCAGACCAATGAAACTCCCCTTTCTGTCAGTGTGAGGAAGTTTAACTACATATTGGATTGCTCAGATATCTTGATATATGAAAAAGAAGTGCAATTTTTACAGTCTATCACTGTTTTTTCTACATGATAACAAATGTTCATGTAGTAAATGAAAGACATCTGTCAGCAGAACTCTTTGGGATATAAATTAGAAATAAATGTGTTAAGTTATAAAAAAAAGTTCTGGTAGCTTATTGGTAATTAAATTGTTTATCTATACTTCATTACTTTGGTGTAGCATAAATGGACATAGGGGAAGACTTTGTCAGGCTCACTGAGAGGTTTTGGAAAATGTGAAGGGTCAAAATTTTTAAAACATCGCTTTGAGTGAGGTTGGAGTCTTTCAGGCCAATTCTGGCCCCAGGGCCTTATGTTTGACACTGCAGCTCTAGGGACTGGCACTGAAATGTAGCTATATTATGTATAAATATCCCATCAATGCTTTGGTTTGTGGTGTTGCTCATGCTAGGTTCATCAACATAAGTAGGGGCCAACCTACACATTACACCTACAGGAGCTGCTCAGTTGCGCATGCCATGAAGCTCCCAGTGCACAGTTTTTGTGCTGATGTTAATATCAGACGAAGTTTGGAACTCTGCAGTTACTGAGTCAGAGAGTGTCGGTGGTTCCACCGTTCCACTGTGAAGTAACACATCTTTCAGTTGATCGTGAAATTCAGCGAGCTCTGTAGAACGACCCATTCTTTCACACGTTTGCAAAAACAGACTGCATGATCATGGGACATGAATTTATACACCTGTGGCAGTGCGACAAAAAACATCTAAATTCAAAGGTTAAGAAGTATGGTCCACTTTTGTTTATATAGTTTATCTGTCTGTATGAAGAAAACTCACATACAGATTAGCCAGTGCAATAAAGAGGAGCACACAGCCTCACCAGTGAAGTCGGAGAGCGTGGAGGAACGCTGATAAGCCTTCCATGACGAGCAGGATAGACACCGTAAGCGTGGCGAAGAGGCCGAACACAGGGACCAAAAGCACTACACCGACTTTTGTGGTGATCCTGAAACCCAGGCGCATTACCATGTCCCACAGCACCTCCGACAGCTCTGAAGCCGACAGAAACAGCGCACAACAAACGAGATTTACAAAAATGAAGGCGTACCAAATGTCGAGAATTGCATAGTAAGCAGAAAGAAAGAGGCACAGGCAGCTCGTGGGAAGACGGCTTGACCTGAATGCACTTACGGGCATGAGCCAGGCTGAGTGCCCAGAGACGCAGGTAGGACGCAGTGTTGGAAATGCAGCCCAGGCAGTACTCTATGGTGTGAATGACCTGGTGCAGCAGCACATCTGCAAAGTCAAACTGCAAAACAGTTCAGATTATGTATAAAATATTAAGCCTAATTCCTACTGTTAAAAAAGGTTAGGATTTATTAACGTATGCTGTAATGCTGGTACTGAATTAGCTCCACTGGTGGCCCTGTTCTGCTGCCCTACTTTGTCTTGTCTAATGCTGAATACCACAGGCACAATTAGCAAGGTGGATAGAAAAATGAAGACACACTGAATCACACTTAAACTGACAGATTCCTTAATGTAAGAGATCATTTTTCTCTGACCTCTTTGGGAAGAGCTTCTCTGTTGGTCACTTCATCAAGTCCCTCCTCTTCATCATCATCATCATCATAGGATGGTGCTGTGGAGCCGTCATCCTCGCTTACGCGCCTCACCCTCTCATAACCCTGAGGTGTGGTAACAAATACTATTTTTAGGTACTGAATAAAGATCCAAAATAACAGACTGCGGTATTTTGGACTAGACTCACTCTGCGTCTGCGCAGCCCTTTGCCTCCACGGTAGAGCCAATACAAGTAGAGAGGTTTTCCGAACAGCAGCACAGGAACTGACAGCATCGCTATGACAAGTAGGAAGATTTGCAGGCCAATCTGTGGAAGCAAGGCGGCATGCTTAAACTCATGCTATAATGAGTATCCACCCGAATAGAAGCCGATCGACAGATTATTATTACCAGGACACATACCTGCCCTGGGTATAGACGAGCGATATCCTTCCCCTGCATGACAAACATGTTGATGAAGTGGATGAGGATGCTGGGCGCCTGGCTGGAGTAACGTGCATCAAACATCAACCACTTGTATAAAATCATGAAAACCAAATAGCCAAAGAGACACAGCAGGAAGAGCAGCTCAGGAAGAAACAGCAGGTAGACGTTGAACTTCTGTCGGAAGTGCCTGAAGGGAGAAAAAGTGTACAGGGATAAAAGAAAAAGTGTTATGACTTAATGTAAACAAAAAAATAAAGTAGTTTGTGAGTAATAAGACCATAGCAGGAATGCTATGTGTGTGTCACTGCCTGCACACGTGTGCTGATGTAATGCAAAACGGCAATACTGCAGCTTTTTATTGTATTCTACAGCTTAGTAATATTCTTTGGTTTCTGAGTTGCCACCACTTTAAATCTCAAAGATCGTCACTGGAATTCTTTTCTTTCAGTGCCTCCTGGGATGTGGGATGTGAATCTGAGTAGATTCACATCCCAGGAGGCACTGAAAGAAAAGAATTCCAGGTATGATTCCTAGCCATCATCTTCCAGCAGAACTGTGATCACCAAACTTCATTACTTCTTTGTCAACATAGCCTGGTAGCAGATGATGATGATGATGATGATGAGATAGCCTTTATTTTTCAGTTGCAGTTGCCCACAACCGAGATGACAGACCTTGCCAACCGTACATACAATACACAAACATCACATTGGGGAGACAGGTCAGGCTAGGGGGAAAAAAAACATTGAAATATGTAACACAAAAGGATAATACAGGAATGCACAGATATCAACACACCATAGCACAATAAACACAGACAAGCAACATGGGAAAGTGTTCCAGTGTGTACAGCTGATCTGGGACCGCTGCAATCTTCGATTGCGCCTCCAGCTGATCCGGTGTCCACATTGGATGGGAGGTAAGCATGGGAGGAGGCGCTGGATTCGGGGTAGGGAGGGTGATAGTGAGGGCGTATCAGTGTATGTGTTTCGTGCGTGTACATGTGTGTCTGTGTGTGTGTGTGTATCCTGTGTTCAGCTGAGAGAAAGTGTCACCACGCCCGGTTAAGCGTCAGTCAACAGTCTCCAGTGGACTCAGGTGGCCTTGAAGGAGGTACAAAGAGTTCTGACAACAATCCTGTTATCATGGGAAGAATTTGTTGTTCCAGTCAGCTTCAACCTTGGCAGGACTTCAGCTGGCACCAGGGGGGCCGCATGAGTGAAGATGGTGAATGTTTGGGTTTCGTGCGAACAACTGCATCCAATTTTTACAGTTGGTCTAGTGTCCATCACTGGTCACCAGTTCTCTCAATTCCCCTTGTTCTTCTCCAAGATCTTATCCATATTGCGTTCAAAACAGTCTGAGTACTCACAGCCCAATCGTCTATCATGTCGGCCAGCCTTATGGGATTTTGAACAGCTGTAGACGCTTCTTGTTCTTCGATAAGCCAGGTCCAAGCCAGCTCCAATTAGCCCGAACTCTGCAATCATGGTTCCAAATTGGTAGGTGTCGTTTATTGTCCTCCATCGGGAGTGTCACCAGACACACGACGCAACCGACCATCGAGTATCCGGCAGCAAACGTCTCCGCAGGACAATCGGGCTCTCCCAAGCCCAGCAGGGTGTCAATTCCATTACGGGACCAGTTGATCAAATCCATAATTCTTTAGGTTTTAGAGAACAAGACTGAGAAACTCTTTGAGGGTTAGAGTTAGACGAGACTAGACAAACACATAGAAGCAGCAGCAGGCAAGATAAGGGAGGGAGAGGGGAAAGATGCGAGAGCCAAAGAGGGAGATATATGAAGTAAAAACAATTTTCTGAGTCACTTACAAATGGTTGAAGACACTCAGAACCACACCGAAGCTCATGTGAATGACTCCGATGACAACTGACATCTTCATCTTGTAAGAGTTGAGGAAGGACAGACGGTTCACTGCCAGGTTCCATATCTGATGGTGTATTAGAAAGCATTTCAGTGAAAATGACAGAAGGAGGTTGTATTTTGAGTATGATGCCTAAGTGCAGTTACTCACAGGATCGATGCCAAATGGGTACGGTCCATTAAAAACACCACTGACATTAGGGTCTAATGTGAGCAAAGCATTTGTTTGGAGCGTTTTGTTTCTACAGAGTAAAAAGACGAAAATAAATTAGAAACAAGTAAAAGGACTTCGTGCACTGATATGTTTAAGTGTGCGTTTGCACTGATAACTCACGTCCACTGACTATGAGTGAACATAGCCTTGACGCTCCAGCCAGAGCCAAATATATTAAGAGACTTGGAGAAACAGTCGTTGTAAATGAGGCCGGTGTAGATGGAAAAAAGCCCCATCATCAGGATGATGTAGCGACCGCTGAAAAACGTAGCCCATATCTGAGAGCAATGAAAATGATAAGCCTAAGCTGATTTACGATACTCCAGCTCTGCATTATAGATGATCATAACAGGTCATTCCCACCTCATTACTGGAGCGTTTCTTCTTCTGCTTTTTTTCCATCAGCACCATCCACAAGGCGAAGAGGCTCATCACCATCCCGTGGCCGAGGTCACCAAACATCACAGCAAACAGAAACGGGAATGTGATGATGGTGTAGGGAGCTGTTGATGATGGAAACATGATCAGCTTATTTATTCTGAGCTCCTTTCGAAAGAAAACAAAGAGATGCTTTTGCTGCTATTCACAAAAACACAGTATGACTACTTCTTCTTACCTGGGCTTACCTCGCGATAGTCCCCCACCCCATAGGCCTCCACAATGCTCTGAAAACCAGCAGTAAACTTGTTGGATCTTAAGAGGGTGGGCGGAGTGTCAGTGCTCGGGATGCGATTTACAAAAGACGGTACGGTGGCGTCACCTTTTCTCTGATGATAAAAGACGTACAACATCAACAGGGGCATTTTATAGACCTGTGATATTCTAAACCTTTCTGGCCCTTAACTTCATTATTATAGTCAGGTAATCACAGGAACATTTGTTCTTTTCTAGGTGAGAGATTTTATATTAAAGCAACCAAATAAGCTGAATAAAGCAGGAGGAATGGTACAAGAAGAGAAAAAAGTGCCTACTGAAGCAAAAACCTGGAAAAACAAATGCTGCAGATAATAATGCCAAGAGAAAAAAACAAGAAACATTTTGTTTTACAGTACAGTACGCAGAGTCCTCGGGGAAAACATTAGTGTGATTCAAACAATTCTAACTTATTAATTTAAATGCCAGACTAAGGATAAAATTGTAAAATCTTACAATTTGGGGAGCATTAAAATTATTTTGCTTGAATAATAGCAATAAATATTCAGCGTTTAAACTCAGAACGTTGTACTCACTGAGCCTTCTTCTAGCGCCCCCCTCAGGTTTGCGAGGTCACTGATGGGACACCACACCTCGGCAATCAGACACTTGTTGGTGACATCGAAGCTGCAGAGGTTGAGGATGTGATAGATGGCTTTCATCTTTTTCACCTGCACCACCCAGGTATAGACAGATTCTGAGGCCTTCTGCAGAACCTGCCTCAAGTAGTCTTCAGTGCGATGAAGCACCTGCAGGAAACAGCAGTTAACTACAAGCCAGCTCTGAACTTGCGATGATTAAAAAGGGCTTCAGTCCTACATTGTTAAGGTCTTGGATGCGCGTCCTTAAGCTGTCCAACACATCGGCTCGCTCCTCATCATTCTCAGGGTGTGGATAAAGGTGGCAGTGGTAACTGAGGGAAACAAAGGCAGATGTCCAGGCTGATAATGATGGAGAATATAGTGACTATTAAAGGGTAAAGCTGGCTAATTCTTACCAATCGCAGATTTTTTGCACTTTCTGTCCAATTTGGTCTCCCCAGAACGAGATGAGAAACACCACACTTTTGCTTATCTCACCCTGAAACAGCACAGTTCAGACCCGTTGACACTAAAGTGCTGAGCTCACGCTAACAGAACACGTCAGCTAATTCTTACCTGCAGTGTAATTATTAGATTTCCTCACAACATTAAGACGACATTCAAACGACTTACAGTGTCAAGATCGGCCAGGTTTTCATCCACTTCTGCATAGCTGAGGATGGTGTAACCCTTACACACTCTCCACAACATCCGCTCAAAGGCCTCCACCTTCACCCGCTGGATCAGACCCGAAACAAACCTACACCCAGGACAGATCAGGTAAGGTTTTGCTTTTGTTTTTCTTTTTAAAAATGTCCGTGGAGGAACTTTACGACATCTGGTCGAGTGGCTGTGAATACATAAATAATACGGAGCTCACCCGAGCTTGGCGCCGAGCCTCTGCATGCCAGTGGATCCTGTGACCGAGTCTGTCTCCATGGTGGGGAACTCTTCATACTGGTTACCAAGAGCCTCATGCTAATTATAAAAAGGAACATGTTTCATTTATGACGGCTTCCATCGAGTGCTCCTCGCACACTTCTAGCACACAAAGCTGATGTAATGTTCACACGCTGGACTGTAATGTTTACTCTCACAGCTGACTGTCTCACAGCCCGGGTGAGTCAGGTGGCGCTGGTAACAGCTGCACTGTGACCGTGTTATTAATTAAAGTCAGCATTAGTTCCAGCTCTGTCACTGAGGGAAATAAAACATGTCAGCGACAAGAAAACAAGATGCTGCCGGGGAGGCGAGGGTAGGCGCCTCGCCGAAGGAGCAAGAAACTGATGCGAGAAAAGATCAAAGAGACGGAAACGCACTCACTCTGGAGCGGCTGTGGATGAAGGTCCGCGTGATCTTCAGCATGTGCGTGTATTCGGTGAGCTCGAGGAGGTTCCTCTGAAGCTTCTCTTTGTTCTTCGCCACCTCGCTCAGCTCCATCTCCAGCCTTTGAAGCTGCTCCTGAACATGACAAGGAACACGCCAAAAATCAATAAAAAATAAATGAATAAATCTACTCACAGTATTTTATTTCATTCAGGCAACCACGCCAGTGTGCAGGAAGCATGCGTGCAGCAGCGATGAGAGGCTTGTGCTTGTGACGCCGTGAAAGAGTGACCCATATTTGACTGTCTGTCATTTTAGACAATCAGATATGGGTCAGTTGTGATTCGCTCCCAACTGCAACAATCAACAGCAGGCTCGGTCTGCTGCTGAGGCAGGAGGATTCGATTAAAGGCTGCAAGCCTTGACAGCATTTTAGTAGCAAAAGAAGCAGTTCTCACATGAAACTGCTCACAACCCTTGTGGATTTCCAAGTAACCCGGTCATGATTTGTGAAATGGCACATTGCTGCTTTTTAAAAAATATTATGATCAATTTTGTCACGTTGTGCACCACAAAGCCAATGCTACCTAGTTTCTAGTTTATCTATGTGGAGAATATTTGCTTTTTGGGTGAGTGAACCTTTAGGTCTCAGTTCATCAGCTGAAAAACCTGTTCAGTTAAGTTGGTGAACCAGCAGATTCAAGTCAAAGTTTATTTCTAAGACTGCATTTGCATAATAAAAGAAAGGGTACTCTGCTCGACTGGACCCGAAAGGAAAATGAGAAAAGTAGGTTTTCAAAAGCGTTTTAAAATGACTGAGAAACTGGGCAGCTCACTGCAAAAAGGCAGGTTGTGCCAACACTGAAAAGACTCGATCGCCTCTGCTTTCAAAGCCTGGCTCTAAGAGGAGCTGGCTCGTACACCTCTGTGCTCTGGCAGGATTGTAGGGTTTCAAAAGTTTAAACCACTGAGACTATTAAAAACAAGAAATAAATTTTTAACTGGTTTTGGTAAATGGAGAGCCTAAACTGGAATATTGGGACCAATTTTCTACCATTTCGCCGCCGTGTATGCAGACGCAACCTTCACTTGAGTTATGTATAACACAAAACCCAACAACAAACGATGTCATAATGGGCTACAGGCTGAAAATAAATGAAAACACGTTTGTCATCAGCTGCAGTTAAGTTCAAGAAGTGAATTCTATTCACTTCTATTGGTGGGATCGCTGAGACAAACTCGTGCGGTGCAGACAAACTTTATAGACTAGCTTAAATATGTCTGAAATATATCTACATCATGATGAGATGAACAAATCGTTTATCCAGCAATTGATAAGCGACGAGAAAAAACTAATTGCTTTACTACAGTAGGATCTTTTAAACAGAGATATGAATGTTTTATTTCTTTAACCCTCTCATGAGGCTAAAATGGGCCAATGGGGTCATTTGTGATAATCCTATGAGTAGTTCATGCCAGGCCTGAAGCTCTGGATCACATACAAAAAAACCCCCATAGGCATGTGTGTTAATTTTATCTTCATCATATCAATGCATACAGTAAGATAGAAAAAAATGAACAATAAGTACATGTATTAATTATTTTTCTTTTTTTACAAGCTCAGTTTTCATCGTATGAGAGAAAGTAATTACTTCCAGATACTTTTAGTGTCACACATTGCAATCACTAAACTAAAAATTGTTTAGAAAAATGTATTTACAAACAACAACGTACAGGTAACATCACTGTTTGTTTTATCATTTATAATTTGTTCTAAATGCTATTTAGAGCTTGATAATCCCGTTACTCTAGCTAGTTTATATAGCAAGTCTCATCCAGGTTGATTAGGGCATCTACGAGGAGTTAGAGAATAGATATTATAGTAAGAAGATACAGGAATACTGTTTGTCCATGACTCTATATGTGCTTGTCATACCTATACAGTTTCCTTTATATACAACAGGTATTCCAGTGTAATTAATTAATAATAGTTTTCAATCAAAAAACAAGAGGAATTCTGGCTCCTCACCATCACCTGAGCTATTTTCATCATCACCTCAAGTTTTCTGCAGCTCTGTTAGCCACTGTTCACAACAAAACATCACAATGTAGCGTTTAGAGGCAGAAAGTTACAACCCAATCAAAGCCTCTGATTAAAAAAACAAACGTCTAAATGCACTAGAGGGTCAAGTTCTGGAAAATCACTGAGTAGGGTATTAAAATGAATGTAAATCCTGCATTACCCCCACTTCCCAATATATTGGCATATACTCACCATGATCTCCAGGACCTGTCTTGGGGGTGGAGCAAGTGGACTCTCATCCTCCTGTGGAATGGCTATTTTAGCCTTCTGGATCTCCCTCAGGAGGTAGCCTGTGCACACAGATTTGCTGATTGTTTGTTTTTCATATTAATTACTACTTAGCCATCAGAGGAAGCGGTGAAGCCTAAATCTCTGAGGGCAAACTTTTTACAAAGCACAGTCAACCACGACTTTCTTGCTAAATTAACTGTACAGGTGCGTGCTCAGGGTTTGGAGCACGCATCCCAGGTGCTCTCCGTTCTTACCCAGAATCCTCTCCATCTCCTCGCATCTCTTGATTTCGCTGACGAAGCGCCGCTGGAATGAGCTGACACTCGGGTTGAGCTGAAACAAGAGGAGCATCACAAGTCAGACGGATGCAGATTACTGCATGATGCATAATAACATCATGGTGAGGTTCAGCAAAGTGATGTGGTTTTTTTATATTATTAAAACTCTATCCTCCTCTTGCTGGCCAGGTATAGACACTGTATATCATCTAGATAGATGCCCCGTCTTGCTCCCCTCCCTTAAATATGCATGCATAATCAATTAAATCGGTTGACAAAATGCAAATACTCTTTAAACTGGTGACACACATCTTCCATTCACGCAGTGAAGTGTTTTGTCTACTTACATCTCGGAACTCGACCAGCCCCAGCTCTCCGAGCTCACTAATGCAGTCATATTCAGAGCCGGACTGCAGAAACAATTGCGCCAAGCACATCTCCTCACTCCTGAACACCATCTTTATCTGCCACACAGACAGATCCTCCTCCGCTGCCTCGTAATCTCCCCCCTGCCCCCCACGGTAGCCTACTGAACGCGGACGACGAGCCGTTCACTACAAGCGAAAACACGACATCGCAACAAATCAGCGAAATGAGCCCCTCAGCCAATTACCTCGCCCCCGGGATTAATTAATGCATCCATATTAATAATTACGAATAATTACGACAAGAGGGGGGGTGGGACTGTCCTCATACTGCGCCGGTTTGTTTTTCAGCGGGAGGGTCGCCGGGTATCTACTGAATAAAGAGCAGCAAAACAAAGGAAGAAAGCTCCCCGATGCACCTTTTACGCGGAGCGATCGCGGAGAAAGGCGTCATCCTGAGGAATCTTTACCTCTGACACCTGTCATCATCACAGCGCAAAAACACAGAAAGACAAAGAAAAAACCCGAAAAACGACACAACACAAATGGAAACGAGCAACAGGCAAGCTAGAGGATAAATTATCAACCCGTCACGCAGACAAACGGGGCTAAAGGCGGCCTCGCCGGTTAAAAATAAGCCACAGTCAGAAATAGGCTACGGCCTTTATTCGCGCTACGTCGCCCGGCAATTGACACAGATTGCGTCCCCCGGGTTGCCAGGTACGGTCGCATCCTCTGAAATAACCCGTCTTTCTCAGTTTATCTTTAAAAAAAAAGCTACCTCGGAGCTCAGTAGCAGCCGGGTGACCTCACTACATACCCACTGCAGTAGTTTACCAGGCACAGGTATGATTAAAAAAAAAACCTAATATCAAAAATACATAATCATGAAAATAAGCTTTAAATTAAAAAAAAAGTCTCCTCCTCTTCTCTTTTGCTTAAACCAGGAAGGAGTGACACAGCATACACGTAGCAGAAGGAAACAGAAAAATAATTACTATATATAATATTTATTGATCGTTTTGAATATATGTAATGTCCTGATGTATTAAAACGAATAAGCAAATTAATTAAGCTAATTATTTGCTGTATAGTGACTGTAAACTAACAGTGGGGAAATCATGCTCTGTGTCTGATTTGTATGAATGTGAAATATGAAGGAATATTACTCGGTCATTTTATCTGTGGTGATTGTGAACACCCCCATCACAATTAACGATTATATATATATATATATATATATATATATATATATATATATATATATATATATATAAACAAACCCCTTCATTCTTTTGTCTCTTGAATGGCAACTGTTTTTTTTTTTGTTTGTTTTTTAAAAAGGGGGGTTAGCTCACAAACCTGGCAACCAGCGCATCTTCTTATTCGGTTCCACCGCTGAAAACCGACCGACCATATGCTTTTCTTTGTATGTGAAAGTCTTTCTTTGGGCTGTTTTCGGGCGGTGATTTGAACGTTTTTAAAAATAGAGTTTTAGTTTTGATAACTTTTTCCAGAGGATTTGAATGCAGCCAATCACCTGCTGCAGCACATAATCGATGAGACACGCACAACGTGACTCAACACTAATGTCACCTGTGTGATGTTTTATAAGAAGTAAGAAATCATGGAGTTATCATCTTGCAAGCAGGGACTCACATATTACATTTACATGTCTTTGTTTTTGCACATTCTCATACAACCACTTTATAAACCAGAGGTCAGAGATTCATCCATTAGAACTTTCAGCATCGCACTCAAAATCTCAGAAATCCTCATAGATGGCGAGACAAGCCGTTTCCAGTAATTTGACAGATAGCTGTCAGATAGTGAGAAGAAAGGTGGTTTTGGCTGCTCCCTTAAACCCAAAAGATCACCATAGCGGATGGATCCGGGCGCTAAGCTTGTAACTGGGAGCAGCTAAGGTTGGATTTGTGTCTCCTGTTAGTGACAAACCAGGGACGTTCACAAATAACCACTATAATACAGATATAATACAATACAAAAGCTGTCATAACACAGTTCATCCGGTTGAGCAGAGCCACTGCTTACAAAACAGAGAACGCGGTGGTGTCGTAACAAGGTGTGGAGTGTTTTGTAAAGTAGATTGTGTCGGTCCATCCTCTGCAGCTATAACAGCTTCAGCTCTCTTGGAAGGCTTTCAACAAGGTTTAGGAGTGTGTTTATAGGAACTTTTGACCATTCTTCCAGAAGAGTATTTGTGAAATCAGACCCTAGGTCAGATTTATGGAAAAGAAAAGACAAGCTGCTTGGCTCTGATGACCCATATGACATGTTCTCATCAGTGGGGGAGGCAGAAAGACAATAAACAAGATCCAGGAAAACGTGCTAAACATTACGTGGCCGAGTGTGTCCATGTGTGTCTACTAAGGCACTCTATTGTACAGTAAAACAATATATTAAGTTTATTCTTTGATCAAATGGGCAGAAAAACAAACCAACCAACATGTCATGACTGTGCATCTTTTGATCTCCTCAGAGTCTTATGGACAGGTGTCTCCTGAGTCCTGGAGTTATGTTGTATGGAAAACTGAAAACTGGTAACTTAGTCTTTAGATACACATACAATTTACAATTACTGTATTTTTTTAGAGCTCCATTTTCCATATAGGATTGTTGCATCAGTCAATATGAATAAATGGCTCTTCTGAATGTTTGTAAATGCAGATATGAGCTCACAGCAGTTTTGCTTGTTTTCAGCAGAGCTCATTCACCTGCAAGATAAAAGCTGGTGCTTGCGTCCTCTGTTTGGTAGTGTTAGTACTACACAAATAGGTGACAGTGGTTCTTTTCACACATACAGGATTTCAAGAAGAGCACATATAACGTTCATGGTGTGATTTTCAAGTCTTCAAACTCTGAGCCAGTCTGTTGAGCTCCTGTGACAGAGCGGTGACTGTATCCAGGATCTTCTGTTTGTCCTTCTCCTCCAATCGAGCTTCACATCGCTGCGCGAATTTATCGGGGTGCCACAGCGCTTGCTGCTTTCGAAGCGCTTTGCGAAACGCCGGTACGTCCTTTCGGTCCACACCATGCAGCATGACCTCGATCATCTCCTGGACCGTACCTCTCGGAGCCGGCCAGGGGATGTCACCGAAGCTCAGCTTCGTGCTGCCTGCCGAGGCGCCACCCTGAAAGGTCGCCGCGCACCTCTCATCGTACTGCCGCTTCTTGCCACGCTGAGTCTCCTCCTCTTTGCGAGCTGCACGAGCCAGATATTCTTCGTGCTCCTTCTGCAGCCTTTTGTGCAGCTCCTTGCGGCTTCGCTCTTCTTCCTCCATCTCTCGTTTACTCTTGCTTCTTTTCCACCCAGAAGATGAGGCCGCGAGTCTCTGGGCCTGGGTGTGTTTTTTATCATAGTATTCCTTCCGGATGCGATCAGCCCAGTCCCCAAAGTCTTCCTCGTCATCATCAACGGGAAGAAAGTCATCAGCTGTGAAACAAATACAGCAGTGTTATCAAGCAGAGAGAGAGAGTTAAACTCAGATTCATCTGTGATGTTTAGGATTTACCATCATATACTCCAAAGGTTTCATAAAATTCATCCTCGCATTCGTCAAACAGCTTCTCCAGGAATTCCTTCTCAGGGTCTGCTTCACGTGGATGGCTCATGTTTTCTTCAGCCTGCGATAAATGTCAGGGGAAAAGTGTAAATATTACTGAAGACGCAGGAAATCAATGTGACATGGGTAATCCAACACAGCAGAGCTGAGCTCAGTTTATTCCAACTCATCACCAATTCATCAGTAATGAGGTCTGGCTGTGCTGAGCCAGAAACCCTCACACACTCACCCTGCATTTCCTCAAATCTAATCTTAGGGTAATGTTATGAACCATGTAGCTTTGAGCTATTTATAATCCCATGACTCAAACAAATTCCATGACAACAACACCTCTGTGATCTTCTTTTCCTCCTGCATGGCAGCTCCATACTCAACATCTTTAGTCCAGTGTATCCACCATCTCTCCTCTGAACATGTCCAAAACATCTCAGCCATGCTTCTCTAACTTTGTCTCCAAATAGCTCAACCTGAGCTGTCCCTATGATGTTTCATGTCGACACTGGTTACTCTCAGTAAAAGCCTTCACATCCTCCACTCTGTCAGGCTTTGGATGTTTAAACACAGATATTTAAACTCATCCACTTTCACCACCTGTCCTCCTTGCATGTTACATGCTTCATATCTTTGCTGTCCCACCTTTGTGTCCCATGTTTAGTTTGATGGGATTTGGTTATTCCGGTTTCAGTTAATAGATTCAAAGACGCAGTGATAGACAAGTTTCAGTCATAGTTTCAGCTCACTTTTACCTCTGGATGTTTCATCCAGTTCAGCAGGTCTTGCGGTGTGACTCCGGCTCTGTTTTGGACGTTTAGGGCTTCAGGGCAGCGCTTTCTCAGAGGCACCACCAGGTCATCAAACGCTGAAAGAGCCCCCCAAAAAACACAAAGTTAACAATTAGCAGCGGATAAAGCTATTTATTTAATTATTAATGTTAATTCTCCAGGTCCTCCTCACCCGTTTTTCCGTGTTTAAGAGCTCTATTGGCCGCGACGTGTAGTGCCGTGTCCCCTTTGCGGTCCCTCTGGAGAACATCGGCTCCGTGTTTCAGCAGAAGCCGCAGAACAGCATCGTCCCCCTGACAGCAGGCCAGGTGCAGCGGGCTCCTCTGCCTCTTACCCTGGGAAAAGTTCACGTCCAGATCCGTGTGTTTCCGTAGGTATGATTTCAGTTTCATCAAACTGCCGTCGTTCACGTACTTCCACACCCGCGTCTGTTTGCGGGACACCATTACTACACACAAACAAAGGCGAAGCTAATGCTTAGCTTTCGCTAACAGGATTCGGTCCGTCTTTTTAATAGGTCCGTAGTTAGCAAGAGCACAGACACAGGTTCCGGGGACAGATAATGTCCTGTGTTACCACAAGATGGCAGCATTAACTATGAAAGTGAATGCCTGCCATTTAATGGGATTATTTTTAAATTATATTTATTATAACTTGCATTGCTGCTAAGAAGGTCGGATCGAGAATATGTTTGTCTGGGATTAAGGTAACGTAGTGTAACATGCAGATAAAAATAAATAAACTAAGCAGGTTACAGGTCTGCCCCTCATCATGTGAAGACAGATATATTGTATTGTATTTCAGTGCAATGTTTCCAGCTTCTTCACAAGGCAAATAATGAGCATTGTCATGCATTGGCCTTCATACATTTCTCTCCTTTTCCATTATCTGCTAGTCTGTCTGCCACAATCCTCTTTGCACTTGTGTTGAATAGGAACCAGACAGTCTCACGTGACACATAAGGAGGTCACCCCAATTACTCCCTTTTAAAAATGCGAAAAACAAATCTCAGGAGTCACTTTCAGGAACCACGTTGCAGGTTATATCAAGATGAACTAAGGCGCCACTCAGTATTCATCCCCCTTCTCTTTGGGTTTCTGTGCCTCAGCCTGCTTTCATCATGGCACCTGTCCGGAGGTACAGTGCTCAAACTCCACTGTGCCCTGATAAAAGCTTTGCCACATGACTTTGCACGTTGTTTTGAAGTTTGATTTTATGTCCATAACTATGACTAAACCTTGAACAGAGAAACAACTGTTCCAGCTGCCTGAAAGCTGCCCGACTGTATCTCGCTGTAGAGCAGGGCCTGAAGCATGAATGAAGATTCTTTATTCAGAAGCACCACTTCAGTTTGTCAGCTGCAGACAGGATCACAGGGAAGTCATTTTACTGAGAGACTACACTGTAAAAAGAAATCACTCACAGTTTGGCTGACGTCAATAATCTTTTCTAGTTTGCCTTAAGTACACAGATTTCAAAGTGAATTGAGCTAAGCAGAAGAAATCTTCCTCAAAATGTACAGTTGTAAGTTTGCACAACTCATGAAATGAAGTTCATAAGAAACAAAACTGTCAACCTATAGCACTAACATTCCTTCCTTTTCCAAAAATGAAAGAATTATAAGTCACTAATAGCAGCCTCACAGGCCAACTTCATATCTGCTCTTGCATAAAATGACCTCACAGGCAGCGAACTGAAGAACCAATGCAAAAAAACCCCCAAATATATGTGGAACAATCGTCTTTATCACCCTTATTTCATTCAGTGTAACATCTTAAGTTGTTTTTATCAAATCTTAGTTGCAATCTTTCCAAAAGAAAGCATCTGCAACTGGCAGACAATGGGAAATGCCTGTGGGCACTTATTTTTGTAGTTATTTTGATGTTATACCCCCCACCCCCCAAATTATACTTTCTGCAGCAGATTTAAACTCAGGGCCATATCTTCATTTTCCTCTCTCATAACGTCTCTGATTCAGGTTATCTCAGCCAAATTTATGAAGACACAAATCAAAATTGACTTTTTGCTAATGAAGCCGCCATCACACTAACAATTTAAATTAAAACAGAAGTAGCAGCAGATCAATTAAACACTAAGAACATCAGGGGTTGATGCAATTTGATGCTTGTCCACAGACTAGATGCAGAGGCCCTTTATGCTCATATCAATCGCTTATCACAGAATCACAGCTTGACTCATAGAGTGTGATGAAATGAGGGAAACTTGTAACACAGGAAATGATCATTTATTTACAAAACATAATTAAATAAAGAGAACATGTTTGTCAGTAGGTCATTAGAGTAAAGCACGCATGGAAGTGTGGGAGTGTGCAGAGAGCAAAGGATATCCGAGAAATCACGTTGTAGCCAAGCTGGTCCGAGCCAAAATCTGGTGTGGGCTCCTCAGTGAGCCCCTGCAGAACAACAACCCAGAGACACCCAGTGCCTAAGGGGTCATCACACTTTGAAACGTATTACTAAGTTGCTGCATAGTTAAGTCAGAAGTGCCTTTTTAAAGACAGAACAGAGACTTCTGGCAAACTTCACCTACTATCGCCTCTGTCAGTGCGCCCCAGGGTGGCTGTGGCTACAGTGTAGCTTGCCATCACCAGTGTGTGAATGTGTGCGTGAATGGGTGGATGACTGGATATGTAAAGCGCTTTGGGGTCCTTAGGGACTAGTAAAGCGCTATATAAATACAGGCCATTTACCATTTACCATTTACCATATCCAAACTGCATGGAGACAAACAAGGTCTGAAGAGGTTGAAGCTCCAGTAACACTTGTAGTATAAAGAGTATAAAGAAGTAACAAAACTGTTCTTTATACTATAAGTGTCGCTGGAGCTTTGACCTTTGACCTCAGATGTTTAAGCCTTGCCGGGCAAAATGATGCATGTGCAGAATTTAACCCAGCAATTCATCTGAAAGGAGAAAGTTTCACTGTGCTCACCTTAAATTTAAGCTCAACAACTGGATATGAAAGAAGGTGGTTCAATGTAAAAGTGCTGTGTGGAATCTTCTGTTAAAAACACACAAAAATCACAATGTTCACTCAATATTACTCAAAGTAGAGTATTTATTTTAGCCTTAAGACATGTCTGCACCCCAGAATCAGCCCTTAACTTATTTTAAGCCTTAGCTTAACCTTAAACCAAGTCTTCAACCTAAAATCGAATGATTTACAATAATCGACTGGCTTTTTTTGTCTCCAAAAGGAAGCAGGGTCGCGTCAGTGTGACTGCGTAAACAAAAACCTGTTTGTATAAACAGATTTATGTCCACACAACATGTAAAATGAGTCAGAACACACAGAAGCACAAACATACTGTGTGTGGTAGTGGATTGTTGGGAAAGAGTCGCTCCAGTGTGTGGCTACAACAACATGCGACAGCTGGAAACTCTGATTTTGTTTTCGCTCTACAAATGAATTTGTTGGGAGTATTAAAGGTTTGTGATCTTCACCTCATTAATGAAACAAATTAAAGCTGCAGCACATAGCCTCTCTGGATGTTGCTCTGATGTAAGTTCTTTTTCGATTTGATGCTCATCAACCGTTACCTGTAGCGCTTGTAATGCTCAAGTCAGTGCAGCTGAGCCTCTGAACTGGCTCAGTGCTGCACTGTGGGCGACAGTGCCTCCATTTAGGCCCGAGAGAGGGAAGGATGCACAATGGAGAGGATAGAGGAGAGAATGAAGGGACACTTTGTGCTCGTTGAAGAGGATGATCTCCTCTGAGACTCACATAACCCAAGATCCGGAGTCTCCCAAAGCTTGGGCACTTCCGCTCTTTCGGAAAAGACGTGTCTCCACTAGCGATAGCTGTCTTGTGTGAATGCTTTTGAAATGCCATCTCAGGAGAGACAGAGAAGAGGGACACGTCAGATTTGCCACTTCAAGTCTCACATCTGCAGCTTACTCTATTGTAAACTATGTTGCCTTCAATGTAGTACTGCTTTATTGTCACACATGCTATCAGAGAAAGTAACTTTTCACATTATGTGTCTGCTTCCTTAAAAATAAACTGCAGGAGAGTGTGTAAAGCAGGCAGGCCTCAGGTGGAGCTTTCAGGTCTTGCACAGGGCACTGAATGCAGAGAGATGCTTCTGAATGACAGGATATCCCAGTGCAGGAACTCCTACCTTGCCTACCCTCCCTTTACTCTTCCTGCTAGGCCTGCTGACTCCTATCCTGTCCATGGGGTCTGTTAATCTCTCGGGACAGTACAGGGAGGAGATCTGGAATACCGGGTGGCAGGAAGCTGAGGGTCTTCCAAGACTCTCCAGGGGTCAGCATCTCATCCTACCACACTATGGCAAGACCAGGCTCAAGGTCCGGTTTAGTGGCTGGGCTGCTAAGATGCTATTGTTAGGCTCAAGGAGAAATGTGTGCACACTTCCTTTGACTATTTTCTGCTTGACCTGAATTATTGGGTTCTGATTTATGACACTTGGACACGTGTTTGTAGCACACAGACTGTCTGATTTTTAAAGCAACACAATAGCTGTTTGTCACCCATTTATATGACAATGAATCGGTTGAAAATCTTCTTACTTTTCCATTAAGGAAGCAATTTGCATTTACTTGATAAAGAGCTGACCCAGTGTGCTGATGGACCGGGGTTGGATATTTTCACAGGGTTGTGTTTTCTCTGCATTTAGAGGTCGCCTCTAAGGTCAATGATGGTAAGGAAGAAAGAAAAAACCGTGAAGTGAATATTTGAACTATTGTGAAAAAAAAATGTTTATAATAATTATAAATTGTACACGCGGACACTATATAAGATACACCTTGCTAATAACAGCTTGGAGCCCTTTTTAGTAACAAAACTGATTTAATTCTTCATGGCACAGATTCAACAAGGTGATGGAAACATACCCTGATAGATTTTGGTCAACACTGACATGACAGGATCGCACAGTTCCTGCAAATTTGTCCGCTGCAGATCCATGATGGGAATCTCCAGTTCAATATCATTCCAAAGGTTCTCATTTGGATTGAGATCCGGTGACTGTGGAGGCCATTTGAGTAGAGTAAAATCATCGTCATGTTCAAGAAGCTAATTTGAGATTATTAGAACTTTGTAACATGGAATGTTACCCAGCTGGAAGCAGACATCCCAAGATGGGTGCAAGACACGATGGATCCATGCTTTAATTTTATTTATGCAAAATTTTGCTTATCATTCGAATATTGTAGCACAAATTGAGGTTCATGAGGCCAGGCAACATTTTTCTAACCTTTTGTTGTCCACTTTTGGTGACACACTGCAAACTGTAACCTCACTTTCCTGTTCTTAGGTGACAGGAGTGACACCCGGTGTGGTCTTGTACTTCATAGTTTGAGATGCTGTGTGTTTAGAGATGCTCTTCTGCATACCTTGGTTATAATGTACAGTTATTTGAGTTACTGTTGACTTCCTATCCGCATTGTAGCTCTCCTCTGATGTCTGACCTCACCCAAGTATTTTCAATCAGAGAATTGCCGTTTACTGGATAATTTCTCTTTTTTTTTGGACCATTTTCAGTAAACCCTAGAAATAGCTGTGTGGGGAAATTCCCAGTACATCAGCAGTTTCTGAAATACTCAGACCAGCCTATCTGACACCAAGAACTATGCCTCATTCAAAGTACTGAAATCATCTTTAGTCCCCATTTTGATGCTTGGTTGTCTTGACCAAGTACCAAAAGTACCGCCTACCTCTTATTCCTAACCTCATTTCCTTAACCTCAATGAAAATGCCATTGTAAAGAAAAGGAAAAGTGAGTAGGAGAATTGCTAAGGACTTAGGAAAAGAGAAGAGCCGTGTGCTAAGAATTGGAACAGCCATACTCTAGTCTCTCCTTAACAACATGAAGCCGGATGCTTTCCATGTTGAAACTAAAATATGCAGAACATGGACTACAAAACCTGCCAAAACGTGTTGACAGTATAGTTGTATGGAGGTCTTATAAACAAAAGCAGCCTTTAAAAAATATAATCATAACAAAGGCTGGCATTTTAAAGGAGGAGGGACATTTAGGACCAGATCTACTAACGTCAGCAGCTGCAAGCCTTCTTTCAACATTAAAAACGCTACTTAAGTTGATAAAGAGGAACAGCGTCTGTTTTGTGACTGACAGTTTTTAACAGTCTTTAACTTCCACTTTCAGGGGAAGAATATTTAAAGATGCACACAAAATCCTGTGTTCATGCCTAATGTGGTTGTGATAGCTGCTGCTAGGAGAGTGTATTTTTAGAAGTGGGGAGATGATATCAGAACGAGTGTGTAATCAGCACTTTGCATGGGTGGCTCAAAGCTGTTGCGCAGTGCTAAAACTTTGGCTCTGTCATAAAACGCTTGACTGAGTCTTTACGTGGAGTGTTTAGAGCGAACCCCACTTATTGTTCCTCAATAACACTGTTTTCATAAAACAGCAGAAATGAATAAAATGAGCTTCTTTTTCTCAGCAGTGCATACGATGAGCAACTTCTTTCTGCTGAAGTTGTAACAAGTAAAAGTGTTACTGTGTTAGACTGATGCCTGAGTGTTGCAGTGTGCTATTAAAACTAAGTGATGCACACACTCATCCACAAGGAGCAGTAACATAGTAACTGGGACGGTAAATAATGTTTTGTCTTCTTCTGCACACCGTACAGATCAGCTGTTCCACACAGATTTCAGGTTTATAGGGTCGAACAATTTGTACTGATACAGTACTGATTCCCTCCATCCACTGATCCCAACTGAAGTAAGGTACTGTGGGTGGAAATCAGAGTTCACCTGAATGACAGATTAGACTGGAGGACCAGCAGTGATGCTGTGCACAAGCTCTAAAGTAAGCAGGAGCAGCATCAGTGCCAGGGATGCCAAAAAGAAGAACAAATTAATCTGCAAGGTTAGAAGAAGCACTGGTGAGAATTTGGAGGCGTCTGAGTGAGTGAGGGTCAGAGGTCACTGAACAAACTGCTCTCCATCATGGACAACCCATCACACCTGCTCCAATCCACCTTTGTGAAGCAGCAGAGCTCCTTCTCCCTCTAACTGATTCAACCACGAAGAACACTTAGAGAAACCTTTCTATGGTTCTCTCTGTAAAAGTGTATAATAACTTCATTATGTGACAGGATCAGTACAGTATCTGTCTATCTCTCTATGTATAATTTTCTGTGAAACCTTACAGTTCAGAGAGCTGTGAGCCGGAAGAGGAAGAGTGAGGGTGATCTAGAGTAAGAATCCAGTGAAATATTTGTGTCGCCTCTAACAGTTTCCTGTAATAACATTTTAAAAATACACAATATCAGAAATGCAGTACTGCAATTTTCTTTTAGTTGGGGATAAGGTCAGGTTGAATAGAAATGTACAGGATAGTGAGAAGACAATGCTTCAGAAATATATTGTCAACTCTTACAGAATTTGTAATTTTTATTTTTATTTTCAATGTGTAGTGAAAGAATTCTAAATGTATGAATTGCTAATATTTCGTACCGTAATATCCGTTAAAAAAACGTGCAACAACATGATTGTCACTGCATGACCCCAGTTATGACAAGATCGTTGTGGTTAAAACCAAACTGTGTGTTTGCAATATGGCTTTCCCCCGATCTCGACGCTGAAACTCTGCGCTCCTATCTGACTGAGAAGCTAGGTAAGTCCGTGACATGTCGGAAAATTGACACAACCCACAAATGATTAGCATCATTTCATGTTACTGCTGAATGTGATGACGTAAAGGATATGTATTTATGTCCGCCGCTATTTTGAGGCTCGTAGGCCTAAGAAGAGCAGAGGCAGCGGAGTCACTGCCACAGGGAGGATTGGGGTGCAGCGGCAGCGCACTGAGTCAAACACTGATTCTGAAGCAGCACAGGGCGGCAGCTTTCAGTGGGGTGCACATGACACGGTGAGATAAATGAGTATTAATATTGTCTCTTTTAATGGATAAACTCTTAGCGTCCTGTAATAGATTGTGTGCCCAGGAAACGTTTCTATCTAAGCAAGATCTGGAAAAAACGAATTGTTTGCACAAAGACTTTCATGGCGTTGGTGAATCTACCGCTGATCTGAGCTCCAGGGTGGTTCGTGGTGGTATCTCTATGCCATACAAGATGTATGATCAGCTGGTGAAATTTGATTGGGCTATAGGAATTGAGATTATTGGCCGAGATAGAAAGTTTACTATTCTTAATGTATATGTGCCCTATGAGTGTCCCCAGAATGAGGTTAGGTGTCCTAATAGACTGTCCTATGTCCTGAATGTCTTTCATTCAGGACATTGACTCCACTTGTGTATCCATTGAATGCAGATGTCTGATGATAGATCTTAATTTGCAAATCATTTACTGCAGTGCTGCTTGGATACTGGCTTGATTCTCTCTAGGAAAGTATTTTTGCCTGATAATAGCTACACATACAGTGGCTTGCAAAAGTATTCGGCCTCCTTGAACGTTTCCACATTTTGTCACATTACAGCCACAAACGTGAATCAATTTTATTGGAATTCCACGTGAAAGACCAACACAAAGTGGTGTACACGTGAGAAGTGGAACGAAAATCATACATGATTCCAAACATTTTTACAAATAATAACTGCAAAGCGGGGTGTGCGTAATAAAGTCATGGAAAGCAATTTTATAAGTTATACAACAGAGGGGTTCCTAAATCTTTGGTAAGAATTCTGTCCTTCTGGTATGCCCATCAGTCCATGCACATAAAATGGGGTTACTGTGTGTCTGCCCCCTTTTATGTGAGGAACGGGCTTAGACAGGGGAGTATTCTGCCTACTCTCTTGTTTAATGTTTATATGGGTGATTTGTGAAAGCTGTTAGATGACTGTGTAACAGGTTGTGTAGTTGGTAATACCGTATAGTGCTGGCCTTCAACAATTATTGAGGGCATGCTATGAATGTGGTCTAGAGTTTGATATTCATTATAATGGCAAGAAGAGGAATATTTTTATTGACAAAAGTAAGGAGGACCAGAATTGAGCCATTCCTGAATTCTCTCTTAAAGTGTGTACTCCAATTAAATATTTAGGTCATTACATGTCTGATGATTTGTCTGATGATATAGTCTGAAGTGAAACTAAACTAAATTCAGACTGCTTTCAGGACTTAAGGGCAAAGAAATTCTTCTCATTAAAACCGCTGAATGACTCATTGGCTGGTTTTCATCTTCTTGGTAGCACATAGGCATGTATGGTTATGGACATACATAATTAGTGGTAATTTATTTTATACACCACAGCTTTGATTGTTTTTTTCCCAGATAGGACAGCTACTGTCCATCTTTGCGCAGGCTTGACTGCACCTTTCAGCTGCAGAAGTTACCAACAGAAAGCCGTGCTAATTGTCAGGTTTTCTCTTTAAAACCCCCCAAATAACTCCATGTTTGTGTTTATCCTAGAACATACTGTCCTAGTTGTATATGATTCATTTGAGTGGGAACTGAAGGCTGTTTCTGCTCTCGGGATTCCCTGCGGCAAGCCTGCTTCCAGTCTAGACATGCTTAACTCACACTCATTGTAATTACAGGAGAATGAAAACATTGGTGTAAGTCCTGAATAGTCATGTCAGTCACCCAATCAAAGGGAGTAATTCTCTTTTCTCTGGTGTAGTTTAGCAAATCTGTAACATGAACATGTGAGCTTCATAAATCCTGGAAACCCATGAAAATAATCTGAGCAGATTATGTTTCACTTTGATGCTGTGGAGGATAATGTGACTGGCCATCTTGTTAAAAAAAAAAAAAGAAATAGCCATTGCATGGGATTTTGAAATTGTACGCCGTTTCACTTAGAAACATTTAGCTGCACTGGCTCGAGTACATAGTTTGTCCTTATTTAATTTGCACCTGAATGTTTGTCCCAGTTTGAAAATGTGAAAACTGAAAATTGACAAAAAGTTCAAGATGTTTATGTCCTCTAGACTAAATTCGGATAAAGATTTTTCTTGCATGTCTGTGTGTGTGTGTGTGTGTGTGTGTGTGTGTGTGTGTGTGTGTGTCGTGGCTCAGAAGAGATTAAAGAGAACTGAGACTGTGACTGAGAAGGCAGAGCGAGTGTGGCTGCAGCTGTTTAAGTTCCTTCTTTTTCATAACAAAGACTTTTTCGACTTTCCCAAACTGAATTCAAAGCTGAAGTTTTCCTCCTACAAGAAATTCAATTTGGTCACATTTAGCCAAAAAAAAAAAACAGTCACATGTTTGTGACCTGAGAATTTTTACAGTGTAATATGGTATTTTACTTGTGATGAGTGCCAAAACTCATGGGAATGTAAATGTTTAAGTTAAAATCATTAATTTAGTGGTTTTGTAGCTGTATTTTATTATTTAATGTTTAGATATTGACTGGTGTGAATGCATCTGCAACTAATATAGCAATTAAGATCTGTCTCAGTTCCTCTCCAAAGGTTTTGCTGCAACAAAGCTGCTATATTACCATAGTAAAGATTTTTAAAAAGGCAAGAAACTGAGTTTGGGGTTCATGCAGTTATATATGAGAGAAATATCACTACAAAGGTTGTACTGTGCTGTACTGTATGGGTTTCTGTGCTATATAGAAGAGTATAGTAGGTATATTTTGAAGTAAGAGCTCAAGGCTAAAGGAAATCCTGCTCCCAGTTTTTACTATAATTTCCAACAGTGTCACCTTTAAATGTGGTGTTCAGTCTTAACTGATTTAGACAAAGCTCTGCTTCATCTAAGGTTTTACAAAGAGACGGCAAGTCCACTGCAAATTAGTAACCCAGGATTAATCCAATCCCCAAGTCTCCCCGCTGTCACTGAATTTATCCTGTAAAAAGCTCATTAGAGTCCGAATTGGTTATCTGAATTAAAGCTCAGTGTGCTATCACATTAATATTGATATCTACCAAAATAATTCAGATGCATTTGGGATACACAGCAGCGCGGATTACAAGTGAAGTTTTGGTAATTAACACTTACGACTCTGTCTGGGACAAAGCCGAATTCTGTGTGGTTGATCCCGTTTGTGCTCACTGATTAATTTGGGGGGAACTGTAAGAGAAGAAACAAACACGCCTGAAGAGGGAAACAGAAGTCCAACGTGCATTTCCTCCAGACATACTGTACGCTTTGATTTCGGCCCCCCGAAACACAATAGGAGGGAAGGCTGCCTCCTCTGAGCAACTCACCAAACAGGAAGACGCGTATTCACTGGATTGGAGAAAATACATTCCACAAGATATCACAGCAGGGTATAACAAAGTGAGAGAGAGATCGAGAGAGACTGGGTTTTTTTCTCTTCAAAACACCGGCTTTTAATTACAAATCATAGACATGAATTCAAAAAATAGTGTATATTCAGAAAAATGGGTTTCATGTTGTTACCAGGGAACAAATTCATTCATATTCAAAGGCAGAAACATCAGAGGCTGTCGATACAGTCACCTTTTAATTGGGGCTTTCCGCAGCTAGAAAACATTTGTCAGCTGCCATCTGTCTGTCTGGTCTGTCCACCCCCCCAACCCACACACACACACACACACACACACACACACACACCTCTTACGCTACTCTTATCAGACTCAAACACCTCTTACTGACTAACTTACACCCTTCTCACACACACACAGACGTAGTCCTGCTGGCTGTGGTGCAGATACTGATCAGTCAAGACAGATCTCAAGAGCACAGTTTCTAATATGTCACACCTCCACCTCAAGAGTTTATTAATAAAAAACAGTAATGAGAGAGGGAAATTGCATGATCATAATCAACCTAATAGTTTCCCATGACTTGAGGACATGATTTCAGACTTCATAGCTCAGTACTTTTGCAGAAAGTCCACAGGAGAAGACGAACTGATGAGTATATCAGTCTTAATAAAAGTACATTCCCCTTATTTTTAAATGAGTCTCTCTTATGTTTCCTTATGTAGCTCAGTTTCAGTGCCTGCTGAAAAAAAAAAAAAGTCTGGGGTTTTGGTGCTGTCAGACACCAAAACCATAAGTCTTCAGTCAATAGTCCAGAGTGAAAAGCAAAGGTTACACCCCGAAACTGGCTGCTGCTGAACCATAAACAAGCACTCAGTACTGGAAACTTTTGATTCACCTACATTGTTCTGCAGTGTTCATTTTGACCCCAGCGTGCCTCTGGGTGTTAATCCATAGTCACACCTTTGTGGGTAGAGACTGAATCTCTGTCTTCTGCAAGGACAGGGAGCTGGCCGGGCTCGCATGCAGGAACTTCTTCAGATTAAGTAGGCACAAGCACTGGGATCTGAAGCGCAGGTCAAAGAAGGCGTAAAGGAAGGGGTTGAGGCAGCTGTTGACATAAGCGAGGCAGGTGGCGTAGGGATGAGCCAGCAGGAGGAAACGCAGGAAATCACAAGTGGCGGGAAACAAGTCCAGGTAGGAGAGTGCGTCAGCGCTCTTCAGGATGTGGAAGGGCATCCAGCAGGCAGCAAACACCACTACCAGTGTGGTGATGATCTTCAGCAGGCGTCTCTTGCGCTGGTCTTCTTTGCGCAGGGTGTTGAAGTGGCGGTTGATCGTGCAGCCGATGAAGCCGTAGCACACCATCATTGCCATGAAAGGTAGAAGAAAGCCCAGAGCGGAGGAGGAGATGCTGAGGCCGGCAATCCACAGGTTCTCCTGTTTCTGTGTCACCAAACTGAAGTCCATGGCACAGGATGTGCGGTTGGTTTCTGCATCGTACTTGGTGGTGCGGAAGACGAGAGTCGGAGCGGCCAGTATAACAGACAACAGCCAGATGGCTATCAGGGAGCCTTGCATCTGAGCCCGGCTGCGCAGCTGGTTGCTGGATAAGGAGTGGACGATGGCTAGGTAGCGATCAAAGCTCATGCAGGTGAGGCAGAAGACGCTGGCGTACATGTTGAGCAGCACCACGTAGCTGCTTATCTTGCACAGAGCCACTCCGAAGGGCCAGTGGTAACCCATGGCTGTGTAAACAGCCCAGAGAGGTAGCGAGACTACAAAGGTGAGGTCGGCCAGGGCCAGATTTCCGATGTAGACGTCGGCAGCTCGCCGTTTGCCTTGTGATCTCCACACGGTGAAGATGACCACTCCATTTCCAGAGAGGCCGAGGATGAAAATGAGCATGTAGAGTACTGGGATGACAGAGTACGATGGCGTCCACTCTGAGTAGTCACACATTGAGGAGTTGTCTGGCTCCTCGTAGTCCTCGTAGTACTCGTAGCCCACAGTTGTCTCCATATTCACCCTTTCCTCTTTTCTTATCCTTATGTTAAAAAAAATTTGAGAGCGGGGTGAAAAAAAAAAAGACTTGGTTCACAGCAGCTGACAGCACTCTCAAGTCTGTTGCTGTATGTGAATTCTGCTTCCATTTATATACCCCCACCCAACTTGCACCCTCCCACTGCCCTCCTCCTCTGCATACACCCCCTTCTTTCCACTGACTGCCACACTAGATAATGCACTGTGAAGTAACTTCATTAAAGCCTGTCAAAGTTTTAATATATTTACAAGCAATTTCTGACTTTTATGCACAAAATATTTGCAACATGAACAAAATTCTGGAGGCAAACGTAAACTGTACAGACTCTCAGAGAAGCTGCAAACAAAACCACCAGAAAACTACAAATTTGACTCCCCCTGTAGTTTAAAAGTGCAAAAAATGTCTTAGAAAATTCTATACAGGAATTAAAAATGAAGTAACTATGAGCAACGAAAAACAAAGACAAACAAAAAAACTTGTAACATTAGCTGTTTGTGTTTTTTGTGCGTCTTTTTTTTCTAAAAAAAAAAAAAACCATTTAATTTCCCATATTTAGTTTGTAAAAACTAAAAAAATAATCCTAAAATCTAACTTACAAATATAACAGATACAGATTATTGATGAAAGTTCATTAAAGAAACAGACATGTTTGGACAGCAGCTCAGAGTTACGCCTGGGCACAGCAAGTTCCTTAAAGTGGCCAATTTTCATATCAATAGAGTCGTTCTGGTAGTGGACGATCCTGATTACCCGAAACCCGAATAAGAAAATGAAGGTTTTTTTACCTGGATTTTTTTGTTTTGTTTTGTTTTTATCTTGCCAGTACATGTTCAGACATGTGGAGCCACAAATTGGTTTTGGTCTGTTGAATTAAAGGACACAAAAACCATTAAAACAGGCAAAGATTTCCATTACAAATATTAGCTTTGAAGACAAACTAAAGATACATTCTGCAATTTGTTTGAGATGAATTTTTATTTTGTTGGAGATCTATATTTATATATGAAAAACATAAACACAATGGTAATAATAATCATCTATTTTAAAAATAAATGCTAAAAAGTGCCTCTGTAAGCAGCAAAACTTACAACCAGTGTGACACAAAAGACACAGTAGCCACCGTAGGTGTTACAGGTGCTGCTAATGACATTAATCAAAGTCCTGTTAGGTGCAGAGCTTTAATCAACACCATTAGTAACACCTGGGTTTACCTACAGTTTCATGTCTGAACGTCTTCCAATCCTAAATTTTAGAAACTTGGATATATATTTTTATAGGGTGACCACATCCCAATGTGGGACAAACAGTGTTTGTGTGGGACAAAGTGGGACACGTTTATATGGGGAAGCAGTCAAATGACATTTTTAAATGAAACTTTTTGCCAACTTTACATTAAGAACGATAAAAAAGCTCTCATTTGAAAGTCTTTATATATATTCACAGTATTCTCTGTGATTTCATGGTTACTTCAGCTGCTGCTCTGTCTTTGGGTTTCAGTAGAAATGCAGCCAGAAAATTGCTGCATATGTGAGTGCCTATGTTGCAGATTTATGCAAGAAAACAAACTTCCAAAGAGCTTTGCGCGAACAGAGAGATGTAACAAGCTGACACAGAAGCTTGCTGCTGTCTTAAAGTGCAAAATCACACATTTCTAACCACTGAAAGGGAAACAAAGGGGGGGGGGGGGGGGGCTCTAAAAGCAAATTAAAGCCTTCATCTCTTCTTTGCTGTTTTGTTGGTCCAGGTGGAACATCTCAGTCTTCAGCCGGCTCCGTCTCTCAGCACAGTGGCAGCAGTGGCGCCAGGGCACAGACCTTTAGACACAACTACTGTATCACTCAACAATCTTCCTCCACTGATCCCTTCCTCCACCACTCCACCATGTTTCTCCTGTCCCCTCCTTAGTCATCCCCCTCTCCCTCTGATTATGAAGATGAGGATATATTCCCATCTCCTGTCCTTTCACCAACATCATTTACTGTCACAGAGCTGCTTGTTGTTGCCAATTATTGTGATGTGTTGTTAGCCTGCGGTACTCGGTAATCACATTGATGTGACTGCATTTGTGTTGCCTTCACATTGTGAGCCTTGATTGTCCATCCAGCTCTGAGTTCATTGGGCAGAACAGGAAAACAGCAAAGCAAAGTGAATCAAAGCAAGCTTCCTTCTCGTACTCTGGTGGGACTGAAGTCTGTTTTTAGCTGTGTGTTGACAGAAATGTGAACATATAGTTGAATAAAACACCAGACCTTGATAATCAGCCTGCCACCCACTCACTTTTCCCAAAAATAAAACCCTTGTTATGTTTTGTAGAGGAGTTTTGGGAAGAAGAAAATTAACAAAAAGTCTCCTTTAAAACAAATCAAGACAGAATCTGTGAATCTTGTGTGATGCATTTCTTGAGACCACAAAATAAGTATTTTTTCCTTCTATTTTTATTCTTGAAGGCTGGAAACTGAGCTGGTAACTCCTTGCAGACCATCGACTGCTTCACTTAATCAGACCAGAGCCTGTTTCCACAATGTTCAGCTCTTGTTTTTCCTCTTTAATTGGCCACCTGTGTGTGTCATACTGTTTGTTGTTGTAGTCCACTCTCATGTGTGGCCTAGTGCTGTAAACCACATGCCATGAATGCACAAAGATGCTCCTTGTGTTTTGCCTTTTCTTCAAGCACTTTAAGGCATTTCACTCTTAATCCCAGCCCTTCGCTCAGCTGTCATCCGTCACAAAGACATAAACACACGCTACAGTGGAAGTGTGTCTGCAGGGCTGCAGAACGCCTCTCTGATCTTTTATCGCAGCCTCGTGTGTTTGCGTGTTTATGGACCTCTTTCAGTGATACTTATAGCGCTAGAGGAGCATGAGGTGTGTGTTCTCTCTGTTTAGGTGTGTGTGAGAGCTGGTGGGGGTCTGACAGTTGTTTGATGTGTGTTAAGTTGTCAGACCACATGCACACCAGCACCCCCGCCCTCCCCCACTTTACCAAGGCAACTGTCTCCGCAAAGGTTTTATTTGTGTTCTGACGAACTCTGAGTCAGACTCGTGTGGAAAAGTTATGATGTTGCCGATGGTAAAATAACCCTCGAGGAGATACTGATCAGCACAGGTGATATTAGCAATTCAATTACAGCCTGATATCCACTTTTAATTATGAGAAACTCATTAAAGCTAACACTTGAGTTGCTCCTGGAGAGCGAGACCATTTGGGTGTCATTCTGGTCTTTTAAGCAGAGACGCTGGGGTGATTGACACCAAGTTGTTACCAACAGGGTGGAAGTTTATGCATAAATATTTCCGCAGAGACTACTGAGCTTTACAGCTTTACATTTGTTTGGCTGAACCAGCGTTGAGCTCATCTTTTAAGAAGTGATTACCTTGCATAGACTTGTGGCAGCTGGTGCCCAGTTGCCCTGCCAGACTGTGGGTGGGGAAAAAAGTTTTCATCTGTAGCTTTTCTCTTGCAGATGATACAGAGTAAAACGATCATACTCTTTTATTTGGGATGTTTCACTTGAGTTTTGGATAGCTCTACTTTAAGTTATTGTTATATTTTTGTTTTTTGTTTTTTTGTTTTTAAAAAGAGCAGCAGTTAACAGTTAACAGCAGGATGGCACAAAAGCTATGAGTACTGAATACATAGATTTCCTTATTTTCTCTTTGTCCTCCTCACATTTAGCACTGTTTCAGTTGTGTTTCACTTTCACAGCCATAATAAATAAATGGCGTATAGTACTTCGAGAACAAAGGTCACAAAGGATCAGGAAATAGCCATGCCGCAGCAACCGAGCAGTGTAAATACTAATACTGCACTTTCTTGTTTCCTTGCAGCATACGTGCAAGAGGTCAGATAATTTTTTTCTTTGTGCACTTTTGACCTGATGACCCCACTGCACTGCGTGTCATTCAGATATCAAGAAGAACAGCAGCTAAGCTCAACAACAGGTCAACCCACTGCAGACTTGTTAGTGTTTTCTGTTTGTAGGTCATCTGGCCAGGACAGTCTGTTGATAGAAATCTTCCTGCTTTCCAAAGTGTTGCTGTCTTCTGAGCCAAGACAGAAATATTTATCAAATACAAATCCGAGGACAAGACAGGAAAATCCTGAATATTTTTGTTTTTATAAATAACTCAGGCTTGGACTCCGGATCATTCGTGAAAATAGAATATTTACAGAGAGCGACTCCTCGTCTCTTAAGCTGAGTTGAGTTTTGATAATAAACAAAATGTGATGAGCTAATTCATGATTTATAGAAGCACTGTTGCATGGCAACAGCGGCTTGTTTACAGCCACAGAGCGCTGTATCAGTATGTTTTCATTTCCTGTCTGCTGCAGGATAATGACCTATAAGGAGGTTTGTTTGTTTGGTGATGGTAGGAAACAGATACAGCATATAATAGTGAGAGATGTACAGTAACTCGTACCGCCCTTGTTTACAAAGTCACAGCAGTATGAGATGCGACTGTGTCGTCTTCAGGTCACAGCCTTGGAGAGCAAACCTGCTTTGCTCAGACTATTTATTTATTTATTTAATAGAGTTGACTCTGTTTAGAAGATGTGAACGTGACGTATGTTTATTACTCAGTATTGGTTTGAGTGTTGCAGCCATTTGAAGCTACAGACTGGAGCTGTATTATGCACGCTGCGGGATTTAGCCTGCTCAGGGGTTTGTTACTAATATGGGGGGGATGGGTGAGGACATGGGGGACTGGACTCCTTCTGAAAGTTTTTAAGGGATCACGTAGATAGGAATTACAGATTACAACTGCAGTTATTGAATATGCAGTGCTCAAATAGTAACAATACAGGAGTGATGAAAGATGAAGTAACTGATATTAGTTAGCGGCAGGTGCAAGCTGTATGTATACAACAAGTGTACATACAGCTATACTTGTTGTATACAAGGCTGTAGTTCATCTAGGAGGTGCAATGTACAGAAGTTTTCATGCAATCATCATTGGCACGAATGTCAATGGAAATTGTGAATGGTAATTTTACAGTTTATTAATTTCTTGTAATGTTCCTTTTTCCAGGGTAGAATGATTGTATAGCACACATCTGTTCTTAAGTTTGAAAGCCTCACCTTTACTCCTGTAAAGATACCTCTTGTCACTGTGAACAAAAAGTCTTTGTCTCACCAATCTTAAAAATACTTAAAAATTCTCAAAGTTGTTTCTTATCAACATCACCCAAGATTATTCATTTTGGCGCTACCATTGTGGTCTCAGTGAATAAAAAAATAGCTAATGGGCTTGCCTTCTGGACATAGGCAATGTTAGACATGTCAGATAATTTAAAGAACCCGTCTTCCACTTGTGTTGGGCGTGCAGAAAAAGAAAAACATAGTGGATTTACTGATAGCAGACTTAGTGGCAACTGAATCTGTAGCTGTGTCATTAACTGGCAGTTATGCGTGTGAATGTTATGTGTTGAGGGAGAGGATGCATGCCGATTTGACGATCCAAACCGTTTGGGAACAATAGAGATAGGACCAGTGGTTCCCTGCAGTAAAACCCACAGTAACACATCCTTCTTCCTGCAGGGATCATCCAGCAGGCAGGAAAACTTTATCGTCTGCATTCCTTTGCCTTCTTTTTCTTCTTCTTCGTCTTCTCGTTGGAAGACCAATGTTGTCTGCAAGAGCACTAGGTAGCCTAACAACTGTGTGAACTATTCCAAATGCACCTCAAGGGTTTAGTAAGTGTTTGAGTCTTTTATCCCTCACATGTAACATGAACATTTTTATAGATTTTTATGGCTGTCCAAACTTCACAGAGTTTTTGAAACACAAGCCTCTGGTTTAGTTTCAAGGTTGAGAAATGGACACACACACACACACACACACACACACACACACACACACACACACACACACACACACACACACACACACACACACACACACAAAATCCTGCATGTTCATAAAATAACACCCATGACTGCACTGGATGCAATACAATAAGCTATTGTAACCTCAAACCAGAGGTCTTGATGGACATGTGCTTTTGCCATTAGTTCAAAATTATAAAATGAGGTCACTTGCTGCTGTGTGTTAACACGTACATCCCTTGCTCTCTCTCTCTCTCTCTCTCTCTTGAGTGGACACACGTATACACACACAAAGCAAATATTAAGAAAAGAATATAGTCTCTCTTAGTGCCTGTTATTAGTTTATTTTTGACTTTTATTGAGAATTTCAGTATTTGAAGGTCGCTCCCATTAGTTCCCCACCACTGTATCCTATGTGCACAATGCACTTACTTGTGTAGCATGAATTTCTACAGATTACTGTGGCCCCAAAACATTGTGAGAGAAATGATAACCACAGCATTTAGCTGTCTGACACTTTTATACACATAAAATGAAAATGTAAAATCAATGCTCCTTAGCTAACTACTGGTTGATGATGTATCCTCTTCTTACGCTGTGGTCAAATTGTCCACTTGTTCGCTCACTCATCCACTAGTGTTTGCTACATAGTGGGGAACATGTGCAGACAGCTGTTTGTAGATTTCAGACCCTACTTGGACGTACTACAGTTGCATAATTATCCACCTGATATTTCTAATTATTTCTGTTTCTGAAACACTGACTGACGATCTGCACCACATTTGAAGCTACAGAAGCCTGAAGATTATTTTTGAAACTATACATATTGTAAGTGACTTAAATCTCTCCACATTTATATAAAAATAATAACATATATATATGTGCACAGACATTTGTTACACTATATTGAAAATAAAGATGGTAACTGCTTGGGGTTGCTACTTTTTTAGGCGATGTCTTACATATTACTTGTCATTTTAGAAAAGTGTGTTACATAAAGCATTACATTACTTATTAGCTTCCTTTTGTACAGTACTGTGCAAAACTCTTGATGATGTGCTTTTGTGACAGCCTGCGAGTGCAGAAAGTAGTGAACTTAAATTGAAAAAGAAACAAGAAATCCTCTGAAACTGGTTAAGTACAAGGACTGGACTGAAAATGGGTGAAAATGCAACCATTGTCCAACAGAAAACACATCACATAATTAAGAGTATAAATGTTGGGCTACAGTCGCTCATACTGGCCACAATCTCTGCGCCAATGAGGACACATAGAACACCTATTATTTGGTTTCTAAGCATTAACTCAAAGCTGCTTTAAAGTTTTAAAACAACACAAAGAACACTTCACGGAAAATCCTGTAGCCACTGTAGCTACTGTACTACTACAAAAGAAGGTACAAATAGAAATGGAGGGTACAATCCCACAAGTGTGACTGCTGGGTTCTTAGCTTTGTATTAGCATGCTGTTTTTGTAGAAGCTTGTACTGCTGTGTTACTTTCTGGGAGGGTGCTAATTGCATATAAAAACTGTGTACAAGTACAGCTACAACAAGTATACTGCACTGAAGCTGAGCCAGAATACTGCTTTGTGTCTGAAAATAAGATCCATCTATTCATGCAGTCATTTAAAAATATTATAACTGCTTATCCAGTTTAGGGTCACAAACCCAGCTGTAACCCAGGAAACCCAGTAAAACAAGATCCACTATAATAAATCGAATGATATACATTTCTGATAGGAACTTTGATTCTCTGTATCTCTGAGTTATTCTGAAGGCAGGCCTAACTCACTAACCTCAATATTTTTTACACTTCTGCATGTCTTTGTTGATGTAAGGATCCGGCTGATGTTTCTGTTGGTGTTATCAAATGCTGGCAAGTGCTTCTGCTCACCAGTGGCTACGTTATCAGGGTCAGAGCAGACTCTGTCCCTCACACACAGACACATGCACGCCACAACTAACATATCCCAAGGTTTGACCTTCATATAATTAACACAGCTTCATCTTAATTTTTTGAATCACAGCCCTTGGAATTTTTTCTTATTATTGTTCTTTTTGTCCCCCTCACGTGCCTGTAAACAGATTAATGGCCCTAAAACATCAGTAATGCTTAAACACTCGCCTACGGCACTACCCCCCCCCCCATCCCCTTCTTTGTGTATCCTCTTCAAGCCCCCGGTTTCCTTGCCGGGGGAAAAGAGGACTAGATGGACAGGAAGAGAGGAGACAGTGGGGATGTGAAAAAACAATGGCAGGAAGTGGCTTTAGATCAATACAGATTAGTGGAAAACATCATCAACGCAGCAGAGCGGAGTCAACAAACATCCCCCGGTGAAGAGATAAACACGCCACACGAACAGTGCCAAAAACTCTTCACATGGGATGGGTCTTGTTATAGGATATTTTACACCATAAATCAGCAGAACATCTCCTACATAATACAAAATTAGCTGCTGAAACTTCACTCATGAGCTACGACATTTTCATTGTCACTGGCTTTTGATTTACAAAAAACAAAACAAAAAAAATGAGTAGTTGTTGCATGTTAGCACCCGTTATAGATTACAAGCAGCGCTGGATGACTTTAGCTAATTATTATAATCATATGTTAAAATTGGAATGGTTTAACCACAGTGAATTAGAGCTGTAGGCATTTTTAAGTTATGATGCATTCCTCTATGTTTTAAATATGCAAATAGATAAAGTATAATCATCCTCTGACAGCTTCAGTTGCAATGAATGTAATAAACATGCTGAGCAGTCCAGCCTGCAGGCTTCCATCAGCTTAAATGTACAGTGGGGCAAAAAAGTATTTAGTCAGCCACCGATTGTGCAAGTTCCCCCACCTAAAATGATGACAGAGGTCAGTAATTTGCACCAGAGGTACACTTCAACTGTGAGAGACAGAATGTGAAAAAAAAAAATCCATGAATTCACATGGTGTCATGAATCGCTGTGTGGCAGGCAAGCAGGAGTGGTGGACCCAAAATGCAGAACTCAGACACGGAAGTGAAACTTAAGGCGCAGCTTTATTGCTGGGAAAAACCTCGTACAACTAAACTCACCAAAAGAAAACCAAAAGTCAGAACAGCGGAACCAAGGACTGAAACACTGGAAAGAAACACTAAACTGGAGCAGGAGACCAAACACTAGGAACATAGAAGCAGAACACACAGCTAGTTGAGGGTACGACGCGACACTGACACAGAGAAACACAGGGCTTAAATACACAGACGGCAGTAATCAAGGGATGAGAGACAGAAGGGGAACACACCTGGGAGAAATCACAGCTGACGAGACAGGGGAAACGTAACTGAGCACACTCACATATGACACAAACCTTCACAATAAAACAGGAAACTCAGACACATGGAACCAGGCAAGACATTGAACTAAACAGACAGATTCACAAACAGATGGGGTGACACCATAGACAGAGACAGACTCAAAGGCAGACCAAATATAACACACAGAACTCAAACAATAATAATCATCATCATCATAAACTAGAAAATGATAACTAAAAGCGCTGGGTCACCGACCCAGGACCATGACACATGGTAGGATTTGTAAAGAATTTATTCGTAAATCAGGGTGGAAAATAAGTATTTGGTCAATAACAAAAATACAACTCAATACTTTGTAACATAACCTTTGTTGGCAATAACAGAGGTCAAACGTTTACTATAGGTCTTTACCAGGTTTGCACACACAGTAGCTGGTATTTTGGCCCATTCCTCCATGCAGATCTTCTCGAGAGCAGTGATGTTTTGGGGCTGTCGCCGAGCAACACGGACTTTCAACTCCCGCCACAGATTTTCTATGGGGTTGAGGTCTGGAGACTGGCTAGGCCACTCCAGGACTTTCAAATGCTTCTTACGGAGCCACTCCTTTGTTGCCCGGGCGGTGTGTTTTGGATCATTGTCATGTTGGAAGACCCAGCCTCGTTTCATCTTCAAAGTTCTCACTGATGGAAGGAGGTTTTGGCTCAAAATCTCACGATACATGGCCCCATTCATTCTGTCCTTAACACGGATCAGTCGTCCTGTCCCCTTGGCAGAAAAACAGCCCCATAGCATGATGTTTCCACCCCCATGCTTCACAGTAGGTATGGTGTTCTTGGGATGCAACTCAGTATTCTTCTTCCTCCAAACACGACGAGTTGAGTTTATACCAAAAGGTTCTACTTTGGTTTCATCTGACCACATGACATTCTCCCAATCCTCTGCTGTATCATCCATGTGCTCTCTGGCAAACTTCAGACGGGCCTGGACATGCACTGGCTTCAGCAGCGGAACACGTCTGGCACTGCGGGATTTGATTCCCTGCCGTTGTAGTGTGTTACTGATGGTGACCTTTGTTACTTTGGTCCCAGCTCTCTGCAGGTCATTCACCAGGTCCCCCCGTGTGGTTCTGGGATCTTTGCTCACCGTTCTCATGATCATTTTGACCCCACGGGATGAGATCTTGCGTGGACCCCCAGATCGAGGGAGATTATCAGTGGTCTTGTATGTCTTCCATTTTCTGATGATTGCTCCCACAGTTGATTTTTTCACACCAAGCTGCTTGCCTATTGTAGATTCACTCTTCCCAGTCTGGTGCAGGTCTGCAATACTTTTCCTGGTGTCCTTCAAAAGCTCTTTGGTCTTGGCCATGGCAGAGTTTGGAGTCTGACTGTTTGAGGCTGTGGACAGGTGTCTTTTATACAGATGATGAGTTCAAACAGGTGCCATTCATACAGGTAACGAGTGGGGGACAGAAAAGCTTCTTACAGAAGACGTTACAGGTCTGTGAGAGCCAGAGATTTTCCTTGTTTGAGGTGACCAAATACTTATTTTCCACCCTAATTTATGAATAAATTCTTTACAAATCCTACCATGTGGATTCATGGATTTTTTTTTTCACATTCTGTCTCTCACAGTTGAAGTGTACCTCTGGTGCAAATTACTGACCTCTGTCATCATTTTAAGTGGGGGAACTTGCACAATTGGTGGCTGACTAAATACTTTTTTGCCCCACTGTATATTGTCATACAGTGTTTGATATAGGTAGGTGGGTAGAGCCAAATATCTATGATATCGATACCAACCTTGGTATTGGAAAGACACTAGTGTGGTGGGATAGATATTGATTATTGCAGAAAGTTTACATCACAGTGATTTAGTCGTCATTAAAATGTGTCCAGAATTTGCAAGTTGATGATGATTCATGTCATAAATCATGGCACACTGCTCTCTCCTGCATAAGCTGCCTAAAAGTGTCAGTATAGGTATTGGCAATACTGGCCTTGTATTCACTTGGTATCAGATTGATACAAGTACTGCACGGCGCTAGTGTTTGAGTGACATCCCAAAAAGAAAACGTGCAAATTGAAACACAAAGGCTAATCAGGAGATTGTGACTGCGATGAAACGAAAACAACTTGAAACAGAGTGGGAGGTTCAGCAGGTCAGAGGTCACATGGAGGTTACTAAAACAGAAAACCTGATAGGAGTAGAGGCTGTTTATTGTGTAACCAAGAGCCTAGCCAACTTCAAACATACTGAAATCTGGTGGAAAATTGGCAAATTAACTGTCAATGCTGGTGCACAGAGCTGCAGTAACCAAAGAATATTATCATTTCACTGTATGACGTCTTTTTTTCTGTTAATGTATAAAACTTGACATGACCCAATAAATTTTAATTATATTTAGTCTATAAAGGGCAGCGATTTCTTTGCATCTTCTTGGATCTTTTGTATGAAGAGAATCTGTGGTCCTAGAACCTCAAGGCTTTGCTATCCTGCACTTCATGCTCTGCAGTACAGGCTACAAAGAGAGGAAATCATTCTTTCGGTGATTGCTTGCTTAGTTGTAACTTTTCTATAAAAGAGACTGGGGGGAACCCCGGGCTTAAACCAAACAGGTGTGTGCTATCATTTCCTATTACAAATCACAGAGTGTCAGAAAAAGCTGATGGAGCTGAGATCATCAGAGTTACATTCCCAACTACTGTTATCCTGAGGGAGAGTGATAAAGGGAACACACACACTTCCTGTTCACTGTCCATTCAATGAGCATCTGTCTGCCCCCCTGACACCTTCCACTCCTCTTCCTGTCCCACACGTGCTGCTCTGCTACTTGAAACTTCTCATCAAAGCCCCCCAAATACAGAGGGGTTACCAACTGGAATGTCCACAAGGTCTCAGACAACTAAGATGGATAATTTCCTAAATGCATGTTTCTCCCATAAAAAGTCAGCCTTCCTAAAGGAGTACTGGGTTGGATTAGTTTTACAAGAGCAGCTGTTTTGTCTGGCACTGTCCAGCAATAATTTGGTTTTGCACGCAAATGCAGACTTCAGAAAAATCATATCAGCAAATCATAATGGACCCACAAGAGCAGTGGAAGGCTCTTAATGAGATTGACGCAAGCGTGTGTGAGGAGATGACGTACGGCGAGGTGAAAGCCCCAGAAGAGTTTGCCCTGAGAGATGAAGATAAATAATAATACCACTACCCTGCTGAGGAATTCTACCAGGACCTTGTGGGTGGTGCCAGTCATCATGGAGCTGGAGAGGCGAGAGAACATCGAGCGGCAGATAACCAGTATCTGCCTGGATAAGAGTCCAGATGAGATGACCTACCTGCTAAAATGCCCACTATGCACAGTTCTCAGAGATACACTCTTGTTGTATCTTGTCCTCACATGTTCCCTTCAGGGATTTTTATCAACCAGCTGGGCAGTGTTTATTGTCATTGCTATGCTGATGATACTCAGTTGTGTGTGTGTGTGTGTGTGTGTGTGTGCACGCGCAACTTTGCAAACTGTTGCAGGGATCTCACATATTTCAGTGTAGTGATATCATAACCTCATCCCAAATGTAATCAGGAATAATTAAACAAATAATAATTTGTCTGACTTCAAGAGCACACGAGTCCATTGACTTATGAATCATCGACTTGCAGAAACTACATATTTCCCCCCACATCCTGGTATTTTCACTTTGGTAAACCATCCTTCCAACAGCTTGAACACATCACACTCTGTTTTATCTCATTGGGTATTGACAGCTGTAACACACTTAACTTTTTTTCTTTTTTTTAAGCCAAGATGCGATGTCGTTTCTACAGTTAGTCCAAAGAGTGACTTTCTGTTATCACTTTGGTGCTGGCTTTGGGACACTCGCCTTCTGTGAAATTTAAGATGGGTTCCTGCACATATCAGTAAGCTACTGATCCCCTTATAAGTACAGCAGGCCTCTCAGAAACTCCTGTTGGTGCTCAAAGTTCAAGACTTGACAGTTGTGCTTTGAAGGCCACACCAGCAGACTCTGCTGAGTGTTTTAAATCCTGCAAGCTTTCTCTGTTGCAGGAATTTCATTTAAGCAATTGCTCTATCATAGTTAGCCACTGTAAAGCAGGTTTTTTTCAGAACGTTCCACAAATGTTCAGTTTACTTAAGGCTGCATTTCATTTTTGTTTGTTTTTTTAAAGTCACCCCTTCTAATTTGCCCATTGGGCAGGGATGGGGGGTGGCAGGTGGGGATAAAGCTTCAGACCCTCAGTCCTTGTTACCAAAAAGCTTTACAAGAGCTTTAGAGCTCACGAAGGCAGACTATAATCTCCCAGACGCTTCACACATATGGCATCGTGAGATCATCCACCTCACTCTGCTCACCCCCCCATAAACAGCTACAGTGTATAAACAGACATCACATGAGAGATATCTGCTTACATACACATATTGTATGTGCATGCTGTTGATGTGAATCTGCTGAAAGGAAAATGGTTAAATGACTGTGAGTAAATATTGTGGATTTCATCCTTATCCACCTCTGGGATGCTCCCTTTTGAAGAAATGTTGTTATACTGGTTTTTGTACATATTTTAACATATAAAATGAGCCACATAACATAAAAGTGCATAAGAAAGCGCTGGCCCTGTATTTATAAAGTTGCAAATGTTAGCGAGATTAAGTTTCAAAATATCAGAACAATTTCTGGTGTCCAGCTCATCAGCATCTATGCTCTCTGTATTGGGTTGGGTATCTTCATGGGTTGACTTAAATTAAATGTTGTGATAGAAATTAAATTGAACACGTCTGAATTATGGGCACTATTTAAACCAGGACATTGTGCTTCATATACACTGGGGACCTTTAGCAGGGGCATGGTGCAAAATGCAGTAGCCAAGAAAACTGTGCAAGAACACTGTGGATAGAAGGTGATTGTTGTTGCTTCCAGTGTAACAAAATACATGATTGTTTCACTTTCCCGGATCATCTTTTCTTCTCAGTGTGCGCACACACACCGCTATTAGCCTGCAAAAAGCTTCACCACTGGGAGAAATAGCATTTCCAATTTAGAGCACTTATTTTCTGAAGATGATTTCACTGTTATTAAAAGACTTGTTCAGGTCACTCTACTTTTAAAGCACTCAGGAGTAGGGGTGAAACATTTTAAAAGCTAAACAAAGTATAGTGATGTCCTTGCATGCAACCGAGGCCCAGCAACAGGCGATTACACTGCTAAAGCTCAAAATTCTCATCTGCACTTTACAGAGCGTGGTTATGGGATCACGTCTGGGTCACATCTCCTCCTCTGCAGATTAGCCATAAACACAAAGTCTCCCATTACACCCTCTCTGGTCTACGATCAGGTCTAACCAGTGTCACTGAGCACTAGCAGAGGGAGAAGGTCCACAGGTGGACGGCTGGGGGGCAGGGTGGGGTTAGATTGAGGTGAAGGGTGTCGCTGGATTGGAAATAGGCAGTTCAGCCTGCATTGTTACAGCTAGCGGAGACATACACAAAAATGCTCTAATGACAGGCATCCCCTTGACAAAAACACGCACAAAATCCTTCACATAAATAAAAGAAGCCACTGTGAAGGCTTCCTGTGCAGAATGTGACATGAGGAAGCTGGGCGTGCCAAATTAAATCCTAGTATCGCCTCTAATTCAAGAAGTGTACTATCAAATGACAGAAAATAAGAAAAACTGAGACCATACAACCATCTTTTACTTTTTAATGCAGTTTTGGCTTCTCACCAGTTTAGTAAATTAAAATGTAGCAGGAGAGATTCTTGGCTGTCATGTTCTTGGACTGCAGCTGAATCTTACTGAGGGAATGAGAAGAAGAAAAAGAAGGCCTGTGTGCACGCAGAAGACTCCATTCAGAGACCAAAGGCAAATGGCTGTGTGAGGCACTTTGGATGGTGGTGTGGGAATTCGCCCTATTTGACATGCAAATTCCTCCAAGAGCTGAAAGAGCCGGAGAAACAGGTGTCCAAGGAAGTGTGCTGCTGCGTGGGTGAGGGCGGGCGGGCGGGCGGACGGGTGGGTGTGAGGGCGTTGAACGATAACACAGGAGGCATTCAAATACTGCTCGTAACTTTGGTCCCGTCTGTGTGGCACTTTATCCCCTTGTGTTTGACAGTAAATGCAGACGTAAGAGAAAGTTATCATAAAACAAAAAACCCAGGAAATACATGTTCAAGTTTTATTGATTTAAATGGAATTTGGTGGAAAAAAAATACACATTTTAAATCAAATGAGGAAAAATATCAGAAATCTACATGCCCCTATCAAAATAAATGCTCTGTTGTTTCAAAATATAACTGTTGCAACGATTAATAATAAGCAGCATCTTATCAACTTAGTGGAGTGTGCATTTTCCAGTGGATGGAAAGCAAACTAAACGTTCTTACTCTTTAAAACGACCGGTTAACTTATTCAAATTCCTTCCCTGGACCAAAATTAACTCTTCAGGACAGCTTTTTGCAGAAACCGTTGAAGTATTGGTTAAAAAACAAAACAAAAACAAAAAACCCCACAAAAATCAAAGTTTTAAAATCTCCAATGTGACTTTAAAAAGCTCCACAGGGCATCACAAGTAAACAGTGCCTCAGAACAAATTTTTTAAAATGAACCCGTAGCATATGCTTTACAACATTTGAGTGTTTAAAAGTCAACACATACCCACAACCATTTTCCATTATAGAAATCGACTGAAAATAATCTCCTAAGGTATGGTGGTAACTCCAAATAAAGCCACATCTTTTGCTGGTAATGTTAAACGTTGCCTGTTTTTCCAGTTCATTTCGAATTTTTCTTCACTTGCAGCATCTCGGTTTTATACAAGTATTTACACGTCACCGTCAAAGGTTTACAGCTCCATCGGCTTTAGCCGCAGAGAACAACCCTCTAGTGCGCTCCTTTTCTTTTATTGTAATAATTATACAAATTTAAAGCAGATGAAACCTTTAAAGTGTAATTGTACAAAAACAGCTTATACTGTTTCATTTACAACATAAATAAAAACTCCACGCACTCCCAAACTGACAATACTGTCAGACACAACTGAATTACTTCCACGAATACATCTTAAAAAATAAACTTTACAAATCTTTGGCTTAGTGGCACAAAATGTCCCTGAACTATCGTCCTTCATTTGAGTGTCAAACGGCTTGCGTCGGTTTTTTCCTCTCCTTTTTCCCCTGTAAGACAAAGGCTGCTGCTCACTGACGGAGGCTGAGAGATAATCTCAGGACGCCCTCTAGTGTTCAGTGACAGCAGAGACTGACTCACTGAGGCAGCACCACAGACTCTGCAGAGTGCACGCGTAAAAACTGTGCGTCTGCGATTTAGTGCGAATAACTGAGACTAACGATACAAATCTATCCGATGGCAACCTAGTGACTGTAGGCAAAAAGGAAGTCTGGGGAAAAAAGCAAAGAGCTCCTGGCAAAAAACTCAATAATTAAGACTCAATGTTTTAAAAGATGGGAGATAATCAGAGTGCTGCTTTTAAGAGGTAACTAGCAGGAGGTGTTAACAGTTAGCTACAAGCTTTTTTTCTCCAAAAGGGAGAGATCAGCAGCCTTTACCATCAAGAGAGCTGCTCTGAAGCAATTCTGTATGCAAATGTATGGAGCAACAAAACCTATTTGAGCTTTATAATTTTCTACTTATGGAACTTCCCAACTCTGTGATAAATAAGAGAACATATACTTTATATATAAAGAATACGTTCTTCTCTTTTCAAGAAGGCGCACAGCGTAATAAGCATTAGTGACCCTGTCAACATTACCGACGGGTGTCATTAAAATCTTTTGCCACATGTGACTATTCTCCAGTGGGCTATTTCTAATTATTTAGTACTTTAACGTTGCATTGTGATTACACTCACAGAACTCCAGTAGTGGCTCAAGCATACTGGTGGCATTAGAGGTGAAAGCAGGCGAATTTGATCATGCACTCACTAATTCTTTTTTCTTCTTCATTGTTTATCTTTTAGAGTTTGAATTAAACTTGGGGGAATCAGAACTAGACATTTATGTGTTTACATGAGTGATTATGAGGTTCATCTTTTTTTGTTGTTAAAGCCCAATGGAGATGGGCAAAATAGCCCCAAGTTCAAACGCCTGCCTGCAGGAATAAAACCTAATTTATCGGCGTCACACATTGTCGTCATCTGCTGCTGGTCCCTGGAAATGACACCTCTGAGTTCCACTTTACAAATGTGGCTGTAGGATGTAGTTAAAAAGCATAGCAACCTGTGTGAGTGAAATGACTTCAGCAGCTGCTTAGCCTAGCTGCTTAGCTGGCGTTCAGTTTTACAAACTTATGTAAAAATTCACAAACATCTCAGTTTTATTTTTGCCCCAGACACACTGAAAGGTGTCGTCATGTCACTGCTTGGTTAGGCCTGTATGGACTTACTGCTGTTTGTAAACTGTGATAAATCTTCTCCTGCTACAGGTAGGTGTCTTGCTCTACACTGCTCAGACTCTCTTTGGACCCTTTTAGGGTTATATGTTCGAAGAGAGGTGAGGGGTCAGAGGAAGGAGCGTAAGGATTAATCAGCTCCTGTGAAGGGAATGCTGTCTTCATCTCATCTTCATCCTTAGTCTTTCTACTTCTTGTGGCTGCATTTTCTTCATTCACATCCGTCTTGGGTGCCAAGGGAGACTCCACGGTGATGGCAGGTCTTTGTTTCAGGTGTTGTTTGCTGTGTGGCTCAGAGGTCATGATGGCTTTAGCCCCGTGCATCCTGGGAGGGGATTTACAGTGCAGATCTCCGTGACTCTCCTTCCAGCGCCGGAGCTGAGCATTGTGCTCCTTCTCAATCTTTGTCTCGGATATCGTTAACTCGATAATCTGAAACACACATAAATACAGGAGTGTGAGCCACACGTGATTTAATGTCTGAGCTTTTAGTTAAAGCATTTCCATTATTGGTGTTTTCACAATCTCAGCAGTTAAAGTCTCAGAAGGGTTTGCAGGGTCAAAATAAGAAAATGGATTGCAAAGACTTAATGGTCTGTGTAGGTGTACCTCATGCACCAGGAAACTTTCTTGCATGTACTCTGGATTTATTGCTCGGAGCAGCTCCATTGTCTCATAGAGACTTTGGCAGTCCTTCAGTTTCTGCTGGGATCCCAACGTGCATTTGAGGAGGACCAGGCCCACTTTGAAGAGGATCTTCACTCCTGAGAACATACACGTCACACAAGACAACATGAGGCCAGATCAACTAACTTTCACATTTTATATTAGTAATTCATTTCTCCATAATAACCATGAGAAGTACTTTGAGTTGGGTTGGGTGACACAATGATTCAGTGCGGTAACACATTTGTATTATTTCAAAATAAAACAACAGGGAGGCTTCATGTTTTTAGTCTGTGGGTTGTTACTTGGATATTCTGATCACAGCTCACTGATCACTCTTTATCTCCGTTTTACCCCGATTAGTACCAGAGAAACCCTCCATCAGCGCATATACACTTGCCAGCCACTTCATTAGACACATCTGTTAAACTGTTCATTAACACAAACACATAAACAACCAATTACACGGCACATAAATGCAATTAGGCCTGTAGACATGGCTAAGATGACATGCTTTAAGTTAAACTCAGAAGAAAAGGTGACTTCAGTGACTTTGAATGTGGCAGATGGGCTGATGTGAGTATTTCACAAATGGGTGCGATTTTTCTGAACAATCATCTCAAAGGTTGACAGAAAATGGTCAGGTATGCAAGGTATGCAGAAAAGCATCTCTGAATGCACAACACAATAAACCTTAAAGCAGAGTGGCAGAAAACCACAGCAGGAGCCGCTCCTGTCAGCTAAGAACAGGAAACTGAGGCTACAATTTATAAGGCTTCACAACAAGTAGACATCTAAAGATTTGAAAAATGTTGCTTAATCTGGTTAGTCTTGACTTCTGCTGCAGATTCTCACTCTCTTGCTCTCCCTCACACACAGCAAAAAAAAATTTTTGTGTACCTCCCTTTGTTTTGTCTTTCAGGTGATAATAATATAAATAAGATAAACAACAAAATAAAAAGATTAACAAGAGGAGCCTACAGAGTCCATAGTGCTCCTCTTGGAAAACAAGTTGTGTTTGGCACAACAAAGCAGAGTGCCCCTTTGTGCCAACTGACCATCATTTAAATACCACTCTCTACCTGAGTATTATTACTGACCAACCCTTTATAACCACAACGTCACAAAGCTAGAATCATCTCAATCATGAGATGACATGACAATGAGTTCACTGTGCTCAAAACACAGTCACCAGAGCTCAAGAGCACCTTAGGTATGTTGTAGAACGGGAGGTTGCCATCATGGATGTGCATGAGTCTGTGATGCTATCATGTTATCAGCACCCTGTTGACTTTGTGCAACAACAATTTAAGACAGCCAGTCATTAAAAAAAGAGTTCCTAGCAAAGTGTCCTGTGCATGTAAATGGTAAATGTATTTATATAGTGCTTTTCTAGTTTTATCAACCCACTTAGATTCACGCACAAAAATAAAGGAAGGTTTGGGGGTTCAGCATCTTGCCCAAGAGCACTGATGTGCAGACTGGAAGAAGCCTGAATCGAACCACCGACCTTTCAATGGCTGAAAAACTGCCTCCCTCTCTGGAACCATCAGACCCAGCTCTTCAGGTTTTGTACTTTCTACTTGGTTTTGTTACAGTTATCTACCTTAAACTGTTACTGATTCCTGACATTAAAGTAAAATCAAAGAGGAGGATGATGGTCATATGATGGGTATTGGCGGACCGTTAAATGCTACCATTTTGTATTCATTTAATTGCTGTCTAGAGACTGATAACTTAAGCAACGGAGGGATACGTTTAAATGAAAAACCAAAAAGCACACAACTTTCAGCCAGGCCACTAATACTTCATCCTGTCTATCTCAACACTTCTCTTATTTGTCTGCACCAACTAACTCAATGCAAAGACAGGAAGTTCTTCTTAGGTGTGCCCCCAAACTCAAGTGTGGCATTTTCCACTACTGCACTGTGAACTCTCCACTCAGTCAAACAAAAATCAACCACAAGCCACATCAAACAAATCTTCCATCTGTGAGCTTAAAGTAAAACACTTCTGTTTACTAGCATTTGAATACACTATCGTATCTATCCCATCATCTCTGTAAGAGTAGCAATTCAATGCAATGCAATTATAAAAAAGAAGAAAATCTATCAGTGTGGGGCACTTCACCTTCACACAGGAACATGTCCCAGACGCGCAGCACCGAGCCCCACGGCAGAGTGCGAGAGAAGATGCACATGAACCACTCGGTCATGCACAGGGTGGGCTCCAGCTTCTGCTTCTTTAAGTGACGGTAGGCCACAGAGGAAACCTGCTGCAGCAGAGCGTACAGAATCTCCCCGTCGAGCTGGATCGCCTCCTGTGGAGACAACATGCAAAAACAGTCAGCAGAGAAAGAACAGACTGCTTTGTCTTTGCTTAATCTGATTGTCTGATTATCTTATCCTTCTAGCCTGGTCACCACCTCAGGTAATTAGGCTGTTAGCATATCAGCATGAGTGACAGAGACAACGGCCTAAAGAGCTGTAACACTAGAGCAGCCACACGTACCATCGAGCTGAAAAAGCGAAGTTCTGGCTTTAGAAAATTAGGCCAACAGACAAGCTGTAAATATCAAACTAAACTTTGAATGACTTCAAATCTTGAAGCTGAATTTGTTTTTCTACGGGTAAAAGTCACCTTAATTCCTGGGAAAAATATCCATAAATATCAAAACTGTAAAACAAAATGATTTTTGCCCATTATGGGGTGTGTTTGGAGTCCTTAAATGACTCATTTATTTACTTGTTGGTACAAAACACATGTTCATTTTGTGTACATAGATATACACTCACCAACCACTTTATTTAGTATTAACTTGTTACAACTTTCACTGACACCTTGTTATTACCAGGTTAGCCCCCTTTCGTCTCAGCCCATATTAAATCTTTTCATCACAAAATCAAAAAGGTGGTGGAAACATTCTTCAGAGATTTTGGTGTATATTAAAATGACACCACTGCACAGTTTCTACAGGTTTGTCGGCTTCACATCCATGATGTGAACCTCCGGTACAGCCACATTCCAAGGGTGCTTATTAGATTGTGATCTGCTGAGTGTGGAAGCTATTTGAGTACAGTGAACTCAAATAACACAAAAACCCCAGTGTAAGATGACATGGGCTTTATGACATGGCACTTTCTTCTGCTGGAAGCGGCCACCAAACATGGGTACACAGACATAGACAAGGTCAGCAACAATGTTCTGACATGCTGTGGCATTTAAACATGCCCAGTTTGTCTAAGGGACAAATTATGCCAAGAAAATATCCACCTAAGAAATTTCCTGTTCTAGGGTGACAGGAACAGCGTGTGATTAGATATTTAGTGGCTGGTGAGTGTACAGATTACAGGTAGATGAATAACAGGCGGAACAGTGACACTGACAGCAACATACCAGCCCTGCACTGTAGTATCCAGGAAGGTATTTTTCACAAATCTGAACAAGAACCCAGAAAGCATCCTAGGACCAAAGAAAGAGGGAGAGAGAATTAGAGGAATCACAAATTAAAGTAATAAAAAAAGTACTTTTTACATAAAGTAAAATGATGATGCCGTTGATAGAAAAATATACATTTGAAAAACAAACTTAGAAATTAACATTTTCGATTAGAACAGATGGCATCCAGTATTTTAGATTAGAAAAAGTATTAAATATTCACCTCAGCTGGCATATGCATCAGAAGTACAGCAGCGACGGGAGCCTGAGCCTGGCAGTAACCCTCATCAGGCCGATACAGAGTGTAAGCCTTCAGCACACGAAACAGGTCCTGCTGCCTATACATCAAAACAGCTGGTTTAGAAACAACGTTTGGCCTCATTAGGCGAAAAGTGGGACACATAAAAGGATTCTGGAAGCGAGGAATGGAAACGCATACCCGTGACCTCCTCTCGCTGCAAACATTTCATGGAAAGGGAACTGTCGATGAAGGTCCCGCTCAATGATATCAACCCATTTGGGATCTCCTTGCTCCTCGTCCAGTTTCTAAATAACACAATTTGGTTGGCATTTTTAACATTATGTTGTTTTGTAAAACATTCTAAGTATAGCTACAAGCCTTCTATTCCAAATAGCAACATCTGTTTGCAATTTAGTCTTTGCTAAACTATAGCAGTGTAGTTTTGGTTGCTGATCTTAACAATGCTTTTCGATGCAAAGTGCAACAGCACAGATAAAAATATTGTAACTAAAACTTTAAGTGTGTACCGTGTTTGGATGTTTACTGGCGTGCTATTGTTAAAACTGAAACAATAGACAATATCCTGGCATGCTGTCAGTGATGTGTACGTATCAGGACTCTTCCTGCACAGTTCCACCCAAAGATATTTTAGCCAGAGCTAAAACTAAAACTCTTCCTTTAACTGCATTCTTGCTTTAAGGATTAGTCGATCATTAACGACAGTTTCACATCTAAAATTGTCACAAATATGGTAAAAAATGTACAGCTGAAACTTTTTCTGTCAAATACAGGAAGACAGACTCCCTAACTTATTTTACAAATGATTTTGCATCATATATCTTGTCCCAGGCCTGAAAAGAGTGCACTTTTTTCCCCAAATAGATAACTATATAATTACTCTAGGAAAACAATTCAGGGTGAATTTAAAGAAAAATTGATCCAAAGTGGAAAAACCCATCTCCATTCTTATGTTACAGAGCTTATGTTCTTCTCATCATACCTAGCATATACTCTGAACACATGCTAAGACTGCCTACCATGATTGGTACGTGCGACACATCTCATCACCTTCTTTTTGTAATATTTCTGTTTGTCTCTTCCTATGTTTAATGTGTAATTGTCTTTTTGTAATACGTCATCTAATATTGTCATATTATGTTTTATTTATTTGAGAATTTTAAAAAAAAAAGTCCACTTTTTAAACAACTTCCTATGACTGACCTGGAACTTGCCCTGGTTTAGCTCCCTTTTCACTTTGCCTCCAGAAAGGTAGAGCCAAGCTCGGCCTCTCAGGGATGGAGGGATCCCCTTCTGACAGCGCTCTTTCACCTGTTATACAACACATGGACAGTTCAAGAAGAAGCTGTATATAACAACTGGACATAATTAATACATCTGATGTCATTTACAGCTTATAAAGCGGACCTTCTTGTGTCTTTTGGCCATCCACTTGTCCCAGCTGTTGAGCATCTCCAACCATTTTGCCTCCCGCTGTCTCAACACCTCAGTTGGGACCTCTTCAGCACTGTGGAGGAGGAAACAATTAAACTGATAGAGGCAAACAAATTATTCTCAGCCCTGACTGACAATGGTTTCACTCTTCTGTGCCATGTCCAGTAATCCTGTCATCATAGAGGGCAGGAATCTCTTCCTTGTACGTGTAGGAAACCTAACCTCAGGCTAAGCAGTTAAACACTGGCAATCAGCAAAGAAGTGGATGGAAAACAGGAAGCTGTGGGAGAACTTTCCCTTTGTTCAGCTTACTACACCCTCCTACTCAAAACATTTACTAATCTCTCACCTCACTGCAGAGCTGCTGAAGACCTGAGCTGTCACATTTGACACACACAAAAACAACCAAAGAAACCTGGTCTATTTATTTATATGATTAACTTTACAACTTACTGCAGTGCCGTTATTAAAGCAAGCTCAAACAATGCCACTTACACCAATGTTATCTAATAACCCCAAAGAACAAGATAAGGACAGACTGCATTGTGTCTTCAAAACAGTAAAAAACACTAAACATTTTGTTGTTGACAGGTCAGCCTGCTTGGCTGAATCTGTTTTTCTTCATTTATTTGAAAAATGAGTCATATTACTTGGTTTATAAGGAAAATTAAATTAAATGAATTAATTAAAGCAAACAAACAAACTTTCTGCCAAACTTTGCCTATGTTCAAGGCAAAGTCCAAGACTAGCTTTAAGAGCAAGGAAGATAGACAAACCAGGATGGTGTGCAGACCCAGAAGTGAAAGCTAGCTTTTGAGGAGGGCTTTATTAAAGGGGACTTACAGCATTATACACAAACATGTACAGTAACAAAGGTAGATATTTGTATGTCAGCTAACAAGGTCAGCATATGTGCAAGCAATCCTTGTGATCCAAAATGTCAGGATTTATATTGCACCAAACACACTTTTTCAGACCCTTTTTTTACTCTTAGGTCTGTATGATGACCACACAAAGGTGAGTGTGACAAAGGGAAAAAAACAAAAAAGCTACCTCCTATTCCTACCTTCTGTTTACAAGGGTCAACCAATCAGAAGAAACTTGTCTTAAAAGAACTGTGTGTCCTTAAAAAGAGAGGAGCTACCATGACTTCTTTTGAGGTTGAATTGAGGGGCTGCACCAAGTCCCAGTATAAGAGAAATATAATGATTTTGAACTGTGGATGATGGAAATGTGGCTCCTTTGGCTCCACAGGGATGGATGGTGAAGGTATAGAGAGCAAATTTAGCAGTGGAAGAAACTTTTCTCCCACTCCCACTTGTTATTACCAAACAATTCACAATTGAAATTCCTGTCTGATGTCATTTCTTTTGGAATATCTCAAATATTGTTCACTAGAATACATTTGTTTCCCCATTTTCAAGCCTTAATATTTTTAATACCATTCATGTCATTTGGGTAAATTGATGGTATAGAGCACACCTCATATATGGGAATCTGTGTAACAAATTTCAACCCCCTCTTTAAAACTGTTCTGTCTACAGGGTTTCTAAAACACTAGTGCAGGCTGTACTATCAGATTTTCAAGCAAATGCAAGAATTTGATGTTGAACTTCAGCTACATTTTTGAAATTCCACATTCATTAAATCATAGTAGCAGATATTTGGCCTAAAAAATGTGATTGACATAATTTAAGCAGCTCCCTAGGTATACCCGTTTAAAAATGGCTCCACAGAAACCCATCTTCATCACAATATGTTAGTTTACTTATTGAAAAACAACAGTAATCTGGGAGTTCTTCTACTAAGAAGTATAGATATCATCACCCAAGATCCCGCTGCTCCCCCATGGAAAGGTGGTTAGGCTGAAGGAACTTGGTCCGTTCACATGAAATGACCCTTATCTAACTCAGGGTCATTTCCCAGAGCCATAATGGGATGAAATGTGTGATACACCTATGGCCAATTAACCTAACAGGCATGTCTTGACTCTGGGAGGAAGCCAGAGTAGAGTGAACCCACCCAGCTGCAGACAGAACATGGAAACTTTGAACCAAGAAATGTCTTCCTGTGAAGTGACAGTGCCAAGTTACTGAATATTAATGCCAGTGAGAAAAATACAACAAAGAAGGAATCCGGTCTCTCTCATTTTGGTGCCAGAGAGCTGTTGAGCAAGAAAAGTAGGAACACAGAATACAGACTAACACAAATAGCTTGGGATGAATGGAGAGTAGGGCTGCCACGATTTGTCGACTAGTCACGATTACGTCGACTATCAAAATCGTCGACGACTGATTTAATAGTCGACGCGTCGTTTGAAGCTTTGTAAGATCACAAAAGACGCAGGAATAAGTAGTAGGATTTAAGAGTGTAATAACGGACTGAAACAGAAGATGGCAGTATTGCATGTACAAGGATGTCAGCTACCGTTAAACCCCGAAGAAGAAGCAGCTGTGTCCCAGAATTCATAGCGCGGCCCAGCGCAGTTTCCAACAATGGCGGCAGCTAGTTAGTTTTAATGTTACTCTTATTATTCTTTCTGGGTCACAAAATAAACGTTTAACATATTTTCAGCCGAGAATGTAGCTGTGTAAACCTCAAATATCTGCTCAGTTTATCAGGACACCACATATTTTCAAAAGCGCTCCGACGTTTTCGGAGACATCTGTTACCCACTAGCTCGTTAGCGAGCCGGGGGCTAGGCTCACTAGCGCCGTGAGAACACCGGACTCCCCGCAAATCGTTTTCAAACCCACCGCCGTCTTTCGCTACTCAGGTTAAATATATATGAGTCACTTAGATAACTTAAAATGTTATTGTTTGGCTTTTTTTTTAGTATTTTATTTGTTCCTGAGTAAATCAGTTTGTCTGAGATTAAAGTTATAGTTTTTACACATCTGAATAAACGTCAAGCAGACAGCTGATTATCAGAAGTGTGAGATGCTCCAGAATATACTCCAGTGTCCTGTTATATTTTAGAAAGCAAGGAGTTTATTAAACTTCACCGAAACAATCTGCAAATTTCATTAAAATTTAATAAACTATCATCTTGTCTTTATTTTTAGTTAGCACCTTAAAAGCTTAAAGCTGTAAGCTAATGATAGTTATATAAGAGCAGATGCTGCTGGTGCAATAAGCTGTAGTTTTACGTCCAATGGATGATGATCTGATTAGTCGACTAATCGCAAAAATAATCGGTGACTAGTCGACTATCAAAATAATCGTTTGTGGCAGCCCTAATGGAGAGCAGAGGCCCCAGTCCGCGAGATCTTCAACGCACACCTCCGGCAGAGCTTCAACAGCATTCCGAGGGAGACTGGGGACATTGAGTCCGAATGGACCATGTTCAGCGTCTCCATTGCCGAAGCTGCTGCATTGAGCTGCGGCCGCAAGGTGTTTGGTGCCTGCCGTGGTGGTAATCCCCGAACCAAATGGTGGACACCAGAGGTGAAGGGAGCCACTAGGCTGAAGAAGGAGTCCTATCGGGCTTGGTTAGCCTGTGGGACTCCGGAGGCAGCCGACAGGTATCGACAGGCCAAGCGGAATGCGGCTCGGGCAGTGGCTGAAGCAAAAACTCGGGTGTGGGATGAGTTCGGAGAGGCCATGGAAAAAGACTTTCGGACTGCCTCGAAGAGATTCTGGCAAACCGTCAGACGTCTCAGGAGGGGAAAGCGGTGCTCTACCTGCACTGTGTATAGTGCTGGTGGAGCGCTGCTGACGTCGACTGAGAAAATTGTCAGGCGGTGGAAGGAATACTTCGAAGACCTCCTTAATCCCACTGACACGTCTTCCGAGGAGGAAGCAGAGTCTGGGGATGAGGGGAATGACCCGCCAATTTCCGGGGGCAAGGTCACTGAGGCAGTTAAACAACTCCTTGGTGGCAGAGCCCCTGGTGTTGATGAGGTCCGCCCCGAGTTCCTGAAGGCTCTGGACGTTGTAGGGCTGTCCTGGTTGACACGCCTCTGCAATGTTGCGTGGAGATCAGGGGCAGTACCTGTGGACTGGCAGACCGGGGTGGTGGTCCCCATCTTTAAGAAAGGGGACCGGAGGGTGTGTTCCAACTACAGGGGGATCACACTCCTCAGCCTCCCTGGGAAAGTCTATGCCAGGGTGCTGGAAAGGAGAGTTCGTCCGTTAGTCGAACCTCGGATACAGGAGGAACAATGCGGTTTTCATCCTGGTCGCGGAACACTGGACCAGCTCTTTATCCTCTCCAGGATACTTGAGGGTGCATGGGAGTTTGCCCAACCAGTCTACATGTGTTTTGTGGACTTGGAGAAGGCATTCGACCATGTCCCTCGGGGTGTCCTGTGGGAGGTGTTGCGGGAATATGGGGTGTCTGGCCCATTGCTACGGGCCATTCGATCCCTATACAACCGTTGCAAGAGCTTGGTTCGCATTGCCGGCAATAAGTCGGACTCGTTCCCGGTGGGTGATGGGCTCCGCCAGGGCTGCCCTTTGTCTCCGGTTCTGTTCATAATTTTTATGGACAGGATTTCTAGGCGCAGCCAAGTGGCGGAGGGCTTTCGCTTTGGTGGCCTCAGAATCTCATCTCTGATTTTTGCAGATGATGTGGTTCTGTTGGCTTCATCGGGTGAGGGCCTCCAGCTCGCACTGGAACGGTTCGCAGCCGAGTGTGAAGCAGCGGGAATGAGGATCAGCACCTCCAAATCTGAGGCCATGGTTCTCAGCCGGAAAAGGGTGGAGTGCCCACTCCGGGTCGGGGATGAGTTCCTGCCCCAAGTGGAGGAGTTCAAGTATCTCGGGGTCTTGTTCGCGAGTGATGGGAGAAGGGAGCCGGAGATCGACAGACGGATTGGGGCTGCAGCTGCAGTAATGCGGATGCTGCACCGGTCCGTCGTGGTGAAGAGGGAGCTGAGTGTAAAAGCGAAGCTCTCAATTTACCGGTCGATCTACGTCCCTACCCTCACCTATGGCCACGAGCTGTGGGTAGTGACCGAAAGAACGAGATCGCGGATACAAGCGGCAGAAATGAGCTTCCTCCGAAGGGTGGCTGGCCTCTCCCTTAGAGATAGGGTGAGAAGTTCGGCCATCCGGGAGGGGCTCAGAGTAGAGCAGCTGCTGCTCCACATCGAAAGGAGCCAGCTGAGGTGGTTCGGGCATCTGACAAGGATGCCCCCTGGGCGCCTCCTGGGTGAGGTGTTCCAGGCATGTCCCACCGGGAGGAGGCCCCGGGGCAGACCCAGGACACGCTGGAGAGATTATATCTCTCGGCTGGCCTGGGAACGCCTTGGTATTCCCCCGGATAAGCTGGAGGAGGTGGCTGGGGAGAGGGAGGTCTGGGCCTCTTTGCTTAGGCTGCTGCCCCCGCGACCCGGCCCCGGACAAAGCGGATGAAGATGGATGGATGGATGGGATGGATGAATGGAGAGCCAGTTCCATCAGAAACAAACTGACCAATCCACTGAATCGTAACCCTCCTTTTTAACAATGCGGCCATTTTTTTCCTGACAGTGATGCATTACAAAACAGTGACGTCAAACTCAGGGCAGTGTACACTATTGCACATACGGGCTTTATTTCTGCTGTTTCTACACCGTGGTGTGAAATAGAGATGATACAGCAGCTGTGCTGATGCTGAAGAGCATGTAACAATGCACTGAAACCAAATCCAGTCTTATCACGGTGCATCTCAAAAGATTACAATGGTATAATATCCTTTTGCAACGAATAATTAAATACACTTTTTTTAAGGGTTAGGGTTAGGGTTAGGAAAAAAACTTTCACCCTGATGCACAAGTCATAAGGTCAAGGGATCATCAGCGCACTCTGGTTCACTTTGAGGCAAACAACAGTAACAATAAAAAGCAGTGAACCATTAAACCAGGTGGGGTTGGGTTAAACTGTAAAGCAATGTGTTTACCGTGTACAGTTTGAAGCCATCCAACCTTAACTTTTCTTCTTTTGACTATAAACAAACTCATTATTGATAAATATTACAGCGTCAGTGGGGGAAAGAAGCCATCTGAGCCGCAGAGAAGACTGAGTTTTATTCGCGTTTATCCATCTCAGTCAAAGAAGAAAAGGGACAAGGAAACCTTTATGAATTACTCCATTGATTTCGAGGGCTAAATAAAATATCAGTTATGTTAAACGACACTTACGAGTCTCCAGCGTATTGCTGGGCTCCTCCTGTGAATCCGTACTTGTCCACCTGGGTCTCTCCGGGGACGACATTGCCGTTTACCTCTGGGTCTAATCCGTGCGAGGAGCCCGTTCCATTTTCTGTCAGCTTCTCTGGGTTGTCTCGCAAATTAAGTCCATTGCTCAGCTCCGTTCTGGCCATTGAGCCAACATTTATCTTAGCGTAAGCCGCCTACAGGGTCTTCAGAAGAAAAGCTGCCACTTTAATGCCGTCCATGGGAGCCGCCTGCTAGCTACGGTTGCTACTGAGATAGCTGCTAGCTCGCTAACGCTACAACAGCCACTTGAGTTTTTTTTTTTATGTACATCCCCCTCTCCTCCACATAATTAACGCTCCACTCACACTCTAAATCGCACCTCGATGACCGCTTAATTAGCAGCAAAGTATCTGTTTGCTAATCGCCCAAAGTTACTGTGCTAGCATCACACAACTGTCAGCTGACACACACCTAGTTTCTGTGCTGTCAGCAGGAATGTGAGTTAGCTGCTGGCTACAAGGAAGAGAAAAGCTGTCTTGCCCCGAAGAGCGTAGTAAACAAAACATCCATGGAATCTTGTGACTCCCTGTTGCCACCTAATGCTGGAAATCACACATGCAGGTACGGTTAGCAATTTCACTTCACTGACAATTACCACAGGAAGTTATTTTTCTGCAACCAGCATAAGAGTGCTCCATTAAATCGTTATATCTGATCTTAATTACAAGTGAGGTGACATTGTCTTTCAAATAGTTCAGACAGAACTTGTATTGTAATAACTGCATTGCACTGAAGCAGCAAAATCTTAGTTGATGCAGAATACGGAGTAAAATAGCCGACATGCAAAAACGCCCTGCATTCACATCTTTAATCATTCACTTCTGCAAAAGTCATGAGTCATCCCTCATTTCTTCATATTTTGCTTTCAAGGAGTCAGACTTGAGCAATAGTTCTCTGGGCTTTCTGAAAGTCTTCCAAAGATAGCGGCTCCTTTTTGATTCAATTCCAGAGTGAAAACGTTTGTTTGTTTGTCAAACCACTTTACTGTAACCTATGAATATTTCAAGAATAAAAGAGTTAGGTGTGTATTTTATGTTTGCACATAGAAAGGAATTTAACTCAAGGGATGAACAGGATAAGACAATATAAATTTTTTTTTAAATTGTATACTTATCTACTTTGTTATTAGGAAAATGTAATTTGTTCCAATTTCTAGAGATGAATTTATGAAAAATGAAAGAAATAACACAGTGTGACAGGCATAAAACAGTATTTTGGGATCGACAAGGTGATTCCTGAAGCGATATTAGTTGAAAACATGGCATGGTGCTTAAAGTGTTCTTAAACAATAGGGGCAAAAACAAAGATGCGTCAGGCCTAAAAACTATCTACAGCAGATGAATAGTAAAAGATGAAGATGAAAGATGAAATTAATATCCTTAAAAAACAGGAAAGAAATCCAGCAAAGACCTGACATAGGACCTGAGAAATGCATCTGAGCCCTTAGTTGAGCCATCTGCTGTTCACTGAAGCCTCTTCGGAAATGGTCTCAGTGGAAGGATGACTGTCAAGAAGCCAATTCTTAAGAAGAGAAACAGAGAAAGGGGAAGGTATGCCATATTACACAAGAACTGGACTGAATCTGTAGCAACAGGTCACTGTCAGTGTGTATGTGGGAGGTGACTGTCTATAGGTTTGGGACTGAATTTCAGTCAGTCAGAATCGATGGAATTAATAACCATCAGATTTTTATCCACCAGGCTGTACCATAGTGGATCAATCACACCACCAATGCAGTAAAATCATACCTGGCTAGAAAAACACACAAAGGACACCTATAAGTCACAAACAGATAAGCTGTGGCATTCAAATGACGCTCAGTTGGTACTAAGGAGCCCAAAGTGTGTCACTAAAATACCCCCCTGCACAATGTGTTATACATTCATATGTGTTCTCATACATAATACACTTGTTGACATGCAGTATCTTTTTTTTTTTGCAGAACTGTATTTTATGTGTATTTATGCTACATTTAAAGTAAATCAAATCTCCTTCCCATTCTGGTGCTCAGTATGAACGTCTTGACCATGTCTACTTCCATTAACTTGCTGCCACGTGACTGGCCGATCAGGTATTTGGGTTTCAGGTTAAGTTATATTAGATTAGATGAAACTTTATTTATCCCTCAGGTGGGTTCCTCTGGGAAATTCTGTTTTTGTCCCTCTTGGGGACATAGGTAGGTTATTGTAATTGACTTATCCTGTTCATCCCTTGAGTTAAGTTACTACTTCAAACATGATATGCATAAAGAAGACACCTAAACAAGTTTAGTATAAATACTAGGTTCTTTATTTAAATATTGTACATATTTTAAAACATATTTACATAAATTAGACCTGCATTGTTTCACTGTAGACATAAGTTTATCTTTCATACGCTTGCTGGGAACAGGACAATCATACCATACAGACTGCAGAAGCACCTTTGAGAACGGCTTTATAAGAGAAAAAGACATGTCCACATTTCATTTACATCAAACACCGGGCAACACGGCAGGGACGACACAAGCTTGCAATGACAGGAAAGGCCTCTTGATTACAGGTCAAGCTATTGGTTAAGGCTGAAACTGTGCTCACCCTCATACTGCAAGTTCACACCCCCTCCTGCATAAGGTTTACGTCTCTCTGTCAAATATAGGTCTATATTTGAGAAACAGACATTTCTCCCCCCCCCCCTCCCCCCTTTTTTTTTCTTACACAAACCCCTCAAAGACAAGAAGAGCCTAAAACAGTGAGAAATTAAATTTTGGGGGGGGGGGGGGGGGGGTAACTAAAATAGAAACTACATAAAAAAACAAAAACAACGATGACAGCAGGACAGATATGCAAATCATTACCCCCATTATGTTTATGAGGAAGAAAAACCTGCCCAATTTGATGTGAAATGCAATCATTGTAGCACAAACTGCTGCCAAATTGCACATATGAACTGCTCTCTAGTAATAAAATGCATGGTGGATCAGTGGATTCAAGTATGGCAGCAACAGCACAACTTCTACCGTGATTGTTAGATAAGCACCACAGTGACTGTTACCATTACAGTGGTGCTTCCAGAGCAGTGCCCTAATTGTGAACTATGGCTTCCCTTCTTTGGTTTTTCTTTTAAAAACCTGTCTTTATAGTTACTTACAGATAACCAGTTACATATAACTTAAAACCAGGAATATGATACAACTTTAGGAATAGAAAATACACTTTAATGTAATTCTGAACATTTCCACACAGACCTCTGGCCATCACACACACATAGAACAAGAAAATTAGAGTATTGCTGTATGATGTTTGTGTCGAAAAAAAAAAAAAGAGCATAATGAGATACACAAAGAAAATGTGTCTTTGGTGCACATGCTTTTAAATTGTAAAGTTTATCCACAACACTTAGGTGAAGTGTTAGACCCTCATAAGCAGAACGGTATCATCAGTGTCTTTGATTCGTGTAGTTTGGTGAAATCCAGAGCGCACGTTTACGCACTCGTCGCAATCACGGTCACAGCGTTTATGCAAATCAAGTCATACGTGACTAACAAAAGCAGCAGCAAACAAATGAAACAGGAAAATGAGGGACAGAGAAACAAAACATTTGAAGCAGACTCACACAATGCACATTTCTTCTTCTTTTTTTTAAGATACCTGGATCTTTTAGTCATCCACGGGACGTTTGTCACATCTGCATATGCTTCAGTCTGTAGCTTTTAAAACAAAATAAGGTTTAAAAAATACATCTTTCTCCTTTGAATTTGTTCCTGACCTATCACTGCAATTGTAAGCATTCCCAGATGCTAACTTGAGCTTTATAACAAATATAAACATTACATACAACAGCTTCTCAAATATGCCACACAAACCAGTCATATGTTTTAGCGGCCTTTCGGCAACACGACTGCTTCAGAGATCAATCTCAGGAAGCGACTTTCAACTTTCAAACGGAAGTGTGGTATTGATGAAAATCACCTGGAGATTAGTATCTGTACAAGAAAGTATACGAGAGCATGTGTAGATCTTCCATAAAGTAACGAAACAGCTCTTCGCTTTAACAACCAATTCAAAGACAACAGAAAGGCCAGAACAAGTTTCTCAAAAAACAAAAATATTTACAACTCATCAGGAGATGCGGTTCCCTCGGCCAAGCGACAAAACCTGATTAACCTTCATGTGAAAGCTTTAATAAGTGTTACAGTTTCTCATTACAGAGTTTTGATCTGAGAAAAGACACTTAATCCCAACTCGTACATTTCATACTCAAACAACATCCCAGCAGCAGCTTCCTCAGTCTAGTCTACATGCTTTGTTCAAACACATTTACCACATGGAACAGATTAACAACAGAGACCAATAGCCAGGTTTCGCCTGCTAAATCTGTTACTACGCTCTAAAGAATCCAAACCCATGGCTTACTCCTTAATCACATTTTTATTTTAGATTTTAAAGCCTACAGGCCGTCCATCTGTCCTGGGCTGTCACATCATTGAAAAAGATTTTGATGCTACAGGATGAGACGTTGAAGAATGAAAGGCATCTTCCCGCCCGTCTCTCTTTCTCTCTGCTCCTCCTGCATCACGATCAACATGAAAGAAAAAAACAAAATGTTCTAGCTGCCTGCCTTCCCTCAGCCGCTCAAGCACCAAAACAAAACCAGCGGAAGAAAACTAAATGTTAACACGGGCCGTGCTGTAAGGAGTGTGTGCCGTGGTGTTGGCGGGCCTCCCCTGTCAGCTCCACAGGATGCAGTGCATTTCGGGAGGGCCGCAGGTGGAAGACTCAGGCAGGCGGCGAAGAAGGAACAGCCCCAGACGCGCACTCAAACACACGCACGCACACACACATTTTAGTCTGTGTATTCAGCCACGATAGAGAGCAGCACCGTGATGTCATCTGGCTTCCCTCCTGCAGGACAAGAAAACAAAGATAAAGTGAGGAAATGTAAGAACTAGTTCATGCAAAGTACTTTTTAATTATAAGACCTCCTGAATATATAGGAGAAGACTTTTCTATTTCATAATAGTGTTAAAGCCGCATATAACAATAATTGTAGTGATTTGTTTCGTATTAGCTGTAAAGCGGTGGTCAGCCATCATCAAGGTTAAACTTGCAAAAACTAAATGCTTGGGATTCCTACAGAGAAGAAAAACTGGTTGTGCCAGCAGGAGTTTCGTCTCATGTGTGTTATCATGACCACGCCAAGGACACAGCGGAGGAACTGCAGACGTCAGAGCCTCAATAGGTCTAGATAAACTGATTGAAAAAATGCTTTAACCAAGCTTATTACAAACGTGTCATGTAATGTGGCTTCAAATATAAAGTATAACTGCTGAAATCTTATTGTGTAAAGCAACTTTTAGTCAACACAAGGAGAATCACATTTAAAAGTCTGAGTGGTTTAAGGCCTGATTTGGACTTCTGTGAGCAATCTTTGTAGAGCCTATGACATACATCCCTTCAGATAGTTTCAGCAATCTCCCTCCAAAGATTTGCTGACATTTGTGAGAATTTCAATTCATGTTATGATTGTTATTTCTTAGATTGAGGTGATGAGTGTTATTCTCTCACTGACAAATTCAAAAACGCAGCTGGAAATGCACAGGAGGTATCGACTGTAGTGAACCGGCAACAGTTTTGTGCCGTGTGTAGTTAGGTTTCTATGGAGATTCACATCAGGTTGCGATGTAGAGTTTCAGATGGGTTTGCGGTTACGACATAGTTACAGTGTAGATTTACTGCTGAAGTATAAAGCCCCAGCGAGACATCCTTAACTTGTGTCTTTTGTGGCCTTACCTCTTACATTCAGGCCATTGTCACAGGCAAACTGTGCAAAAGGGGACATATAATTAGGGTCGTAGGCAAGATCATGAGCTTGCTTTGCAATGCTCTGTGCAGTCTGCAGGATGCTGTCATAGTTGGTAGTCTGAAACGAGATGCAATAATAAAAAAAGCATTAAAATTTGAATTTGTTTCCAACACATATAAGCATAAGCTGACATGTTGAAGTGATACCTTGAGTTTTTTGAGCTCCTGAAGAATCATGTAGTCTGGCATGTTGTCAAAGAGACCGTCTGTTGCGGTTAAGATGATGTCACCAAGCTGCACGTCGAAAGAGGAGCTGTCAGCCGCTTCGGGACTACAGGAAACAAGGAAGCACGGGAAGATCATGAAGTGAAACTAGAGCGCGAAGCACCTGAGCTGCTGGCAACAGTTTTAAGTGTGGAATTAAGCAGGTCAGAAGCCACTCTGCTAAATTTTGAAGATGGAGTGTGAGCGTTTAATGTGACAGCTGACGTAAAACCTGACTTCTCCGTTTACTTCTCCGTCCGTGCCGAATGCCGGCATGGCCTGTCACTTCCTACCACCATACACAAGTCTCAGACTGAGGTTTTATCACCTGGGAGCCTTATATTTCTGCTTGGTCTTAATTTATGATGACATTTAAACAGGTCTATAAATGTACTTTAATGGGAACGTTAACCCATTAAACCTGCCAAACCAGTGAGAAAAGTCAAACAAAACATCTAGACTGCTCCAAATGGATTACAGAGTTTCCCTCTTGTTTATCAGTTGCCATTGCTTGCTAGTACTGAAAGCCTGTGTCCATGGAGGAACGGGCAATTTGAAAGTAACATTCCTGATGTCTGCAGAGAGCTGAAAGCACTAAGGAAAACTTCTAAAGAAGGACACTTTTTGTTGTTGCTACCAACTCTAGCCAAATCCAGGTAATCACTGACATCATCTGGCAATTCAGACATAAAAACAGATCATGTTACAAAAGCTTTATTAGTTGATGCCAGTCATAACAGATGTAAATTGGTTTGGCCAGCAAACCTGTGAAGGCCTGCACACACTTTAGTGTGTGAGGTGAAAAGCAGGTTCTGTTTACATGGCAAACAACAACATAAAGGCCTTTATGCTATGATATTTGCTTCCCACATGAGAGATGAGTCATGTTTTTGATAAGTTGGGCTAATTAAGCTGTCCACAAATTAGCTTGGCAGTCAAAATGACAGAGATCATGACCTGCACTTCTATTTTAAATCCTGCTTTGCATTACAAAGTGGCACGCAAACCCAATGACTGCAAGTAGGGATGCTCAGAATGGAATGATATGCCTTTACCATTTTATCCGAGCCTGCTGTAAGCAGGACATGTACAGTGCTGTACAACTACCAGCCCAGCATCTATCTAATATAGAGTTTTATTTATTTACAAAGATATATCTAACACTGAGCAACTGACCTGTCACTGAGCACAACTCCCTCGGCTCCCGGAGGAGCGATGGACAGCTGGAAGGGTGTATTGAAATAGTGCTGTTGCTCGTCCGAGCGATGAACCACCTCTCCACCACGTACCACTAAAAAGCCAGAGTCGCCAAGGTTACACGTATGTAGCCTGTGACTCTGCCGATCCAGAACTACGATGCAGGCCGTGCTGCTTCCTGAAAATAAAGCGGAGTAAAACAACACTAAGGTTATGTATACAAACAGATAATTTGATCAGGGCAAAAGAAAAGAGTTATGTTGCCCAACCAGTACAAAGTAGTCTTTGTGAGTGTCCTCATTGTGAATCTAATATATCCATGGAGAGTGGAAGAAATATAATACAGACGAAAAAAAAAACAACCAAAAAGATTGCATTCCCAGTGACAGCTACTAGCAACAATTCAGGTAACCTTGAGCAGAGAAGGTCAAGAGCTGACCTTGCCATGACTTTCCAAAATAAAAGTATGCCAACTAAATTTAACGACAGCTAACCTGCGTCTGCACTAACTCTTGGCCAGGGACACTGAGCCAAGATATGAAACCTTGATCACGTGCTTGGTGTTAACCTACTTTTAAAATCTCACTGACCCTCCTGTAGTATCAGTTACAGACAGACTCATGACCTTTTGAAGCTCTGGCAGGGGGCAAAGTGTTTGGCCTGCGTAATAGGGTAAATTGTGGGGAGTCACAAGATCACTGAATTTCAACTGCCAAGTGTTAGCATAAGAAATCACTGCCCGATCAAAGATAGTTACCTCTCTGGTTTTAAATCACTCGGTGGGACAAAGGTTTGTGTCAAACAAAAGTCACATAATATATATACCTCGCCAACTAACACAATCGTTGAAGCAAAATTTGGTTCCCTCTTGATGAACTGATCACACACTTAAAGGCTGTATATTAGTAATTGCCAAGGTAGAAGAAGAGATTCCATATTAAACAGATAGTATAACTCAGGACAGAGCTTGTGTTCTGTGCTCGGTGAGCAGGGCCAATACTCACAGTGTGACTCATACTGCAGCTATGTTATTTATTTCTCTCAGCACGGCTGAGCTCGCTCCACCACTTGCTGTGTTTGTAACCAGGTGGATCATCTCTATGTACTCACCTAGCAAGGGAACTTTGTTCTGCAAGAGCTCGTAGTAGCCAGACGTCAGGATGCCCACTGGATTACTGGGTGTGAAGCGACCCTCCTTCACCAGTCGCTCACAGGTCTTCATTAAGGTTGCAGAGAACTGAGATGGGTCGACACCATAGTCCCGCCAACCACCTACGCCATCTGCTACGCCTGATGGGGAAAAAAAGGAATTAAAAACATTTGTTTTACTACTGAACCACTACCATACAATACCTTATTAACACCAGATTCGTGACAGAGGATTGATCAGGCATTTCAAAAGTGTAAATACCAAACATCTGCTGGTAGCAGTTTGGCTGATTTTAGTTGTTGAATTTTTATTAAGTTATCTTTATTTTTTACAGCAGACATGACTTTCTTTTCCTTCCAAGGTCAATGCATCATGTCTATATTTGCACAGCCACACTGCTCTTCTGATCTTTCTTTTCTAGGTGCTGATGCTTTATTGATTACTGAACTGCTTTTCTCTCTGGTGTCTGTATCCCTGCTAAACAGGAACACATTGGTTTATTATCTTTCCATTGTAACTTCTCATGTACTGCTTCATGTGTGCCTAATTTATCTAGTTTACCTGAAGTGTAAGAATTTTACCCCGGAAAATGTGTTACTTGCAGCTATGGAACAGAAATAATTGTATACTCTTTTAACATCTTGTGTGCAATTCATATTTATACACTGATACCTCATAATCTACTAGCTTCCTGTTTTATTTTACTTTTGATTCATTCTAGCTGCACACCATGAGTCAGAACAGCAAAGATACAAATTGACTTTAAAACCTCATCAGCAACCAAAGTCTCTTTAGCTCTAGACACCTTCAGCTTATACACACAAACAAACGTAATCTAATATCCTGTAATTTAGGTGCTACATGAATCATTCAAGTTTGTACTTGTAAGCACGCGGTTCCAAAATGCATATAATTTTTGTAGTATACCGGTTAGGTTACTTGCGTCCAAATGACTTCTAAATTCAGTTTAAATATATTTACACATTGTGGCTTCACATCAATCACCTCATAAATGCCTTCATTTGCACATTCATTTGAAAGCTGATGCAAAGCAATTTTTTTCCAAGACCAGATGATTTTACTTAAGTTCTGTTTAGCTCAATGGCCAAAGAGGACGGCAAGGGAATATCTGCACCAGTATTTTTTTTGTCAGAAGACAGTTGTAAAAGAAATATGTACATAACAATGAGAATAATCTAATAATGATGTATAACTTTTCTCCCCACCCCATGCTCATAGTATTTGACTTCCAGAGAATCTATGGGTTTCCTCTTAGTTTTTTGAAAGTATTTCTTTCTACAGCACACAGACTACTGGGAATATTGCTTCCATAGTTTATAAGGCTGTGACTTTGGAATTATTTTCCCTTTCTCACAGAGGTGAAAGTAACCTTTAAAAAGAAAGTGAAAATATTATACATGCTGGAAAACCCCACGCATTTTCTTCTGCACTGCTTGATCATCACTGTCAGCTACGCCCTTCACTACGATTTCCATCAGCCTGAATTAAAGCAAGGGACGTTTTCAACACTCTGACTTGAAGTCTCACAGATTCCACTTCTCCTTGCCGTGTATACACGTGTTGCCATGTGTTCCTCGGAGATGTCAATTTTATTTCTCTAACCAACCTAAACGTTTAACACTAAACAGACCTTGTAAACTATGAAATACACCTTGTGTGTGTGTGTGTGTCTAACCAACCACGTGGTAGTTTAAGTCTTTGGCAGTAGCAAGGTGGCGAGGACAAAGCAAGCTTAGCCTGCTAGCTAAGCTAATAGGCTAATGATGCTATTAGCAACATGGCTGCCTCCATGCTCAACCATTCTGACCTTTGCAAGACATTGTAGTGTTAAGTCTGATACGTTTTAATGAGCTCTATTTTTTGCCACGTCCGAATTAAATAAGGCCGATTTACGTCTTCTAATGTTGTGATTGCAACAGCCTACGTCATCGCAGTGTATCCCACAGTGGGGACACATGTAGGTGAAAGGTCATTTAGCGTTTCACCTCAAAACTACCCCCTAACAGTAAAATAAATGTCATTTATTAAAGTAATGACGTGAGTGCAGGTGCTATGTGCGTACAGATATGCTTTAAGCGTCTATCCGGGTTGGAGTCTTGTTTTATCCGGGTTAAAGTGCTGTCTTTTTTTTTATGTGTGAGCGGGGAGGGGGGCTGGTGTGTTTTGATCCGACGGGTCGGCACACGTGCTGGCTAAACTCACTGAAGGTCACCCGAGCACAGAGGGCGTCTAACTTTCATGCAAGCCATTTGCAGAGCCCTGAATCCTTACCCAAGACATCAGCCGTCTTGTGCCGTGCAATGAAGCAAGCATCATCACCGTAGCACATCCCTTTCTTCAGGATCCCCTTGCGAAAGTCTTTACCGAAACCATAACTGGCGGTGATCAGACTGTAGTCCCGACCGTCCGTCTGAGAGAGTCCGCCCAGGACAGCCCTGGCTACCAGTCTGCCATAAGACAGTACGGATAACATCCCCTAGCAAGGAGAAACCCCGTTCTGATCCGAGACCGTACACGCTGTCCCCCCTCTCTCGCTCTTTCTCTCTAACCGGCTCGACCACCTGCCTGCGAGGCTAAGTCTTCAGATCAAGCCCCGGCTGTCTGTCTTTAGTCGTTCATCCGATCCCGACCGGCTCGCTTCTGTGACAGCGGAAGGCTGCAGTTGCTCCAAACTCGAACAAACACGCCGCCGTTTCCTTTCTGACTCTGTCGCTTTCGCTTTATGTCTCAGGTGAGCATTTGATAGACGAAGCAGTTCCTCCACTGGGCTCTCTCCTCCCCGACATGTTTCCACGGGACACAAAGATGTGAGTACATACGGGTGTTTACAACTGTGACGTCGCGTGCCGTAACGTGGCCCCGCCCACCAGGTTCACCGTGGGGGTGTCCAAATTCATCTTTTGTTGTTTTTAGCTAACTTATGTAATAAATATGGGCTTAACGTAGGTTGCACCCAATAATGCAGCCCTAGAACATTTAACATGTTCTAATTTTCTTTAAAATTTGGGGTCTATACATGATAACCTAAAACTAAAAGGGGAAATTTGGAGGTTTTATAGGGATTTAGAAGTATTATAAAGTGTAGGATAAATATTTTTAAGAAATGAGTACCTTCAAGTATTTTAAAATGAAACGGCCAACAAATATACTGTAAATAATTTTTAAGTAATTGAATTTTTTTTTTAGTATTTTAGATAAAGGAAATGCAAATTATACTTTTAATGCATGTGAAATTTCACTATAAGCTACTGCAGTGTTACAAAGTGCTAATGTAAAGACAAGAAAATTAAAAGAAGGGTTTGGTAAGCTCTCTAATATGTATCCCTCTTGTTTATAACGTAATTGAGTACTTGGACAATTGCCTCTGAAGTTTCTCCAACATGTGTGGGCTATTTCATTGTTTTTGTTTTTGTTAGCTAATTAACCGAATAAATGCCTGGAGTTAATTCTAAATGTGGCATTTACATCCCCAGGCTGCAAAATTCAAAACAAAATTACCAGAAAGAATGCAGAAATATGACTGGTCAAAATAACCTTCTGGTATATTCTGCAGGAAGGGGGTGCACTGGAAACCTGAGCAGCATGAAAAGACTTGAGTTGTACAAGAAACAACAGTGGGGGAGGGGGGGGGGGGGGAGATAATTGCAGGACCCTTTCTATGGTAATGAAAATCCCCTTGACAATACTGAGCCAAGTGAAGAGTGCATTGTGTATGATAGACTTGAAAGCATTTTTCAAGTCAACCATAATAAGGTCATGTTATAAGAGTGAATACAGAGGGTTTACCACAAGGTGTTAACCATTTAAAATCTCAATAATTAAAAGGTTGCCTTAAATATGGCCAAAAATAAATAAACAAACAAATAGCATTCTGCAGATGGATAAAAATAAGAAAAACATGGGTATAAGCATTTGATGCTTTCATGCTTTCATGCATGGACGGATATGCAACATATATATATATATATATATATATATATATATATATATATATATAGATCCTGTGGGACTTCCAGATACAGACGGACAAAATGGTGGTGGCTAACCATTCCGAATGACAGCAATATCAGGAAGAAGGAACACGAGAAGCTGGAGAAATACCAAGGGCTCAGAGAAGAGCTCGAGAGGATGTGGAGGGTGAAGGTAACGGTGGTCCCCGTGGTAATCGGAGCACTAGGTGCGGTGACTCCCAAGCTAGGCGAGTGGCTCCAGCAGATCCCGGGAACAACATCGGAGATCTCTGTCCAGAAGAGCGCAGTCCTCGGAACAGCTAAGATACTGCGCAGGACCCTCAAGCTCCCAGGCCTCTGGTAGAGGACCCGAGCTTGAAGGATAAACCGCCCGCAGGGGCGTGCTGGGTGAGTATATATATATATATATATACAACTTGCATAGTTCCCATTTCTGTATAGCTGTATATCTCAGATTTCTGTAAAGTTATTTATTTCATATTCTGTATAGTTTTTCAAATTTATATCCTGTTCATATCCTGTACATAGCTTGTACTCACTACAGCCTGTACATACTTATAGTTATAGAATATTCACAACATACTTCATACCGTGTACGTTATAACATGCCATAATAGACCCATTTCTGTAATATACTCACATATCTATATTATTGCTAATATATATTGTAATATATCTATATCACTAAAGCACTTCTGGATGGATGCAAACTGCATTTCGTTGCCCTGTACCTGTGCATGTGCAATGACAATAAAGTTGAATTCTATTCTATTCTATGCTATATGATGTCGCAAAACAAATGTATATTTATATGTGTGTATAAGCTGAAGTTGGCTCAAGCTAAAGGGACTTGGGTTGCTGATGAGTTTTCAAATTTGTTCTATGTCTCTTCTTGAAAACAGCCGAAATTCCCTGTAGTATGTTATCCCAATTTAAATAATGGTACTGTTTAATCCTGTATGACCAAAGCATAATTTGGATATGGTAATTTAATCCTTTTGTCCCGTTTTCCTCATTATGTCAATTTTCTTTGAATTTTATAGACCCACCTGCCAGTTCTTTCTTCTTACCACTGCTTCTTTCTGCCATCTTCCCTTGAGCTTTTATTTAATTACTGTTCCCTTTCAGTCGATCCACTCGGTACAACACATAAGTATGGGATATCATGCCCTCAAAGTTATCTATTTCAGCTGTTACTCATCATGTCAACCTCTATCATCAAAACTCCCAAAGCAAATGCATCCCTTTTAAAATTTAAAAGGGATTAATGGTTCACTGAAGCTGTAAATATTTTTGCATTTGCAGTGTTCCTTTTTTGTCATTTCAGATAAATACGCCTAAAAAATCCACTTAAATTGATAGTATCATTTATTTATTTTATTATTTAATTGCATTGAACTGTGGTTGGAGGAGGTCTTGTCATTTTTGTTCGGTTTCACCAAAAAACCCTAGGCTCGCCACTGAAACTGTTATCAGGCTGTTGGTAAAGAGGCCTGACCGGAAATACATTCTATGTAGGGTACATATGTGCGCTTGTCGTGAATAACGGGACGTAGCTGACAGTCGTAACGGACGGTGCGGATATATAATTAATACTGTTTAGCCTCCCTTATAGGACACTTTCTGATATGGTCGCCATTAGTTTTACACTAAAAACTGGTATTCTAAGTAAGAATACCAGTTTTGCAGTTAAAAATAGTTTTAGTATACATGCTGTTGTTTCGCATCGTTGGAACATTTAATCCGGTGCTTCGTATGATAAAAACGAGCGCACCGCATTTGGAAGAAACCACCCTGGTCCCTTTAGGGAGCGGAGAGAAGACGGAGAGAGAACAACAAACGCACTCGAATTATCGACGCTTACACACAAAACACCAATTCCTGGTAAGATATTAGCCTTCATCACATTTCATTTAATTGTGATGCTATTATAAAACGCTTTGCTGATTGGTTCGGCGAGATAAAAAGACGACACACACATCCGTTATAATATGGCTCCGTTATGTTTTTCTAATGGAAGGGGAAGGATGATGCAGTGATAACAGCCTCACGTTTATGAACCCTAAATTTGTTCATTAATTATTATTATCATTATCATTATTATTGTTATCATCAAATGATAAGATAATAATGCGATTGACACCATTTCTAAATTTTAAATAGGACAAGGATTCAATGAGGGTGTTCTAGCTATACGCGTTATATAAATATATAAATAGATGTAGCCAGAATGATACATTGTTTCTTATTGATCGTTATCGAAAAAAAGTGCAGCTGACTCTTTTTAATCTTATGCCTATACAACACACTTAAAATGAAGAGATGTTTGTTTATTATATATATATATATATATATGTATATATATACGGGTGTTTACAACCATGACTTTTCCTTTTAGGGCCATGATGGGGAGGTTGTGTGAGATGGTTCTTGTGTCTCTTCTTATCATGTCGCTTTTGACCACTGAGCTGGCATGTGCTAAAAGAGGTGGCAGCAGCAGCAGCAGGGGAAAATCTTCATCCAGCAGCAACAAGGGTTGGACCAATTCAAAGACATCCAACTCTCAACCAGGAAACTACCCACGTCAGCCACAGAGTCCTAATCGAAACACCAATCCTTATCCTCCTGGTGGAAGTTACCCTTATCCCAAACAGAACCAGCCAAGTTATCCAGGTGCCGGTAGCAACCCAAATCAGTACCCTGGCAGAGGCAATCCTGCAGGTTATCCGAACCAGAACCCTGCAGGTGGATACCCAGCAGGAGGGTATCCTAATCAAAACCCAGCTCGAGGAAATTATCCAAATCAAAATCCAGCTGCCGGAGGCTACCCCAACCAATATCCAGGCAGAGCTGGTAGCAACCCCGGAGGTTATCCTAATCAGTACCCTGCTGGAGGTTATCCAAACCAGAATTATCCTAATCAGCATCCAGGTGGGGGTTTCCCAGCAGCGGGTGGTTATCCACAAAACCCAGGAAGGTATCCTTACCAGTATCCAGGTGGTTACCCCGTCCAAACTGGAAACACACGACCAGGTTGGAATGTGCCTGGTTCAAATCCAGGAGGTTATCCAGGAGGTTACCCTGGTGGAGCAGTTGGTGGCTACTCCAACTGGAACCCAAATAATAAGATTCTGAGTCCCCGCTTTGGTGGAGGAGGCTATGGCTATGGGATGGCAGGGTCACCTTTTTCTCGTTCTGTGCAGAACATGGGGTATGCGCCCAAGTCACCAAGTTTTGCCAAAAAAGCCATGGTGGCTGCAGGCGTCGGTGCTTTGGCTGGAATGGCAGTTGGATATGGATTAGGACGCTTCCCCCGACCACATTTCACTTTCCGTAACCCTGAAGAAGAGTACTACTACAATAATTACATGCAGCGTCGTTATGGCACCCAGTCAACAGATCAAAACGACTATGGTCGTGATTACGTCTACAGCCCTCCTCCACGTGCTGAGACCTACGAAAGCTTCATGAGTCGCTGCATGAATTCGACTGATATGTTTAAGGATCAAGGCTCTTCCACATCCAAGAGTGCAGCTGAGGACGCAGATGACGACACCGTCAGCATTGAGGAGATTGGATACCCAGCCCTGATTGAGCAAGTGAAGTCGCGGCAGTGTGTAGAGAAGTACATGAAGTACTCTGAGCAATTTCTGAAGGAACGTAAAACTGAACAACAACAATATCAGCTAAGTCGCTCTAGCCCTCTGAGCCAAGGGCTCATTCATCTTCTCACTTCCTCCGTGATGCTATTGTCCAGCATGCTCCTGCTCCAGTGAGAAAACACCTTCCACTTCACTTCAAATGGCTTTCTACTGCCTCCATCATATGCACACATTCATTTCCTGCTTATATTATAGTAGCTCCACATTGCAAACCACAGCTGCATACTTCCAGAGAGTACAGTCTTTTAATATCTATTATATAAAAATATTGACATGTACATACTGACTAAAAATGTCTATTTCAAGTGTGGCACTCAGTTTCAAGTGTTACAGTTAGATCTGTCTTAGATGTTCACTATACTTTATATTAATTTATTTTGGATCCATATTTTGCACTTTTTATCTCCAGATTGTTGGACACTGAATGCAGAGATTCATGATTAAAGAAAGAAAACAGGACAGGACAATTACTTTAGCAGTTTTTTCTTAGGAAGACTATCAGGGCAGTTTCTTTCATAGTTTGGATAAGAATGAAAAAATAATGAAAGCTCATAGTCCACATTATGGCTTATGGGGTACAAGTGGGATTTGGCAAGTGGGGTAACTCAGAGATTTGTTTGTATTGGTGCAGCATGGGGACAAGAATTACGTAGAAATAAGTCACATGATGACTTGCAGGCCAGATTTGTGCATACAGGCTGTGATCAGCTGAGCTGTGCTGCTTCTCCTGTATTCAGTATTCACTGCTTTTTTGTGGATTTAACCACGCTGAATTCAACAAGTTATAAGCAGGTCTATCCAAAGCTGCATGGCTGATGCATTGTATAAAAGATAGAATTAGCTTAGTGAATGTAATAATATTTGCTACTCTTGATCTAATCTAACATTGACCATGAACAGCCTGCTCCATACCCCTCCAGCAGAGTGAATCACTGTGAACTTCACCACAGTACTGCAAACATAACCAGTGCAGCCTGCACTAACTTGCCTGGTATTTTCATGCAACCTTTGAAGAATGCAAAATTAATATGCTTCCATTTATTTTGGGATAATTTGGCAACACATCACGTGTAGATCCATTTAAGAGCTCTAAAACGAACGAGGATATTGGAAGTTTTACATTTTCAGCTTATCAAACCTTGCGTGTTGCCATCCTTACCCTTGAAAATAATCTTCTTCTTTGGTTTCCTGTCTTTCATACATCTTTTTCTACATCTCTGATAGTGTTGCACGTCAATGCTTCTTTTCCCCTCTCCCTTCGGCTGGCAGACACATTTGTCAGATGTTTTCTGTTGATTGACAGACTGCACAGACACAGTTTGTGTATTTGGTGATATTTTAATGTCCTCGAGAAGTTGCATTTGAAATTACCGCCACTTAGAAAAAAACTTTGCTGCCTTGATGCTCACTCTTCCTCTGTTATGTTCTAGATGCTGAAGTACAGTAACCAGGATTATTTACCTTTACACCATGAACACATCACAGGGATGAGAAGGAAAAAGTTCACTTCAGGTTATAAGTGGGCTGTGGGATGTCTTTTTTTTTTGGCTTATTACCGGGCAAATATTTGCATGTAATAACTGGCAGCAGGATTGTGGCACATGAAAAATAAAGGCATTCAGCGATAATACTGATCAGTAATAATAAATCCAGCTCACTTTAACCCCTGTTTATTATCTGGGGTAATGTTAGGAGAAATCTCTTTGGAGGATTTAAGTTTTATGTGTGTGTTTTGGATTCCACTCAGTCTCACTCCACAGAGCACATGCACAGACTGAAGCAAACCCTGGTCACTAATAGTTTTTACAGATTGCTTGATGGTGATAAAGGATTCCTTGTAAATAATTCAGCCAAACTTCCCACATGAACTTTAAGCCATCGAGGTTTGCTGAACAGCAGAGACAGAAATAAAAATAAAAGTAGAAAGAATCGCCCTGGTTCATATTTAATAATTGCTACTTATGTTATTGCATGTAATAGCTTTTCACAGAGAGTAGACAGTAATCATGATGGGTTCATAAATGAGCAGTGAAGTTGCACAAATAGCACTTGTTGCTTTAATCTGTGCAGTCTGTTGAACGGATGCGGTCTTTTATCTGTATTTCCTTGTAGTATGTAAACTGTCCTTAGTTAAAATGGGTGTGGTAGCACTCAAACTGCATTCCTTTATCCCGTTGAACTCTGCCATTATGTGTGTGAGTCATTAGAACATTTATTCCCATAAAAGCCTTGGTTTTACATCCATATCCCCAGGCACATTTTAACTTTCCATAGCCACTTATTTTCCAGTCGTCTGCCCTGAAGTTGGTCATCGTTTCCGTGCGTCTTCCTCTAATCTCCTACATGTTATTGTAGCGTGGGGAAACAGTCTCATAGGACAGTTTTTCTCAGATATGTAAATACTACTGTTTATTTTCTTGCGCCGGTTGTCATGGTACAGTCTCTGCGATTATGACTACTAAAATCTGTTCTCCTTTTTTTTCTTCAAGAGTAGGTGTTGTTATTATTTTTATTTTTGTGGGTGTTTCATGTGATCATTTCACTTTTCTTTTTACCGTACTTTTTATGATCCTGTTTTATTTTTTCTCCATGCCTGAGTTTTGTAAAGGATTCTGGAAAAATGCTGTGTAAGTTAGGTGTGAAAATCTCAAAGTGATGGAATTCTCCTTCCCATACTGATGTTGTTCTTTGTGACCAGGCTTTCAAATTTCTTTTATTCTCTCCTGTTAATAAGCTTTTATATTCGACTGTTCCTGTTTTGCTTTTTTGGTTGATTCTGGCAAAACGACTTAATTTGATGGGAAATTCCACCTAAATCAAGGATGTGGAATATCTGTAAAGTGCACTTATTTCTCCTCAGTTGTGGATATTCTGTAACTTTGTAATTGAGGTCATGTTACCATTAGAGACATCGCTTGTTTTTGACTCAGAATTGCAAACATTTCGTGATACTCCTCAGATGTTATGACTAACACGGTGTAATATAGTTTGTCTTGGATGTTCATGTGTTAAATAAAATAAATCATGAAATCTTTTCTGTGGCCTGTGACATCTTCACGTCTAAAATGTTGCTGTATCTCTTCAAGGGATATCAAGAGAGGGGTTATTAGAAAAATGCACAAGTGCACAACTTGTGTATTTTTTTAACCAAACTCTCAGAAAAATCCTCCATGAGGATGACATGATGACATTTAATTCCAATAAAATGACACAGTAGAGATCATTTGTTCAAAAAAGCTTTAATTTACTTTGATAAATGACAGCTTTTTCATTAATTAGATGGTGGATCACACGTCTCTTATCCAAGCTGCTGTAAGAAAAGGCACCACATGTCCCAGCCTGAGAAAGAGGTGAGTCGCAGGAGCAGGGGCAGCGCCTTTAACGAAGGCTCTCCAGAGAGACTGGTTGCAGCATCTTTGGTCTTGCTGGTAGTAAAGCTGTCGATCTTGCTCAGAGGCGACTGCTTTGTGGCCATAGTTATTTCCGGACCCATGCTTTGGCTTTCCAAGGAACCCCAGCCCGTACCCGGTGCCTGTGCCTCCCAGCATCCCCGCTGCTGCTGCACCTGCCCACTTTACACCCTGCTTGGAGAGGCCTCGATTCTGAGAGGGAGGCGCTTTGTTACCAGTACCGCGACCTCTGAAGCTGCCTGCTCGCTTGCTGTATGCATACTGTGCACCTGGGCACAAAGCTGCAATAAGCAGCATCCAAACCCACAGTGAGGGAAGCTTTTGCTGGCCCGCCATCAGAGCAGAGCTGCAAAAACAGATTAGGTTGAGTTGAACTTTAGAAAGAAAAAAATGTTATTAAAATGATACTGCGCTTCATTAATTGTCATTTAGGACACGTGCAGAGGAGTTTTTTGAAAGTCTGTCAGCAGTCAGTTCAGCTGGCGATAAAGCTTTTGATTTCCTGCGGCTCAGTAACAAAAGCTACATGCTCCCTAACCCTGACACAACAGACATCTAGAATGACCGATATGCTCTGTAAACACGAGGATTAGCTGGGCATTATGTGGCACATTTGTTCTTCCATTCACTAGGCATTTGCTTCTTTTATCTCTCATAAACAGTGCATATCATATCAATTGTTAAAAAACATATCAGTGATGTATTTGGAACAGTAACCACATGTACATTATTGCAAAATATTTGGTAAGGGGCCTTTTAAAAAAAAAGTTAGAAAGTTGTTAAATAAAACTGATTAAATGTGTACATTATCTATAAAAAATAAATTTTTTAAGGAAACAAAATGGAATTTATTTACCTTTCTTAGGAGTTACTTAAAGAGGCTGTGATCCTGGAGCGGTTGTTTATCAAACCACAACACAGCAGGGCTGCGAGGTGGTTTTCATCTTCATTTACAGACTATCAACCCAACCAACACAGTCAGCACCAAGACCCCTCCCCCCCCACCCCAACACACATGCCCACCCACCCACAAAAAAAAAAAAAAAAAAAAAAATCCTGCTTTGCTATTGGTTCTACATCAATAATACAGAACAGGTTCAATGTTTTTGCTGACAGTGGATTTTCACACATGCAGTGTGAGTTTCTCTCATTACTCAGCAAATGGACATGAGTGCAAACAAATCAAAACATTACTGTCTCAACTAACATTTCATTTAGTATTTATTTATGTTTATGTCTACATAAAGTGTCTAACCACTAAAAAATGTTCTGGGCTTATAACATTTTTCAGAATCCTGAGAAAAAAAATGTTCAGAAATAAAATTGTAGTCAAATTCTAGGAAAAAGTTTGTAATTAATATTGTAATTAAAATCAGAAAAAAACAAACAAACAAATTAAAAAAAACACCAACAAAAACAAAAAGTAAGAAAAGAGTCAGATTTCAATTTAAGAAGTCATACCTTCTGAGTTGAAAAGTCAGAATTTGGAAATGAGAATTTTGAGAATAAAATCTGAATGTTTGTATGTGGAATAAGAAATCTAAATTAAATTCAGACTTCTGCCCCAAAAAAGTAAAATTTAAAAAGTCAGAATTCATTAAGTAATATAAGAACTGTGCAAAATACTTTTTTCAGTAACTCCAATCGTCTTTCATGGCGATTCTAATGTTCAGCCAATGTTTGTGCACAGACATGGCGCATGCGCACAACACCAATGCTAAATTAACTTCTTTTTCTCTCACCCATCTGGAATATTTCTTAAGGTTATGGTTATGGTTAGGTTTAGTCGCAAGTCACCGTCAAATTATAATACGGGTAGGACGTTTTGTCAGAGTAGGATGGTTTCTCAGAACACCGGCCCTTTGGATGGAAGCATGGCCTGCAGAATAAGGGGGCAGTCGAGCCAGTGACTGATTGTGTATGCATTTTTCTTTTTTAGTATTATTTTTTTAAGATTATAATTTAATGTCAGAACTCGAAAATGAAATTTCATTGTCAGACTTAGAGAATAAAACTATTTTTGCATGGAACAAAGAACAAACCAGTAATGGAGAGGATAAAGAGAACTCTGAGGATGTAGAGCATGAGAGATGACTGTCTGCCAAAGGCTAAAAGATCAGGAATAATCCCTCTTGGGACCATGACCATGAAGCACTGGTTTGGATCAGGAATTTAAAGAAGCCCCCCGAGGCTTCATCTTGCACAACTGCAGTATTGTTTGTCTGACCTTATACAGTGACTTAAGACTGTGAATGACTTGTTTTATAGCATTTTAAGAGCTTTACTATTACAAAATGCCAGATTCAGTGCAACAAATTTGATACAATCACTTACTCTATACTCTATTTTCTATAAGGACTGTTAAACATATGGAAACTGATAAAATGCACATGTGGAATTTCTTTTGCCTGTTGCATTTTTTTTTTTTTATAAAAAGAAGGGATTCAGCAGGAGTATCAGTATGTGAGAGCAAATATTTATTTCAACTGGATTCTGGTAAGCACAACAATGTCTGGGTTTCATTTCTGCACAGTTGAATATAGTAACAGAGAATTCTCATTTGCACGTTTGTGGCAAAAAAATACAATAAAATGAATCATTTGTGTTTGAGGTGGTTTGCAGTACATGCTCTCTAATGTCAGGCGAACACTCATGCTCATCTGGTAATCACAGCACGTTGTTTCATGTGCAGAAATGAAAGTTGAAATATCATGCAAAGAAACATTGTTTTCTCAGGTGATTTTGGTGAATCCTGTACATTTCTCTGCATGAAACAGCTTGACTGGAAACTCAATAGTGTCCATCAGTTAGCAGTAGAAAGTGTCAAAACACCCAGTTTTTCCTTTTTAGGATAAATGAAATTGTTCAGGGACAGACGTTTGTAGTGGGAAGCTCTATACAGCATTATTGGTCCACCTTTCTCTGCAGAAACTAGATGACGTTCTCAAACAGCTGCATAGAAGCCATTATATTTTCATCCTGTTATGGAAACAATAGTTATACAAGTAATATAGTGTATAAATTTGGCCAATCATCATGTGGCAAAATCTTTAGATTTACATAAGGATTTACCTTTTGGCAGGTTTCTATGAATTCATCTATTGTCACCACTCCATCTCTGTTACGGTCCATTTTCTGATCCATATTAAAGAAACAAAGTGGATAACATGAGGTAAAATAACAGGTTCTTTCTTTCTTTCAGTTTATTTATCATTCATTTCTTTCATGAATGAGTAACTGAAAAAAAGTGTACACCCCTGTAGCCTGTCACAGTAACAAATAAAATGTGGCACTGGGTAGTAATTGGTAAATGGACTGGTTCTTATAGTACTTTTCTACTCTACTTGAGCACTCAGTGCTTCAATACAATATCTGGATGTACTAATGTACATTCACCGCATACTTTATTAGGTCCTCTGTTAAACTGCACACTAACACAAGGATCTGATCAGCCAGTTAAATGTCACAAACTCAATATAATTAAGTGACTTTGAGCATGGCAACTTTGTCGGTGCCAAATTTTAAAAACGGCTGATCAAACTGGGATTTTGCCCACACACTGATTTTTAGGGTTTACAGATAATGGTTGAAAAAAGTGAAACTATCCAGTGAGCAGCAGTTCTCTGGGAAAAAAGGACTTGTTGCTTTCAGAGGTCAGAAGAGAGTGGTTAGATACAAGGAAACAGCAACTGAAATAACTACTTATTACAACCAAGGTATGCAGAACAGCATCTCTGAATGGGCTGATGAGGCCTGATTTCTTCTCTAGGGTGAAAATTGACTGAAGTAAACAACATGAGAGCATGGATCCCCCATCCTCCTGTGAGCAGTGGCGGTGGGAGTGTGGGGGTTTCTGGATTAAGTACCTGGAAGAACTTCTCCACATGTTCACCTGGGGAATCGTCTCGTACGCTGGGTAAAGTATACCTGCCCATCATGTCATAAATGGAGGTCATGATAGCCATCATTTCCTGCAGGAAAAAAGACAGACATCATAAAAGTGCAACAGATTTGGATTTTATTTATTTATTTTTTATCATTGTACCTCTTTTGTAATGTAGCCATCCTTGTTGATGTCATATAGATTAAATGCCCAGCGAAGTTTCTCCGTAACTGAGCCTCGAAGTAACACAGACAGACCTAGAACAAAGTCCTGTAAATGCAATCCATTGTTTAATTTCTTTTAAGCTTTTTATAAATGAAAACCTTTAAAATTGCAGCCCCTGCTGTACTCACCTCAAACCGGATGGAGCCATTTCTGTCCATGTCAAAAGCATTAAACAAGAAATGTGCATATGTAGTTGCATCTGAGAGAAAATAATGAAAAGCAAGAAATGACCATTGTTAATTGCAATGCATGTTTAGCACGGAATATTAACTGTAATCAACTGTGGTCTTTTTAAAAAAATGAATCTAGAGGGAGTGAGAAAAATTTACTTAATTACTTAATGTTGCTATGGCAACTTTACAAAGAAACAGCATCTAGCAAATATAAACTGCACCTTTAAAATATCCAGTATCATGCTTATTATAATTTTTATTATCAAGTTGCATAATGTACCTCCTTGAGGGAAGAACTGTGAGTAAATGCTCTTGAATGTTTCTTCATCCACTAGCCCACTGGGACACTCCTATTGAAAGGTAAACAATAGAAAAACAAGTCAGTGAAAGAAAAGAGTGTTTAACTCTGCTAATGAACAGTTAGGAGTCATTAACACATATGGACTTAGTGTATACCAGTTAAGAAGTACAGAATATTAACAACATTAAAGGTGAGACACTAAAAGTGAATCAGGAAATTGCTGGGACATCCAATCCTGGAAAGATTGGGACTTGTCTTGAATACTTCCCACTTATAGAAAATAGTTCTTACAGCTGAATAATCGACTTCAAATTGACTGTAATTAGTGATACAAGCCTTCACAGATTGATGGGCAGCAACACGGTTGTTGTAGAGACCCACCCTTTGGCACATCCCAGCACACCCACTCACTTCACCAGATGCACCTTGTTTAGTTCTCTCACCTTTGATTGGGTGTGGTGCTTGTCCTCGATTGCAATCACCTGTCACACATTATATGTCACACATTATATAAGGACTGCATTCACTTTTGGCTCACTCTTTCTTCACTTCCACACGGGGCGGCAGCTGAGGTGAGGTTCTATTTGGGTTTTATTTTTATGTATTGTTTAAGGGAATGAGTAACTTGTCAAGGGTAGTGTCGTGGATGAGAGAAGGAGGACCCAAACGCTGGACTCACAGGCAGGTAGGTGAAGGTGGATGTTTATTGCCGAAGGAGTGAGCAAACAGTACAGAGGGAGGAAATGGCTGGCTGACCGAATGAACAAAGGACTGACTGACTGACTGACTGGACATACAGACGACATTGACATCAGACATACATCATTAATGACCCGACATTGAATGGGTAGAACAGAGGGCTTAAATACACAGACTGGTGATAATGATGATAATGAGAGACCGGTGAGTACACAGCTGAACATAATGAACTAATGATAATGGGAAGAGGACTGAACATAATGCACACAGACCAAGGCTAACACAATAAAACAGGAAGTGGAACAGGCAGTAGATAAACAGTGAACATGAACTAAGAATACTGGGTCAAAGACCCAGAAACCCTGACAGTACCCCCCCCGCTAAGGCCGGCACCCGACGGCCAAAAGAAAGAAAAACCAGAACAGGGCGGGCGGAGGGGGCCCAGGACGGAGGGACGGAGTCCACACAGAGACAGTTCAGGGGGCCGACCGTGCGGACGGCAACGGCGACGACGACAGCGCTGGTCCGGGGGCCGACCGTGCGGAAGGCGACGGCGACGACGACAGCGCTGGTCCGGGGGCCAACCGTGCGGAAGGCGACGGCGGCGACGACAGCGTTGGTCTGGGGGCCGACCGTGCGGAAGGCGACGGCGGCGACGTGGACGCAGTTGGGGGGGCCGGCCGTGCGGAAGGCGACGGCGGCCACCCAGGAGAAGAGGGTCCGGGGGCCGGCCGTGCGGAAGGCGACGGCGGCCACTCAGGCGATGGCGGTCCAGGGGCCGGCCGTGCGGAAGGCAACGGCGGCCACTCAGGCGATGACGGTGCAGTTCAGGGGGCCGGCCGCGCGGAAGGCAGCGGCGGCGGCTCTCCAGTGTCAGGCGTACTGGCCGAGGCCCGGTGGGCACAGGACCAGTCGAGGCGGGACCAGTCAAGGCGGGACCAGGCGAAGCACAGGCTGAGGCTGCAGCAGACGAAGGCTCTGAGGCTGCAGCAGACGAAGGCTCTGAGGCTGCAGCAGACGACGGCTCTGAGGCTGCAGCAGACGACGGCTCTGAGGCTGCAGCAGACGACGGCTCTGAGGCCGGGCCGGGCGTGGGTGCAGCTGAGGCCGGGCCGGGCGTGGGTGCAGCCGAGGCAGAGGCCTGACCAGTCGAAGTTGAAGCCTCTGGCTGGAGACAGGCCGGGCCAGCGGGTGCGGAAACCCCTGGCTGAGGAGCGGCCGGGCCAGCGGGTGCGGAAACCCCTGGCTGAGGAGCAGGAAAGCTCACAGCTGGCTCTGGGTGCTGTGGCTGCAGGTCCGGGAACCGAACAGGATGGTGTACGGGCGACTGGGAAACAGGAGGCGACTGGACTGACTGGACAGGGGACTGGGAAACAGGAGCAGACTGGACAGGGGACTGAGCTACAGGAGGTGACTGGAGGACAGGAGGAGACTGAGCTACAGGAGGTGACTGGAGGACAGCAGGAGACTGGACAGCAGGAGAGTGAACTGACTGGAGGGAAAGCTGAACAGCAGGTGAGGGAACTGACTGGAGGGAAAGCTGAACAGCAGGTGAGGGAACTGACTGGAGGGAAAGCTGAACAGCAGGTGAGGGAACTGACTGGAGTGGAGATGCTAAGGGAGGAACAGAGGCAGGCGTGGCTGACAACGGAGCTGAGGTTGGTGTGGCTGACGGCTGAGCTACAGACTGGGCTAGACAGGGAGATAAAGCTACGGCCTGGGCTAATAAAGCTGGTGCATGAGCAGGGGACACCTCAGCTAGTCTAACCAGTGATACTGCGAGGGCGTGAAAAGCTGGATCAGGAGGTGGATGAAAGGGTGAAGTAGTAGGTGGACCGGTTAGCTCTTCCAAGCCTCCAGGGAGGTCAGGCTGGGTTCTGGCTGCCCTCAGCCTGGGCGCTGGGACAGGCACAGAAGGTGGCTGGACACCAGTCACCCCCACCCGAGAAACAGGAGCGGGTGTGGAGGTAGACTGGGTCGCAGCTGCCCTCCTCCTGGGAGCTGGCACTGGAGTGGGTGTAGGCTGACTGATAGGAGTGGAAATAACGACTGGGTGAGTGACACTGACAGGTCTATCGGGTTGTATTCTGGTCTTTCTGCCACCACTATTTACAGTTTTTGACTGAACAGTCTTTGGGGAGCCAGAGCAGAAAATATCTTCCCAGTCCACATCATCCTCAAGGAGGGAAACTCCCCATGAATCAGAAAAGAGTCTGTTGTGTGTTTTAAGTGGATAATCAGATGAGGGGTGTGGAAAACAGTCACTGGAACTCACCACCGGGAGTTGCTGAACAGAGTCCGTTTTATGGCGGCGTGTGCGCCGCTTTCCCCGGGAAGAGGAAGCGGGCCGGGTAAACGGCTGAGCCTCTGGCGCGGTAGCCTCCGCTGAGCCGAGATGGGAGGTGTAGCCGCTGTGCCGTGGCGAGGCGGAAAGGCTGGAGAGTGAAAAGGCTGGCGGGCGAGCGAGGAGCGAAGCGGCGGGAGAGCGAGCGGCCGAAGCTTGGGCTGTGACGCCCACTCTCCGCGGCGAATGCTCCGGTGCAGCTGAGGCAGCAGGTGGGGGAACGTGGCGTCTCCGAGGCCCGCCCAGAGCCAGGCGAGTCCCCTCGAAGACGTGCTCTCTCTCCGCGAAGAGCCGCTGTTTTCCCCGAAGCCCCTCCGTCCAGCGAAGGAGCGCTGCCTCCTGCCGCTCAAAAAGTTCAGGGTCCGCTGGGTCCACAACGCGGGGTCGGGTCATTCTGTCAAGGGTAGTGTCGTGGATGAGAGAAGGAGGACCCAAACGCTGGACTCACAGGCAGGTAGGTGAAGGTGGATGTTTATTGCCGAAGGAGTGAGCAAACAGTACAGAGGGAGGAAATGGCTGGCTGACCGAATGAACAAAGGACTGACTGACTGACTGACTGGACATACAGACGACATTGACATCAGACATACATCATTAATGACCCGACATTGAATGGGTAGAACAGAGGGCTTAAATACACAGACTGGTGATAATGATGATAATGAGAGACCGGTGAGTACACAGCTGAACATAATGAACTAATGATAATGGGAAGAGGACTGAACATAATGCACACAGACCAAGGCTAACACAATAAAACAGGAAGTGGAACAGGCAGTAGATAAACAGTGAACATGAACTAAGAATACTGGGTCAAAGACCCAGAAACCCTGACATAACTTAAATCTGTTTCCCTGTTTTCTTTCAGCTGTGGCAGTCCATGTGTGTCTTTGTTTCCTTCCTTCTTTGCCTTATTTATTTGAGAATAAAAGGAGAACCCTGAGAATAATTCTGAATTAGATGGCTGCTTTTTCTTATTCTAACCGGATGAGCCCATGATGCTGATTGCTTCAGCCCTGAACCTTCCTTCCTTCAAAACATGGTCCTCCGAGCCGGAGCAGTGTTAGCGTCATGGATTCAAAGCAGCCATTGACTGAAGGTTTGAGAAGATCCAGTCGTGATAGTCGACCTCCTGCCTACCTGCAGCAGTATGACGTTCTGTATCCTGGAGCTAGAAGAGCTACATGTGAGACAGAGAGCCAAACTGAATGCCAGCATAGTGACAAAGACACACATGGGCCGCAGGATCCTGTCGGAGAGTCAGAGAGACAACCAGAGACATCCCCTGCTCCTTTACCCACCAACCAAGATGAGGTCATGAGGGAACTCCTGACGACAATGAGGGAGATTAGGCAATTTATGGTTCAATCATCTCCTTCCCATTCTCGTAGCTCCAGATCTTCAATTCGCACAGTCTCATCTGATGGAATCAAAGCTTCTGTATGCAGTTTACGAGCCAGTCCTCAAACACATCAACAACATGAGCAGCTCCCAGTGATTGATACAGTAACCTGTCAATCACCCTTCCAGCCCCCGCAGATTAGCCGTCAGTCTGGCTTAGTTACAGCTGCCAGCCCTCCTTTACCTAATTCAACAATACTAGATGCTGCTATCCCTTCAACTGGTTTGCCTAGACCAGTCCTTGCTACAGAAGATGAGACTCCCTTTGATTTCCTGGCCTTATCACGGCAGGATCCCGACCAGATCTCATGTGTTCAACCTGCTGTTCCTTTAGCTGAAGACCCTGTTCAACCTCTCATTCGCATATCTGACCACAAGCATTGCCCTCCTCTAGAGCAGCAACCAGCTACATCCAATGCCTCATATGACCAGAAACCTTTGATACCTGGTACTGCTAGCTCGGGTCACTCCTCTAGCACGAGAACACATGTATATAAGCTTGAAGGTCCTTCGTTTCCAGACCTTAGTAGAGAAGACGAAATGCAATACAGGATGTTACGGATGGCCCTTACAAACCTTCTTGATCCTCATGAGACAGAGCACTTCAACTATCACGTCCTTCTTGATCACCTCAAAGTAGACCAAGCTAAACGATTAGCTCTTGCCTTTTCCTACGCTCCTGACCCATACACTCAAGCCATCAAAGCCCTTGATGAGCGTTATGGGCAACCAAGACAGCTGGCATTGAAAGAGCTAAAGAATATACTGGAACTGCCTCCTATCAGAGCAGGTGATGGTCAGAGTCTTGATAATTTTGCTCTTCGTGTACAGGCTTTAGTTGGGTTGCTTAGCACTATGGGAGAACAAGGACGTGCAGAACTAGATTGTGGCTCCCATGTCGATCGCTTGTTAGCGAAGTTGCCTGCAGAGCATTTCAGTCGCTTCAAACGGCATGTTTACAGGGAACAGGGAGAAATGACGTATACTTTGCCTTTGTTCTCATCCTGGTTGCAAATGGAATGCAAGTGTCAACCAAGGAAGGCCAGTCCTGTTTCATCCTTCAACCAGCCACGACCTTCCCGTAAGTACACCTCTCCACTTACAACAATATTACATGGGGCAAATACATCTGATGATCCTGTACAGGCAGCACAACCCATCATAACTAAGGCAACATGTGCATATTGCCGCTCACCTGAACACCACATTAGTAAGTGTCCCGAGTTCATTCAGAAGACAAAGGATGAGAAAATAAACTGGATAAAAGCAAACAAACGGTGTTGGCGTTGTGCTAGGAATCATCAGGCCGCAAAGTGTGACCTGAGGAAAGCATGTGCCACCTGTATGGGACTACATCTACAGATCCTATGTGATGTAAATAAGAGATCTAAAACTGAAACTAATCCTGTAGTGAGGACACTGTACTTTGATAGACCTAGTGACTGTCCTAGTGTCCTTTTAAAGGTTGTGAAAGTGCTCCTGCGAAACGGCAAAAGAACCCTTGAAACATATGCAGTACTTGACGATGGCTCCCAGCGTACCATTCTTCTGACATCAGCTGCACAGCATCTCAACCTAACTGGGGAAGCAGAGAGATTATCACTTAGAACGGTCCGTCAAGAAGTTGAAACTATTCATGGTTCTTCCGTAAGTTTCAAAATCTCACCCATCGCACACCCAGAGAAAACCTACACAATTAATAATGCCTTCACTGCAAGTCACCTAGCACTTTCAGACCACACCTACCCTGTATCATCTCTCCAACGGAGATACAAGCATCTTCAAGGTATCCCATTACCCATTATTAATAAAGCAGCGCCACTCCTGCTCATAGGCTCAGATCATACTCACCTCATCACGCCTACTGCTCCATTGAGACAGGGACCATATGGGTCTCCTGCAGGAGTTAAAACCCAATTAGGATGGACACTTCAAGGTCCGATCACAGATTTTCAGCCCCAGAGCAGTACAGAGCATGTGCAGTGTTTGTTCACATCTCTCAGTTCATCTGCAGATGTACTGCGTTATCATGTTGAGAAGCTATGGCAACTAGACACTTTACCTGAATACAGTGAGAAATCTGTGATCCGATCAAAGCAAGATCAACTGGCACTGGAACTCCTTGAACAGGCCACAAAAAGGGTTGAGATCAATGGTGTTAATCGCTACGCCACTCCTCTTCTTCGGATGGCAAACTTTCCTCCTTTGAATGTCCCTCCAACTGTAGTCATGTCTAGACTCCGCAACACTGAGGCTCGGTTAGCTAAAGATCCTGACAAAGCCATGTCTTACAAGGATCAGATTTTGAAATTGGAGCAAGCAGGCTATGTAGTCAAACTTAGCCCGGAGGAGATGCACAATAGCAAAGAAACCTGGTATATTCCTCATCATATGACAAGTCACAACAATAAAGATCGCATAGTCTTTGACTGCTCTTTCACATTTCAAGGTCAGTGTCTCAATAAGTACCTATTGCCAGGACCAATCCTAGGCCCAACACTTCTCGGTGTTTTGTTGCGTTTTAGGCAACATTCAGTGGCAATAAGTGGCGACATCAAAGGCATGTTTTACCAAGTCCGTCTTCTGCCTCCTGATAAACCACTCCTCCGATTCCTGTGGCGTGACATGAACAAAGCAGCTCCCCCTTCAGTGTATGAGTGGCAGGTACTCCCCTTTGGTACGACCTGCAGCCCTTGTTGTGCAATCTATGCACTGCAGAAACATGTGAAGGAATATCAATCTGACAAAGATGTGCAGTCTTCAGTAATGCAGTGTTTCTATGTTGATAACTGCTTGCAGAGTTTTCCATCAGCAGAGTTAGCTCGAACACTCCTAGACAAATTAAGAAACCATCTATCAGAAGGAGGCTTCGACCTTCGCCAGTGGGCCAGCAATAATCCTGTTGTGATTAGCCATCTACCATCTGAGGTAAGAACGGCAAGTAATGAACTTTGCCTGACTGAAGACAAGCCATCTGGCCCACATGAACGCACATTAGGATTATTGTGGAATTGTGAGACTGATTTGTTTGCCTATAAATACAGAACTCTAGCCTCACACCCCACCACAATGCGTCGTATCTATGCAGTACTTGCTCGTCTGTATGACCCATTAGGCTACTTACTCCCATTCACAACACGCGCCAAAACCTTGGTGCAAGAGCTATGGAGAAAAGAGAGAGATTGGGACGACCCTTCCCTTCCACACGACCTCTTAGAGGCATGGAAGTCCTGGGAAGAAGAACTTTGTTATCTCCCACAAATTGCCATCCCACGTTGCTATACTTCTAAGGAAATGGATGTTTCTACCACAGTTCGAGACATATCTTCTGTGACGCTTCAGAGCGAGCATATGGTGCTGTCGCATATTTGAGATCAGATGATCTTGAAGGCCATGTAGAACTGAGTTTCTTGTTAGCTCGCTCACGTGTTGCTCCTAAACGGCATTTAACAATACCCAGACTGGAGCTATGCGCAGCCCTACTAGGCGCACGCCTCTGTGAGCTCATACAAACAGAACTCACCTTACCAGTCAGGACTACCACCCTTTGGTCTGACTCGACAACTGTACTTCACTGGCTTCAGTCAGATTCCTGCCGTTTCAAGGTATTCGTAGGAGCCAGAGTCTCAGAAATTCAAAACCTCACAAACAGTCAAGACTGGAGATACATCAATTCAGCCACAAATCCTGCTGATGATGTTACGAGAGGTAAATCCCTGAAAGAGTTCCTTAGCCCAAACAGGTGGACTGAGGGTCCCTCGTTTCTGCATGAACCTCCAAATAACTGGCCCACAGTTACAGATCTCCATCCTGATGATGATCAGACTGAGTTAAAGAAATCCTACTTTTTTGGTATTGTCAGTATACCCTCCCATACATACACACCCAGCTTCAGAACGTATCAAGAGCTATTGGATTTCACGGCTCATTCACTCTCCAACCAAAAGGGTAACATTCCTTCTGCAGCTGATTATCAAACAGCAGAACAAGAAATCCTTCGTCAGGCACAACTGGACAGTTTCGGTGAAGATTTAGCCCGTTTACAGTCAGACAAACCCCTCTCATCCGACAGCCGTCTATTGTGTTTGTCACCAGTGTTGTGCAGGAATTCTGGACTTATCCATGTAGGAGGCCGACTACGGCAAAGCCCAGACTTGGAATTGAATGTCATTCACCCAATAGTACTTGATCCTGCTCATCCAGTGACCAAACTGATCATACAAAATTATGATGACAAACTGCATCATGCTGGTTCAGAAAGACTTTTTGCTGAACTACGTCGGAAATTCTGGATTCTCAGAGGAAGGGAAGCCGTACGCAGGCATCAGTATAGCTGCGTCGCATGTCAGAAATGGAGAGCACAGCCCATCATTCCAAAAATGTCAGACTTGCCTGCTGCTCGTCTTAGGTTATTCAAACCACCTTTCTACTCCACAGGAATAGACTGCTTTGGACCATACAAGGTCAAGACAGGCCGCAGATCGGAGAAAAGGTGGGGAATAATATTCAAATGTCTCACCACTCGGTGTATACATCTTGACCTCCTAAACAGTATGGATACAGACTCCTTCCTCATGGCCCTCCAATGATTCATTTCTCGACGAGGAACACCCCTGGAAATTATATGTGATCAAGGAACTAACTTCAAAGGAGGAGATAAGGAACTACGGGCAGCTTTTAACAACCTTGCTCCGACTCTACAGCCGGTCCTGATGACTAAAAGAATCCATTTCAAATTCAATCCCCCGCATGCACCCCATTTCGGTGGAGCCTGGGAGAGGGAGATACGTTCTGTGAAGAATGCTCTGAAGAGAACCATTGGTGCACAGATGGTCACTGAAGAGGTCTTAAGAACAGTCCTAATTGAGATTGAAGGCATTCTGAACTCAAAACCCCTAGGCTATGTATCCTCAGACATTGCGGATATTGATCCCATAACCCCAAACTTTCTCATTATGGGCCGACGTGATTCGTCACTTCCCTTAGTATCCTATTCTGATTCTGACCTCCTAGGTCGACGACGATGGCGACATGCACAAATATTGGCAGATCACTTCTGGCGGCACTTCATAAAAGACTATCTACCATCCCTCCAAAGAAGACACAAATGGCAGAAGGAGAACCCAGATCTCACATTGAACTCTGTCGTAATGATCACGGATTCACACCTTCCACGTGCCCTTTGGCCTGTAGGAAGAGTGACACGCCTGCTGAAAAGCCCAGATGACCACATCAGAACTGTGGAGGTCTTAGTACAGGATAAAACCTATATCCGCCCTGTCTCCTGTCTGATCCCCCTGCCCCCGCTTCCTGACGAAGATCGATCCTGACCATATCAACATATTTCTCTCTAGAAAATATGGGGGCGGCTGTTGTAGAGATGTCATGGTCCCTGTGCCTCACCAGCTGATTCTGTATTAGGCAACATGTTTTCTCTCTCTCTTTCTCTCTCCTGCCGGGGCGATGCTCATTATGGGCTCCCGCCCCTGGCCCACACACCTGCTGCCGATCGGGATAATCACAAGGCCGATTTAAGACAGCAGCACTGTGTCACTCGTCGCTGGATCGTTGAGTTATCAGCGTCAGTCGCTCAGTAGATTGTAAATAAGGTTCTGTGAGTTCGTTCCGTCTGTTCGCCTCTAACTATAATCTCTGTGTACAGATCTATCCCGGACCTTTCCCTGCCTGCCTGTCATCCCGTGGACGAGTGAGTGGATGGTGTTTCCCCAGTGTGGGGAGTGAAGAGAGAGAGCCTTTGGAGGACGTCAGATTCCCGTCTTTTCCCTCACATACCCCGGAACCCTGGACCCCCCTCCCCTCCCTCCAGCACTTTGTAAATAGCATCACCTGGTGTCGTTGTGTAAATAAAATCTGTAAATCCTGTAAGGAGTCCCGGTCTGCGCCTGAGTCCGTTAACTGAAACCTGACAAGAGACCCACCCTTTGGCACATCCCAGCACACCCACTCACTTCACCAGATGCACCTTGTTTAGTTCTCTCACCTTTGATTGGGTGTGGTGCTTGTCCTCGATTGCAATCACCTGTCACACATTATATGTCACACCAGAGCATTCTCACTCCCGAGGCATAACATGTCGACGTTTTGTCACGTCCCGCGGCGTTCCTGAGGAACGCGAAAGGAGACCTTCGGCGTTCTTATGGTACGCGGCGGGTTATGGCTGGAATCCAGTGCAATGACGCTCCCGCGGGAGTAGACGTTCCAGCCCTGTATTCCAGCCCTAAACCTAACCTTATCCCTAGCCCTGACCATAACCTTATTCCTGACCTTAACCAGGACTTTAATGATGTTAAATAGCGTGTTTCTAAGCGATTTGAAGAATAAGAGCGAACATGTGTAGGTTCAGTCCAGACGGTTCTCATATTTCCTCTTTTTCCGAGGTCGTCATTTAGGAACGTGGTGGGTAGCCGAAAACGTAATATGGTGACGATTTGTCACCTAGCGTAAAATGTTACGCTTTGGGAGTGAGAACGGGTTGGTCACACATTATATAAGGACTGCATTCACTTTTGGCTCACTCTTTCTTCACTTCCACACGGGGCGGCAGCTGAGGTGAGGTTCTATTTGGGTTTTATTTTTATGTATTGTTTAAGGGAATGAGTAACTTAAATCTGTTTCCCTGTTTTCTTTCAGCTGTGGCAGTCCATGTGTGTCTTTGTTTCCTTCCTTCTTTGCCTTATTTATTTGAGAATAAAAGGAGAACCCTGAGAATAATTCTGAATTAGATGGCTGCTTTTTCTTATTCTAACCGGATGAGCCCATGATGCTGATTGCTTCAGCCCTGAACCTTCCTTCCTTCAAAACAACGGTCCTTGGTCTAAGGAGCTTGGAAAGAACTGAAGAAACTTCTTCACTTCTAGAACTGAAGAAGTTTCTTGGTGAAACGTCTTTAAGCAACTTAAAGAAGTCCAGACGCTTTTTTTCCAAGCTCCTTAGACTATGATGACCTGGATAACAGAAAAACCTTCACAGACAACATGGCCCTTGCTTCTCTAAGATGATGATGTCATTCCTCATCGGCTTTGTGTCCCCTGTTGCATTGTCTTAAGGAAAAAACTTAAGGAAATCTTATTTGAGACCTTATAAGATCATCGTTTACTCAAAGAATTGATTTGTCATAAAACAACGCAACAATTGTAGTAACACTGATACATGTGTGGAGAATACCTTGCTTGTGCTGGGAAAAGAAAGTGCAATAAACTACACAGGAATGAAGCAAAAACTTTGATTTCATTTGGCAAAAAAAGTGTGGAAACCGGTTTTAGTGCGAAATGTAATAAAGCTGCAAAAACAACTAAAAAACTCAGATCGAACGATTAACTTTGGTGATTGCTCTGCTCGTTTAGTGTTACCTGGAATTCCAAAGCAAAGTGGAATACAGCACCGGGTATCAACTAATACTCTTGTACTTAATACTACTGTACTTATCCTGCTATGACAAGTCAGAACGTCTGCTGTGAAAACAAATCTGCTTGGTTAGTTAAAATCATCTTCTTGATATCATCATTAAAGATTTGTTTATGCTGGACATTTCTCTGCGCAACTCTTTATGTATCATTAATGCCTCTGAAGACTCTTAAAACATTTTCAGGCTTCTTTTTTTTCTAAGTTTAAAGCTTCTTTGTTTACATCAGCTTGTGGTCTTCTCCTTCCCCTCTTTAATGGAGCTTTGCTTCCTATTACAACCACTTACTGTCGATATCTATTACCCCGTCCTGCAGTGGGTAAAAATATGTGTTAAGTCACTCCCAAGTTTATGCGTGCATGCCGTGGTTGACCAATACGATTTGAGCAATACATGCAGTGGCTCATAAAAAGAAAGAAATTTGCCATCAAAATAAAGATTTCTGCCCTTAGGCACTTGCATGCACACTTATTGTTTACACACACACACACACACACACACACACACACACACTCATTTTCAATAATCTTCTTGTTCAATTGTACATTTGGAGAGAAACTATTTTACATGATTACACATTTTTTTGTTTGAAAAAAGGGGAAAAATGGTAGTATCTGACTAGGATGCTTCCTGCATTCCTCATAGGTGAGTTGCTTTATAGCTGTCCTGCAGAGAGGAAACCCTACGCACACCCAGGAATCACTGGAGAGATTATGTTACTGGGCTGGGTTTCCCCCGTGAAGAGCCTGGGCGAGGGAGGTCTGAGCTTCTCTGCTTAGACAACCCAATAAGATGCAACAAATAGAATTAGGGCTGCCACGATTTGTCGACTAGTCACGATTACGTCGACTATCAAAATCGTCGACGACTGATTTAATAGTCGACGCGTCGTTTGAAGCTTTGTAAGATCACAAAAGACGCAGGAATAAGTGGCAGGATTTAAGAGTGTAATAACGGACTGAAACAGAAGATGGCAGCATTGCATGTACAAGGATGTCAGCTACCGCTAAACCCCGAAGAAGAAGAAGAAGAAGAAGAAGCAGCTGTGTCCCAGAATTCATAGCGCGGCCCAGCGCAGTTGTCAACAATGGCGGCAGCTAGTTAGTTTTAATGTTACTCTTATTATTCTTTCTGGGTCACAAAATAAACGTTTAACATATTTTCAGGCGAGAATGTAGCTGTGTAAACCTCAAATATCGGCTCAGTTTATCAGGACACCACATATTTTCAAAAGCGCTCCGACGTTTTCGGAGACATCTGTTACCCACTAGCTCGTTAGCGAGCCGGGGGCAAGGTCACTAGCGCCGTGAGAACACCGGACTCCCCGCAAATCGTTTTCAAACCCACCGCCGTCTTTCGCTACTCAGGTTAAATATATATGAGTCACTTAGATAACTTAAAATGTTATTGTTTGGCTTTTTTTTTTTAGTATTTTATTTGTTCCTGAGTAAATCAGTTTGTCTGAGATTAAAGTTATAGTTCTTACACAGCTGAATAAACGTCAAGCAGACAACTGATTATCAGAAGTGTGAGATGCTCCAGAATATACTCCAGTGTCCTGTTATATTTTAGATAGCAAGGAGTTTATTAAACTTCACCGAAACAATCTGCAAATTTCATTAAAATTTAATAAACTATCATCTTGTCTTTATTTTTAGTTAGCACAGACCTTAAACACTTAAAGCTGTAAGCTAATGATAGTTATATAAGAGCAGATGCTGCTGGTGCAATAAGCTGTAGTTTTACGTCCAATGGATGATGATCTGATTAGTCGACTAATCGCAAAAATAATCGGTGACTAGTCGACTATCAAAATAATCGTTTGTGGCAGCCCTAGATAGAATATAAAAGTAATTTCCTGTAAGCCTGGGATTTTTAAAGTACCAAATGCACACATAAAACACTATAATTCCAATCATATGTTTACAGTAGGCTACCTGAAAAGTGGCCTGAGCAACACAGGAGAACTTCTTAAATCACAACTTCTTAAAATGACGCAGTAGTCCCATAACGTGTTAAAAATAGATTCAGTATTCAGTCAGTCTGTGAAGTTTTATGGTTTTATTTGGTTTATTAGTGATTGTCATATCTCTGTTTAAAAGATGCCGGTTTATATTGTAACGGTCATTTTTGTGCCAGTTTCGAGTGCTCTTGTGGTCCAATCCTTGAAGCCAGGATTCAAAACTTTCTGGAAGTCCATGTTGTTGACATTTGATGATTAATAATTACACACAGTTTAGACATAAAAACCTGGTTGTCTATATATGTTTACATGAACTTTTCTTGTACTTTTCATTGTATTGAATATTTTTTTGTAGCATTTATATTCATTTTAATAGAAGGAATGGTTAGAGAGTGCTCCACAGGAAATTAAGTTAAATGGTGTCACTGATGCTTCTTTTTATACAAAGTACATTGAGTTTATGTGTAATGAAGTGTGCTTATATTTTATAATTAAGTAATTACTCTATAATTAATCAATCAAACTGCAACTCGCAATGTCACAAATACATAAAGGATAATAGCAAAACACGTGGTTAGGGAAAGATGCTCCTTTGTGCTAAAATACTGCCAAATAATAAAGAGTAAAACTGATGAATTGCTTCTAAGTATGCTGAGTGTTTTCTTACATTCTTAAAGCCTCTGTAAAGCGACTGCAGCTCCTTCCTGGTGAACTGCGTCTGGGCTTGGAGCTGTTCGAGACCCTCAGGTTGGTGACGCACCATGGAGAGTTCAAGGTCACTGTCACTGCTGTCTGTCACACGAAAAGAGACAAAAAGGGGAAACGAGAGGGTGGAAGGAAAGGGGGAAGAAACAGCAGTAAGACTAGAAAGACAGAAAAAGGAAATCATAGAGGCAAAACATTTACATTTACATCCTATAACTCAAAATGCTCACCATCTTCACAGAAACAGCACAAACATGGAGAGGTTTAAGAGGGAGAGGGACGACAAATAAATGGGTGGAAGCAACGGCGTAAGAAGAATGTTCACCATCGTACAAGTAAAAAAATAAGAAGATGAAACAGAAAGAAAGACGTGGGAGTTGTTTTGAGAGAAAGAGAGAAACTTGTAGCATTGAAGTATTATGCTAAAGTAACACAGCGAGCTCTTCCAGTTCTAGTTGAGCTATTTGGTGCAGTGCTACATTTTTATGAACATTGCATGAAGGAATATTTTTTGCTAAAGGCGTAACAGAAATAATCTTGATAGAAAAAGCTTTTTCTTCTTCATAATTTTGTTTATGAAGAATAACCAGGCAGAAAGTACATGCTGCCATGCTTTTTTTTGGGGCATTTTCAAGGTCGCTGTTGGCATCCTGACGCTTAAATGAAAAGATATTAGACAAGGGTGATTTAAAGCACATTTTTAGGGTTGCAAAAGCAAAAGGAGTTGCACATTTTTAGACAGCCACTGGCATTTAATGCAGTTACACCTGTGTTTGACAAGCTTAAATGCCAACTGTGAGAAAAAAAGCTTGCTTCGTCAGCCTTAAGGACCAAAAAATGTACATACTGCGATTACCAAAAACCAAGAATTTCCAAGAACAGCTGGAATGCAATTACAGTCACATGTAATAATGTGCAGAGGAATACCATTGTAGGTACTCACCATCTTCATGAGAATGCCACAGATATAGCAAGTTGAAGAGGTTGAGAAACAGGGAAGGAGAAATTGATATGACTGTTAAAAAATATTTAGATAGACCAAAATTTTTACCGATACAGAAAATTAAAAGGTAGGTTCAGGGTCGCTGTAAAAACAACACTGTAAGAATTTGTTCATGAAGAGGCCTCATGGTGTCTTTCAAAGTTACTCTTTTTTCATGGATGGACTTCGAGTTTTGTTCAAAAGTCCATGAATTTGTCCCAATAAACACAATAAGTTTTGTCATGAAAAGAGTTACAAGGGGATTAATTAACTGTCAGTACAGGAAAATTCAACTTACTGCATGTGCATGACTATTGTTAACTTTTCCATTTCTATTACGTATATAAAGAAAACCCTGTGAGATATTAAAGGCTATCCTACAAAGATCAATGTTTAATTTCTCTCTTTCTCTGTCTTACCTTCCAGTGACAAAGGGTCGCAAATCCCAAACTGTTTGAGGACAACAATACATAGTCCAATAACAACAATGATAGCAATTATTTCCATGCCCTCCAAAGCCATCGTTGCAATTCATTAGATATAGCTTCTGCAAAAGCCCTTTAAAAAAAAACCCTTTAAAATAACAACTGACATATAACACTTGCTATGGTGCAAGCTCCGCTAGTTGTTAGTTTTCATATGCAAATGGCCAGTGAATGGGGGAAAGAAATAAAAGTGACTGCAGAGCCTTCTTCATTAAAGAAACGGGTTCAAAGTCCATTTTTGCTCCTGCAGGTAGATAAAAAATTCACTGAATCTGAGTTCCCCCAAATTATCCAAAGTTATCCCCAGTTGCAGATGATTCAGTTCTGCTGCGGCTCAGCAGCGTTTCGCATCCTGCTGGATCTTTCCAACTGTCCCATCAACTCAGGGCTCCACCTCCACTTACACTGTCTTGAGCTGTGTGTTTGAGGTTGTGGGCGGGTGGGTGGATCACTGTTACTGAAGGGATTCCTCTGCTAATAGTTTCTGATTGGCAGTCTGCAATGTCTAAATATGCCCGGTCATGATAAAGATGCAAAATGATATACCAAGCATTGATTCACATCTTCTGATGTTTGGGATATTAACAGCACTCATAAAGAAAACTATTGTGTCCTGTGTGGTGCTGCCTGTGTCTACAGGACTGCTCAGCGATGCACGCACTCAATAATACAGATGAATTCACTCTGATCTCAAAAGCAGTTAGACCACTGTGATTGTAAAAACTGTCTTTTATGACATTGCAAAAAACAAAACAAAAGCTGAAATGAACTATTGCTATCCTGCAAAGCTAAACTGACAACACAGATATATATATTTTATAAATAATGTATGTAACAGTATTTATATATACTTTTTGAGTTTTTTATGATTATGCTCTATTGTAAAGATCATTGGGATAGTTCACAACTGATGAGTCTGCACAACATAATGGACTCAATGTAAGTAGGAAAGAGGGGTGGAAAGCAAATCAATTGTGCAGAGGAACAATATTGGTCTGTGAGCAGGCAGAGGATGTATGCCAGATATGCATTTCGATGGTCAGGGAGGGTTTATGTAAGTTAGAGAGTTTAAATGGACCTAATGAACGGGGATAGTTCCCTGCCAAAAATACAAGAAATATCAATAGTAGAGCTGCCGAGCTCCTCAAATGTACATTTGGAGGATGTAATTTAGACTGAGACCTGATGTCATTGTGCATTATGAAAATGTATGGGTTTTTTGTAAAAAGGTGTCTATCAGCTCATTTTCTGAAAAAAAGGCTTCTGTTTATTTGATTAGGACATTATATATGGCATAATCAAATACATTGTATTCATTTATTTTAGTAAATTTAGACCTACTTCATAATATGTGTCTACACTGAAACAAATTGCTGTAAAAATACAATATATTTTGTACAGCAATACACCACTTTTTGTAAATACAGCCATATACTGCAAATGCTGATGTAGAAAATATTAACAGCAGTCATTTCTATTATTGTAGCAGCTCAAGAAGATGGTCTATGAAGGCAAACTTTTATGAGTTCAAACTCCAAATTGAGTTCACACATGATGATTCCTATATTGGTCACCAGCATGACCTGTATTTTTTCCATAATTTTTTGGCTTTTTGCAGTGAAGAGTAACTAGGAAAGTGGGTAAACATGCCCATCAAAGGGCCTCAGGTCAGAGTCAAACCTGCGCTGTTGCATTTAGCTTTGAAGCATATGGTTGCCTGCTTAAACTATTAGCTAGGTTTTGCATCTTTTTTTGTTTACATTATTATCATCAAAAATAATATCTATGTTTAGCACAACAGCTCATTAAAACTTTAATTCTGATTGCCAATTGGGGTCTGTGTGATCCTTGCTGTTATTATTTTTTATTTCATAATAAAAGTCTCATGGTTGTGACACCCTGACATTTGAGAAGATACAAATTTCTGGACATTGACAAAAAAATAGTACTTTAAAATACTCTGCAGTATACTAAAAAGTGTATATTTTATACATTATAGCACTGTTATAGTTACTGTTACTGTTTTTCACAGTAAGAAACTGTTATTGTAGAGTACAGATGTAAAATGACCGTTTAATCCTGTAAAATCTCAGTGATTGTAGTTTCCTGTCATTTAACAATGAAATTTACTACATTGTGAGCTCAACTTGGGCTTTTAGTCAGCACTGTAAACTGTAACGTAGAGCAGATGTACTGCCCAGCTAACAAAATGCAGGAACTTGTTATTTCTTTTATGTGGATTTTTTGCAACCTGTCTTTTTTGTGAGATGGACTCAGCCATTATATAAAACATGCAAGATGCATGAGCTCATGAGGGAACCTTCCATAAAAATAATGCATCATTACATTGTTTAATGCACCTTAAGTGCTGATGTATTCCTGTTCTTCTATTAAATACAGACAAGAGTGAGGTGGCTTAAGCTCGCAGAGATGCCGACAGTGCAGCCATCAGTCCCATCATCAGGCTTTAATGACTACACTGAAAGCTACATTACAGCCTGGAGTCTAAGCCATCAATCAAAACTTCTTGTCAAACAATTAAATTAGCTAGCTAGGACATTTTTCTTTGATGCAGGCATGGAGGTCTGGTTTAAGGCACAGGTCTTAATATCTACGCATTCAAATGGTACATTTGGGCTTTCCATTCAGGTTACAGTTGTGTTGCTTTTGAAACTTGAGAGGTCACTTCTATGAATCAGCGGTTCCCAACCCCCGGGCCATGGGCCGGTACCGGTCCGTGAGTCGTTTGGTACTGGGCCGTGAGAGTTGGGGCTTGGGTGTGAAACTGATGGTTTTCAGGGTTTTAATCGGTTGTTAACGTTAATTTTTTTAAAATCGTTTTTAGCGTTAACTCGGTTTCCCTGGGTCTTTTCTAGCGTGTTATGAATGAATCTTCTTTTTCTGGTACCGGTACTGGTTTTATTTTGTTGTATTTATCCATGACACCTTAAAGGCCAGTCTGTGAAAATATTGTGGGACATAAACCGGTCTGTGGTGCAAAAAAGGTTGGAGACCGCTGCTATGAATCACCAAAGAAAACATGAACTATAAAGCTATCATTGTTAGTTCTGTATTTCCATAGTAGGGTATTTTAAGATGTCCTTACCTCATCCTTTTAGAGATGCTATGATTTGGAAAAAGAATAAATGCGTTCACTATTTATCGAGTTATAATGAAATTTGCTAGTTGCCCAATTTAGTTATTAAGCAGAAACAGGGCCAGCAACAGCAACAACGTGAACTATTTTAACTGTATTTTAAGAGTTTCTTCAGATCTTGTGTTTTCATTTTCTTTATTAACATCAAATACAGCAACAAGGAAAGAAAACTCTATACAGATACAGAATATCTGTATTATAAAGTAATGATTTCCAAGATATAATTGAGGGCATTTTTTATTTTAGACTAACAGATTTGTCCCCTCTGGATGGGTGTGATGTACAAGCTGGCCAAGAGCAGGAACAGTGAGCTTGCTGTAGAGTCTTTTCTAAAGGAACTTTCAGCTACTCCCTTATTCTGCAAGTGGATCTACGTGTTTGATTTGGCACAGATCCGCTTCCTGACACAATCCTCCCATTTATCAGGGATTTACACCACTACTAGGCGTACACTAGCTTGGCTGTCGTTTGTATTTCCTCCCAGAATTGAACTGAGGATCTTTCACATGTTGGGGCAGGTGTGTAAAGCTTTATACCATGGAGCCACTAAACTGAGCCTTGTCTAAATGTGACAAGTTATGATTTCATATAGATTTTACCCTGAGCATCATCAAAGTGGAAGACCTTCCAAGTCAGTGTTGCATTTGAAGTGCTCCCACTATAGCACAACAACAACAACAAGACAAACAAAGTCACAATCTCCAGGTTTTTAGTTGCTTTGGAGTTTTTTTGAATTCTTATTTTGAGTTTTCTTTTCATTTCCAATGTTATCCTAACACATTGAACCCTTAAGTGTATCATTTTTGATTTATTTTGACATTTTTTCTGGCTGTTATTTCATCGTTTAGGCTTTAAAGAGTTAAGTCTTTAATTACTGTTGAGATTTTGAGTCCTGTTTAGAGTTGATTATCATATATAGTAATTACTGGTTTTTATATACCTTCAGTTTCTATTGTGAGTTTCTTTCTAATGTGTTTAGTTCCCAAAGGCTTTCCTAGTTGTTCCTTTGTCTGTCTCGCCTTCTGTGTTTTTCCTTGAGTAAGCTAATTTGTGTTTCATTGTTTTCAGTACATTCCCTGTTTTATTCCTATAGTTAGCTTCGTGAGGTGGGTTTTACTTCCTGAATGTCTGCACTGATGTCTCATTCCAACTTTTGTCTAATCAGCCCTTTAATATGTGCAAAAACAGTCCAGTCTTCCCTGTGTCCTTTGTTAAGAGGTCTGCTATCCTCTGTACTTGTCCTCTTTCCTTGTATCCATTTAGATTTTGTTTCATTAATATAGCAGCTCTGTTCCAGTCTTACAGGAAAATGTTTAAAGTGGACACACTTTATACTAAAAGGGTTGTTGAAGTGTGCACACTGCTTTTCCTCTCACACATGCTGCTTTGTCAGCAGTAGCTGTATTGCTTTCAGTCTGTATAATGTTTTCAACCGCTTCATATTTTCCCAGTGCTCAGTTCTATTATCTTTTGTGAAATCAACCACACTGCTGCCAGTTCACTTATCCTTAACTGTGATTCATTGGATGCTGCCAGGGACACTCCTTTCATGTAAGCATGCAGGGAAAACCCTGGAATAGGCTGATAACCAGTGTCCTGTTACTGCTTATCCTGATCGTCAGTCTTAAGGTAAGTGAGTCCAGATTACAGAAAGATTCCCTGGGTGGTGAATTGGCTGTGTAGTACAGACCTACATCGCATCTGTTTTTTAGTTCATTTTAATGCATTTCATTTGATGCAGATGAATCTCCTCTTTCATAGACTCTTCCATTCACTGTACAACCGCACAGTATGAATGTCAGTGCAGCCCATCAGCTACTGTAGACAGAGAGTGGTGTGTGTGAAATTCAGGTGCTGTAATCTCCACACGCCAGTAGATGGTGATAGTGTTGTAATAAAGTGCAGAGATTGTGGAGGAGCTTTAACAAACCTTTAAATTTCTCTGTATAACCGTTCAAAAAGCTACAAATAATCTAATTCTAATTTTTGCTGTTCTCTGCTTTAGGTGCAAAATAGTGCTACCAGAAATATACTGGATGAGTTAAGATTAGCACACACATTCCCTTTCTGGTGTTAAACATGAGATGGAATGCATTATTATAGATAAAAACAATATTTACACAATAATGGTACTCTTATAAGTGCAAAATATTGTGTTTGCCAAAAAGTATTTGCCCTCTTGTCTTCCTGTCCAAGACATATTGCCATCTGTCTGCTGGCAGAGAGACAAGTCAGCAGAAAATGAGTCTGGATGACAGGAGCGGGTCGTTTCTAGAAACCGCAGAGGACAATTTCCATTAACCTCATTCTATATTTCTTCCGCTAAAACAAGTGAAATGTGAGAAATGGAAAGAAAATCAAGACAGAATGTGAAATTGTTCGGATGGATTGGGAAAAAAAATGTCTGCACTGAAGGTATATGTCAATAATTTACATAAACCAAGAAAAGAGGGCAGATGCTGGAAGACTCTGTGGCATTCATTTTTAAAAACGTGCCACTTTTCACTTCTCAGGGAGTCAGACAAAGAATGGCAACAGTCTGTCTGTGTGTGTTTGAGAGAGAACGAATGACAAAGGAGGGTAAAAATATAAAAACTCAAGAGTGAAAGCCTCCACAATGCACTCATTGACTGGTTTTTAGCTGAAAAAAGGTTTACATAATAAAGAATGTAATACTTATAAGGTAAATCTATACTGCACATATGAATATGTTTAAAATCAATGTATTGTGTAATACATGACAGCGGACATGCACTCTTCCTATATTAATCCTGCGTTTCTCTTCCTCCACCCTGCTGTCACAGACAATCAACAATTTCCACTGAGGGTATTAGCGTGGTGCTGCAGCCTTCTTTGTGCTTCTACCTGGGCCCTGCTGTGTGGTGCTGGCAATTATCCACTTCACAAGGCAGCACTTCATCAGAGATTTACGCGAGAGCCGTGGTCTCTGCCACTTTGAGCCCTCCGTCTGACCGCCCGGGTTTGGCTCTTTCCCATTGGCATCCGGCAGCAGACCGCCATCGACCGCCTTCTCATCTGCCTGAAGACAGAAAGAAACTGTCCTCTGAGAGAGAAAAGAGAAGCAGACACACCTGATTTTAAAGAACTAGCCACGCTTTAAATCAGGGGAATAAAACAAAAGCCCCTCTCTGTAAGTGGATGTAAATATACCAGGTGTAATTATTTCAGGCTGTAAAACAGAGTCACTGCTAACTGTGGCGTGTCTCTTTACACTGAATTAATTCTTTAATATTTTGGTATTTTAGTCACAAATTAGATTTTAGAGAAGGCATTTCTCATTGTTAATAAAATTACAGTTCTGCAGATCTTTTTTTTTTTTTTGATGTTGCATGGTTTAGCTCAGTAAGGCTGATTTAGTTCTCTTCAATGCCATTAACAGCTGAAAATGACTAAATCCATACAAACACAGTCAGCAATTAGCCAGTGAGAAATAGCTGAACATTTACCAGCTAACAAACCAGATTTTCCCCGTGGAGATGAACACCAAAGATTTTAAACAAAAATCAATATCTGACCCACATTTATCAAGTGGACACAAATGAATGTTAATGTGTTGCTTAAAGCAGGTTTAATGATTTTATCCACTTCACCAGAGCCTAAAAAACCTCACCAATATACTCAGAGCTCTTCTCTTTTGGAGTGTATTGTCTCGATGTCTAGGATGTTGTCTACAATGGTTAATATAGAAGCTGTAACCTAGAGAAATAACAAGCTGGGACTGGCACGTGGCTGAACAGACTTTGGCACACATAAGCAAAGAACTGCGCTGCAGAGAGTGAACAGTGTTAACGAGGAGTAGAACTGATGTGGATGTTTAATAGAATAATGGTGTAGAAATCACAAGCTGCATCCATATTTATATTGTGAAATGAGTCAAAGCAACATTTAGACATTGATTTAATTTGTAATTGATGATCATTTAGTCATTTTAGTCATCAATTAAAAAGACTATTAAAAAGTATTTCTTTATTTATCTGTCCTGTTGTGTGACCCATTTTCGGCCAAGCTTTAGCTATCAGACAGATTACCTCATTTGACTCTACAATGCTTTGGTATACAAAGGAGTTAATGGTCCACTCAATGTCTGCAAGGCGCCGAAATTCTTGTGGGTGCAAAGCAAGCCTGAATCATCATCCCTCCACCATCGTGCTTATAGCTGGTACGAGGTGTTTGTGCTGATGTGCATTATGGCCAAACATCGCCACTTGTTTCAGAAGTCTGGGGATTTGTTTTCAACTTCTCCTGGGAACCCTCTCAAACAAGCAAGACTTGTTCAGTCTTTTCCAAACTGTCAAGGTTAATATAGTAAGCAAAACTAAAACTAAATGTGAAAAAAAAAACTTTTGGTTAACTAAAATAAAAACTAGACTTTGAAAAAAAAACTATTTTGTGAACTTGGAAAACCAACTAAAATAAAAATAGAGTGGAAATGCCCTCACTTTTAGTACCTGCTAATTTGACCAAAATGTTATTATAACTTGCCTGATGAGGCTTTAATGGACGTGGTTATTGAGATTTTGGTTATTGAGATGTCTTTAAAAGTGTTTTTATTCTAATACCTGCACTGATTTTTCCTAAATCTGACCTCTGACATGTGCCCGCCATACAATAATAATTAAAATGTAACACAGAAACCAATAAAAACTGAACTGAACTGAAAACAAAAAGTCAAAAAGAAATAAAAAAAGAACAATTATATAGAAATTATAACATTATAATAACTCTGTTATCTGCACTCTCATGAACTTTTCACATGCTAAGTCCTGTAGAATCTGGGCGTCATGTCCAGATTTGATTCTTTTTTGCAGTTTCTTTGAGCATTGCACAGTCTGACCTGTCATCTTGAATGTTTTTCACTTGTGAATAATCTTTTTCACTGTATAAAGTTGGAATTCTGTGTTAATGGCCCCATAAGTCTTCCCAGATTGATGAGCAGTGACAGTTGCTTCTCCAAGGTCATAGCTGATGCACTGACATTAACACACCTGAATGCTTCAGGCCAGCAAACTGCAGACAATTTCTATGTTTTTAGAAGTGACCTTAACTTTTTTTCACATGATGGATTTAGAAATGTGCTTTCTGAAAGAAATGAAAAAGGTCTCCGGTGACAGGAGCGCTTCTGGGAACAATAGCACAAAAGCTCTCATGTTACCACCACATTATATCATCACGACTCACATATTCAGTGTTTCTGTATCAGCAATGTAATTCACATCTCTGATTTTAAGCAGCACAAATGATGTACTGTGAAACAATATAAGAGTAGTGCTTTTTTTTTGGCTTTGTCTCTTTTGTTGCTTTTTATTCTGAATGAGGTCTTTGGACACAATCTCCCAACCTATCAGTGCTACTGTACCACGTGATGTTTAGAAGTTTCTTCTCCTTTCCTTTTAACTCTCTGCACACTGCATGAATAATGCAGCCATTAGATCTTATTGTTTAGAGGATATTTAGATGAAAGTATTAAGAGTGTTGTAGGAAACAACTGTCTGGGGAGTTCCTCTGTCCCCTATTTGAATATGGAAGGATGCTAAATCATCTTAGCATCAATGCTGTTGCTCAATAATTCACACTGCTTAAAACTTCATCAATAAAAGATCAGAGTGGACAGCCGTGGTGAGGTGAAGGATGACTAAGAATATAAGGAGTGATAGTAGAATACACACATAGCCTACATACACACAGGCATGTTGTATGCATCTGTGCCAGTCACACGCTCACATTTAAAAATGCATGACTACACATTTAGCAGTCTCATACATAAATGCAGCGTATAGCCTTCAGGCGCGTCGAAAACGGTCTCCTCTGACCTGAAATCTGATTTTACTTCACCCGAATCAAAATAAATTCAACAATCAAATAGATGTCATTGGAATTTATACATTTATTTACCTTTAAAGGGTAAATAAAACAAAATGAGACAAAATGATGTGTAAAGAACTCACATGCTGCTCTAGCAGATCCAAAAGGAGGTTATTTTGGGTCTTCACATGCGGGGAGCTGCATTATTAAAAGAGAGATGCTCCGTGCGATCTACCTCGTCGTGAACTCTCTGGGCACCAGACCCCCACTGAGCGTCACATATGTTACCTTTTTGCATGCACACACACCTGCATGCAGGCATGAGCTCACACATAGTGTTGTGTCGTGTTTTTGGTATCTTCAAGACTGCCTTGCAGTTCTGCTGCATGCATATGTTTTTGCCCTGTGTTTGAGCTCAGTCATGAACAACAAAGGAGTATTCCTGTTAGCATTCTCCTTGAGGGCAGGATAGTAAGCTTCTAAGTTTTAAATAGCCAGTTGGTGGAAGGAAACAAATCTCATTTAGAATGTACTTAAATAATGAAAGGTACTCTTTTCTAGTAAATTTACAATTCTAGGTGAACTACTTCGGGTTTTGCTCCACCAGAGTACTCCAAATCTCTAGATATAAAAATGATTAATAAATAAACAATAAGGAGCAAAAAAATAACATATAATCAGCTGCAACATGTTTGAGGAAACATAAAACATCTATAACTGAAGAAAAAACTTACATCTGCATAGTCTTATAATGCAGATGTGTTATAAGTTATGGTCGGTTACAGTTTCAAAGGGCTTATTTCACCTTTAATACTTCATGTGTGGTTTTCAGATAATACCAAGGTATTAGTTACTCCATAAGTTGGAATATTGATTTTGGAGTACTGTAAAAGGAGCATTGATGGATCTCTGTATCGTTAAAATATCACAAAATCATATGGTCCAGTCCTCTTTCTTTCAAATGTTCAGTTGTGAGACTTTTTAGCGCTGATAAATAACCAGAAGGTCAGAGCATGTGCGCTAGGGCAGGTAAGACACTGCAGGAGCGTTATTGTGATTAATCGTCTGTATTCTGGGTAAATCGTATTCAGCAATGACAGAAAGTAACAGTCAAAGTGATAAATGCTCATCCTACCTGCATTGCGTCTGGATTTCAGTTGCTGTTTTGAGGAAAAAAATCGCTGCAACCTTCGTCTGCGCTCCTCAGATGAGACCCCGGGCGAGCTGCAGCCGCTTGCAGACACAGAGAGACATCAGCTATTTAGAGGAGGAGGAGCAGAGCTGCTCAGAGTCCTGCGCTCACAAGCTGAGCCGAACATAAACACTATACAGTTGTGATCATCACATCCAGCGTCGCAGGACAACACCTCTGAAGAAAAATGACAGAGTCATTGATCTAAGGGAAGAGTCGTGATCTTCAGCAGATACTGAAAAGTGCCAGTGCTCGTCTCAACAAGTGAACAATTTATAGAGCTGCAGAGGCAGGGAGGTGTGGATGAGCTGTTTACATTGTGACAAATGTTATTAGAAGTACCAGACACATTATAACCTGCAGCACCGGCGTGCGAGTCCCGGCCCAGTCTGCGTGCCTCTCTGAGGAAATTAAAAAAATATTGCTGTGTTGTCTGTAAGCTCCTGCTCAGATATCATAATGAAAAGATTATTATATACAGACATTCATCTATAAGGGCTTCTAAGGATTTCTCACTTGTAATTAGAGTTTGGTTTTGGGGGAAATGTCTGCTGTATGAGGAAAAATATTTCACATTCAGTTTCAGAGGATGAAAGGAATCATAATGCACTATGTAGAAAAGAGCATCTACATCTGACATTGAATAATTATAATTTTAGTTACTTGGAGGGATCATTTTGATCATTCTAGACCTGTAAATAGAAATATTATGATATTTGAGTGCTCATTGATTACATTTCTTCTTGTCAAATGATGTCAGGTCATAGAAAAAAAGGCTGCAGACATTAATGCTCAGTGTGCAGGTTTCTAGCTGAAAACACATTATTGTAAAACATTCCTTAATTTTGACATTGAAATGTAAAATGATAGCTCCGTTCCCTGCACGAGTTTCTATCTATGGCATGGTATGAACTTGAAAGGTAAATGAATACAAGTACAGGAAGCTTCCTAAAATATACTCTGATACCGCATCTGTTAAAGTACTTCATCTGAAATTCTCTGAAAGTCAGACTGATGAACACACACACACACACACATACACACACACATGCACGCACGCACACACACACACACACACACGCACACACGCACGCACACATCTGCTGTTGTTTTTGGGGATTGCCTTATGCGCACCACCTTAAATTTTAAACTGAACAATTATTATGTGATTTAACTATGCGTGGAAATATATCATTGTCAAGGTCTACTATCAAGAAATGCCTTACATTTGCACAATGACGGGAACTAGCCCACTGAATCAATGAGCTTTGATTAGTGATTGTTGATCAGTGGTCATGACAATTTGCATGTTAATGATCAAGGAACTGACCTCCCAGCCCATTGTTCACTGGGCTTCATTGGACACATATGGCTGCCAGTGGAACTCGGTCACTAGTGTTTATTGATGACACAATTGCTGATAGAAGTAACAGGATGAAGTCTGAAGTGTACTCTGCTATAAGCGGCTCAGATTCAACCAAATGTTGCAACAGCGACCCAAAGCAACCCAAGAGTTTCTCAAGGCAATGATCAGGTGGCAACCACCTGATCTCAACATGGTTTAACCTACCTTTTAGTTACTGAAGACAAAACTGAGGGCAGCAAGACCCGCAAAGAAGCAGCGACTGAAAGTGGCCTGGCAGAAGGTGACAAGGCCAGAAACACGGCAGTTGGTGATGTCCATGAGTTCTGGGTAGAATTCTGGTATTCCCTACACCCTGGAGATAAAGGAAGGGAAAGGCGGAGAGAGCAAGAGCAAAAAAGAGAAGACAATGACAGATTAGCCGGTTAGCTTTACAAATAACTGTTCATTCAGAACTGGAAGGTATGTTGATTTTAATGACACATGTCTTTGTTGTTGCAATTGAAGATAGAGCTGGTCAGTAATATTACAAACTGGAAACCACTAGCATTTAGTGGCGAGTGGGCAGGCGGGTGAGGGAAGGGCCTTTTGTCTTACAGGAAAACATCCCAGCCTGCATCCACACAGTTCATCACTCTGCAGGTAAGGAAAGGGGGAGAGACAGTGAGAGTGGAGAGAGACAGAAAGACAAGGCTAAAAGACAAGGCGTCTGGCAGCACCATAACATTTTTATACAGAGAATTAATGTTTTTAGAAGTCGGAGATTGTTCTCATGGTATCCAAAAACAATAAAAAAAAGTAAGTATACACCATGCGTCAAAGAAACACAGTTTATCAACGCACAGTGGGAAAACTATCTCATAAATCGTTTTGAACGCAGTGATTCTGTGGCTGCTGTTTCACGTTTTACATGCACACGTAGTGATACGTCCAGTGAAGTAAACCCTGCAAAGAAAAACCCAGGTCGCATATGCTGCATGTGCTGCATTAGTTATGATGTTCAATGGCTGGAAAGAGAAGAAAGCCAGTATGATATGAAACTTTTATCTGCTCTATTCCACATTCATGATGAGGCTTTGGTGGAAAAAATAATAAAATGATGGCACTGAGTGTAATTAACCTTCAGGAGTCACTAATAAAAAAAATGTCCATGACAACATCTTTCAAGCTGCTCGGGGATGCCGGCACATAATTAACACAGGGGAGGGGTTAAGGGTTGTTGAGTTAATTAAGATGTTGAAATGCCTCAACGTTACGGTTCCTGGAAGACTCGTGGGTCAAAAAATTTGAGTGGGGTGAATGAAGAAGTTCTATACGGTGGCCCCTAGAGACAAAGCACGTACAAACTCCAAAACACATGCAAATTCCAAAACACATGCAAACTCCAAAACACTTGCAAACTAAAGAACACATGCAAACTCCAAAACACGTGCAAACTCCAAAACACTTGCAAACTAAAAAACACATGCAAATTCCAAAACACGTACAAACTGCAAAACACGTACAAAACCCAAAACACTTGCAAACTAAAAAACACATGCAAATTCCAAAACACGTACAAATTCCAAAACACTTGCAAACTCGAAAACACATGCAAATTCCAAAACACAACGGACGCTAGGGGCAGTGTTGAGCTCGATTTGCAAAATAAACGGCAAGTTTGTCTGTATGGGACGGTCTAGTCTCCGTCGCCCTTCCCAGGTTGCCTAGCAACCATGATACTAACCGCTGGAAACGTGTCATACAACTTGGTTTGACAGAAATGAGGGAGAACATATTTTGTTCATTTGTTTGTTTGTTTCTACAAGAGCTTTGTGTGATTTGATAAGTATCTGAGGCTGAGACCACAGGACAGTAAAACATGATTTTTGGGCTTCATTTCTGTACTGAACAGTCATTTAAGATTAGTTAGTAAATAAGAATTAGCTGATGTTGTTCATTAGACTAAAGTCATATCACTTTGGTAATGTAAATATAATATGGCCAATATTATAGTTATTATATTAATCATTATTAGCTATTACAGCAGTGAACATGAACTCTGTGTCAAATACTGAGCTTCAGTACAGATTCAGTTATTTATATGTCTTATCACCTTAAATCTTCACTCAAAGACAAGTATCTTTGACAGTGCATATATAGGTGTATCATATATAAGAGACAAATGTTGTTCCTTCAGTATGTTGGCATTACTAAATTTGGCTCATTGCTTACATATATTTATAAAAAGAAAATGTACAAGCTGTGATAACTGTGTCTGATAAAATGAAGAGTAGACTGAGATATGAAATATTCCTTTATTGGGTGAGAAAATCAGACCATGTCATAACTGCTTTAAGTCATACAAAATAGATATCAGAGCCTTAAACAGGCTGGCTTCTGCTAAATGGGTCAAACTGGGCAGAAAGTATACAAACACATAACATCCTTATAGAATATGATGTAACACTATAGATCAACTTACCTCAGAATATATAAAGCATATAAACAATTACAGCAATATGATGCAACAAACACAGCAGTGCTACTGATCCAAAATACTCAAAGCTTCATAGAACTGGAACAAACATTTATTTTTAGGTCCATTCTGCTGCTGATACATACTTTAGGTTTCTGAACATTAAACTTGTTGCTGCCTTTCATAGTGTGTAACTTGAAGGCCCTGAGTACTTTCTCCCACACTGAAAACACTGGAATGATAAAATTATTTGAACATTACCTAATAAGACTGATTCAGGACAGACAATTAGTTATTTTAAACTTTTCTAGCAGTCCTTCACAAACAGGGAACAGTCTGTCTATTCTCTCCATCTGTCAGCTGCTGCTGGCTCTTCCTCCTCCTCTTCCTCACACACTGTTGAGTTTGTCCTGGTGGATCATCAGGGGTGCAAAGCCTCACAGATGACGTGCAGCAGTGGGTCCCTCAGTCTGTCCTCACTCTGGACACTTGCAGTTGTCACACATGGAAATCAAATGTGTGATAAGCTGCAGGATTCAAACACAAGTGTGACTTATAAACACATGTTCATACTTTTATTCCACAATCAGAGAGAAAGAAAAAGAGAGAGAGTGCAGGACAGACAGACAGGTGAAAGTCTCAGGTGTATACACTGCTACAAAACAGCACAAAAGAAGGAGGTTTTAGTGTTTGTGTTATTACGAAACAAGAAGAGTTCCCAGATGGTACAGTGGACACATGTGTGACTGCTGTGATTAAAGCATCTTTCTTTCAGCTTCACGAGTGAACCGTCAGCTGTTCAAACACACGTTAAAGTCCGTTTGGCTCGACACCACCGAACAGAGGCAGCAATATAACATAGCTAACATTAACAGTGCAGTGAATCCTGCTTGTGCTGTGATATTCAGGACTGCAAACCGAGCAGCATCACTGACTTTCAGCTTGTTGTGTTTGTGGATATATGACTGACTTTAATTATCCATAAAATCATCACATTCTCTGTAAGATTAAGGTCGACTATATATATATATTTTAAAGTAAAGGCTTTAAAACCAAGTTAATTCTGAAAGTACAGACATCACTAATGTCACATAACTTTCCCGACATGTGGCCAACAATAATGGTTTAATGTTCTTCATTAAAAAAATATTTGCGCATAAATAAGTGACATAATATTCAGTACTTACTTCTGAAAGTTTACTCTTCCTCCGCTCCGCTTCCACCGTTTTTTTTCGGCAAAATTATCCACACCACCACCGCACTATGAAGTCTGGGATATGTTGGGCCATGAAGGCTACACCGACCCATCCTTAAAATTCAGGGAAATTATGGACGCATTTGAGGGCCGCATTTCGAGCAGCCTTTGAATTGGGAAAGCCTTCTCTTGTCGCTGTGACGTAATCGGCCTTAAAATGCGGCCTTTAAGGCTGCAGACCCCAAATCCGGTCATTGGTACTTCCTGGCTTGTGTAGTTACTAGGTAACAAAAGCTCAACACTGCCCCTAGCGTCCTGGAGCACTTCCGTTGTGTTTTGGAATTTGCATGTGTTTTTGAGTTTGCAAGTGTTTTGGAGTTTGTACGTGTTTTGGAGTTTGTACGTGTTTTGGAGTTTGTACATGTTTTTTAGTTTGTACGTGTTTTGGATTTTGCAAGTGTTTTGGAGTTTGTGCGTGTTTTGGATTTTGCAAGTGTTTTGGAGTTTGTACGTGTTTTCGAGTTTGTACGTGTTTTGGAGTTTGTACGTGTTTTCGAGTTTGCATGTGTTTTTTAGTTTGCAAGTGTTTTGGATTTTGCACGTGTTTTGGAGTTTGCATGTGTTTTGGAATTTGCATGTGTTTTGGAGTTTGCAAGTGTTTTGGAGATTGTACGTGCTTTGTCTCTAGGGGCCACCGTAGGTTCTAGTCTGACACGTCGCACTTGTTAAAAGCCATACAGCCATGCTGCAAAACTCCAGCGGCAATTTTGGTATTTCACTTAATAAAAGACAAATCAACAGAGAGGCTGTGGAAGTAAAAGGCAGAGGGGAAGAGGACAAAGACATCGTGGTGGAAGAAATCTTTGTATTCCTGGAAATGTTCCTCCTGCTGCTTAAAAAAACCCAAAAAAACACAGTGCAGCGTCCAACATGGCCAAGATCCTGTGTCTAAACAGACACTGAAGAAAAACATGCCTGCAGCTTTTTAATAATAATGATAATAATAGCTTTTACAGGTTGTTTTGAACAGAATACTTGTGATTTATAAGTTGTTTATTATATGTATTAGCGCAAAAGACAGTATAAAGCAAGTCTTCAAAGGACAAGTATAATTTTTCTTTCAAAGGCTGTGATGATTTTAATATTGGTTCCTCTGTATCCTGTTGAACCTTTGGGGAGAGTGTTTGAATGTGCTCATTCCTATGAGGCTGTAAACCTTATGCGCATCATGTGCACGTGTTTATCCTTTGATAGTCCATCCAAAGCTTTGGATATATGGTGTTGGCCAGAGGGGCCGATGGCAGCCTCACTTCTGTCAGTCTGCCCCAGGGCAGCTGTGGCTACAACTGCAGTTTGCCTCCACCAGTGTGTGAATGTGAGAGTGAATGAATAGTGGAATTGTAAAGCGCTATAAGGGTCTCGAAAAGCGCTATATAAATGCAATCCATTATTATTATATATTTTAATAATATTGCAGAAACAGGTAGGCTTGCCTCTTATGATATTTACAGACGAGTATCAGCAGATATTTGTGGCAGAGCTTGAGAACAAAAGGGCGGATATGTGCATAAATGCGTGCAGCCATGCATGTGAGTGTTTGTGGCAAATTTAGAGGGGACAAAAAATGCAACATTCATGTGGCGAGATAGAAAATAAAAGAAACTCCCACACGCACACATGAAGCACGTCCGCACTGAGCACACACCCTCAATTAAACTCGGAGCTCATGTGTAAGGCACCAGGGAAACTGGAGGCTCTCTGGAACTTGTGCTGCTAAAAATAACTTAAGTGTCTGCAGCAGTGAGGCAAACCTGTAGGAAGATAAGAGGCGCAAGGACAGCCGGTGTAAAAATACAGAGGAGAAGAAAGATGTGATATCATTTTACTTTAATTGGGATTCCTGACAATTACCTGACAACATTCATAAGGAAATGAAATATAACAAATTCATAAATAAATATTCGTAGCCTAGTATGACCTTGCTCGTACTAGGCTGGACTCTTTTTGGCTTCAGAGCTGCCTTAATTCTTTATGGTAAAGACGAAGTCTCTCTGGTTCCACCAGTAGTCATAAAGGGATGGACATGGTCAGCAACAACACCAACAATACTCAGGTAGATTGTAGCTTTTAACTTCTGTTCAGATGCTACTAATGGGCCCAGTGTGCCAAGAAAATATCCTGCACACCATCACTTCACCCCCATCTTCTGCTGCTTTAGCACATTTGCTTGAAAATCTAGTGTGTTCACAGATGCTCTTCTGCACACCTTGGTTGTAATTAGTGGTTATTTGTGTCACTGTTCCTATCAACTCGAAGCAGCCTGGCCATTCTCAACAAGGCGTTTTCACCAGAGAACTGAAGCTCACTGGGTATTTTCTCTTTTTTGGATGATTCTCTGGAAACCCTACAGATGGCTTTGTGGGAAAATCCCAGAATATCACTTAAGTCACCCTTTTCCATTCTGATGGTCAGTTTGAAGTCCAGCGGGTTTTCTTGATGTCTACATGATTATGTGCATGTGATGCTGATACGAGCAGTGAAATAGATGTACTTAATAAGTTTCCATGAGTGTATTGCGATGCCTTTAATTTGCAGCACACTGATTTTACACTGTAATATTCCTACTTTGCAAGCACTTTGTTCACCTGTAAAACTCTGATTCAATGCAAAACAATTTTCTGAAATCCTTTAGGTGTTGGTTCCTGCTTTCCACCCTCAACTGGTACTACATTAAAAAAATGGGTTTACTTAATCATAGCTGTTGTTTACCCAGTTATATTATCAATTTGATGTTCATCATATTGATCTGTAATAAGTTTAGTTCTAGTTAAAGTTTCACTTTGGACACCAGATGTCCCTATTGCTCATAACACAGAGTACAGGCAGAGAAAAGGCAGAGAAACTGACTGAAAGGTTTTCTAAAAGAAAACAAGAACGTCTTCAGGTATATTCATGTCATTCATCATAGGAAAACACGGTTCTAAGTGTTATTTACAGAGAGTGCAGCAATCAGAATATTGGCACACACAAGACAGGCTGATTAAAACAAACAAACAGGCAAACAAATAAAACCTCTCACTCAGTATAAACATTTATGCAGTACTGCTGTGCTTTTACTCACCCGACCTGTGATTATGCACTAAATAATCACAGCATGCCTACATTTACAGTGTCATCAGCCTGATGTAACATCCTGTAATATTTAGTCGGCCCATGTGGTGCTGCTGATAGTCTTGGCAAGCGAAACACAAATTTCTCACTCAGCTTGGATTTTTAAATAAGCTTTACTGGACGTTATGTCTGGATAAAGAGTACTCTGTCTGTTGTGGAGCTTTCTATGCATACAGTTTTGAATGATACCCTTCTACCTTTTACTTACTTGGCAGAGATCGTGGCCATAATTAGAATGATGAAATCGCTATCTACTACTCACAGATGTTTTCCTGCTTTCTCCCTCTAACACACACTCACGGCAAGAGCTCACACAGTCACATCCACTGGATTTACATTTTTCTTTAATTATTCTTAGAGCAGATTAAGAGTTTAGTGAAGTCGGACTTTACTTGCGCAGACTTTACTAAACAAACATGCAAAGGAAAGAATATCCATGGTCCGCCTCAATTTCCTGACTGACGTCAGTCTAAGGGGGAAAGGGGGGCCTCTGAGATCCCCTCACTATCTGATCTGCATGTGAGAGGCTCATGCTGCCTCTGCACCACCCCCTTGTTTTCCCCACAGCAACAGGAAAGCTGGAGGCCAAAGAGAGCGGCCACACTCTGTAGGAGAGGAAGGACTCAGAAGTCCAGCAGTACAGTAAGAACAAAGAAGGACACTAAAGGCAAAGGAATGAGCAAGAATCAGAAAGAAGTGAAGAAAATCCAGTCAGTCTATCTGCAGAACCTGGAGAAAGTGAACCAGGGGATAAAGCCGGACAAAAAAAGTTGGAAACCTAAAGAAGGAGACTTTGCTGTGCAAACAGCAATGGAAAAGCCGCGGCAGCCTCCCATAGCTGGAAAAGTGGCTAAAAGCTCGGCTCACAGAATCAGCAGAGACCTGACTTGCTCCATCTGTTTGGATCTTTTCAAGCAGCCGGTATCCTTGCCCTGTGATCACACCTTTTGCCAGGGTTGCATTGAGGGTTACTGGGCAGGGCCACGGGGCACCGGGCAAGGTGGAGCCGGCTCCTGCCCTCAGTGCAGGAAGGTGTATCCCGGACCGAGCTACAGACCCAACCGTATAGTGGCCAACATAGTGGAGAGTTACTGTCAGGGTCTGGAGGAGAGCGGGACTGGACCCTGCCTGCCAGATGCCGGGGTGCCAGAGAGGGCTCCTGCACCGGTTGCACGCTGTAGCCGACACAGGGAGGAGCTGAAACTGTACTGTGAGGAGGACCAGGAGCTGGTGTGTCTGGTGTGTGGCATCTCCCAGGAGCACAGAAGTCACACCATGGTGTGTGTCCAGGAGGCAGAACAGAAGTATAGGGTGAGTTAAGCTTTAATGAAGTGCCTGTCAGCAGTTAAACGTTCAGCAGGGAAGTCAATATCACTGTTAATGGGGTTTAAACTGTTTTTGCTTTTATAGTTTTAGACTTGGCTGCATATTTTCCAAAAACAACTTCTTCTGGTATTGCAAACATGGATCCTCTTGTGTTGTTCATCAGTGTGGAGTCTCCCAGGTTAGGCTTAAAGCAAAAGTAAGCTCAAATTTATCACGCTTCCCATTGTGTTTTCAACAAATCACCCTGGACAAGACATTGACTTTGAGGGAGTCAGTATGTTTTGACGGGCTGCACAGTGGTGAGGCGGTTAGCACTGGTGCCTCAGAGTGAGAAGGTCTGGGGTTTGAATCCACCATCGTTTGCATGTTCTCCCTTTGAATGCGTGAATTCTCTCAAAGTACTACCTTCCTGCCACAGTCCAAAGACATAGACAGGTGTGAATGTGAGTGTGAATGGTTGTCTCTGTGTTAGCTCTGCAGCAGATTGGCCATCTGTCCAGGGTGTACCCCGCCTCTCGCAGCTGGGATAGGCTAAAGCCCCCTGTGACCCTGAATTGGCTAAGCAGAAGAGAATGGATGGTTAAACAAAATGCTTTGATTTTGTGTTTCTGCCCTGACAGGCATCTCTGCACAGCTCAATGGACTCTTTAAAAGCTGAGCTCAACATAGCGCTGCAGTGTGACAGAGAAGCTGAAGACGAGGTCAAGAAGCTGAAGGTGAGAGGAAACACATCGGAATCAAAACCTCGCCACTGCGCATGCTACAATCACTATAAATATCCAGACTGACCCACTCGACCCACAGTTTCCTGTCTCATTCCCCTCATGGATTTCTAATGCTTTTGTGTATGTGCGCACAGACTGTTGTGCTTTTTGAAATAGACCGTCGCTCCCAGTAACAATGTGCATCTCCCACTCAGGAGCACACCGCTGATCTGAAGCAGCGCATCGAAGCCCAGTTCAGCGACCTGCACCAGTTCCTCTACCAGGAGGAGAAACTGCTGCAGGTGAAGCTGAAGACGGAGGAGCGAAGAGAGCTGATTCGCCTGGACGAGCACAAGGCCCTGCTGTGCGTGGAGATCTCGCGTCTGCAGAGGGCCGTCCATGAGATAGAGGACAAACTAAAAGAGCAGGACCCATTCACTCTGCTCCGGGTACGCTTAGCCTGTTTGTACATACAGCACAGTTCATCTGGAAGTTATTACCAGGATGATGAGTCAGCTCTGGGGATGATTAAGCCAAAAAATGCTGAACTCTTGATTTTAAATATGTTTTCAAAACATTTGTATCACTGTTTTAAAAGAAATGGAATCAGAAGCACAATATTTGGGAAGAAAATGAGGTGTTTTTCAATCTATTATGTAGCAGACATACATTTTTGTGCCAACAGGTTAAACAGGGTCCAACGTCAACATTCAAGATATAACTGAGCTGGGTGTGACCGCCTCGGCTTTCCTGTTAAGTCTGCAGAGTGGTCTTAGCAAGACGGTCGATTTGATTACATCATTATGAAAAAACTTCAAGGGTAAAGCGTGATAAATAACAACAACACTGTTGTAGTTTTTTGCCCAAACAAATATTTATGAGCTTAGACAGGATTCATGCCAACGACCTCAGTCGCTGAGCTCTAGAAAAATGAGTTCAGTTCAGGCACCGGGCCATACTCAGGCCAAGGCAGTGGGAATTTCCCCCGGCCACAGGGAGATCCCGCAGGGTGGGATAATGTGAGGTCAGACACTGATGTAATGTGGAAAAAGCTCTCTCTTCTTTCAAATACAGCAAAACTAATTACAGTCTTTTTGTCTCTTTTCCTGTGTTTATTCCCATGTCTCATTTCAGAGCATCAAAGCACTTCTCCAGAGGTGAGCGTGGGAAAGAGGCCGAATATTTTGTCCTTGAAAGGCTCTGTTTTTGTTCTTTGGTTTCATTGTTTGACTTTGCTTTCGTTGACAGGCCTCCACTTAAGTTTGAGAAACCCGTGTTTACACCGCCCAGTCTGTGTGAGGGCCGGTTTGCAGGGCCCCTACAGTACAGAGTGTGGAAATCTATGAAAGGAAGCATCTATCCAGGTACTTAAAAGTGACACTCAGACTCCTGAATCACTGCACTGCTCAGAAACCATCATCAAAATATCCAGCAAAGAAACATCTTTAGCCTTAAACTTCCTCTCTTGCCTTTGCTTTCTCCTCTTTTTAGTTCCAGCTTCCATTACATTTAACTCCAGCACGGCCAACCCCTGGCTCAGTCTGACTTCCTCCCTCACCTGCGTTCGATACCAGAACTTTAACCACACTGTGGAGGACAATCCCAACAGGTTTAATGCCGCCCTGTCACTGCTGGGTAGCCAGGGCTTCACCCATGGGCGTCACTACTGGGAGATTGAGGTCTACAGCAGCACAGTCTGGACTGTGGGGGTAGCCCGGGAGTCGGTACCCAGAAAGGGAGTCATCAAAGCCCTTCCAGCTAACGGCTTCTGGACTATCTCTCTCTCTTATGGGATTCAGTACATGGCAGGTACGTCCCCTCCAACTGTCCTGTCACTGGAGGAGCCACTGGCCAGGATCGGTGTGTACGTGGACTACAAGAGGGGCCTGGTGTCCTTCTACAATGCAGAGAGCATGACACACCTGTACACCTTCAGGGAGACCTTCACTGAAACACTGTATCCTTATTTCAACTTGGGCTTCCTGGACAAAGTGCATGAAAATGAGCCTCTCAAAGTTTTCTTGCCAAAGATTTAACTGCTGTGAAAAAAAAAGAAGACAAAGGGTCAAACAGTTACCGAAAATGACTAGATATGCAAAAAAAACACATGTGAATAAAAAAGGTTCCTACTGTACAGATTTGAAACTGTGCAAATGCACTGTGCAGTTTATCTCATCAGAAATCAGAAACACGTGCATCTAAGCTTTGCTGAGTTTGCAGACTATGAATCTACTGTCAACCATTTCATTTCAGAGAAGCTGTGCTTCGGTGAAGAATGTGAAACTGTCTGGTTATCTGACTGTAGTGACATTATTGTAATGTGCTGTTATGTAATCTTCTTTATGCATGATTCATTAATTCATTCAGTACTTTGTTTTTTACTCTGTAAATAACTGACATCCTGAATTATACTGGAGTCACAAGACTTGATGATGTGATGCATTCAAGGACCATGGAGAAACTTTTTATTTCATCATAGCAAACATTAGGTTTGCACATACTTAAATAAAAATCAATTTAAATCGCCTTTTTGTATGTGTGCACATTTTTGTAACTGAGAAATCTTTGCACATATTGATCAAAAGCCTGCTACACTAAATGTGTGGTACCAAAGACGTAAAAAGATGTCCGTAATTATATGCACAAGTGTGTTATTTCCAGTATTAAAATGAACAGAACACCTCCATGATCAAACTCCTTAATTCTGCTTTCTATGACTACCTTATGGTACCCTTAAGAGTTCATTAATTAATTTATTCAACCACTTGCAGCGCTATGAATAAATGTTTTACACTAGGGGGTCACAAGCAAAGAACTGAAATGAACACGTTTGCAGCCTGGAACAAAAAACTGTCCCTTTAATGATGATTGATTGTGCAGGGGGGACAAAATGAAAATAAATAAATAAACAAATAACTAAAACATGGCCATTGTCACTGCCAGGTTACCCATTTGCTTTAGGCTTCATTTTGATGTTAGCATTATGTTAATGGCCATGTTGCTGTTTTGGAGCAAGAATGTCATATTTGGATTAGTAGGTGGATGCTTGGTTAACAAACTGGATTCATAGATTGTACATGTGCAATCCACACATATATTTGCTAATTAGTTCTAAGTAACTTCAGCACTTCTTGGGTGGCCTGAACCACACATCGAGGCATGCTAGTTCTATTTGTAACAGGTTCCAACAGTAATAACACAGCAGCTAGAGGTTCCCTAACTCCAGTATCCAGATAGATGAGTTAGCTATAAAAAAAGATTCACCCACCTGCAGTGATGCTGAAGGGGGAAACCGTGCACAGAGGCCAAAACCAATTTGGCCTCTGTGCTGTAAACATGATTCTTGCTTTTGGATGCAGCTTCAAGTGGCTGGTCGAAGAACTGCAGTGTCTTGCTCTTTCAAGTAGGTTTAATTTTATGTGACTGTGTGTCTCTGCAATACACTCAGTTCACCCAATTAGCGAGATTAGATCTGGCTCAGAAAACAAAAGGGGGGCATTAAGTCCCAAATAATCAGAGCAAAGCAGAGAATGATTGTAGCCAAGAGAAAAATATGTGAAATCGATTTTGATTTAAAAGATGTCAGGCATGGCACAGGTGTGCAGAGGGTTTTTCGTACTAAACTACAAACAAAGCTGGATGCTACTTGTGAAAACATCTTTGCAGTCATAGATGGGAAACCATGAAAAGGCTCATCAAGGTGCAGACGTACACACATCTCTCAGTAATTTGAAATTGGGAAAGAAAGTTAGTTGGTTGATTCACCATCAGCTTTCATAAACGGAACTTTGTTCACAACAAAAATCAAACATTTGTCCAAGACATTAGCGTCCTCTCCGCACGCTCAGCATCAGTGATAATGCAGCTGTAACCACACGCAGCAGGTGATAATTTGCATGCATTTATGCCAAGTTCAGCAAAGGAAAAACTTCCCGATTAACAAGTAGTCCAGGAGTTTAAGGAATCGTTTTTGATCGGGTGAAAAAAAACTTAACTGCTGTGAAGCAACAACAAGAAGCTGTAGAGGATGGCTGACATACAAACTCAAAAACTAAACTAATTTAAAGCAAAGCCAGATAAGAATATAATCTTAAATAAGAGATTAGGTATGATTCAAGAATACAGTTTTGCTGATTTCCATACATATTAAGTTAATTTATCAAGTAATATAATACACGAAACTGCACTACATCCAACAGAAGTGATGAAGGTTTCAACCTCAGAGAGAAAAAAGTGACACAGTGGAAATTATGATTAAAATAAAAAGGCAAACTATTATCACAATATATACATTTTACATTTTAAAACAGCGCTCCAATCAGCTCATTACAAGTGGTGCGATTGTATATTTATATATGAAATCATTCAAACTGTTACGGTACAGGGCTATATGATGATGAAGAGTGAAGATGTAATGTCTCTGCATGGCTTCAGTCTGTCTAACAGAAGTCAATGTAAAGCGTTTGGGCTGTTGTTTGTGGTATCAACCCGTGCATTCACTCCTCGCCAGGAAATGGGTGTGACCAACCAAATGCTAGGGGTGAAGTCTCCATTTAGGTTTGGGGAAGGTTTGGAAAGTCACTTGCTTACGTGTAATGTGTCCTGGAACTTTGTGCTTATGTAGCGTACATGAAAGCCTTTTTTATTGATGCTGTCATCCGAGTGAAATTTTAGAACAATGGAGTCTCCAGCTGAGTACACGTCCTCTGGGGCCTGAGGAAAAGCAACCGATACAGACAAGTAAATAAACAAATAAATAAAAAATAGAAATTAGTGAGCGAGACTGATTTTATTCAGCCCTACCCCAGATCCGCAGTATCGTCCCAGCCTGGGAGACTTGGTGTCAGCGCCGTCATATAGCTCCACATAATCGTACCCGCAGTCAGCCTCCTCTTCAATTTCAAACACTTGGAAGATGATCTCGACACCGTAACCCTTCTCAGCAGTTACCACCCACAAACAGTCAGAGCCTCCAGGGTAGTTGTTATCTCCAAACTGGGCATGGGAGTACAGATCTTTTGTCTTGACCTCTGCTTTAAAGCTTCCTCCACATTCTGAGAATCCACAACCACAAAATTAGAGGGTCAAAAAGAGGAACTCATAAAAGTTAGGAAGGAATGCAGCTGAATTGTGACATTTTTGAGCTTTTATTCTGTCTTCAAAACACCATTTTACTCTATTTTTGCTTGGGGTTTTTTCTTCTTTTTCAGCAGAGCAGTATTTTATAGTCTGTTTACTACAGTGGCCCTGAGATGCAAAACAACTTAAGAAAACACAGACAAACAGAAAACACTGTAAAAGCAATCAAAACACAAAATAAGTTGAAGAAAATCTTACAAAACATAAGGTGAATTGAATAAAATACAAAGGAAACTGAACAAAGCAAAATAGAAGCTGAATAAAACACAATAGAAGTTGACTAGAACACAAAGACAACTGAAAAAAACAAAATCTCTCAAAACACAATGGAAGTTGGAAATGGAAACTGAATCCAACACAAAGGATTCAAAGATTCAAGTGTTTTTGAGGAGACATTAACAGCTGTGGAGCTGATGGAGACCAAAACATGGGAAGGCTTTCACTGAGACGTGTTCAAAGGATTCATGGAGTGTTATGATTCATATAACACCGTACACACATGTTTGCTGTTAGCAAAGCAACTGTTAGCTTGTCACTTCTGCAGCTGTTCACTCACATTGGTGTTTTTCCAAAAACGCGTTTGTGTTTGTTATCGTGTTTTTTCTGTTGTCCTTTATTTAACCTTTGTTGTGTTTTCAGTGCTTTTGTAGCATTTTTCTATTTGCGTTTTGTGCCACTGTAGTTTGCTCACCTGCTCTGTACGAAGCCTCAAACCCTCTCTTCTGCACAGAGTTGTCGGAGAAGAAACGCAGGAACATTTTGTTGGCGCTGGAGATGACCGGAGAAGGTTTTTTGGTGCCACAAAAGCGTCCCAGAGTCGCGGCGCGATTGTCTCTTCCGTCATAAATCTCCAGATGATCATAAGCGCACTCCAGATGAGCCTCCATGTCGACCTCATTAAAAATCTGGAAATTGTTTCGAGTTAAACTTAAAACGATATAAATGGTTTTGAACAGTTTTAATTTTGGCATCGTGACATACGAGTTTGATTCGATGGCCCGGGGTTGTAGAAAGAGACCAGGTGCAAGCCTTCTTGCTGGGATATTTGTCAGGCCAGTTGGGGCTGGCGATGGTGCCGGACACACTGTTTATCACATGATCACATCCCGCTGTAAAAAAAATAAACAAAAACAAAGCAGGATGCAAAACAATGACAGCTGCACATCATTTCCTTTTCTCCAGCACAAGCATCCTCTGAGGTCATGCTGTGGAAAACAGGCCGAACATATTAACTGTCAAAATGAAAGCAAAACTAAAGCTGCCCTTAAGCAATCCTACTTTCCCACTCAGGCTATTAATAAATAGTCCTAAGGTCAAACTTTTGTCTGTAAATATGCAGCAGCTGGTAAAGGGTGTGTTCCCTCTAGGAGACTACTTCATCTTTAGATAGTAAGTGAATCACAAACGATAGCTTCATGTGTCCACTAGAGAAAAGTAAGGATATATAAGGCCATACATCACACTGATGAGTGAAGAGTGGACATACTGCACCTTCCTTGCAGTCATGCCTGTTGTCGTGCAGCATGAAGCCCCTGCGGCACTGACAGCTGTAGCTCCCGAAGGTGTTTACACATTCATGCTGGCAGCCTCCATTACCTTTGGAGCACTCATCTATATCTGCGGACATAGAATAGAGTAGAATAGAATACAATAGAAACTTTATTGTCACTAGCAACAAATTCCAGTGACAAACAGTAACATTGAGATATTGTAGAAGTAATTTGTAATTTTGCTTTTTATTTTGACACTACTACACATAGTATATATCATTTATAAGGATTTGACTGATGTAAAAATAATTCCCAAAAGTTATATAGAGCTTGCTGATCCTGGTACTCTAGGCAGTTTACATAATACATTTCAGAATAATCTGAAATAATCAGAATAGAATTTTTCCCACACTCTAATGTGTGAAAGCAGGCATCAGAACTTATTGGGTCAGACTGAGATTAAGCCTTTCCTCAAGAAGGAAATGTCTGCTACATTAGGCACAGGATTTTAGGATTACATGGCTGCTAGAAATCATACATTGTCGTACTGTACAGAGTTTTAACGTGCTTTTTAGTGTTGCTGAGGAAAAGTAAATAACTTCAGGTAGCTGTTTATCTGATGATATTGCATAAAAACATGTAATCTGATCATTAGCCAGACTTTAAAAGGGGAACTATTATGATCATTTTCAGTTCCATATTCTGGAAAATCTTTAGATTTTGATTGTATTATGATTTAAGCCGTACAGTCCAATGGTGAGTAAATGCACCAAATGTTTTTTTCTAATGTGCACAAACTTGTCTGTGTTCTGAATCACAATAAAGTAGCTATTCTATTCTGTTCTATTGAAATTTTGTGCTTTGATTTTATTGTTATATTATTTGACTAGCTTGATTAAAGGGGCAAAAATAAAGAACTGTAAAAGAAGAGAAAATCCTCAGATTTTGATGTGAATAATAAAAATACACAAGAGGAAGAATGTGTTTAATGCTGGGGATTTCAATCATGCAGACTTAAAGTGCGTGTTTCCAAAAATACAACAACACATAGACTTTCCAACAAGGGGAAATAACACACTGGACTTTGTTTACACCACCCAGAGAGGAGCTTACAAAGCTTTTCCCCTCCCCCACCTCGGCGCCTCAGACCATATCACTGTCATGCTAATGCCTGCTTACAGACCGCTCGTTAAAGTGACCAAACCGGTTCGTAAGCGGATACAAGTGTGGCCAGAGGGGTCTTCAGAGGCTCTACAGGACTGCTTCAATACTACAGACTGGAACATGTTTAAGCAGGCTGCCACCTATAACAACACCACTGACCTTCAGGAGTACGCAGAGACTGTTACTGCCTACATCAACAAGTGTATTGAGGATGTAACAGTCACGAAAACCATAACTGTCCGGGCCAATCAAAAACCATGGATGACAGGAGAGGTCTACAGGCTGCTGAAAGCTCGGAATGTTGCCTTCAGAGTTGGAGACGAGGCAAGCCTGAGGACAGCTAGGGCCAACCTTTCCCGTGGCATCAGAGAGGCTAAGAGACAGTACTCCAGGAAAATATCTCATCACTTCAAAGACAGCAGAGACTCACGGAGCCTGTGGCGGGGCATTCAGACCATCACAGATTACAAGCCCCCACCACAGACCTGTGATAGCACTATCCCCCTGCTGAACGAGCTGAACACTTTCTTTGCTCGCTTTGAAGTCCAAAACAGCACCACTGCACAGAAGACCCCACCCCCTCCTGGTGACCAGGTGATGACTCTGTCACCGGACAGCGTGAGGAGATCCCTCAGCAGGATCAATGCACATAAAGCTCCGGGTCCTGACAACATTCCTGGTCGTGCACTGAGAGACTGTGCAGTGGAACTCACTGATGTCTTCACAGACATCTTCAACTTATCACTCATCCAGGCTGTCGTCCCCACATGTTTTAAAGCCACCACAATCATTCCGGTTCCAAAAAAGTCATCTCCCTCCTGCTTTAATGACTACCGTCCTGTTGCACTTACTCCCATCCTGATGAAGTGCTTCGAACGACTAGTCATGCAACACATCAAGACTGTCCTGCCCCCCTCCCTGGATCCCTTCCAGTTTGCCTATCGGCCCAACCGCTCAACCGATGATGCCATCTCCACTGCACTCCACTCGGCACTCACACACCTGGACAAAAATGACTCATATGTTCGAATGCTGTTCATAGATTTCAGTTCAGCATTCAACACCATAATCCCCCAACAGCTCATTCAAAAACTGGTCCAGCTGGGGCTCAACACCTCACTGTGCAACTGGCTGTTGGATTTCCTCACCGGAAGACCTCAAGCAGTACGGGTCGGCAGTAATACATCCAGCACCATCATTTTAAACACGGGGGCCCCGCAGGGATGTGTGCTGAGCCCCCTCCTCTTCACTCTGCTGACCCATGACTGCACCCCATCATACAGCTCCAACCTCTTCATCAAGTTTGCGGACGACACAACGGTGGTGGGTCTCATTAGCAACAGGGATGAGACCGACTACAAAAGTGAGGTGAGACGCCTGGCCACGTGGTGTGCTGACAACAATCTCTCTCTGAATGTGGAGAAGACGAAGGAGATTGTTGTGGACTTCAGGAGAATGCACACCCAACATGCTCCTCTGACCATTGACGGAGCGTCTGTGGAGAGAGTGAGCAGCACCAAGTTCTTGGGTGTGCACATCACAGAGGATCTCTCCTGGACGTACAACACCACAGCACTGGCCAAGAAATCACAGCAGCGTCTCTTCTTTCTCCGCAAACTAAGAAGAGCAGGAGCACCAGCCCCCATCATGTACACTTTCTACAGAGGCACCATCGAGAGCATCCTGTCGAGCTGCATCACTGTGTGGTTTGGAGCCTGCAATGCGTCCTGTCATAGAACCCTCCAACGCATAGTGAGAGCTGCAGAGAGGATCATTGGTGTCTCTCTCCCCTCCCTCCAGGACATTTACAGCACCCGTCTCACTAAAAAAGCCCTTTGCATAGCGGCTGATCCCACACACCCAATGCAAAGCTTCTTCAAGCTGCTGCCGTCGGGGAGGAGACTGCGGAGTCTCCAGGCCAGGACCAGCAGGCTGAAGGACAGCTTCATCCATCAGGCTGTCAGGAAGCTTAACTCCCTCCCGATTCTGCCCCCTCTCCCCTCTCTCCTCCACGGTCTCACTGAACTCTGTCACACACACACAAACACACACACTCTCTGACTCACTCACTGGCCTGCACCAGTTACCAGTCACTTTGTGGAGCATTGGACTGCCATTACCTCATAAGACTTTGTTGTACACTTTCTCTTACCGTACATTACCAAATCTCCATTTGCACTATTTGCCTATTTGCACTACTCTGCCTGGCTTACACTCAATGTCACTTACCCATTATATTGTATATTATATAGCTTTCTTGTTATATGTAAAATTGTATTTATTTAAATTTTTACTTTTTAATTATTTAATTACTATTTACTATTTAATTATTTTACTTGCATTTTTTAATCACTTTTATATTTAAATATATTTAAATGTTCATTTGCTATTTATCTAGGGAGTGAAGAGTAACGCAATTTCTATTCTCCGTATGTCCTGTACATGTGGCAGAATCGACAAATAAAGTTGACTTTGACTTTGACTTTGACTTTGACTTTACACACGAAGACTAAGCATTCTGGGTAAGGTTGTGTAAGATTATATCTCTGTGATACATTATATCTCATTGTGAAGTCAGCGGACTGCATCTTTCTGGTTTTGCCGTTTTCCCTGCACCATACTGTTATTGTCACCGTCCAGCAGATCCGCCTGAGAAATTCTGTGTTGTTTTCTCTTTTTTCTCTCTCCCTCTGTCGCCTGGGCAGAGTTCATTGTGGGCTCCCGCCTTTGGCCTACATACCTGTGAGATGAACACCTGCGTCTCATTAACTGGCCTCTACTAAAGGGAAGAAGCAAGACTGCTCTTCGCTGGCTCGATGCTTGACCTGTGTTAGCGAAATCCTGGCTAGGACACTGCAGTCTAGTTCCTGTGGTTTTGCTTCTTGCATTAACGCATTGTTTCCTGTGTACAGACACCGTGGACCTGCCCTTGTTGCCTACAGAGATTCTGGTGCGAGAGAGGAGTGAGAGACTGGTGAGACACCAAGAGAGACTGAAGAGGAGTGAGAGTGTTCCCCTGCTTTTCCCTGTGGATTCCCTGGAGCCCTGATCCCCGCACCCTTGTATATAGCACTTTGTCACTGTTGCACATTTCACCTGGTGTTTGTGAATAAACCCTCTGTTCTTCCTTTGAGCCAAGGAGTCCTGTGTTTGAGTCCCTCCAGTTACCATAACAGATACATTTACTCTGCAGTTCCTTCTATGCTTCCTAAATCATCAGTCAACTCACCAGAGAAGAAATGAGCCTTGAAGCCTCTCTTGGAGACGGTGTTATCAGACTTAAACTCAATTCTCATGTTGTTCTGCTGGGAGGTGATGACCTCTGGTTTCTCTGCTCCACAGAATTTGCCGTGAAGCTTTGAGTCTGAGCTCAACCCACTGCGCACTTCCACAAAGTCATATTTACACACCTGATGGGAAACACACAGAAATGATCCCTGTTAATAAATGTATTGATGTACATCATTCACTTGATGTATTTTTTACAGATATATTTTAGCACGAGAGATTTTTATCAGGTATTTATTCCTGCTGAATGCTCTTTAACCATGTGTACAAGCACTTTCCTAGCAAATCACAAAAACCCCCACTAACATCATTTCCTTCGGTTTCAAACACATCAAACACCAGGGTGATGCGATACTGAATGGGTGCCACTAGCTGCCAGACACAGTTCTTGTTGGGTGGGTATTCTTTGGGCCAGCCGGGGGTGATGATGGAGCCATTCAGCATGGTGATGAATCCACCACAGGCAGCTGCTGGTGGGGCAAAAACACAGATTTAAGTGGTAAAAGTAAAAAAAACAAAAAACAAAACAAAACCCCAAATTCCCAGAAACAACAAAAGAAAACAAAAACAAAATTTGAAACTGAATGTTATTTTAAAAATAATCTAAATAATTAAACTGATGGATTTGAAATTGTGGTACTGGAAATAGAAAAAGACATCCTTAAATTTAACACCATTAGTTAGATTATTTGTTATTTTTTTAAAATGAGAGTAAACGTCAGCTCCTACTGCTATTTGTGTCTGCAAACACTTTTAAAACGATGAATCAAGATCTAAGTTCTTTGTGAAGATACAACAGGGGAGCGCTGCCCTCATGTGGTAGAAACAGGAAGCTTCCTTGGAATCAAGACTCAACAAGGTAAAAATCTCATTCTAGTAACACCTGCGAGTCCCAAATACTCAGGATTATTATCAGAAATCATATATATATGGCCTATATAACTTTAGGTTTACATCTATCTATTTATAGCACAGGGAAAAAGCTGTGGGATTTAACTGTAGGCATAATAGAGCTGACAGCTTAGGCGCACTACTGTAAAATTAAGCATGACATGGCAGAAATTCTAAACTACAGAATTTACAAACAGATTTGTCAGCTGCACAATAACAATGTGAATCTGCCGTTTCACCACATCTGAAAGGTGGTGTATTGGACCGGTCACTGTGAAGGCCATTTGAGTACAGTGAAGTCACTGTCCTGGCCAAGAAGCCGTTCTGAGATCATCTGAGCTTTGTGACATTATACTGTTGGAAGCAGTCATCACACACTGGACTCATTTGTTAACCAGAGACTGTTTTACGAGGTGGTTAAAATATCTTTTATTTTGAAAATCTGAAACCTTACCTAAACTCAACTTTATTATGTGTCTTGATTCTCCCTCTAAAGTCAGTACCTGCAGGGATTATGGAATTATTATTGTGCACATGTGTGTTTCCCATAGTGAGTGGGGCCTCTCTAAACATCAGTATCCAAGAAAATATGACATGAGGTAGCTCCATAAATAATGAATTTCTCATATAAACTATTAGAATTATTATTATTATGCTGTGGGGCTTTAGGTTTTACAAAATACAAAAAGGTCTCAGCCGCTGAGCTCTTTAAAGGGCCACTTTATCCAAAAGACCAGAGCTACATATACAAGAGATGCTGTCAGGCTTCAAATTTATGCATCATTCCCCTCCAAAGCTAACGACCCAGTGTTTTAACCCCTAAGACACCTCATCAACCTCATCAGTGCAGGTTGGAATTTCCATCTTTCTTTTCTGAATCATCAGTCACCATTTGTATTAATTTTTCACAGCAGTGAACTAGGGAAGCTATAGCCTAGTATATTTATATACATATTAATATACTACACTATGATAATAAATAAAGTATAGAATAGTGTAGTGTAAAATAAATAAATAGTGTTTAGTTTACAACATGAAACTTGCATGAAGTGTTTCCATGGTGACCTGCAGAGACATACAGCAACAACACTTCAGCAGAGTCACTGATGGAGGCAGAGGAATCTGCAAAGTTTTTGTTTTTTCTATAGTTTAAGGATTTAAAGAAGTTGGTGTATTTTAAAAGCTTAGAAACTGAGAGTCAAGTTAGTCAAGAGTAAATTCTTATTTCTTCGACAAGTGTCGGGCAACTACACGGCCATGCACATCTGCTACCATCTTCAAGGCTACAAGACTCAGATAAGACCCACTATTCATCCAAGCCAAAGCTAATATTAAATATCTGGTAAATTATGATAAACCGAGAGTGGTCATGCTTAAATGTTAAATGCTTGCTGCTTGCTGGTTATTTTTACTTATTTGGACCATTCTCTGTAAATACTAAAGATGGATGTGTGGGAAAATCACAGAAAATCACTAGGAACAGTCCGTCTGATAAGTTCAGCGTCACATTTCTTCCCAATTCTGATGCTCAAGTTTGAACTTCAGCAGATCATTTGACCATTTCTTCATGCCTAAATATACTGTCTTGCTGACATGCTTCGATGATTTGATATTTGGTTAATGAGCAGTTAAAGGTGTACATAGTGAGTATATATCATGTAGAGGGAATATACTCGTCAGAGTGTACTTCATATCGTGAAGCAGTGGCATTCTGAAGTTGACAGTAATTTAATATGAGCAGTCAGGCTGTAAACTCACTCTCACAGGTGTGTTTGTCAGCTGCCAGCTCATACCCCGGGTCACAAGCACATCTGTAGCTACCCAGTGTGTTCAGACAGCGCTGCTTGCAATTACCATTGTCAGGTCTGGAGCACTCATCCATCTCTAACAAAAGGAAATGGCAATTACTAGTTTTCTGTGCCAGACAAATGCATCAAACAGGTCTCACTGCCGCCAGATTGTTTGCTGCTAAAATGACCTTCTGACCTTTAAAAAAGTTGGCCGCAAACCCAGCTTTGTTGACCGATCCGTCAGATGCAAACTTGAGCCAGAGCTGGTTGGAGGTGCTTTTGATGTCGTCTGGTTTGTCGTACCCGCAGAAACGTCCGAGCAGCGGGCTGCTCTCTGAAGCGCCGTCTCTCACTTCCACGTAGTCGTAGGTACAACTGTCGTGTTTCTCAATCTGCACAGCGTGGACACAAAAGTCTGCTAATAGACATTACAGCAGAGGATTGTGAAGTCTGTCCAAAGCGTCATCCTCGCCATCCACAAACAATAAAAGTGAGATGTTTTTTTTCTGCTGACACTCTGTAGACTTTTCAAAGTTTAAAAAAGTTGCTATAGTACTATAGTATAGTAGGTAATTATTTAACAAGTTTAATAAAACAAGTTCCAACATAGCAGCACATTAAAATCTTTGCAAATTAGCTAAGACTGTTTTAAATCTTTCCAGGTTGGCCATTCCTCTCTATATGCCAACTGCACCATTCACTGCAGGGACCACCTTTTAATTTTATTTGCTAGCACGTTGCCAGAATGCAGGAATAACAACAAAAGAGGTAATTTTACCTCAAATGACTGAAAGGAGAGGCCAACATTAAACCCCTCTGCCACTGTGATTTTCCACACACACTCTTTGTTGGACTGGTATTCATCAGGATAATTAGGCGACTGGATCTGGCCGCTCTCCCGCTTCACCTCTCCTCCACAGATGGCTGCACAGGAGGTGAGAAGTGACATAAGCACCAGTTGATTACAGTCACAGACTTGCTTTCATATGGCCAAATTCACATCTGTACCAAAAGGAGATGCATGGGAAAACTGAGCATTGTACCTTCATAAACAGCTGAAAATCCTTTGCCCACCCAGCTGCTGCTGCTCCTGAATTCAATCCACAGTCGGCTGTCGGTCGAGATAATCTGAGCTGGAAGTGTGTCTCCACAAAAGCGCCCTGCAAAAGTGCAAAAAAACCCCAAACTGTCATTTCTTCTCGGTAAGAACTTCACATTAGAGACGCAAGTAAAACAGACCTTTTAGAGGAGCCTTCCTCCAGAAGCCGTCCCGGACTTCGACATGGTCGTACCAGCACAAGTGACTCCTGAAGAGGTCCATGGACGTAAAATTGAGAACAATCTAAGATGCAGAGGAGACAGAAGGACACCAGGGTGTTAGCAAATGATCTGGCATCAAGATTCGACATCTGTGTCGTCCCAAAAGAGGTAAAAAAGGTGGAAGGTGATACAAATTCATTTGGGTTGTGCTAGAAAAAATCTGCCAAATCAAAATGTGTAATCCGATTACTTTTTTCAGGTAACAAGTAAAGTAAAGGATTACTATTGCAAAAAGGTCATTAGATTACTGTTACTAAAGCACGCTGCATTACTGTGTTACTAAAACCGTGATTTTTTTGCGAGAGTGTCTCATGACAATGATGTAAGTGAGTGCAGATCAACAATGGATAATATATCGAGTGCGGGAGAGAGTATGAGCGTGTAGGGTTTAAAGCGTGGAAGTACTGACCTTACTTTGAGTTTGATTCCGTAAAAAGTGACAAAAACATTAGCGTCTGCTGCACACTACATGGGAAGAAAACTTATTTTTAGAGCAAAAAAACCCCTAAACTTCAGAGTAAGCACCGAGTGCGCTACGACGGGAATGTGAAACTCCCAGATCCTTCCACTGACCGCTACGACACACCTGCACCAGGGCAAACCTCCGCCTGCCCCACTCCTGCTTTACGGTGAAAATAGAGCAACAGGACCGCTGAGTCTTTGATTTTATTTATTTTCTGCTGTCTTATACGTGCATCTATTTGAAAGACTGAGTGTAAACACAACAAACTTTTAATTTATGTGCTGGAATGTGCAGAAAATAGGTTTAAATGTTAAACAATTTTCTTCCAGTCAGAGAATGTTGCATATAATTTAATTTTTGCTTCATGCGTAAAGTTAAAATATTAAAACTAAAAAAACTACTTTCAAAAAATGACTTTTTCATTTGATTACATTTTATATGATGGATTATGCAGAAACAATAGAACTGGGCTGAAAGATCTCTCGCTTTATCACCTATTCAGGTTGTAAATCATCTTTTAAAAAAGTAACTAAGTTACTAATTACTTTTGAAAATAAGTAACCAGTAAAGTAAACTAGCAAGATTACTTTTGGGGGGAAGTAATCAGTAACTAATTACTGATTACTTTTTTCAAGTAACTTGACTAACACTGGTGTTGGCCCTGAGAGGCCAAACGGACTGCAGCTTAAGAAAACACCAGCAATAAGAAAAACGCTGAAAAAGTACACAAAACACAACGTATATATGAAAAATGACAACAGAAATAGGAAAAAACAAAACAGAAATGGAGAAAAACAGATTTCCAAAAGCACAAGGGAAGTGTTTCTGGGGAGACAATAACCCGACGGACCAGTTGCAGGAGCCCAAAACATGGTAGGCATATTTTATCATGATTCATTTAATACTGATGACGGATTTTCAGGCTAATAGTTAGGCTAACACACTTAACTCTCATCTTTTCCTTTCTCACAAAACCGATAGATCCTCCACTTCTTTTAAGTGTCTCCCAGCAAAATTCTTAGCATATTTTGGTTGCAACTGGTCCGTCGGGTTATTGTCCCCCCAGAAACACTTCCCTTGTGCTTTTGGAAATCTGTTTCTTCCTGTTTCTGTTTTTGTTTTTCCTATTTCTGTTTCGTTTTTTCCTATTTCCGTTGTTGTTTTTCCTATTTCCGTTGTGTTTCGTGTGCTTTTGCAGCATTTTTCTTATTGCTGGTGTTTTCTTAAGTTGCAGTACGTTTGGCCTCTCAGGGCCACCGTAGTACGACTCATTGTGGTGACGCCTTGTGAATAAGAGCAACCAAAAGTAGCTATTATATGAATGAAATAACTAGACTGACTTAGCCATATTCACCTCCGCATCCATGTGGCTAAATTAGAAACACCAATCAGCCCAAACAAATGAGAAAAAAACAAAAACATATGTCTTGGTCACTAATTTATTTGAGAAAATTCTTTCAATATTATACATCTGCGATTGGGAAACTTGTTAACTTAGCAGAAGAAGTAAAGATGATGGTTGCAGTCCATGTGCTGTGAATGCTTGCTAACTAATATGGAGCATTAATACAACACTTAATGGACCTCATTTGAACTTTACTCAAGTCCTCCTTGCAGAACAGCTTCGACTGTAATGCGTGCGTTATAGTTTCTGCATCTGCTGAAGTTCAAGTGGCATGAATTTCTTCTTCAGATGGCGAGGCTCCGCGCAGATGTCTGCATGCCTGCCAAGTTTTCCCACGCTAAGTTTTTCCTTATGACTTGAGGAGTCACTTGAAGAAACTACATAACAATCCACTAACTACTCATGGGCTCTTATGCATAAATAAGCATAAATAAGAATGACTGCTCGTTTGTGGTATCTGCAGCTATCTGTGTCTGTATTCCCTGGAAAGATGTTAGTGGATTTCCTCACATTAACTGCTAACATCAGGGCTTTGAATTGGCAGTTTGAAAAATAAATTATGATTCTATGATGTGTTTAAGATCATTATCTTGTTGCACTACCACTTTATCTTTTGATTTAGCTCATGATCACTATGGATAAAGACTTTATAAATTCATTAGGTGAGTAACCATGCTGATCATGCCCTTATGGAGCTAATGCATCCACATATTGAGTACCTTTTCTCCAGGAGTGACAGAAATCCTCCAGACACAGTGGGTGTATGCCGAGTATCCGTTAGGGAAACCAGGGGAAGAGAAGTTTCCACAACTGTCCTGCAGACTTTCCCCACATTCTGTCACAATAGGAGATTATTTAAAATATATTTAACTAAGAACTGAAAACAGAAAGATGTGAGGAAAGAAACATTGCAAAGCCTTGACTGATCATCTGATTGGTGTTCAGGTAAAAAAAAACAGTTCACAAAGGACTTCATTTTAGGGAGAAATAATATCATTTTTTAATCAATTTATTTAAACCAGTGATGATTAACTCTCAGTCATGAGTGCCTCACAAGCACAGAATTAGTAGAAATGATAAGTGAGTTCCATGTCTTGCTTCAAATAGGGTGTACAATGGGGATAAAAACATATAGTCTCCTCTGATTTTTAACACATCTTGAATCTATGCAAGACGATTAGGGCCACTGATGAAAAAAGTGGACACACCTTTTTTTTTCTTTTCCAGAATTCTGAGAAAAAAAGTCAGAATTCTGACTGTAACTGCAATCGAGAAATGGAAAGCTGCTCACTCTTCAGGGGGAAAAAGTCGGAATTCTGACTTTTTTTCCTGAGATTAAAGTCTGAATTCTGGAAAAGAAAAAAAAAAGATGTGCCCACTTTTTGTTCCAGTGACTCTAATCATCTTCTGTATGAAACAGTCCATGGTGCATATAATAATAAAAGCACTTTTACTTTTAACCTGTGACAGTAGAGATGAGACTTTTCATTATGCTGCCATCAGGTTGAAACTGCTGTTTCAACTTGAAAACTACCACTAACTAAATAAAACAGAAATGAAAAGGATCCAGGAGTGTTAGAGTTTTTAGGAGTCTTAAACCACATGCCTTACCTATATCAGAATTGCCTAAAGAGTGAGCAGCTTTTCAGTTCTCGATTGCAGTTACAGTACGCAACACAGTTGCTGTCTGCACTGTCCTGCAGTTAGGAACCATCAGTGTGAAGAGCGTCTCTAAACAAAACATAAAAGCTACTCTCCAGACTATCCAGCTACGTGGATAGTCTGTTGGCTTTGCAAGTAGCAGCTGCTATAATTGGTTCGATAGAGACAAGGAGCGACACTCCTGTGTGTCTAAAGATCAACCTTAACCTGACCATCGTTCACTGCGTCATTCTCGGCTAGAACATGAGGCCCACGAGTCTGTGAAACATATTAGTGAGCCGAGTAATTTTCACATATTCATTGACGCAGGAACTCCAAAGGTCTGCTGTTGATCTCAGTAAATGGATCAACAGCAGACGTCTGCCTGGAAATGTGGGTAAATGAGTGTGACGCACTCCAGAAGACACTCTGCAAGAAAGCAGATAAAATACGGCATCAAGACTGTTTTCTTAGAAATGTACTGCAGTGAAATATTTATTTATTCTTTCTTTAAACTGACAGCATTTGGTGTTGCTGTATTTTGACAAGATTTCATATTAGATATTGAAGTCGGCACAGCTGTCCAAATAGCATGAAGCGAACGGGGGATTTAATTTTGGCATCTTAAACCGTTTGTGTTGTTGTGTTTGATCGTAGAAGAATTTTATCAAAGAGTAAAATCTTATTATTTCTCCTGAATATGGAGGTTTTTGTTCCATGGTTTTCTGCTCTATTTAATATCAAGCAAGAATTCCTGAACCTTTTTTGTTAACCCTTTGTTTTGTTTGACAAGGGTAGAGGAGTTTTATCTTCAGTTAGACCAGTTACTTTTAAATTAATGAATAATAAAAGTATAAAGGCCACATGGGATTTCATTATATAGTTTGGTGAGTAGCCTCTCTACATCAAATGTAGCTTACTTGCGCATTTGTAGAGTTTGCAGGCCTGTGCAATGTCTCCTTTACTGAGCTTGGTCCTCTGCCCAATAGACGGCCTGACTCCATTGACATCATAACGGGGCAAGATTGTGTCTAAGAAGATGCCTCTGTTTCAAAAAAACCACAGCAAAGAATCCAGTGACAACACTTAAAGCCTGAAGAGAAAAAAAACATCTTCTAACTTCTAACTTTTACTGATGTGCAAGAAGATCTGAGTTTCAGAGGTTTTAAACTGAAGGATCGATGAAATCTACATGATTTTTCTGATGTACCTCCTGTTCAGGACCTTGATTTATTGATTGTGATAATCTTTCACTGAGTTCGGAGCTCCCACCCTGCAGTTCCCATGGTGATGCACCCATGAATGACAAGCATGTGCAAACAGAGCGCTCTGAATGGGGCCTTTCGCCGGTGCCAGCCGGCTCAGTGGAGCCCGCTCCTGAATGCCAGAGTAAAAGGCCACTCCACCCCAAATTGTTTGACAAAGACTGAACTGCCGGGCCTTTTTTTAGCTTGGCATGCCTCCATGACCCAGACCTGCAATGTGGTTATGGGGGTAAAAAACCAAAACACCGAGAAACTGAAAGGGGCAACGACATGCATGGGAGAGAAACAAAAAAGGAGACTAGTGTGGAATCGCTTCTGTAACAATACAGGACAAATCCCCCAGAGGTTTCCTGTGAGGCATGCTAAGCAGAGCTGACTCAAGGGACAAACACCAGGTCAGGGTATAGCCCTGTTAGATAATCAGAAACAAGCTTGGTAACGATGACACGTGGGGCTAGTCAGGCTAGTGTGTTCGCAGTTTGGAGGTAGGCAGAGAAAATCATGAATTTAAGAGATATTTAACTGCCGTAAGAAAGGTTTTTAATTGCCTGTTAATGTAAATATGGTAAAGCTAAAAGTGTAAATGTTCAGAAAAAAACACAAAAACAAAAGAAAAAAACCTTACATTTCTGTTGAGAATATACTAACATGAAGCAAAAAAAGATGCCAACCTGGAAAATGTATTCCTTGCATAATGCATGATGCTGCCAAAGTCGTATACCTCTCCCAGTGAGTCGACCTCCCCTGGTTCCATCTTCAGGAAGTTATACTCCTGCCCTTTTGATGGACAAACAGACAAAGAACTAAATGCAGAGACAAACATCTGCAGCATCAGTATCCATTCCCACATATTTATTTCATCCTCAACGCACGCATGCAGTAAGAGTACCTTGTTGAATGTTGTCTCTGATGATGCTTACATGCTCATCACGGTCCGGACGTGTGTGTTCATGCCAGAAGCCAATCACGTGGCCGAGTTCATGCACAACGATGCCAAACTTATCACAGTTTTTTCCTATAGAGATGGCCTGAGGGCCGCCACCTCTCCTCCCCACATAGGAGCAACACCTGCCGGTCAGCGACACTATTCAGGTCCACATCCTGCTTTTATTCCCCCCCCCCCCATGTTTTTAACAGGTTAACTATAAAGAGAGGTATATGCCCACTTTTAAAGAAAATATTCAGTCTGAGCTTTCCATCTTTTATATACAGTCTATGGTTTCTGAATAGAAAACAGTGGAAACAATAAATCTGGTCAAATAAATAAATAAATGAATGAATAAGAGCTCCAATAATTTTAGTTTAGATCATTGTGCGGTTTTTTTTCTAAGCCAATAAGCTAAGACAAACACTTCTGTTAAAAAACCGATGACATCATAAAAATGTTGACATGCTCCCAACTTACCCACAAGGTCTGTAAGTGAAAACAATGTAGCTTTCTTCAGTCGCCCTCTCTGTGAACGTTACACAAATGTGTTTCTCCCAGTGACGCATCGCCTGACGGAAAATGGCTCGCTGACTGCCTGAAAGGAAACTCTGAATTAGACGTTGACAGTTTCAGGATGTCCAAGCTGCACATGGCAACAAAGACTCCTTAAAGCAGTGGTTTTTAAATGTTTTTGTGCCCAATGCACACTACAGGGCAAGCCGAAGAGTTCGAGGCCCAGCAAGTCTGCAGAAAATAACCTCTATGCCGTCTGGTATGTTGTCAGTTCTTTTTGGTTGAATTGTCAGGTGGATGCACTGTTAAGCATTACACCTAAAATTCATTTGCTTTTTGATATCCTGCAACCATCCTATCATGGTGAAATCAGATGTAAGACTTATTGTTGTCCACCAAAGCTCACCACTGAAATTTCCGCTGATCACGTAGGGGATGATACCATCAGGCCATACTCGCTCAGGTCTGGCGGTGGCTGCTCTCCTCTGTCGACGGAGGCTGTGTCTGTCAGCAGCCCTCTCACTCCTTCTGTTTTCACTGGAAGTGGAACTGTTAGCTGTAAAAGGTAGATAGGACGTTCAGGGGAGTTTGTTTTGATTATGATCCCCTTATTTGCACATTCAGTTTGAATTCCTAACATATTAGTTGGGTTTTCTCTGTTTTGACACCTGAGTTTGTGTGGTTGCTCTGGACAGCATGCTGTGCATCATCAGCTCCTTTGAATAAGCGGAGGTCGTCTTCATCCAGTGCGATGTCTCCCAAAAAGGCAGCTATGAGGATAAAAGTTCTCCGATAAATTGAAGATATATAACTTTGTGTTAAAGTGACAGGGAGGAGAATTTTAGAAAGCACCTCTTAAAGAGCAGTCGCACAACAACATGAGCATAAAGTCGCTGATATCAAAAGTCTCTGTGTTTTTGTCCTCATTCGATTACATGTTTTTTTAGAGCTGCTATTTCTTCTTGTGGTTTGCTCATGTTCACCTCTTCCTGCTGCCTTATTTTGTCTTTTATGTTTTGACTCTTCTTATTAGTTTGTCCTTCAGTGGGACTTTTATTGGATTGTCTCATCTACTTTAACAAGCTTATTAAAGTCATCTCTTTTTGCAACCTGCCCTTGGCTCACTAACTAAAACATATCTGAGGACTGTTTGTGTCCTTTTAAAGGAAGGAAGGAAGATGTGAACTGAATACATTACAGGACTGTGACCGTGCTGATGCACCATGTCTAACTAAACTAAGTAAACTGCACAAGTGGAAGAAAAACAAAGAGTGGAAGGCCAAAAACCTATCTACAACAGATGAACAGCAACTGAAAGTCATGTCCTTAAGAAATAGGAAAAAACGTCTAGAAAGGCCCTGACAGAGGATCTGAGAGACGCATCTGGCTCATCTACTGTTCACTGAAGCTTCATCAGAAATGGTCTCAGTGGAAGGGCGGCTGTCAATAAGCCATTATTAGGAAAGAGAAACAGAAAGGAAAAACTGAGGTATACCAAATTACACAAGAACTAGACTGATGGAGTGATGAATCCAAATTGTTGATTTAAATCATTATCAAGATATATGGAGGAGGTCAGAAGGCGAGGGAACGGTGTGTCCACAGCTGTCTGTAAAACACAGTGGACGCTCTGTCATGGTTTGGAGTTGCATTTTAGTCAGTGGTGATGGAGATCTTGTCAAAATTTGTGGAATTATGAACATAGAAAAATACCACTAGATTCTGATCCGCTATGCAGTATCACCTGTAAAGTGTTTGATAAATTTTTATTAAGGAGACCAATCCACGAGTCTCATGGATTGGTCTCCCCAAAGCCTGGACCTCAACATTACTGATGCAGTGTGGGATCATATTTGATAGAACAGAACAAAGAGCAGCCAAAGAAGAGCTTTGAATGTCCTTCAAGAAGCCTCTAGAACTATTCCTGAAGACTACATAAAGACATTACAAAAAACCTGACTCAGACTCAGACTGTGTTAAAGAATAAAGATGGTCAGAGCAAATATTGAAATTCAAACTTATTAAAATTGCACTCATTTTTTTTTTTACCTTATATACTGGCTCTCCATGTATTCTTGCTTCAATAAACCACTACACATATTTTCTATACCACAACATAAAGAAATGAACATTGGCTCTTTCATCCAGGTCTGTATATAAAATGCTAACAGCAGATAAAATGGACTGAATTTGCACTTTGACACAGAAAACGAGTAAACTCCACAAATTCACAGAGGTAAATGCCCCAGAGGTAGATTTGTAAAGGTCTCATCAACTTTTCTGCAATACCTTAAAAAAAAACAAAAAAGAAAAAAACAAGTTGCGTCACTACAGGATTTCTTACAAAGTCAGCAGTGCAGCAAACACAGTAGAAGACAAAAGTGGTGAAACAGCTTCAAGATATGGCATAGCTCAGTGTCAGCTGCAGAGAACTGTTAAAGAAGAGTCTGACAGAAAACTGGGCTCTAATAGGCCGTGGGGAAGTGAACAAAGAAACCATAAACTTCTATGCTGAACTACAAGATTAGCTACACAACATCTTCCAGTGGCCAACAAAGGTGAGAGTGAGGAACACAATTAAGGGTTGTAGATAACTTTCAAAACTCAAGGATGACATGAAACGCTCTTTGAAAAATAATATCCGTCATATTGGCCAAGCAGAGCTGCTCACTTGAGTCTTTCCCTCTAAATACCTCATTTAACAGTGTGTGTAACAACCGTTGAAAGTACAAACGAAAAGAGGTAGTGGGCCCTGTGTCAGCCTTTGAAGTAAACTCACTCAAGCAAAGGGTGACTGTAAATGACTGTCACCCCTGCAGTGTGCACCCCATGCTCTGGAGCTTGAGGGATTTCACCACAGTCCAGCTGAGGGTTGTGCTGGCACGGCCTCAGTGACCTCAAGTCTCCAGGCAACTCCCTCAGAGTGGAAGAGTGGTCTGTTTTGAAAGCTTCAGAAGTCACAAGTGAAAAAGGAACCCCAACCTGCTGGAGGCCCAGGATAACCGCAGTGAACTGTTTGTTTTATATATATATGTATATATATATGTATATATATATATATATATATATATATATATATATATATATATATATATATATATATATATACACTGCCTGGATGTCGGCTTCTGTGGTAAATCCTGATTGATGACCAACCATTCCTGGCTTGTCAGTGCACCAAGTTGATCACAACGATGATCATAATCACATTCATGCATGATGGAGCGCCATGTCACAAGCCAAAAGCGAGTCGAAAGTGCCTCGATAATCATCAAATTAACATTTTCGATCCAATACCAGGAAACTCTCCAGACCAAGAGTTTATGCCTTAGCGAGACCTTAAAAAAGTGGATGGACAAGCAGAAGCTCATATACTGGGGACATCGTGGAGTTTGGATCACCATCAAACAGGATTTTGAGGCTGATATCCAACACGTCGTGGAGAATTGCAGAAGTTATGAAGAAGGGTCAGCATTGTAAATACAGACTCTTTGTAAAAATGTATTTTGTTTAACAATAAAAGTCTTTGAAATTCATAAAATGCTTATGATTGTTCTTCATCATCAAAAGAAGTAAAAATGTAACCAAAAAAACTGAAACGCAAAATCTGTGCCATTGCCTAAACTTTTAGTTATGACAGTACAACCTATTTATATTAAAAACACAGACATGTACCATGTACCACTGCACTTATGTTAATTGAAAGTTATGGTATTGTCTTGACTGCAGGTATTTAAAGTTACTCTTCATTGCATTTAAAAAACAACTACTGTACTTTAACACATTAATTTCAACAGATGCAGTTTCTTGCATCTTGCTCACAATACTCTGTCATTATATTAAGGAAATATGACATTACTTTATTTTGGAGCATGTATTTATTTTAACTCTACCAGAGTGCTAATGTTAATATTACTGTTATTTTACATGACAGACCTTTGAAGTGTAACAAAATTTACACTGTTAAACACTAAAATTGAAAAAATTGAAAATACAGTAATAGTTTTTTTTAAAGTATAACATGATTAAAAGAACAATTATTTCACTAAATAAATTAATTTGGGGTACATACTGTGCTGTGTCTATAGCATCACTGTCACCTCTACATCTCTTTCTTACAACTGAGTAAAGATAAAAACATGCTTGCTTTACTTTGAAAAAACCCCCACATATTAATAAGTGTAAACAAAAAAATAATTGGTTGAACTTTTTCAGTACAGAAAGTCTACATTTGACTTTAAAATTAGTCCTTTTTGTAAATACCACTGCAGTTTGCAATGGCACAATCGTTTTGTTTGTCTTTTAAAACTGCATTTACACCATTTTCATGTCGTTTAACAGTTTTTTTTCTTCTTATTAAACTTGATTTAATAGCTTTAGGTTAAAAAAAATCACTTTTAGTTCCAGAGGATGTGAAACATTTACACTTTTTGTATTTAAACATATTGTGTAACATCCTCACAATCGATTAGCTGCTATTCTACATATTTTCAAACAACAATAAAATGTAAAAAATAAAAATATGTAAATATTATTTTTGGACTGAAAATATTTTCCCTGGTTTAAAGTTTATTTACATCCAGTCTTCACACCTATTAAGCTGAGAGCATCATTTTTTCTTCTTTTAAAGGGTTATCCTTTAATAAACATCTAGCTCTTCTCACAGGGATTGGAGCCTTCAAGACTTCGAGCTGTTAGCCAAAAATACACCAATAACACACAACAAGAGAAGGAGGTATCATGTACAGTAATATGGACAGTACCTGCTTTACATGGATCCTTGTAGTCGATTTCGTCCCCGAGGTCAGTAAAAGTTGCGTCCACAGTCTCCCAATCAGCCGCCAGAGGAACGCAAAGACAAACAAACAAAAATCTAGGGACGACTTCCATTGCTTTTGATCAAATATGCAGAGGAGGTAAAGTTTGTAATTGTGCTGCAGTAAGAGAAAAAGGCGCTGAAAAGACTCTCCTGCCCAGCGGCGCTGTTTCCTCACGTCTCCATGCTGCTGCAGTGATTTCGCTGGCATCCAGCCCCGAGCGCACAGCAACGCACACACCCATGCCTCTGAAGCCAGAGAGGTGCTTCACCTGCTGTCAGGTGACTTAGGGGGCTTTACATCGGACGTAAGCGCGGGTAAAATCCGTGTCATTTCTTTCTGTGTTAATAAACATGTTAGAAAGATTTAAAATTAAAGGGCAAAAACACCTATAGCAGGAACACAAAGCTGACATGTAGCCCATCCTGTATTTGTGCACTACAACTGTTTCTCGACAACCTACATCTGTTAAATAAGAGAGACTGGGTCTTGTTTGTGTAACAGAATCCCGATACTGTTTATGCCTCAGAGACTATCACAGGGTGCTGATTCCTGACCCGCTACACCACCTGCAGGCTACAAGGTCCACTCACACGTTAGCTCTGAAATGCGGGAATACTGACTCAGCAGTTAAGAGAGGAGCTGACTCATAACTGAAGCTAAGGGAAATAAAAAAATAAAAAAAAAGAAAGAAAGAAAAAAGAAAAAGAAAAAAACGTTTATTTAATTATTTTTTGCCAAAAGACTTACTATCCGTCTTATCTAATTTCCAAAAACAAACGAAAGAACTGTTTATTTATCTATATTTATTTACATAACGTACAGTAAGATTTCCCATCAAAAGAAATTATGAAAGTAATGTGTGATGAGGTTTTGAAACTTTCTGAAAGGTTTACTGTAGTGATACTGATAGAAGGGGACTTCTATCGTGAGTGATTTAACATAAAATAATAATAATAATAATAATAATAATAATAGTAATAATAGTAATAATAATAATCTGGCACATTAATCCTGTAAGACACTTAGGAGCAGCTGGAAAAGGCATCCACCTGCTCCAGAAGACTGAGGGATGAGACTGGAAATCAGACCAAGGGCACCTGGTGGAAAGGTGGGAGATGAAATACACTCAAGAAAGCATGTGAAATGATATAAACCAGAGCTTACTAAATATAATAAAATCCAGCAATCATGTTTTTGAAATTCCTACATAACAGAAATATAAAATTCGTTTTTTATTGTTAATGACTGCTAATTGTTGAGTGTGGAGCATTAAATTGATTTGGCTTCTGAAGTGGAACATACAGTATCAGACAGCATGTGACTCATCCTGTGTTATTCTTTAACCATTTGGTTTACTGAGTGTTAATTAGCTAAAAGAGTTCATTTCAGTTCAGTTCCACTGAGGTTTATTTATATAGACCAAATCAAAGCAACACTATACAAGCGGCACTTAGTGAGCAAGCAGTTTGTGACAGTGGGAAGGAAAAACTCCCTTTTACCAGGAAGAAGCCTCGAGCAAGGAAATGAGTAATGAAAAGAGGTGAGTGGAGGAGTGCTCAGTGCATCACAGTGTATTGCAGGGTTCCCTGCAGCAGTCTCAGCCTATAGCAGCATAACCAAGAAATGGTTCAGCCTCAAAGAGAAAATCCTTCATGTGGACACTTTATATTAACCCTGTATAGTATTTATCTTGTGAATCATCTGGCATTCAGTTCCACTAAAATATTAAAAGCAGTGTGGAAAAAAAGTGTTTAATGTTTATTTGCAGTAACAGCTTTGCACAGTGCATATGTTTACCACTGAGTGGCACTGATGGGTAAGTTGTAGATTCAAGTGAACTACCAAAAGAAGTCAAGGAAAAAAAGAAGAAAAAACAAAACAAGGAAAAGTATGAGTGAAAACAAATACCTGGACAAAGCTGTGGAGTCATTCAGAGAAACACTCTGAGAAGAGAGGAAGCACCTATGCGTGAGAGTTTTGTTTTGTTGTGCAAACTCTTAGCAAAGTTTTCTACAAGTGTGATGTGAGTGGGAGTCAAAGACTCAGTCCCACAAGCCTCACTCCTCCTCTGCCACCACACATCTGCTCCTGAGGAGATGGGACCCTGATCAGGAGGAGAGCTCTCTTCATCCCTCAGTCTGTATGGCTGAAACCTCCAGAGCACTGTAAGGAGAGGAGCCACCAGGAAAAGAAAAATCCTTCATCCTGAGACAATATTTATGTTTACCATCTCCCAGGCTGATTGCTCTCCTAAATTTGGAGTGATGCCCCAGTGCTGGTGCAGGCGGGTCGTGCTTTGTGTGGAACTGGGTGTACTGGTGGCAGTCCTGGCGGCTGGCAGCACAGCTCAGCTATTTGAGAGGAGACAAGCCGGGTCATCGTGCTATGGAGGATTTGACCTCTACTTTGTTTTGGACAAGTGAGTGCTTTTATTTTTACTTGATCACAGAAGAGATCTGTGTGACTCATCGGTGCTTTTTGAAGGCACAGGTGCACGCATCATTCAAGCTGTCATCCAGTGGCAATGATGGGCTGCTAATTGCCTGACAAAAATATGCTAATATGATGTAACTAGCATGTTTTAGCCTACTGAAATATTAAGGCCTTTATAAAGCTGAAGGTAGGGTCTGGATTCCAAATAGAAACTGAATCGAATGTGACCGTAAGTGACATGCATATAATGCATTTTTAATTTTGAAATGTCACCAGCTTGAGAATTTCTGATCACACCAGTAGAAGCCTGATTTAAAAAGAACAGACTCAGTCATCAGATTTGCTAATTTCCTAACGATGTACCTGCCACAACAGTTCAAAACTCCAAGTCATGATATTGCATTTGCATTGTGAGATACAAACTCATTGCTGCTGTGACCTACACCATCAACTTAAAACTGAATGAGTTATCAACTGATTTTCTAGGTGATCAGTAGCTTTGAATCACTGTGCAAACAGCTTAGGAGGTAAAGTGGCCCCTGTTGCCACAATCTGTGTCAGTATGTTTGACGTATGCATTGAAGAAAAAGCACTATATGAATATCTGTGAATGAATGAGTGTGGGTTGCAGGGTAAAGAGCATTCAGTGGTTAATAAGATTAGAAATGGTGTATATAAAGGCCAACATGGTGAAAAACACCAATTGGAGTTTTGGAGTCTAAAATAAAGCCTTTAAATGTGTTATTTTGTACAATGTGAAACCCCAAAATATTTCTATTCATATAAAAAATGTTGTTTTTTGTCTTAAATGGCTTAAGTGATATTATAGTACTTATCTTAGAATACTTATTGTTCTCAGCTGCTATTGCGGTATCGTCCCATTTTATTCAAGGAAACAGTCGCGGGTTATAAGAGACTCAAATGCCAAGAGCTCACATAAGGGTTCAATTAAATGTCATGAGGCTAACATGACACTGTTGAACAGGTCAAGTCACATCAGTGTGCTGTTTCATAAATTCTCTCTTAAAAGAGCCGTGCATACATAAATCAAAAACACGCATATCGTTTTCTTTTTGCAAATCACCTCAAAGTTGTAAGAACTGACATGAAGTACGTTTACACGGTGACATCTTCATGCATTCATCAGCGGATGATAAACTGCCCTGCAGGGATTCCTGTTTTCCAAAAGCGGCCGCTCTTCGCTGACAGGCGCTGCCCACATCCAGACCCAATTTCATCTCTCTGCGCTTCGGTCTGCAGAACCCTTTCTCCATTAGAGCCAGATGTTCCAAAGATCCCGAGTGTTTGGCTGTCTCTGCACTGCGACTCACATCACAGGATAAATGAAAACATAAGGGAGGAGGTGAAGGGAGAGTGCAGAGAGAGAAAGGGGCCACAAGAAGTTGTGCATATTTGCTCCACGAGTCTCTTTAATTACAGCCTTCCACTTAGAGAAATCAGCTGGTTGTTTGTGTTGGTCTGCACCTGTTGCAAAACCTGGACCCAGGAGGAAGCCATGTAAGGATCAAGTGGAACTATAACTTTGGCTTGGAGTAAAAGTGGGCAATAAAGTCACATAAAAAAGTGAGATTTTTTTTATGAATAATATACCAAGAATAGCATACCAGTCCCATCCAACCTTATTTAGCATAACAACATAGCTGAACAAAGTGCTTTCTAGTTAAAAAAAAAAAAAAAAAAAAGAGCAATAAAAAACTAAAACAAACATATACTAAAAGGAAAATAAATAACAGCAAGACATACAAAATGGAAATAAATAGACAATAAAATGTATAAGAAATAAAATGGAAAAAAATGAATAAAAAAATAAGGAGGTTAAAAAATGATTGAAACTGGCAAGACCTCTGGTACTAAACTTAAAATGTCTTGGAGAATATTTATGATTCTAGAAGCTGTTTAAAAATATCAGTTGTTCACACTGATTCCATAATTTGGTGTCCACAACAGCTAAAGCTCAGTTGAGTGGACAGGGGACAAGCGGACAACGGACTGTCCCCACTACAGGTTAAATACCTGGACTCTTAGACAGCTGTTTTAGAACTGAAGAAGCCTTGTGGATGAAAAGTTAAAAACATCTTCACGAGCCAAAAAGAAGTCCAGTCACCTTCTTTTAAAGCACTCAACACCAGTAATTTCCTCTTTTTTCTAAAATATTTTTACACAAAAAGATTCAGGTGATAGCCGATAATCACAATAAGAATACTCTTTAACTAAAACTCCTTTAATAAGTGTCCACAGTGTTCTCCATCACTGCTGCTCACTGTCAGTGAGAATAGACTCCAGTCCTTCTTTCTGCCATTATATTGTATGCAGTGCAAAAACAATCTTTAATTACATCACATTACAGGGTTATAAGGAGATCTAGACTTTAAAGGCAGTTTCCACAATTTCACAGATATTCAGTGTTTCTGTCTTTCAGCTTTTAATGTCACGCTTTTCTTGTCTGTTTTGATGACTCCCTTTTTATTCTTCCTAATTCTGGAAGCGAAGAAGCTAAACAACAGTATAACAGCATTAAGTTGTTCACTATTAGAGTATTTCTAAGTTCTTTCTTAGTCAATTGTGTTGCATGTCTTTTTCAGTCAATTGTGAATTGACTTTTTTGTGCCAAAGCTCCTGTGTGTCACTGAAACCGCTGAATCTTTGTTTCAGGTCTGGCAGTGTGCAGCATTACTGGAATGAGATCTATTACTTTGTCGATCATCTGGCTCACAAGTTTATCAGGTACAGTTACGCACAAGCCGTGGCACTATAAGAGTAAAGGGGGGGAAGAGAACATAAAAACATGTAACAATCATCTCCGGTGTTTTTGTTTTCCCAGTCCTCAGCTGCGGATGTCTTTTATTGTATTTTCAACAGAAGGAAGGATTCTCATGCCTCTAACAGAAGACAGGTGGCACATATACTAACACACCTAAATTTAATAATTCTTTTTATTTTTGTTGTATCATCCCCTTCTGATCAGTAGTTTTTGTCCTTTTTCACGTGTCAATAATAAGAGATCAGATTCGGGCGGGACTGGAGGAGTTACGTATGGTGCAGCCAGGCGGAGACACCTTCATGCACAGAGGATTTCAAAGGGTAAGTCATCTGTAAAGTCAATGAAAAACGGACCCTACCCAACAGTATGGCATCTGAGCCTTTAAATGAGGCCTTTTTAAAGTTTATAGCCACTGACGCCTCAAAACTTCCCTCTCAGGCCAGCGAGCAAATATACTACGGGACTGGAGATGGTAAGTAGATTTTTTCTTTCTTTTCTTTTTTTTAACACTTAATCATAGTAAAGTCTTTGACCCAAACATTAAAATGAATTTCACTCCTAATTCAGACACGTTAGAATCACTCTATAAGGAAACAATAGAAACACAGCTGCTCTTCACATCACAAATATGTTCAAAATACTTAGAGATTGTGCTCTCAAAGATTTTTTTTTCTTTTTAGCGTTTTAACAGCGCTTCCTTCTGTGCTGTAGGTTACCGGACAGCCAGTGTCATCATTGCCCTGACGGACGGTGAACTGAGAGAAAATCAGTTTGACCTGGCTCAAAGAGAGGTAGAAGAATCCGTGTGAAAAGAAACTTACTAACACTTAATTAAGAAGTTTATGAACAACTATTAACTTAAATAGAAATTTAAAGCCTGTTTTAGTACAAAGCATAAGATAATGTAAATACAGCGTACTGCATATTTTCTTCTCACTATATTGCTCAAAACACTATTAGAACATTAGAGAACCTAAAGTGTGAATGCATGCTGAACTACTGTACAGGGAGTGCAGAATTATTAGGCAAGTTGTATTTTTGAGGAATAATTTTATTATTGAACAACAACCATGTTCTCAATGAACCCAAAAAACTCATTAATATCAAAGCTGAATGTTTTTGGAAGTAGTTTTTAGTTTGAGCTATTTTAGGGGGATATCTGTGTGTGCAGGGGACTATTACTGTGCATAATTATTAGGCAACTTAACAAAAAACAAATATATACCCATTTCAATTATTTATTTTTACCAGTGAAACCAATATAACATCTCCACATTCACAAATATACATTTCTGACATTCAAAAACAAAACAAAAACAAATCAGCGACCAATATAGCCACCTTTCTTTGCAAGGACACTCAAAAGCCTGCCATCCATGGATCCTGTCAGTGTTTTGATCTGTTCACCATCAACATTGCGTGCAGCAGCAACCACAGCCTCCCAGACACTGTTCAGAGAGGTGTACTGTTTTCCGTTCTTGTAAATCTCACATTTGATGATGGACCACAGGTTCTCAATGGGGTTCAGATCAGGTGAACAAGGAGGCCATGTCATTAGTTTTTCTTCTTTTATACCCTTTCTTGCCAGCCACACTGTGGAGTACTTGGACGCGTGTGATGGAGCATTGTCCTGCATGAAAATCATGTTTTTCTTGAAGGATGCAGACTTCTTCCTGTACCACTGCTTGAAGAAGGTGTCTTCCAGAAACTGGCAGTAGGACTGGGAGTTGAGCTTGACTCCATCCTCAACCCGAAAAGGCCCCACAAGCTCATCTTTGATGATACCAGCCCAAACCAGTACTCCACCTCCACCTTGCTGGCGTCTGAGTAGGACTGGAGCTCTCTGCCCTTTACCAATCCAGCCACGGGCCCATCCATCTGGCCCATCAAGACTCACTCTCATTTCATCAGTCCATAAAACCTTAGAAAAACCAGTCTTGAGATATTTCTTGGCCCAGTCTTGACGTTTCAGCTTGTGTGTCTTGTTCAGTGGTGGTCGTCTTTCAGCCTTTCTTACCTTGGCCATGTCTCTGAGTATTGCACACCTTGTGCTTTTGGGCACTCCAGTGATGTTGCAGCTCTGAAATATGGCCAAACTGGTGGCAAGTGGCATCTTGGCAGCTGCACGCTTGACTTTTCTCAGTTCATGGGCAGTTATTTTGCGCCTTGGTTTTTCCACACGCTTCTTGCGACCCTGTTGACTATTTTGAATGAAACGCTTGATTGTTCGATGATCACGCTTCAGAAGCATTGCAATTTTGAGACTGCTGCATCCCTCTGCAAGATATCTCACTATTTTTGACTTTTCTGAGCCTGTCAAGTCCTTCTTTTGACCCATTTTGCCAAAGGAAAGGACGTTGCCTAATAATTATGCACACCTGATATAGGGTGTTGATGTCATTAGACCACACCCCTTCTCATTACAGAGATGCACATCACCTAATATGCTTAATTGTTAGTAGGCTTTCGAGCCTATACAGCTTGGAGTAAGACAACATGCATGAAGAGGATGATGTGGACAAAATACTCATTTGCCTAATAATTCTGCACTCCCTGCAGCAATAGCCACGGGTGATGTCACAGTGGCTATGTACATCTTTCATATACTGTCGATAACAGAAACCTCTTGTGCATTACTTCCAGATGTTCCCAGCAGTTGTCAGTGACATGAGAATAACTACAATATAGCTGATGGAGCTTTTAAGTTTCAGCCCAACCAAATTCTAATGTGATTCAGTGAGCGTTCACCATTTCACTGTAGCTTGTTTATTCTGTTTAATGTCTCACTTTCTCTCAGGCTGGCAGAGCACGGCAACTGGGTGCCACTGTGTACTGTGTGGGAGTAAAAGACTTTAATGAAACCCAGGTAAATCTAACAGTTAACCCTTTAAAGCCGGTCGGAGCGGGCGCGCTCTGTTTTGCTTAACTATTTTTAAATCCCAGTAGCACTGCAACCACGTGAGCTAGCGCAATAATTTTTTTTGCATATGAAACCGGAGGAGTTGTACTTACATCTTATGCCATCAGCTTGTCCTAGGTCACAGTTTCCTTCCACATATAGCTTTGCAAAAACTTCATAAAAAGCACTTGCAGGAACAAAAACACAATATTCCAGAAACACGCTTTGCTGATCCAATCAGCTGTTTGTAACACTTCCTACGTCCATCAGCACGAACTATCGCATGTCCACCATGACCTGCCCAAAGCTGGAAGTGACGCCATTTTGCGGAAATGTAGTTTTTTACCATCAGGGCCTAGCGAGCCTGTACTGGTGTTTTTAAAAGTTATGTTTGACTTTATGACTTTCTGTGTCATTTCTGGGATGCTTAGGACTCATATTGCACTGCTGGAAATAGTTTACTTTGATGCATGTGCTGTTTTTTTGCAAATTTGCAGTATAATATTTATTTTAGTTTTTCCTGCATTATATAAAAATTGGTGTATTTCAAAAATAAAACTATGAAGACACTCAAAATAAATTTCCTGTGGTGAGAAACTATTTTGTGCAACTTTTTTGTATTTACAGTTTTGAGGGATAAGCCTCTTAAATTTCTCTAACTAGAAATATATGTAAAAAAAACCAAAAACGATCTTCAATTGTTTTGTAGTTTATTGCACTTTTTTGCAATTTATGTAATTACTATAAATGTACTGCATACATATTATTAAAATTTGGGCTATAATGGTTGTATTGATCTATATCAACTATGATATGATATAAGCACTGGCGGACTTGGTTAGAAGATCAATTAATCAGTCAGCTAAAGAACAATTTAACCATGTAGACATTTTTCTCCACAGCTTTCAACGATAGCTGACAGCAAGGATCACGTCTTCCCTGTGAATGATGGATTTCAAGCACTGCAAGGCGTCATAGACTCGGTACTAAAACACAATAAGATCGCATTATATCAGTGGAAGGTCCTGCACTAAGTTAAGCTTCTGATATTATTTTCTCTTTCAGATCCTAAAGAGATCATGTATTGAAATCCTAGCTGTCGAGCCCTCCAGCATCTGTGAAGGAGGTGAAGAAACTTGAACTCAAAATACTGTCTCAAAATGCAAAAGCTTGATGTATACATACACCTTTCTACTTACACTTGATCGTTACTTTTGATATATACTCCAAATTATACACAGACAATTACTAAAATCACAGTTTAGCAACCAAACTTGGCACACAGGTACATCTTAGGCCCATAAAAGTTTTCATCATCTATATCAGATATTATGACATTATACTATGACATAACAGTACTGTAGCATCGGTATGGACCAGTAGTCCTACTGAGAGCACTTCCCTCCCTAAAACTCACTCTATAGTATTCCAAATTTACCACAAAGACAAAAGTTGATTAAATGATCAATTTAATCCCACTTCAGAATCCTTCCAGGTGGTGGTGAGTGGAAATGGTTTCCTTCATGCCCGAGATGTACAGAAAGTTCTCTGCAGCTTCTGGATCAACGACACTGTTACTTTGAGTAAGTACCACTTGCAAAGTTTTTCATTTTAATTCATTCTTAGCTGTAATTTCACCTCTCCCATGCAGACTTTATTTATTTAAACCATCACACCATTATGTTACCCAGCTCTCCAGCCCTCTCATTTTTCATAGAGCTTCATTGCAGCTTTCTCTCTCATTGATTTGTTTTGACTAATTACTAATGTTACTGAGGCAGTGATACATGCTGAGGGCTAAACAGCAGACTGGCAAGACTGGCAACCAGTTGGTGAATGTGATGAGGCTACAGAGCCAAATACTTCTATGAGTAGTTGCTAAAGACCAAAACACAAAGCAAAACTAGAGTGAATATAGGCTTACTGATCTTACTTTGTGCCTGTAACTATTTGCTAAAACTTTTGCGAAATCATATTTTGAAGTGTATAATATCTTACACGTGTGAGCTAATTATGGAGCTCTGCCCCAACAAGACTAAAACTCTTCTGTTTATATTCAGTCATTGCTTTGGACAATGAAATCCACCTCCACCCAGTCAGTGTGCACAAACTCAAACAGATGCCTTCTATAACTTCTTTATTAATGCTGTAAAAACACAAGTGATGAGGGTTATAACTATATCTTGATGCTTGCATCTGGATGTAGCAATGCTATGTTTTCAGAAATCCACTTTTTTGGGTTATAACTATACCTAAATGAATAGTTTCTCACTTTGAAATATTCTTTCAAAGACACACTTTGTTGCAGAAAGTCAGACACTCTGATGTATTTAACTATTTCAATCAGGAGAGATCATTTGGCAGTATTAAGCATGCTTATTGAAGTCAATAAACAGAATCCATTGCAATTAGAACAGGATTTCCTGAAGTTGAGATGCTGGTGTGATGAAGACAGAGGCTTGGGTGGAGGTCTGAGTGACCAGGCTGAAGTGGTTATGGAGAGAAGGCAGATGCACAAATGAGATCCAAAAGGCAGAAGGACAGAAGAGCACCGAGATATAAAGAAAACGATTGGACTACAGCAATGATGTCAGCATGGAGTTTGACAGTGTGAGAAAGTGGAATTGACGTAAAGAATAGCCGAGCAGTCAAGCACCCAGGAAAGCAGCTAGATGAGGGATTAGAGATTCTCCTTATTGAACTAAAACATAAGCTTCTTAACGTAGAGTGGAGTTAGCTTTGCTCTTTATATAGATTGGAAACAGAGGAAGAAAATGAGTTTGTTTAAAGTTTGCAGGTAAAATACTTTTATTGCAGGATAGCATGTTTCTGCTTTTTGCCCCTCAGCACTCAGGGACCCTGCTCTGTAATTTTACACCACCACTTACAGCTGAATAGTCAGGGGGAAGAAATTGGAAACTGGAACCATTTTTTATCTTAATTTTTTATTTAGCATGTTTTGAAACTAGTGATTGATGATTGAGGAGATAAAATTATTAGGAAAATGTTTACTGGGGCAAATGAGCAATACAATCATTTACCTGTCGAGAGTTGTCAGAGTGGTCTCTGATACCCAGAGGGGTCTGGTTATTAGGATTAATACAGAGTCAAGGACCTTCTGCAAATACTTCACTTTCCAGAGCTGGGAGTAACAGCCATCTTTTATATACAGTTTGTGGTTGGTGTTTGCAGAAAGAAAAATGTGTGAATCGGTTCAGCCAACAATTATCCTTTAAATGATCAGCAGAATGTATTATTTAGGGATTGCCCTCAGCATTTTCTTCATTGTGCTAAATTTACTTTGGCCAGCGTGGGAGTACGATGGGTGGGGGACAGCAGCTCTTTGTTGGCGATGTAAATCCTCGCCCTCATGAAAAGCCATCAGCGCACTCTTCCTCTCCTTTTAATCAGCTGGTATAGCGCTTTACGCATCTCAGATGTCTAAAGGGGAATGTGGATCTCATCAGAGACGAGCACTGTCTTTGCACACTCCAGACACTCGCTCAGCCAGGGTAAATAAACCACAGCCCTCCCTCATTTGCTTCATTTTCCATAAGAGCAGGAAGTCCAGGAATTCAAAAAAAAAGAAGATATTTTGAGGTTTGAATCTCCTAAAGTTACAGGACTGCAAGAGGAAAGTGAAGTAAATTTTTCCTTTGCATCACTCACAGCTTTCTCTTTCATCATGGATACTCACGTAATGTGTAGTTTACTTTGCTGTGTGCAGTGCTAAATATAAATTTTCACATTATTTCATTTTGCACAGTGAAAAGACCTTTGGTGGTGAGAGATACCTACCTTTTGTGCCCAGCTCCTGTTCTGGAAAAACAGGGAACGTAAGTAATCGCTGCTGCAGGAAACTTTAATGAGCTTCATTACTTCTTATCAAAGTGTAAGCAGTATACACAGCTTGACAGCATGAAAGTGTTTTCATCTGTATCGCTATTTATAATTGCAGTAAACATCTATGAGCACTAAGTATGCAAACCGAGTCCTAGTTACGCTCTTACCTTTTCTACAGGTCTGCCACTCTCCACGTCAGCATGAATAATGGCCTGAGCTTCATATCAAGCTCTGTCACAATCACTGCAGTAGCTTGTGTAAGTATAATGGAAACCAGGAGAGGACAAAAACAATCCCCACACATTACCTCATGGCTAAAAGTATGTGAGGAACTTTATTGACTTAGAAGGAGAATTTGCACATAATGACATAACGTCACAGAAATTTGTCATCTCGCACGCACATTATGCAGGTTAAACCGCTCGACCCACTGCCACAGTGTTCTGCAGTTCATTAGTGGATGAATATAAATAGTGTATCTATGAGCAACATATCCTCAATATGTCCTTTTGTTTGTAGTCTAACGGGACCTTTGTGGCCATCGCGCTTCTGATCCTGCTGCTCCTGTTGACCATCGCTCTGCTGTGGTGGTTTTGGCCTCTCTGCTGCACCGTGGTATGATCATGAAAAACTTACATCCCAACTAAATTAGCGATGCTTATTTTCACAATTACATGATTCCGGTTGTTGCTCTTTGGTGCGATAACAAAAATCAGGCACTGTCTTTTTGGTTTGCAGGTCATCCATGAGGCACCTCCACCAGTAATAGAGGACATTTCTGTAAGTGGAGTGTTTCTTTTTTCTATTCTTTTTTTTAAAGTTCCTTCCTAAATTTCCCTTTCTTAGAAATAATGTATGCTTATTTTTTTCTTTAGGATGATGAAGATGGTTTTCCAAAGAAGAGGTGGCCCACGGTAGATGCGTCATACTACGGAGGCCGTGGAGTCGGGGGTATCAAGAGAATGGAGGTAATCCAGAAAGCAAACTGTAAATAGATCAGTACTGCATATGTATAATAACTATCGTGCATATTTCCCATTAACAACAAGTATCGACCAGTTGCTCATGCTGGCTAATAGAAATCAAATTCTTGGCTGTACAGTTTAAATTAATCAACCAGCCAAAAAATGTGATTTTCTTTGTTTTCTTTTATTTAACTGAATTATCTCCAGGATTAAACTCTATTTATTTAATGCGATTAAACTCTATCATGGAGCTATGTCCTAATGGGGATTGTTGAGAGGAGATTTAGGATCCAAAAGTGTGGGAAGCAGAAGAACGAATGTTTAACGAGGGGTGATCCGTTTCATTGTAGCTTATTCCAGAATCCAAAATAAACAGTCCAAAAGGAGGATACAAAGAGGAATATGAGGAATACTAAAGAATCTAAGGAGTGCAGCCAGAGGTCTGTACTGCGGAGCAGGATCTGGACTTATCTCTGTAATTGTTAACCCTGGGTTTTCTGGACTACAAATACAGATCACTTCTTTATTGGGTTGTATCACCATGGTAACTTCTACTGTAGAAGCACCATGAAGTCACGACCTACTGACCAATCAGTTCTCTGGAAAATAGCATCAGTATTCCTGGAAGAGCCCTCACACCCTCTGTTTTTCAGTAGCATTTAAAGTTTCAAATCTGACTCATTGACTTTCCTTGTTGGTTGCAAAGAATTGTTTCTGTTTATAAGCATTATTATATAATACAGGACATCTGTTTGCATTTGTGGATTTTAAGTCAAACTGTCATCATTTAGCATAAACGGGGCTGCAGCTGAAAGAATTGAAACTTGAACTGTCTGTATTGTATGTTTAACATCGTCATATTTTTCTAATATTATAGTTTCATTTTCACTGGTAAAATCAGCTGCTTGTCACGCTGTACACTACACTGTTTGTGATTAGTCAGATGCTCCTTTAATGTGTACCATTTGGTTAAATTAACAAGCTGATAATCAGCTTCCTGTGACCGCTCATCCTGAGTGCCGACATTAGGGTAAGCAAACAGAAGATGATGGAAAGATATTGTTTCTTCACAGTATGAGGGCAATATGTAGATGCACACATAAACGAAGGGCTGACTGGGGTTTAGACGCAGGAGGAGAATGAGGTGGAAACAAAGAGGGAAACAGGAAGTCATACAGGAAGCAAAATTAACACAGAAAACTCACGTTGAAAGTAAAACAGGACCAAAAAAAACCCAGACAAGAATACTAAGACTTAACAAGGCAACACAGAGGGGCATGAGAACATGAAAATATGAAAGCACTCGGGCGACTATTACAACTAATACTACTATGTCGGTCAAAAACCCTGTGACTATATACTTATATAGTTACCAGTCTGCTTGTGTGCTAGATTGCATGCTATTTGAGTTTTTAAGTTGCTTGGCAACCTAAAAACATCGGGCTCTTGTTGAATCTTACACAAGTGAAAATGAAATTAAAATGTTCTAATGTGATTGTACATTTTATTTGGTGCTGCTGACTAGGGCTGGGCCATATCATACCGTTCACGGTAATACCGGTGTAATGTTGGGCAACGATAAGAAAATGAAATATCGCTATAGAATATGGGTAAAACGCGCATGCGCAGTGCCTTTGTTTACATACGCACATGGCGGCGACGCAGAATGAGAAGAGCGAAAGTGGATCGTTGAATGAAACCGATGAACCAGAATTGGTTTGTAAAAATGCTGCAACTTCAGTGGTGTGGCACTGGTTTAGCTTTCGTCCGTCAGATACACAACAAAGGACTATTTTTGGTAGCGCATGCTAGCGGGCCGTCGTTATTACCGTGTTTTTTGGAAAATACGGCACACTTAAAATCAATCCTTTGATTTTTCTGAAAATCGACAGTGCCCCTTATAATCCCGTGTGCCTTATGTTTGAATTCTGGTTGTGTTTACTGACCTCGAAACGATTTTATGTCGTACACGGCGCTCGAAAATTTGTCAAATGTTTTAGTACGACTTTGCTAAGCTACGAAGCCGCACCGCTTGATGGATTGTCGGAGCATCGTAGGCAGGAGCCTCACGGAGTGATACATACTGTGCTTCAACATAATGTTACCGTATTGTGTGTGTATAACCTCTTTTTAAGTTTTGTGGATATTATACATGGTTATGCTGAGGATATGTCGACCAATTTCCACTGGAAATGCCTTTTGGTTTAACTGTCAGCAAGGAATTTGCATTTGCACTGTAAAATTTTTATATAACTTTAATGCACACAAAAAACAGCTGCTTGTTTAAGTGAAAATACATTGATGTTTGTTTGTTTTTTGCACGTTGGGGAGTTGTAAAGTATTTTGTCTACTTTCAATTATATCGTCAGTTATATCGTTATTGCAAATTTTCAAATGTATATCGTGATAAATATTTTTGGTCATATCGCCCTGCTCTACTGCTGACTGGTTTCAGCCTCACTGATATACACGTGGCAAGCTTCACTCTGGCATTCAGCTGAAAGTAAATGCTCAAAGACGGGAATGAGATCAAACAGTAGTACAGCAAGCATACACAAGAAAACAGGAAGCAAGTCAGCCTTTGAAAGAGATGAGTATGCGACTCTGTGCTGGACGGCACTGAGTCACTTTGTTGTCGTAATTAGCTCTGAGAAACAGAAAGAGTTAAGATGAGGCCCTGTGCACAATAAACTGCGAAGTCGGCATAAGTGCTCCAAAGAGTGGAGCAGTTTGGTTCATGGTGTTGAGATAAGAGCAAGCAAGCTGTTCCCAGTGTACGCTGAAATGCGAGAGGAGGAGGAGGAAGACAACAGAATCTTCAGACCAGAGAGGACCAGATGTGTGCGTGGTTTGGGGTGATAAGGTCAAGGAGACAGTTGTCACCCAGTCAGTGTGAAGTTTTGGGTTTTTTTTTTTAACAGACTGGTTGTGAAGTCTGAAGAGTCTTTGCTGTGAACACTTCCAAAACCAGCTACGGAAAGTATGCACAGCTTCATTTATGTGCCTTTTCTGCCAAGTTAAAGCCTTGGTGGCTTGTCTGGTGCAGCTGAAAGGGAGTGAATTTGAGTAATGAACTTTCAAGGCTGCTTTGACAGAAATGCTTTCACTCTTACTGTGCCGGGTTCCTTTTTTAGCTTTATTGGTGACTCTGAGAATCGAGATATTTGCGTTAGAGAAAAACCCAGTCGGGCTCTTGTTGAATCTTAAGATTTCTTAGTGAATATGGTTTGAGACTTAATGCTCTATATCCTCTTGAAGGTTTAGAAATAAAACCTAAATGTAAAACGCAAATTGAAACAATTCAAGTCAGAGCCAAAGGAGCTACTTTTGTGTGTGTGTGTTTTGAGATCTTGTGGACTTCAGTGGACTGGCTTTAATTAAAACCCACACAGGAATGCTTCAAAACATGTTAACGTACAAGGAAAGAGATTTTTTTGTTTCTTTGAGTAAAAGGAAATGCGGCACATTGTGTCAAACACAAACCTCATTTACAGCAGTCACATTCAGGCACCCTGACACACGTGCAGAGGCAGTGGTAAAACTAGAACCCACTGGATGTGATTTTATTGGCTCAGATCTTGTCAGTTCTCCAGAATCACAACTTTGGTCCAACTTTTCACTTTTTTCTGGCTTCATATTTTTCCTCTTGGACTCTACTAGAGAAGCTTTGCATGACTGATGACAAAATCCTTATTTATCTTCTATCACCCCTTCATCCATTCTCTGTCTGAGTTGTGGAGCTTTTTTACCACCGTTGGAGACCACTGGAGGCTCCATACTAACGTGGCTGTCTGAAACACAAAGCTTTTCTTTCTTTTCAGGTTCGATGGGGAGATAAAGGATCGACTGAAGAAGGAGCCAAACTGGAAAAGGCTAAAAACGCTCGCGTTGTGATGCCCGCGCAGGAGTACGATCCTGCTCCACTGCGGCATTACTACAACTCACACAAATCTTCCCAACCCCACAAGTGGTACTCGCCCATCAAGGTGCTCCAGTATTTCACTTTTCATGTCCATCTGTTTGGCAGTTTGTTCATGGCCCTTCTGTGCACTGTGTTCTACAGTAGACTTGCTTGCCATAAATAAAACGTGCTATTTTGGTCTAATACACTCTCCCGACAGAGATTCTTAATATCAAGAGTTACACTTTCTGGTTAAATAAGGGTTAAATAAATCCAAAGTATTACTGTAGCTTTCCTGTTTTGAAAAAAAATTTCATCTCAGCTCTACTTGCTGGCTTTTCCTAGAGTTTTAAATCTCATGGCCATGACACAGAAATGTATTACTGCCATAAAATGTATTCTAAGGCATGGATCACATATGTAATATATAGATAATAGTGTTTCCAGATGCTCTTCTTTGACATGTAGGACCCTTCCTTACATATGTCTTCCAACACAGAAAAAAAAGACTTTATGTATGACCAGGAAACAGTTAATACAATTGGTTTCCTCACATATTAGTCAGCTGGATGGATGGTAATAGGAACCAGACATGCACTGAGCTAACCCCTGAATATGGAATTTGTTGCGCGGGTGTTATTTCAAACAAAATACATTCTTTGTTTATCTGTCTCTTTGTCATATTAAAGCCTCCTGAGATACATCTGGAGCAAAAGTGCTCCAGAGCCAGGCTGGCAATTAACTGTGGATAAGGGATTGTTGGTATTTTTATTTATTTATGCTGTTTTGTTTTTTTTATTCGTCCTCCTTTAGGGCAAACTGGATGCTCTGTGTGTATTTCTGAGAAAAGGCTACGACAGAGTGTCTGTAATGCGACCTTATCCCGGAGACAAGGTGAGGCATGAGAAAATAAAAGGTAACATTTTAACCTCCTCTGCAAGGTAACACAACTGGATATTTCACGCTTGTAAGATGAGCACACGTTGAAATAATAAAAGGATTGCGAACCAGCTATTTCAGCTTGTGGCAGGAAGACATTTAAGAGTCTGAATTTATTATCTTTGGAAAATAGGAATGTTTGAAGTTCAGGATCAAACAAGGAAAAAAAGAAAAGTGGAGTGGATGGAAAATAACCTTGAATCTTATCTGCATGACATTAACTTCACTTATCCAATAAACTAAACATTTTTAAGTCAAAGCCGCTTCAAATCCCAGGAGTATTTACTTCAAGGAAACCCTCAAGTGGCACAGCGAGTAGACAAAAGTGAAAACAACTGCAGCATTGTCTGGAGCATTGCTTTCATCATCTGCAGAAATCATTAAGAGTAGATGTTGCCTGCCTTCCTAAACTCCCAGCATCAGCACGGCTGGCCTGTCAGGAATGCTGTTTTCTTCCACAGCACAAAGTAATGGTGGAATTTTCTCTTTCCATCTGAGAGCTGTATCTCTCCAAACCTGCTAACTGCTGTGCCACAGGAGATGTTGGACTTTTCTTGTCTTAATTGCCCTTTTTCTTCATGTCTCTCACTGTACAGTTGAAGTACTTAACAAAAGCAAACTTCTGTATTGAGCCGTGAACACTTCCTGTGCTCTAATTACAGGGCAGGTGCATAAACTTCACCCGGAGTAAATCCTATCCTGCTCCTCGCTACCCCATCTACAAACACCCCGCCACACCTGTCTACACTTTGCCCCACAGCTACCAGCGCCGTCTGTCGGAGGGCAACGAGCTCTCCCACTTGCCCCCCTCTCCAACTTCAACCCTTCCTCCTCTGCCATCCACTCCTCCGCCATCCTCCTCCAGCTCACCCATGTACACGCCACCTCCAAACAGAGCCCTGCCCTCAACCAGCAACAGCTCTCTCTCTGCTCCTCCGTCTCCTACCGGCTCTCTGCCGCCTCCACCTCAGGGTCCACCTCCGTGTAGAGCACCACCTCCATCGCGGCCCCCTCCACGCCCCAATCATGACAACCACTGATAACTAAAAACTGAAATCCTGGAGGATCCCAGCTCCGAACGGGAACCTAAAAAAGGGCTTTTCACTGTGTCTTTTCACCTGGTGATCACCCACTCGTGGCCCACACCTGCCATGATATGAACTGTGACTTTGTTTTTTTAAGTTTAAAAAGTGAAATTTTTTGGTGTAAATGAGCACAGCTTTGGCTAATGGAGTTAGCATTCATTTCTTTTTTTTAAAGAAGTTTTGCTCTTCAAATCAGATAATTTGGTCAAACATTTCAAATTACCAATGAAAATTGTAACCTTTGTCTTTAAACTGTCACGAGTTTGAACAGCAGAAAACCCAGTGCTTCATCAAAGGTATCATGTGTTTTATACATGAGAGTTGGTCCAGGAAGCAATATTTTGTGAATGAATGTTCTTTGAATCACAAAAACATACATGTACACACATTGTATTTAATGGAAGTTGATTGTTTTTAATACTATGAGTATTTTTGAGGTTTTTTGGGTTAATTTTTTTTAAAGTAAGCAGAGCTGGGCAAGCTGTTTTGCTACAAGTGTTTATGCTAAGCTAAGCTAACTGCACCCTAGCTTCACATTCATCGTACAGGCACGAGAGTGGCTTTGATATCCTCACCTAGCTTTTGGCAAGAAAACAAATAAGCATATTTACCACAGTTAAGATTTACACATTGCTGACACAAACATTGTTTGCTGCAGAGAAACTGGTCCACTCGCCTCATCAGTGTGGAAATAAATTCTTTCGCAGACCGGAGATGTTCGAGTATTCAGACACTGAGTTTGGCAGCGTGTGACGCTGTTTAAGTTCTGTCACAAATGTGACCTCTGGAAAGTCACTGTGCGACTGATTCAGCTGGCAGAACGGCAGACTCAGATTTATGTTACGTCTGATTTGTTCACACCACTATGATGTGCAATAAATCATTTTAAAGATAACTTTCCTTTCCTTCTTTTGCCCCGTGTCAGAGATTTTTATCAGAAATTTGTACACTACAGGCACCTCTGCAAATGTTTCCGTTCATTTTGAATGAATAAACTCCTCTCAAGTGTGTAGTAGATGTGTGTAATGTTCAGTATCACCACGTAACCCGATAAATGTGTGCACTTGTTAAGCCTAAACAGATTTTGGCTTGTCACAGTGGAGAGAAGACAGCTACTAGTATCATAGCATATATATATTAAAAGAAAGTCATCTTATGAATCGCTTGTTATGACTCAGCGAGATCCCCAAATCCACACCTGAAATATGTGCCTTCAAAACTACCTGTATATTACATGCAATTTTATTAGGGACACTCGAATAAAAAACAAAAATGAATTAAAAATATCAATTATCTTTTATCTACTGTCACTTCAGAGGACAAAACTATACTCATTTGCTCAGGACTGCAAGACTGAAAAAGTGGAAAAGATCAAAATAAGGTTTCTTTTCTGAGTGGCTCCATGAGCTTTGAAGCGGAGGAAGTGAGCTGCCTGAAGTGATTCTTAATCCTTGTAAAAAAAAAAGAAAAAAGAAATAAAGAAAGAAAAAAAAAGAAAATGCCCAATTTTTCCATGTATGGAAGTCAGTGGGAATGGGGAAGTAAAAGAGGCAGATGGACTTTACTGCTGTGCTTCAGTGGGAAAACACCTACAGCTGAAATGTGGACATATACATACATGCATATATAAGTTACTGAAAGGATTTATAATAAACTACAAAACCAGAACATATAATCACAACCACTTTATTAGGGTACAGCTTGCTAGTACTGGGTTGGACCCCCATTAATTTTTTCTGGCATAGATTCACAAGCTGCTGGAAACACTCCTCATGATTTTGGTCCATACTGACACGATAGCATCACACGGCTTGTTGACTGCACATCCACCTTATTGGAAGAAGCCATCAGAAGATGGATATACTGTGATCATAAAGGGATGGAGTCAGCAGCATTACTCAAAAAGGCTGTGGTGTTTTTTAAATATGCCTGATTTTTACTACGGTGCCCAACGTGGTCCAAGAAAATATTACCAACACCATCACATCATCACCACCAGCTTGAAGTAATGATACAGGCAGGATGCACGGATGCATTGATGCACGCGTTCATGTTATTTACATAAACCTCTAACCCTACCGTATGAATGTTGCAGAAGAAATGAAGACTCGTCAGGGTGGCAACATTTTGCTGTCCAATTTTGGTGAATTTTTGTGGTTAGTGTGAACTGTATAGCCTCAGTTTCCTGTTCTTAGTTGACAGGAGTGGCACGCAGTGTGTTCAGAGGTGCTCTTCTGCATACCTTGATTCTAAAGTGATTATTTGAGTTATAGTGGCGGGGAACTGCTAGATATTTAGTCTTTTTTGGACTGTTCTCTGTAAACCCTAGAGATGGTTGTGTGGGAAAATCCCAGCAGATCAGCACTTTCTGAAATACTCAGACCAGCCTGTCTGGAACCAACAACCATGCCACGTTCAAAGTCACTTACATCACTCTGCTCTGCTCACTTTGAACATCAGCAGATCATCTTAATCATGTCTACGTGCCTAAATGCGTTGGGCTGCTGCCACATGATTGGCTGACTTTTGTGCTAACAAGCCGTTTATTCAGTGTGCCTAATAAAATGGCAAGTTCATGTATATCGTTGCGATAGGTTAAACCATATTACAACACATTTTCAGCGATATGCTTTTCGGGTGAGATGTGGCTCTCTATAACAAAAGACAGGGGAAAATGCATTATGTAACAATCCAGAGCAGCCGGTCAGCTGATTTTCATTAAACTCAGATCTCCTAAAATAAATCCTAATGTAACTTTTCCATGTGTTTTTGTTCAGTTTTTTTCACCAGTAGGAAATGCTTTCGCAGACACGCGCAGGCGGACTTGCAGTCCTGTGAGCGGTGAGCTCATGGAGGCGTGTCAAAGAAAACTTCCAGAAGCAGAGGCAGCAGTGGGATTAAAGGCAGCAAACTGCCGAAGTGAAAGCAAAATATAACCATTATGACCTGGAGATGTGGAAGAAGGTGTTTATGTATCCTAATGCTGGCAAAGAATTCACATGAAAGCAAGAAAAAGATTCATTCAGTTTGCAGCTATACAGGGGAGAGTGTTTGTCTTCTTTTATTAACCTACGCCATCAATGCGAGAAGGAGCAGCAGTGTTTGTGCAGCTCTTTCTCCCCCATACCTTTAAAAACAGTCAAAATAAATGGAGTACTATGCTTTTGCTGAGGTTTGCTAGTGCTACTGTTTACCTTGGCTGCACAAACAATGGCAGTGAGTGTCTTCAGGCAGCTTAATCACCCCCAGTCATGCAGATTTATGAGCCACGGTGCAGCTTACACACAGCCTTGAGCTAATTTATAATAAATCTCTCGTGCTTATCTATTTCCCTTCAGCTATATAAATCTTTAGAGGTTAATCTTCAAAATCTGGACGATCCAAACAGAGTCAGACAAAAAACTTAATAGTTTCAGCTTATGTCTCTTACAACACATTCAGAACAGAAATGTGACCATTGTTTGTCAAAGCAGTGAATAAAAAGATCTCCATTGTGTTCATAATTCATTTATTTTCACTGGTGATATTTCCTAAAGTCCAGTATTAATAATCAGATAGTATAGATTCAAAAAAATACTACGCATGAACAAAATACTTTTCCAGCAAAGGCAGTATGGTTTATAAAAAAGTCCACATCTTTGCCAAAGTGTGAAGCAAAACTGGAAACAAATTCTTGTAAACCATAAAAAAAACTCACTGAAGTAGCAGTTTATTGGAAATGAACTTGGTTTTTCTAAGAGTTTCTACAAACACATAAAACGCCAATGATTTAAACTAACAGATATGATATATAACTTCTTTAAAGATCATTATAAGGAGCTTGTAAAATTGGCTGTGCTATAATGACAGCAGTTAGTGGGAACTAACTGGGAACAACAGGGGTAGCTTGTGAGTAATCAATTCATTCTTTGGGAACTTTATTCTGAATAACGTACAGCTGCAGGTTTAGTAAATCTACAATGCTTTAACTCAGTTCATTTGAAAGCAGCAAATATGAAGAAACATTTAGTTTTGTAGAATTTCTTTGGTTTATAGCAAAAGATTTGGTGTCAGTGGGAACACTAAGTCAGTTTGTCGACCAGCTTTGAGTCATTTTGGAAAACAAAGGCACAATCTGTATTCTAAATGTGAACTAAGGAGGAAACCGCAACAACATTATAAACACAACTACTCACAATTACAGCACCTACTGTATTAGATCGAAGTTGTTTGTGTTTTCTATAATGCTAGAATGCTCATGATTTTCTTTCCTTTCAAAATGTGACACATGGAGGGATTTCCTTAAAAAACTTAAATTAACTTTTGTCAGTGACAGATCCATGAACGATGACCATTTTAGCCAAAGCTCAAACTATTTGTAAAGTGCTGATGTGATGCACTGCGGTTCTCAGACTGAAGACGGATCTCATGGCTGAGGTAGAACATCAAGTTTTAACATGAACTAGTTTAAGGATTACTTCAATTATTTTAAATAGCCAACAATAATCTCAAAAGTAAAATTACACCAGAGATTTAAGTAATACTGCCACTGAACTATATGTTGGCTTCTTCATTACTTGCAAAAAAAAAAAAAAAAAAAAAAAAGCTCCTAATTGTTTTTTTTAAAGATGATTATATAATCAGGGTTTCTCCTGAGAACATCTTGGTTGAAATGGTGCAGCGGTAAACGGGTCATCGAGCGCTCTACCCCCTATGGTCCAGGAATGTAACGGCCCCACAGCTACTGAGCCTACGGCGGCTTGCTGACCGATCCTGGAGACGACCCGGTGCACGGCCACCGGCTGCTGAAGCAAAGGCGTCTCTGGAGCCGCTCGTCTACTCTGAAAAACGTGAGAAAATGGCGTTCTAGCTGAATGACGCGGTTTGCTGGCTTGGATTTGCTGTGCACCAGACTTAAATACACAAGTGTTGATAGGAACTTCTTTGGTGGTTTCCTGCCTCTTTCCAAACGGGGCCTGGAGGAAAACATCAGACACCTCAACAGGTTTATGAGACGCCACCTTAGTTTCTTTTGCTGGAGTCTTAAAAGGGGCCAGCTGGAAGACATCAGAGGTAAACTGGCTGTCTGGAGGCTGGAATTGGGATTCTTGGTCTAATAGTGTGAAATGAAGACTGGTGCGAGGAGTTTGTCTGGTATGGTGTTGACTGTACCATTCATCTGTCAGCAACATGTGTTTATCATAGACACATGATGCAGTCCTCTGCTGGACTCTCAGCTTTTGTTTTTCCTCTGCGAGCTGCACAGAAGCTGCTGTCCAGGCGGCTCGCAGCTCATTGCTGTTCGGCTCCCTCTGCAGGTCTGTATGAGGAAGAGACACGAGAAAGGTCACCTAGGGAGAATGATGCACGAGAGCTTTTCAACACAGTGACATTTCTTTTCTTATTATTTTTATATTGAAAAGAAATTGATGCTTAATTTAAAAAGAATCAAGTAAACTGCTCCTTGTGACAAAAATCATAGTATTGTCAAAATGGTGCAACATACACTGAGAAAAAAAAAAAAAATCAAGGAAACGGTTGATCATTAGTTTAACACAAACTTTAGTTAAACTTCAAGGATATCTTTTCACCTGCTTTGGTGCAAATCACAGTGGCCAGGCATTCATAAAATGAATTCTAATTCAAAGTTTTTTTTATTAAATGAATGTACACTGAGTTATCTGATGCATGTTAAAAGTCAAAAACTTGTTAGGAAAATGTGCTGGGGCACAAAAATGTTCAGCTATGCCAGCGTGATCTGTCAGACCTGTATCACGAATAACTGGAATTATGTAATACAGTGTATGAAGGAGTAACTGTTGCTGTTTAATTGCTCCTTTAAAATTCATTATTGATTAAAGATGGATGATTACATTAATAATTATGTAATTGAAAACCTCCATGATGATGTTAGACTAAAAAAAAAAAAAGTTTCCTTTAAAAGCATGCATATAAAAATATTAACTGAAAAAACAAATAATGGAGCTATTAAACTGCCTCAATACCAACACAGAAAACGTGGCGTAAGAAAAAAAAAATTCAAAAAAATAGACAAATTAAATTAAATTAGAATTAAATCGAGCATGAAGCTGCTGTTTCGTCTTACCTGAGTAGAGGTAAGGTGTTTCCCAGGGAGATTCTTATTAATGCTTTAAACCTATCCTCCTACATAATAACATCACATTTAATAGATTATTTACATACAAAATCCTATTCGAAGCCTTTACTTCAGGTAGATATCATTATAGCAAACAAAAAAAAGTTGAGCAAAAATAGAAATATCAGGATAAATAAACAATGTAGTCTTTATAAACCACTTACACAATTAGCATAGAATCAATACTCGACAAGCTGACATTCACATTTGTACTTTATTTGCCATCCCTTTATAATTCTTTAGTTATCTCACAAAAATAGAAGGAGCACACAATATCACAGCTCTGACGCGGGATTGGGCCCTAATGACAGGAGGCGTCTCAAAACACTCAGTAATATCAGGTAATGGGCAGTGGCCACTTTTGGCAAAAACAAGAGAGGAGAAAACAAACAAATGACCAAAAAAAGAAGAACAAAATAAAAGAGGGGCTTCTGTTTCACATCAAGGAATCGTCTCGATTGGCTTTTTTTTTGTGTCTTCCCACTGATTTCAACGGCACACTGGCAGCTACAGGGAGAAAGCTCGGGAGTTGCATAGGTTCAAACAGTGACTGCAAAAGACTGAGCTGTTCAGTGGAAGGATCGTAAAGAGGATGCTCAAAAACACAAGCTGACCTGCAGTCATTACGCCTGCTTTTAAAACAGCTTCCTCCACCTCTTTTTTCCTGCAGATTTATGAGGACCAAAAATTTGATGTACTCAAAACACTTCCAATTTTGGGGGCAGAGACAGATAAACTGAAATAACACAGGAGCCGATATAGTGTACGTAATTAAACCTGCTAGCATGAAACTTCTGGTCTTCTTATTAGATCTTGCACAAACATATCAGGACATTTAGAGTGTCCTTTACAAAATAACTTTTTAACGAGTAAAAGGTACACGGAAGCAAGTATCTTCATCGGATCCTACGGACACATCAATATTGCTGACTACAGAGCTGATCCTTTCTAACTCATGACAGCGATGCTGTCTGATAATTGAACCACGGCTACAGCAGGAGTGCAGTATGTTCACTGAAAGACTGGCAGACTGGCAGAGTAGACCTCTCCACACTTCACAGAGCCCCTCACACGTTTCACATCTGTAATTCAATAACTGCAATACGGAGAGCAGACCTCGAGAGGACAACGAGACAGGGAGCAGTAAGCCAATACTGTACATTTCCAGCTCTCGGAGAGAGCAATGTAGCTCTGACTACCTGAGAGAATTTAGAATGGGAGGAGGGTCGGGGCCTGTGCTTTCAGAGGAGACGTGACCGTCGTCATATTTGCAGCAAACATCAACACAAACAGGCTACTGGAAAAAACACAGCCAACAATTTGGACTCCACGCACACACACACGTCATAACACTGTATACCAACACACATGAACGTAACATTCAACAACACTGCCATGCTTTTTGATATGAATCCTGTGACCACTAAAACCGGCTAAGCAACAAAAACAAAAAGAAAAAAAGAAAAGAAAAAGAAACGACTTTAAAAGCACAATTTCAAATGAAGCGCATCAACTCCCGCTCTGAAGAAGACTGTTCTGAATAAAAATATAATCCTTCATCAGTTCATGTAAACAAACAGAACACAGGCTCACTTTCATTTCACGAAGATAGAATAAGACATAGGATTCAGTCTGGCCTTTCAGACTGAACAGACTAGGGTTATCATCTATACATTTTCAATGTACTGACAATTATTGAGTAGATAGAACCAAGAAAGAAAGAAAAAAACTTCCTTAACACATAATTCCACAAAGAGGAATGAGATATTTATATATATTCTTCAATATTATTGAATGATTATGGTGTTAAGAATCATAGATATATTTTGTATTATAGACTAATATTTATTTCTTACATTCATTCTCTAACACGCTATAATATTAACATGTATTAACAGGGAGAGAGAGATTTCACAAGTAAAGCAATATGTTTTCCACAAGTAAAGCTTTATGACAATGACTTCATATAATATACGGTCTGGATAGGAGCCTGCAGGGAGTTGCAGATATCTATTTACACAAATTAGGAGTAAACAAACATAAGGAATGCAGAAGGAATTGCACAATGTGGAATGAATATGCTAATGTGAAAATAATTTGTGAAATGATGCGTTAGTGCCAAGAAATGATATGAATAGTCATGTATGCTCTGCCTATATATAACTGCTACTTTATATCCTATTACTGCTGATTTTTCAAATTATTGTCATGCATTACTATCGATATGGCACGCTGCTATTAACACAGATAAATGACCCCGTTTCATCATTTTTAATTCCAACCCTATCTATTGCCTGCCTTGAGGACGAAAGTAAAAAAAAAAAGAAATACGAAGAAGCTCAAAATAAGAGCATAAAAGAAAGCGTGCTGGCTCTCACTGCGTGGTTGGACATACTGTATTTTGCTAGTAGTTCAGTTTTGTGGTGACGTTGTCATTTTGCTTTCAGAAATCCAGCAGTTTGCTTCTTTTATTAGTATTATTATTATTATTATTATTTTATGGCACTTCACTGAGGTTATGGCTGTCTGGTTTCCAGATTGTAACACCGTTTAATGTTTCTCAGCCTAATCTATAGCAGCTTTAAATTTTTAAGCTATTCCTTCCTACAGCTCTGACAGAGGTAACGTTTCTGCAACTGTGCAAATCAGGCTACATGACTAAGTTTCAAAGAAGTTTGGCTTTTACAGGAATAAACCTCATTTGAATAAATGGTCACTCAATTTTTTTTCTGCATGTTTTTTTTCATTAAAATGTGCAAATAAATTTGGGGAGGAGAATTTAAAAAGGCAAACGACGACAAATTCACTTGCGCACGATTATAACTACAACCACTTAGAACTATGCTTATTATACATTACAACAATGATCTTCTATAGTTTGCTATAAGGAATAATGCAGTGTTTTTCAGACAAACTGGACAGCTGTATTATATCCTGATTGACAGAAATGGTGTAATGGTTCATCTTTAGAAAGTATGATGATGATACGTTTGCGTATTGGCCACTCTTCCAGAATGCACAATACATGATGCAAGGAGATAAAACATGACGGTGAAGGTGAGAGATGAGAAGTCAAGATAGGCCAGATGATTGGATCGATATGGTGGAAAGGACAGGAATGGAAAAAAGCACTGAAAGGTGATTTCTACTGCAGCAACTACAATGCTGATGACAGCCAAGGGGTGCAGGAAGCTAGCTATGACAACAGTGTTGATCGCTGTTATGCTATGCCAGTCTATAATCCAGTGTTACAGCTTCTATGGGGGGGGAGAGTGCCTACAAGTCGATGAGCTGGTCCACCAGCAGCAGGGAGCGGGCCAAGCTGGGAAGGCTGGATTCAGAGCCGCCACTGTTACTGCGCGAGTGGCCTCCTGAAACTGGCCGAGAGACAAAAAAGGAGGGGAGGGAGGCAAAGGGGTCGAGACGGATACAAGCAAACAGAGGTGAGGAGGGGCGCAGGAGCGGGAGTCACATAAAGCAATCAAAGCAAGGGGGAGAGAGGTCAAGAAAGAGAAAAGAGAAAGAGAGGGCTGAATTTACCCATTTCCTTCTACAGGTTTTCAAACATTACTTTGACTGAGCATGTAGAATAATACAGCTAGCTGGTCTGCGTCTCAGTAAATATCACTGCGATTCATTTTTTTCTGGAACCATCTTTCCCATCCAGTGCTTCCTAGAGGAGAGTGTAAAGACATACCTTGGGAATTCTTTCGGCCTGTGACGGGAATAGGGTCAAACTCATCCTCTGTACCAGCCTCTGCGCTGGGTTGCTGGGACTCAAAGTCTGAGATCAGGAGAGACGAGTCTGCACAAAATAAAAGCCAAATAATCCCAAAAAAAGAAAACCTTTGAAGTGAAACTAGAGGTAGCTCTAAGGAAAACAATTTTATAAGGGCTTTATAGTGTAGCTGCTGCTTATTGTTCCTCATTACAATAAAAATGTTCTAAAAAAGACAAAAAAACCCAGCCATTACTCCAAAAACGTATCTGCTGCACAAAGCCTGTTTGATAAGATGCTATGAGGAGAGGCCTGTAGTTATTGTTTTCATGCAGCTGGTGCACAGTCAGGCTGTGATTTGAAGCTGGCACTGTCAACGACAGTCAAAGGCTTTTGTTCACCAGCCGAGAAGCGAAAAACTAAACCACAGCTGTACAGCTCTCACTTTGTGACATAGAGAACACTTCCACAGATTAATTACTTTGCCTTCATTTTTAACTTTTAAAGATTAAGTGAAACACAAGACACACAAACAGGAAAAAAACTAAACAAAACAAAAAACACATGAGGCCAGTCGAGAACATTTTGAATGAAAATGGTTTTGTTAAGCCGTGCTTCTGATGCCACTCAGTGGTGAAAATGTCTTTTTTCTGAATGGTGAATCAGAAAACCAACTCCACTTGGTGAGGATTTCTTTGATCATTTGGTTTCAATGCCTCCCCTTTTTCCACACAGAGGCACAGCAGAAGGCTACATGGAGCCAGACAACAGCCTGCTGCAACATCCACATTAGCTTTTCTGCTAAAGTGTCATTCTTAATTAGCCAACAAAAATAAGACCAAACATGCACCTTTGTGGTAATTCCAAAGCTTGCAGGATAATTAACTGAAGAGGCTGCAGCACTGAACTACAACTGCACATCTCACTTTCACTGGTTAGGTGCTGATATTGTCTTCAGTCTTCAAAACTGTAGCTGACAACAGATGTCGGTTTCTGCTCCCCAGCTAGTGTTCGACAGCAGAGCTCAGTCTGCTGCATGACTGAGATGGTAAAGAACATCGTTGGTGCTATGTCTCTAAGGAAAACACCGCTACCCACAATACAGGAAAGTTTCTGTCAAAGATCACGGTAGGCAGGTCATAGGTAATGCTGCTTTCAGTTCAGCCCTGGCAGAGTTCCTTACCTGCTTTAGGCTGTATGGAGTCTCCAGACAACAGGCTGAAATCATCCAAAGCAGAGGCAGCAGAAGTGGGAGCAGAAGACACAGAGGAAGTTGCACTGCTTGCTGCCAGGGGGGCAGATGGACCAGAGATCAGAGAGCAGCCCAGGAGAGAGTCGTCTGCCGTGAGAGGATCTGAGACAAGTCAGGACAGGTGGACAAAGGAAGAGGTCTTCTTATGGTTGAATTTTCACTGACAACAAGTAAACAGATGAATGCACAGCCTGTCAGTGAGGTTTCTTCTACTACTTTCAAACATTAAAAGAGCCAAGTGTGAAGTTATACACAAAGGTAAATATAAATAAACTTCTCTCTTCTTATTTATAGGGTTTTTTAAATAATGGAAAGGAAAACTATAAATAGCGTTACACTATAATATCTGAAACGCCTTAATTGCTTTTTTTTTTTTTTTTTTTTTTTTTTTAAAACCTTTCCATGTATTTGATGCATTTTTAAACACAGAAACTTGAATACACACACACACACACACACACACACACACACACACACACACACACACACACACACACACACACACACACACACACACCTTTTGCAGACTCTTCCACATTCCCACCAAAAGGATCGGATAATGACAGGAGGTCAGGAAGCATGAGTGAAGATGTGTCTGGAGATTTGAGTCCTTCAATCAGTTTCTCTAAAACCCAGTGGAAAGATAAGAGGGAGACAAATGAGACATATTTAAGCACAACTGTGTCAAAAATGTAAAGATGTTAAGTCACAGGCATTCACACAAAGCTCAAAACATTGCCCGGAGTTCAATGTTGTCTAAACTGAAGAATTTACTGATAAAAGAAGCTTGCATACCTTCACCAAGTAGCCTGCTCGAACTTAAAACTTTCAAGGATTCCATTCAGTTCCAGTTTGTAATTTCTGTCTGGGGGTATAGCTCTGTTCTGCAACCTTCTTACCCTGTCCTTACATTCAAAAGCAGTAGGTTGGGCTAACAACAGTCGGAGTCCAGTACAGGGCTAAGCAGGCAGGCTAGAAATCGCTGCCCTAAGTAAATAACTGTAATTTGGCATCTTAATCAAAAAATAATAATGGACTATTTTTTTCTCTTTTTGTGTAAAACAATAAATTTGTAAATTCATACTAACATCAATAAATACATTTAGGCATATATTAGTGAGCTTGTATATATACTGGTGTAACTATTACAGAAACATAAAAGATGATTTGGTAATTACCAATACTGCTAATTTAGGGCAGCTGGGGCATAAACCTTTCCTGTGGTGGTGGTCTAATAATTTTGTTAAACAATATATTTGGATAATATAATGCTAAAGTGTTTTGTTGTGCAAAAATTAAAAACCATTTCCTGTTACTGGGTTCAGGAGAAGGGCATAGATGGACACACAACCTGAGAACATCATGCCTAGCAAGAACTATTGCTGGAACGTACGCTACCAGGTAAGCCTGATGCTGATCTGATTTTCTTTAATATTGCAAAAGGCATCGGCATGTGTGGCGAAGAATGGGCTCGCTACTTAAAACAAATCAGGAAATTTAGAAATAACAGTTCACACATATGCAAGCAGTATACTAATCCACAAAGACAGGCATTTACCTGGTGCATCTGACAGCTCAAGGGTATGGAAAGGATCAGGGACAGCCAGCAGCGAGGCTCCTGATTCCACATCAAGAATGGATGTTGGTCTTTCAACTAGAAAGCAGAGGAGGTGTAGAGAGGTGTCATAAAGGAAAGATTTATAATCCATGACATAAGGTTGGAAAATTACACTAAAAATACAAAAGGAAAACAGCCTGATTATGCTCCAGTGCAAATTTGATTCAAAAGCAGATCCAACAACCATGCTTTAAAACTGAGGCTAATGAACTTACCTAACCTCACTAAGTGCAATACCTGTTTATTCGTTTCACAATTAAAAAACAATTGACTTGTCTCATGAAGTAAAAGTGTCCTTTAGATGATCAGCGGTGCTTTAGAAAACTATTTCATAATAAAATAAATATTTGTTTCAGGTCAGGTCTGAACATCTCATCGATGAATGAGTCGTCTTTACATCGTTTTGATTCTGTTATTTTGTTGTTTATCCCATAATGAAGGACATGTGGAAATCATGACAGTTGTTGGTGATATTAATTCACAGCTATTTCTCTTTCATAAATACCACCTGACTAATCAGTTATCTAATCTGTGATGTTTATTTTCAAACATAGTTTGCAACAGACTTTCAGACAAAATACAACAACACTTATACATTTTCCACATCATCAGCTGAACGCTTTCCCGTAGCGAAGTGACAGTTACACAGTTCATGTAACTGTAACGGCCAAGGTATTTATATACAACATATTCTATCAGCTGGAAATCTATATAAAAGAAAAAAAAGAATATCACCAGGGACGATTTAGTGAAGACGTTGAAATAAAATGAGCACAGCTGATTTTAAAACCAAAACTCTGCACTGGAGCTGGTCAGGTTTGCAGGATAGTTAACTACAGTGATTGAGCCAAGTTAAAAGAGAGCCAGCATAGCTTAGTTACCAGTTTAACACACACTACAGTGCAGCCCTGTTGTTTTCCAAAGCTCATTAAAGCTATCAGATTATAGGATTAGGCGCATTAAGAGGTTTACTTTTAAAGTTTCTCCTCCAGATTTTATAGTGCAGAGCTTCATGTGGAACAAAAGGAGGGAAAAAAACATAGTATAGATAACAGTAAATATCATCTACAGCAGTCTTAATAAACTCATGCTAGTGTTAGATGATATGATGACAATCATAAGATTAATTATCAAGATTCATTTATTCACACTAGCTCTTCTCCACTGTGTGTCTTTTGTCCTGTCTCCCTCCCCTCACCCCTTACTGAGTGGCAGTAGATGGCTGCCTCTCCCTGAGGCTGGCTCTGCTGGAGGTTTCTTCCTGTTAAAAGGAAGTTTTTCCTTCCCACTGTCTCTAAGTTAAGGCTTATATGGGGTTTTCTGATTGTTGGGGTTTTCTCTGTATTATTGTAGAGTCTCTTGTTCCTAAACTTCCTGATGCTGTTATATTTATTAAGGATAGCATTAAAGTACAATGAGATCATTTTAGTTTGACAAGATCACCTTCATATTTTGTATCTACTTGTTTCATTAGGTTATTACATGCTTATATTTTTTGCATTTTTATAATCACAGTTTCGATTATAATAGTAAATGTAATCAATCAAGGATCACTTAGACCAGCGGTCCCCAACCCCCGGGGTCACGGACCAGTACCGGCTGCGAGAGTTGAGGCTCGGGTATGAAATTCATGGTTTTCAGGCGTTAATTTTTTTTTATTGTTTTTATCGTTAACTTGGTTTCCCTGGGTCTTTTCCCGTGTGTTATGAATAAATCTTTTTTTTTTGGTACCGGCATTGGTTTTATTTTGTTGTATCTATCCGCGACACCTTAAAGACCAGTCCATGAAAATATTGTCGGACATAAACCAGTCAGTGGCGCAAAAAAGGTTGGGGACCGTTGACTTAGACCACACAGAAGAAAAACTATGTGAATTATCCTATCCTATGTGTAAAAACTCACATACCAGTTTCCTGTGGGGTGGTATCAACAGCTGAGGCCTGAAGGCCTGGTATCAACTCTTCTGAAGCAGTTGTTTCAGTATCTGGGGTTAGGTCTGATAAAAGGAGAGTCTCTGTCATTCACTGTTTATCCTATTTTAAAAATACTGCACATGAACATTAGCATGCAGATGTTACCATTAGCCTTTTTGGCATCACTTGTAAACTCCTCAGCAGTGAGATTGGAGAAGTTGTCATCATCAAAGGGGTTCCACGCTGGCTGTGTAGGGGTGTTTGTGGTGGCACCAGAAGCAGGAACATTTTTACTTTGGTCCTGTACTGCATCACTAAGATTTGGCTGAGACGGAAGTGATCTGAAAGAAAACATCAACAACAGCAGCAAAACCTCATAAATAAACCAAATAGGAGAAGCTGTAGTTGAATATTATTGAAGAAAATGTGACACTTACTGATTGAGAGCTGCTTCTTCATTAGCTCCCTGTGGCTGCTGTGAGGAGTCGCTCTCTGGAACTGCAGAAACAGCAGGAGCTGTGGCGTCACTCGGTGTGCGTTGGTGGTTTAGTTCTTCAGTTGTCTTTGGAGTAGCAGGTGGGGTCTGATCAAAAGAGGCAAAGGAAGCCAAAATATCAAAAATCAACAACTATTTAATTTAGAAAGACAGCTAATTGTGTTCACAAGAGGAAGAATATAAAAAAACAACACATTTGTTCACATTTTGAACTGACTCTGGTTGATGAGACAGAGAAACACTTTAGATCAGGACATGCCACACGTAGATTAAGGGGAAAAGGATGACGTTGACAGCTCTGCAGTGCTGGTATTTAGGCATTGTTTGAAGCTAGATGTTTGCCAGCAAGCCACTTACTGTCTCAGCTGGTTTTTGGCTGCTCTCAGTAGCGCCAGGCTGAGCCTGGGTAGCTGACGGTTGAGTTATCTGCTGCTGAGATACTGCAGGCTTGCTGGGGGAAGGCTGCGCCTCTGGCTGTTGAGCCAGGCTGGCCTGCTTACGACGAGCTGGGCGCTGAGGCGGGGCTGGGCTGGATGGGGTCTGTGCTCCTTGTTGGGAGGCTGAGCTCACAACAGAGGTGGGTGTAGTCTGTTGCTGTACTGTTGGCTGTGCTTGTGGTTGGATGTCAGCTTTGGTCACCGGTGATGCCACTGCTGCTGGTGCTGCTGTCTCTGCAGCTGGAGCTGGCTGCACAGCCTAACATGCAAAGATTTTAACATTTGAAAGGAACTGTCACTCAAAAACAGTAGATCTGCAAATAAAAGCAACTTATAATCTGTTTTGTTAAAGAAGACACAATGGTCAGTGAACCTGCTTCTGTAGAGCTGCAGTCTGATTTGAATTATTTTGTGACTGAATGAGAGGCAGAGCTGAAGCCTGAGCCTTCTGTGACTGAAGAGCTGCAGCTGGCTGAGAGAGATCTAAACTGACTCCTGCAGACAAAAACACAAAAGAGCGCATTACTCTACAGTCAGTGGAGACAATTTGATCTGAATACTTGCACAGATGCTCAAAAGACCTAATGTGAAGCAACACAAACAAGTTTATTTGAATTTAAAAACAACAACAACAAAAAAACGATATAACGCTCATCAAAATGCATTAAAGTGAATTAAACAGTCTATTAAACGCAAACACATCAAAGTGATTCATCACACAAAAAAGAACCTACAGTACCTGAAGCATTGTTATAAGTGAAAGCAGAGAAATTCATTTCATAATCACTTTGGGGTTTTGGTTAGATAACTTTAATTTGCATGAGTCTTCACCTGTTTATTTGAGCTGTTCTTGTTGAGAATTGAGGTATTCAACGTGCACACAAAGGATTAGAGACATCCCTGTATTTATTCTCATCCTTATTCAAAAGACTGGTTTTCTTTTCCTGTGACAGACAGGAAAATAAGGACAGAGTGCTGTACGTACCCACAGGCTGTGCTGCACCAACAGGGAGATTAGCCCGCTTGCGAGGGGTCAGAGCAGCAGGCTGGATGGGTAAGATGCCAGCAGCAGGCTGGGTGTGGACTGCTTTGGGCCTCTGGCGAGGGGTGATGGAGGTTTCAGTGGTGGGAATTGGATCTGTCAGTCTGGCAACAAAGGGAGGATGTTGGCCTTCTTGTTAATCATGGCAAACAGTGTTAACATAATTATTTAATGAGTATCAGAATACAGATGATACCTAATTACTTCTACGTTACTACAGCTTTAATGGTAACACAGTGAAAGCAGGTCATGCTTGCCTGGGCTTAGCCTGGCTCTTCTTTGCTGCCGCAGCCTCGCTAGCTTTGACTGGCTCAGGAAGTTTGGAAGGAATCGGAGAATTCTTGTTTATGAAAAAAAAAGGAAAGGCTTTACAATGAAGTCTGCACAGATTTTACAAAGAGATCTGCAATGAGAAAATCAATGTTTCACACACAAAAAAGTTTTTTTTTAACTAAAATATCATCAGGACTAACAAGTATTTTACACTCTATGAAAATAAAGAATCCAAGCTTATCTTCCTCCCACAGCGTGACAACTGGCCTGTATCCATATGTAGGTCAGGCAGAGAACCCATAGCAGAGTCTCGATGAGACAAAGTCAAGCAAATCCAAATATTTTGACTACTTCTGGTGCCAAGAGGCACTGACCTTCACATTTTGAACAGGGCACGTCCGCTGAGCTAGTTTGAAAGCAAAATAGGACACCTGGTAGATATCTGGTCTCTTGTCTGGATCTGGCTCCAGCGTGTACCCTGAAACATACCGTGTACATAAAAATGAAAGTCTCAACAAGGTAGACACCAGTCTGTTAGTAGATATGAAATTTATGCTTCTGAAATGTAAGCGGTACTAACGAATGAGGCAGTGAAGATCATAAGAGTAACGGGAATTATCTGGAATAGTGAAACTGCCATCACAGATGGCCACCTGGCTTTCACCAAAGGGCAAAGTGAAGAAGCACAGCTTGTACAGCAAACAGCCCAGTGCCTGGAGAAGACAACCACATGCATGCCCGAGAAGAGAGGAGGATAATTCATCAAATATGGTGATAAGAAAGTATTTCCCATCCAAACACCAGTTGAGATAGCACTATAAATTTGTGTATTAACATCATAGCTATTTCACAAACCTAGAGATTTTACATTTTTGTTTTTAAGACGTGTTTAATCTTTGGCTATAATGTCAAACTTGCAGTACTGTGCAAAGGTCTTGAGCACCCCTTTATTTCTTTAAAATTTTGCTAGGAAAATGAGAAATATGTGCGATGCTTTATTGAAACTGCAAACATACACAGAAATATAGTATATAAGGAAAAAACACAAGCCTCAAACCAAAGGTGGTCATATTTGGTATGACCAGCTTTACACTTGAACACAGTCTGAAGTCAAGTTCTTTAAGTAATCTTCAGGAACAGTTCTCCAGGCTTCTTGAAGGACATTCAAAGCTCTTCTTTGGATGCTGGCTGCCTTTTTTTTGTTCTCTGTCAGATAGATCTCACATTGCTTCAATTATGTTGAGGTCTGTGATCTGGGGAGGCCAATCCATGACTGATAGTGTTGCATTGTGTTTTTAACCAGATATGCTTTTACTACGTTGGCAGTGAGGTTGGAATCACTGTCATGCTGAGAAACTTAAGCAGTTGAAATTGGACTAAACTCAGATGGTATTGAAAATATGATGGTATTTTTCTGCATTTTACAATTCCATCAATTTTGACAAGATCTCCATCACCACTGGCAGAAATTCAACCCCAAACACATTCTCCACTGTGCTTTACGGATGGCTGTAGACATTCACTGTTGTACCTCTCTCTTGACCTCTTCCATACTTTTTGTAAATAATTTCAACTAAAACTTTTTTCCCTATTTCTTAAGAACACGTCTTTCAGATACTGTTCCTCTTCTCTAGTTAGTTTTTTTTAGACCTGCAGGAATCATAAACTACTCTTTTATGCCTGTGAAACTGCGTTATTTTCGGTAGTTTTGCAAACAAACGTGTTTTCTGTGACAGGCTGCTAGTAAAAAAACGATTAAATGATTCACACACAAAGAAAAAAGTCTGGCTCCTTGGAAGCAAAATAGAAATAAATGAGAGGTTGGCTCAAGACTTTTGCACAATATTGTAGTTTAAGGCAAACATTACATTTAAGTTGAGATTTATACCAGGTACCAGTATATGCTGCATGTATTAACTCATCACGACTACCATGCATCATGAATATCACAGCAGTCTGCAATCTTCACTCACCCAGATGTCTGCCTTCGTGGTGATGATCTTATTGTTGTAGAGGTTCACCATTTCTGGAGCACGATATGATAAGGTGGTATACCTGCAATAAGGGACAGCTACAGATTTTTAGTGAGGTATTGAAAAAAGATAACTTGCTTAGCACAATGTGCTTATAAATGCAAACAAATGAGTTTTGCTTTCAGATATCACAAATTAAACCTAAAAACAGAACCTTTCAATTCCACACAACGGTGAAATATTGAGAAAGTTCAAAAACATAATAAAATAAAGAAAAAAACAAAACAATGAAGCTGCTTAGGAATTTAAAAATGCAGTCAGTTTCTGTGCCACATTACCTAGAAAATGTGCAAATGAATGAAAGTTGAGGATGAAAAGAGGCACAAACTTTTTGATCTCTTCCTCCACAGCAGCCACTCCTTCAGTCTGAGGGCTCTGGAACTTGTCAGTGGCACTACCAAAGTCGCACAGCACATAATGACCCTTATCGTGCAGGAGGATGTTCTCCACCTGCAGACATACAAGACGTAACTCACACAGTGACGTGCAGGGCTGCTCGCTTTGAGGACAATACAGGGTTTTTATCGTGAAAGGAATAATTTTGGCAGTAAGCGATGAGCCACACTGCCAAGTCAAATAACGGCCTTTGTTTCTTGCAAGATCTGAGATTGAAATAATAATAAAGGTGCACTGCATCTATAATCTACACCTTCACATTATGACTTTCAGATTGTAGCCACATTCAAAACTTGCACGTTCCTCTCGATATGCTCTAAAGACTCTGTCACACATTATTTTTGAGGTTTTATCACTAAAAAACAACAACAACAACAACAAAAAAAATAAATCAAAAGCAAATCTGTAATACACTGAAGTCCATATAATTCTATATAATTACTGAGTGACAGTAACCAGAGACTAATGAGACAGCTGCTGACTGAGTGGAAGTTATTTGAAGTATTTTTAAAACTACCTTTTTCTTCTCTTTATCAATCAACTCACAGCATAGTGCTTAAAAACAGAGTAAAATATTAATAGCTCTATATATTTGTGCATGTTCTCTTGTGTACCAATGATTGAATCAATCAATATTTGTATTAAAACAAACAGCCACTTTGAAATCTTTTATACTTTGTTCTAGGCCATTTTCTCACATTAATGCCAAATTCTTTTGAGTCAGGGAACATTTTCCACATTTTCCTCTGACATGTCGCACACTCCACAAAATAATCTGCCTGCACTAGTGTGGTTTATATAAGGACGGTGCCAGGATGGGAGTATCTTGACAGTAGGTGTTGGCCAACTGTTCTTTCTTAAAGCAGAGGGTACATAGCAGTGAATTACTGGCTGTTCACATATGACTTCAAAAAGCTGGGACAGAGCCTAAACTGACTTTGCTTCTGTGCACCCAACCCTGAGCTTTAAAGGTTCAAAAACTTAAAGGTTAAAAAAAACTGCATAAAACTTTATGCAAAAGCCAATAGCAGTTATCCTGACTCCAGTTGAGACTGGAAGTTGTTAATTTGTGGAAAAAAAATATCAAACAAACCAGAGAAAAAGATAACTGCTGCAGTTTTAGAGTGAGTGTCAGTGGCAAAATGTGTCACCTTAAGGTCTCTGTGGATGATAGGTGTCTTGCGTTGGTGCAAACGAGAAACAGCGTCACAGGTGTCACAGAAGATCTGCAGCACCTCAGCTTCAGTGAAACCAGTCTGCAGCCTCTGATTCATCAAATTGACCACCTGACCTCCTGCAAAATACCATCCAATTAGGCAGCACATTGAAAAACAGAGGAAATTAACTAAAGAAGTATTTGATTTTACCTTAACTTCTGCATGTTCTATCACAATTTTTTTCAGACTTATCGTGTAATCGTGTTTTGATTCATTTAATAGCACAACTGCACTTTAACAAATCCATCCTGAAATTGAAAGGCCAACAGAAATTTAAATTCTTTCAATAATCAAGGCATGAGGTTTCACTTCGCTTTCAGCACTCACCCTTGCAGTAATCCATTAGTATAAGCACCTCCCATACGTCCCTCGATCCCATAGCTGTGATACTGGAGTCCAGATAACCAACAATATTCTTGTGACCAACTAGATCTTTCTGCAAGAACACAAACACAAAATGTTTCCATTTCTTTCTATAAAAGAAAGTAACCCATTCATTCGATAAGGTCAGCGTTTTGAGATGTAGTATGAGACGTTCATCTGCAGGGGCAGTGTCAATGGAGAGCTGAAATCTAAACTCTATTATGTAATAAAAAAAAATGTCAAGTAGTACAGCCCAGGTGAAGCACCATCTGCTTGTGTATGAGTGTGTTTGTGTGTCTCAATGAGAGTGTGCGAGACACAAAGCGAGAAAGACTGAGATGTGACGAAATCCCTGAATGCTGGGGAAGCCCCATCTTCACAGCGAATACTGGAGTCAGTTAATTGATTAATTGATTGATCGATCATACTTTATTCATCCCGAAGGAAATTGGATTAAGGCTGCCAGCCGTGCCAGCGCCGTCTTACCCTTCCGACCATACATGCATTACACAAACATCACATGGGGAAGACAGGTCAGTTGGCTTCAGAAGCAAAATAAAGCCAACGATGAAAATAATTCTATGAAGTGTTTGTTTAATTATACAATCTGCCATGTTTTAATAATTTGAACACCTGTTGCCATATATTTCTTCCTTGGTTCTTTCTGGAGTGCTGCCTTGAACGGAAAACTATACAGACTCTAACATCAAAGACAAATACAGGATAGCAATCAAAAATGCTGTCAAACTTTCCAAGACCCATAATAGACTATTCATATTTTGTGGTAGGCTACCATGGCATTAATATCTGTTTATATACTAAATATATATATTCCCTAGAAATCTTTACTTTAGAGTAATGTAAACATCTTTATGTATAACATATTTATAGCAGATATATGCAGATCAATGTTATTTCATGTGATCAAACACCCATCCTTTTTTTAATATACCTTACCAATAATAAATGCTTAGAAAATAACAATTCATTAAGGAATAAACAGCCCATTAATCTGGTTATTTATATCAAACCATGAAAGGCAAATGAAAAACAGCACACTAAGTACTAGGATGGCAAATGTGGTAGAACAATCCAAACAAGCCTGCTGCAGGGTGTGCATTGCTCTTACTTATTCTGGACAGAATGAGGCATCTGTGGATTTCTTCTGAAGGACTTTTTTGTGCTTGCCTTACGTGATTTTACCCAGCATGCCAAACCACGACAGCTTAAAGGGAAAGTCTGTGGAGAAATGTTTAGTCTCAGTCACTCACCATTATTTGAATCTCACGCTTGCAGACCTGGAGATCGTGTTCGTTGTTGACGTACATCCTCTTCAGAGCACAACGAACCCCTTGGTTTGTCTTCACGAGGAACACGATTGCAAAGCCACCTGCATGATGCAGAGAAACGACACATTTAAAATGTGCATTCAAAATAAAATCAAAACATCAATCTTATGAACCTTATCAGGATACCATGATTTTGAACATTTAGCAGACGTGCTCATTTTTAAGCCTCAATTCTTCAGCAACTGTCGAGCTTTCTATCCATGTATATTCTCACATCAAAAAGCACAATCAGCACCAAATGGCACCGCCTTATAGCATAATATCTATTAGTCATGTCATTGCTGCGGGGTTTACGTAGAGGCCTACATTGAGGCCTAACCATCTGGTATAGCTCAGACCACAAATTTGCTGTGCAGAGTTTAGCTGTGGAGTCATCAATTTCAGGCAGACATCACAGCTTACATTGCATCCTTCGCTCATCATGTGTAATGGCAGTATGGTACTATACATCTGCAAGCGCATCAGTCTAGTTTGAGGGTTTAGAGCCACGTCTGGAGCGTCTATGTGACTACAGTAAAAGCTGACATCGCGATGAGCTGTCCTGCACTGTTTTCTTGTATTATATGAAGACTGGGCACTCGCCGTGTAGCTGGCAGCCTAACAGAACTGATTAAAAGCATAGATACTGTGCAGTCTTTGGTTCAGAGAGCTCCTGGTAGAATAAAGGGGTGTCTAAGTTAGACAAGAGACTTTAAGAATAGATTAATGCAAGCATTACAACAGAATATACACAGCTAATGTTCACACAAGCCTATTCACTTGCTACTGGACATTAGAAATGCACACTCAGACTAAAACTTTTTAGTGGTCAGGTTTCAGGCTTCTTATACAGCACCCATTATATTATCCTGATGTTCCACGTTTTCCTGCCAATGGCTGTTCTTACAAAAACCTTGAATACAGAATCTCTTTGACAGTAAACCTTTCATTTCAAAGAAATCACACATATGCCTGACATCAGGTACATCTCCACCTGCTTGAATCACTCATCTGATTCACAAGAGCTAAAAGAAAATTGTATGCATGTGTGTTAGTCAGAGTACAGTTTGGATGAAGTAGCTTGCCTATGTTTAGCATTTATGTACCTGAAATACATAGATTCACAGCTCCATTATCCCTGTGGGAATGATACAAGGTTGCATCTCTGTTATGCGACCCATGCACTGGGCATGCAGGACACATATCATATATCAGGAGACAAGAGAACGGGCAAAAACAAACAAACAAATGGCATCATCTGGTCTTTGCAACTCTTTCTTACCTTCAGCAATTATCTCTTCAACAGTGACTTGGTGTCGCCCGACAGTAAAGGCTCGTCCAATGAAATTGCCGCCTGCGTGGCTGGACCCCGAGCTGCTCCCTCCTCCTCCAGAACCAGGCCCGGAGCTGACTAACTCCCGACGGGAATCAAAGAACTTCCTCATAGTGTCAAAATGACAGGGGTATTTGCGGCTTCAGATGAGCTGTAGGTCCTTGTATGCACAATTATTGCAGTGATATAGATAATAAAGCAGCTCAGACTGTAACCCTAACGAGTCTATGTGGAGCCTGTAGTGATGCCTTTATGATATATAATATTGTGAGGTTTCTGGTGGCAAATTTCCCATTTGCTTGCCAGATCAAGACAGTTGGTGATAGCTAGAGCCGTTGCGACTAACTGTTATGTAAGTGAATTACACCACCCAGGAGGCTAAAGCATCTCCGGAGAAAGTATTTCTTTAGCTATCAATCCAGCTGTTCACGGTCGGCTGCTGCTGACGGCGATAACATTCGGTCCATCTCCATCTCGTCCAGCCATTTTTAGGCTAGCTCAATGCTAGCTACTTACGCGCTATGACATTTCGTGTACGTTAAGGTTATCCAGGTTATCCTCTGAAGATAATGTCTTCGGGTGCGATGTAACCGACGTGTAACTTGTCTGACAGCGTTGCCAGCAAAAATATTTCCATCCTCAGCCAAGTGGAGCGACCGTTTGTTGCCACATAGCTAGCTGACCGTGTCGCTATTTAATTGCTTCCATTTACAATAAATAAATAAATAAAAACTATGATTTTAGTTGGCTAACGCATTAGCGCGATGAAGCCTCTCATCAACACAAACAAGCGTCGAATCGACAGTAGACTGAAGACTCCGCCTGTCGCAGTTATAGCTGCGAATATGTAATCACAGACTCTGACATCTACCAAAACAGTAGACAGAGGTTTCAGCCCAGCGGTATAATCTCTGCAACCACAGCAATCTTTGGCTTCCACCGTTATCGCAACATCCTAGCTGTTGCTGTTGACGAGCGGACGGAATTATGGGTATTGTAGTTCAGAGCGCAGCTGCAGCCTCCCCCTAGCTTATGTGATCATGTGACGCGATTACGTCACGTCGCTCGCACGCGTGCATCCAAATGATAAAATAAAATTCAATTATATAAAGACATATTCTGCATTTATGTTTTACTTTCGATTTTATAGGTTTAATTAAAAAACAATGGAGACAAAAATAATGTCATTTTATGTTACAATTTACGTTGTGTATGTTCAATTTCATGGAATAAAGTGATTGAAAATAAAAAAAAACATTAGAATATATTTATAATTTACAATAGATTTTACAAGACATAAAATGTACCTGCATATCTCAAAATTTTGACTCTGAGTTATAAGGTAATTTTTTTTTCTGCAGTGGAACAAAGCAATGCCTTGGCCGACATTCCGCGAACGCACCTCAAAACGCGAACGACCCTGCAAAAAACTGACGTCCGTGGGAGGCGCAAGAAAAACAGCTGGTAGTTATAAGCTGTAGAGTTCGCTGTACTGTGACGATCTACCTTCGTGTCTGACTTCAGGCTCAGTAGTTTTGTCTCCGGGACAGGTAAGCTATACTTTAGCACCGGTCAGTCATTTATTTACGCTGTTTTGCGGTGTGACTTTGTCAGCGTGGAGATTAGGCGGGAGCTCCTCTGTCTATCTGTCTGTAGGGTGTGCCCACTGAGTTTAAGACAAGTTAACTGTAAAGTCTTCTGTTTCCTGACTTTTTAATCGACGCGATGTACTCTTTATATTTCGTATCTAACCACGTCTGAACCATAGATCTATAAGGCATCGATCAATAAGTTTCAGTTTCAAGAATGTCTTTGGCACTATGAGTCGATTTCGTTTTTGAGCTTCAGCTTTTAGTTTATCCTTGTATGTGAATTCACTGACAATTCGCTTGCTCGCTTTCGGAGAATCAGAATGAGCGTGAGCAGCCCAAACAGGTTTACTAACAGGAAAACTATAATCCAGCAGTTGTTAGAACTTTTCCCCTCCATGCACGATCAAGTGCAAGAGTTTACCCTGAAAAGCAAGGCATTGGTTTGTTCACGCAAATGAGGATTTCTACATTAGGTTGCACTATTGCGCTTTGGCAACAGCAAGAATCGCATGCCTCATATTTACATTACACACCGCTAAGGTGTGGCCCTAACCCTAAGTGCAGAGTTTAGGCTCCCGTGTTTGAATATCAAATATCTCCACAGACAAATACTGGGAGATTAGTCATGTTATGTATAATTTATGGTAAAAACATTTAATGTGCCGGATCATAAGTGGATGGAAGTGAACAGGGTAAGTTGATCTCCACAGGGATAAAACCAGGTGGGAGTGTACTAGGTTTCCTCTCAGTGAAGTAATTACAGGTGTATCCAAACAAACACGTTTAATGAGATAAGCTCCCGGGAAACCACCACAGATGTAGGACACATGAGAACCTGTGACGAAACGTCGTGTGGTGGAAACCCTCTGTGAGATGATGACCTGTATACAATATTGATCAAAGGTTAACGAAGGCCACATTCAAACCTGTAACATCTTCCTGCCCCTGCAACGTAATAAAGTACTCATTGTGCATTTTTAAAATCTGTTCTTTTGTAGCTTTCAGGACTTCCAGTTTGAAAATCTACACTCTTCCTACAATGGCAGCAGTAAGTCTCTCTCAGCTGCACGTTCATGTGTGAATTTGCATCACCGGTAGGGAGTCACTGCACTTTCGACACAGCATTCAAATTAAAGACAAGTTAAAGGTTCAGCAACCCGTGATAAAGGTAGTTTATTAAATAGTTTTGTTTTGCTTAATTTTTTTGTTTTTATGTTCAATGCAAGTCCCCTAAACAAGATTATAGAGCCCTTACAATTCAATCCTGCTTTTTAAAACTGTAAAATAATCTAACACTCATGAATAGAAGAATAATTATGCATTGTAGCACATATGCCTTTGACTTTAGCATAAATGATCAATAATCAGACATACTTTATTACACATATATTTTTAATTAATTCTGTAAAATGTTTACAAATGCTCATCTGCATATCTTTATTTTTCTACTTATTGAAAAAGATAAAATTTGCGATAGGCAGATAAGCTTCTGAGAAATGGATACTGGCTTTAAAATTGGCTCTTACACAGATGTGTTAAACTAGTTCAAACAAATTGATGTCAAACCCTTCACGTGTACATAGTGAGATTATTTAAAAATGGCATGAATGGGGAAAAATGATTGAGTTGTACTTTAAGCTTTGTGTTTACTTATTTAATTTCTGTTTAATAGATTAATAATTGTATTTTTGTCATTTGTAATCAGATCGGAAACCGTGGAACCGTGACTGAAGCTGCTAATTTTAATCCCGACGCAGATGCCCAGAAGCTTAGAGAATCCATGAAAGGAGCTGGTGAGTGATCCAACACCATTGTCACCCACTGACCATCAGCTAAAGATATCCTTAGCCCTCTATGGAGAAAATAAATTCTCCTTGGTCTCGCCCTTCTTCTGAAGGAAAGTTTGAAAACGAATTTCAACATTGCGCAGTGCTCACGCAGTCATGGGGTATCATAGTGTTTCCTTTATAGTCCATTTGATTGGTAATCTTTTACTCTGACAGTGACTAATCTTTAACCTTTGTGTTTTGCAACATTTTCACTCCTGATAAGGAAGGAAATGAGTCTTGCTTATCATGCAGGTTGTAGTAGTAGACTAGCTTTGTCATGGATTATGCTGTTTTAAAGCCAAGCAGGGAGATACTGTGTAGGTGCTATGTAGATCCCCTCTAACATTCAGCATTTGGTAGTGTTAACAAATTCAGCAAATTCATGGAGAGGAATGTTCAAGCTGTTCGGGTTTGATACTCTAATAATCTTCTCCTGACTCTTGTTTGAGCTCCATTGGAAACAGATGGTTTCTATGGCCATGGGAACAAACAACCTTGTGTTAGGATAATCTCCAGGCCTGCAGCAGTGTCGCCCGACTCTACGGCCTACATAAAATGACCAAACCTATGCTTTTAAATGCATTTCCAGCAAAAGAAATAAATATGGTCCTTTTATTTCAAGATTGACAGCATTTAAGATTACATAACCTGAGTCTATGAAATTTCTTTCAGGCACTAATGAGGCAGCTATCACTGAGATCCTGGCCCACCGTACTATTGCCCAGAGGCAGCGCATCAAAATTGCCTACAAACAAACAGTGGGGAAGGTGAGATGCAGCAAAAGTAGTCCATTCATAACTGAAGATGTGCCTTTGCATCTTAAATACAGTAATAATATATAAATGAGTTTGATGAATGCTGTTGGCAATAACAGCAGATGTGTTGCCTCTTACTCCGCTGTGTACTCTCACTGTCCTTATTTTAGGTGGGGTAAAGTGATAAGGTGCAAGTTAACCTTTAACTGCAAAGCAGAAATGAATAACACTTGCAAATAAAGGCTAATACGGAGAGGGGCTTGTGAGTTTTCTAGAAGAGGAAGGTCTGAGTCAATAAAAAACACAGACTGAACCCACGTAGGTGTGTTACCCACTGTCACTTCGGTTGTTTCCTGATTATGGGGCTCAATATATTAACAAAACGGGAAGCTTGAGATCTTTATTGTATTGACATATTAAGATAATATTTATCTCCCTGCACACTGTACACACTGCACATCTGGTACAAAGTCATTAAAAGCAACTGAAAGTTCACTGAGGGGAGCTATGGGAACAGCAGAGTGAGCAGAGTTGTTGCAGTCAGGAAAAGTGAGTCATGTTGCACACGCGGACACCCACACGGGGAGGGGGTGGGGCTGAGTGGAACGAGCTCCTCTTTTCACCAAAACTCTTTCCAAGAACCACACCCTCTAGCGGAGACCCAAATGCTGTTGGAATGAGTGAAGTCATGGTCAACATAAATCCATTTCACTCAAGTGAATGTTGTAGAGAGTCTGTGTTTGTTACACTGACACAGCCTAATAAATTCACTTAAATGGCCTGCATTTGTATAGCGCTTTTCTAGTCCATACACTACATTTACACATTCACCCATTCACACACTGGCGATAGCAAGCTACATTGTAGCCACAGCTGCCCTGCCCTCTGCGCTGACAGAGGTGAGGCTGCCGGATACAGGCGCCACCGGGCCCTCTGACCACCACCAGTAGGCAAACATAGGGTTAGTATCTTGCCCAAGGATATTTGGCATGCAGCCAGGATGCAGCCTGGGATCGAACCACCGACCTTCTGATTAGTGGCTGACCTGCTCTGCCACCCGAGCTACAGCCACCCCAAATATTCAACTTGAGTTTTTTTATATCACGACAAATCACAACAACAGTCATCTCAAGGTGATTTATATTCTACTTCCATAGTCAAAGCCCCTATAATAATATGGAGAAAACCTGAGCAATTAGGCGACCCCCTATGAGCAACCACTTGGCAACAGTGGGAAGGGAAAACTCCCTTTTAACAGGAAGAAACCTCGGGCAGAACCAGGTTTAGGGAGGGGCAGCCATCTGCCATGACCGGTTTGGGGTGAGGGGAGGGACAAAAAGACAAAAACACACTGTGGAGGGCAAGAGATTAATAATAATAATGGATACTTTATTGATCCCCATGGGGAAATTACTTGTTTTTCTCTGCATTTGACCCATTCACTCAGTGAAGCAGTGGGCAGCCCACTAAGCAGGCGCCCGGGGAGCAGTGTGTAGGGACGGTACCTTGCTCAGGGGTACCTCAGGGTAGCCGTTAAGTGGATTCGAACCGCCGACCTTCCGATCATGGGGCGACCACTTTACCTACTGAGCTATCCCTGCCCCCATATCAATAATACCTAATGATTAAACAGAGAGTGAAAAGAGGTGTGTAAAGCTGTCCAGCAGCCTAGTCCTATTGCAGGATAACTAAGGAAGGATTAGATTCACCTGTTCCAACATAACTACATGCTTTATCAAAAAGGAGGTTTTTAACCTAATCTTAAAAGTAGAGACGCTGTAGAGACCTGCATCCAAACTGGAAGCTGGTTCCACAGAAGCAAGACCTGAAAGCTTAAAGCTCTGCCTCCCGGTTTACTTTAAATATCCTGAGAGTGAAGCGCTCTATCGGGATGATACAGTACATAAGCTAGACTCTAATTATTCAACACATTGTATGTGAGGAGAAGGATTTTAAAGTTGATTCTGGATTTAACAGGGAGCCAATGACAAGGAGCCAATATGGGAGAAATGTGCTCTCTTTGTAGACTGTCAGTATTCTTGCTGCAGCATTTTCAATCATTTGAAGGCTTTTCAGAGGGTTTTTAGGACATCATGACAATACTGAATTACAGTAGTCCAGGCTAGAAGTAATAAATGCAGGACTAACTTTAAAACAATAAGAACATTCATCTGTTTCCATCCCCCTTCAGGACCTGGCTGATGATCTGTCCTCAGAGCTGAGTGGGAACTTCAGGAGTGTTGTCCTGGGTCTGCTGATGCTGGCGCCTGTATACGATGCCTACGAGCTGAGAAATGCAATGAAGGTGATTGAAGAGGTTTTTGATAGAGCTGCTAGTCTTTTAGTAATGCGCCTGTATATTTTCCTATTGTCCCCAAGGTCAACATGTATTATCTGTGTATGCCAAGTCTGTTATTTTTATGTCACACAAATTATCATTTATGTTCACAGTCTTTGAATGACACACCTCGGTTGCTGTTATTTACATACTGTAGTTTATTTTGAGCTAATCCTGCACACAGTATCAGCCCTCTGCTGTTTTACAAATATGTATTAATCCGTAGCTCAACTTATATACATGTATACTTAAACAGTTGCACTGTTTATAACAGTGTGAAGTGATTTGGGGAAAATATTGAAGAAATTTGCTTGGGACTGGCAACCTCAGGAAGTGGTATTATGTGACAATAACAAATATATTGAATACCGCCAGCCTTTTCCTTTAATTCCCAATGTGCAGCTTACGGAATACTGATTTATTACAGGGGGCTGGAACCGAAGAGGCTTGTCTCATCGATATCCTCGCCTCAAGGTCAAACGAGGAAGTAAAAGTCATCAACGACGTCTACAAGAAAGGTAACAGTGTCACCTCGTCAGGTCTCCCTACCAGCTGGTACCAATGATATATGATATTATGTAGCACCAACAAAACTCTGTGTTTTGTTAGGAGTTGCAATGACCTCCTTTATTAGAAAACACTGGATGCTGTAAATTATTCATAAAAGCCACTGCTGCTCTCTGTGTGGCGGTTTATTGTTGCTGAATTGTTCCTCTGTGGGTGAAATGAGAGTAGCTGGAAAGTATTTATAAAGTGGTTTTCAGTAACCTTGCCTTGAGTGATTTGTCTGCTTTGTTGTGTTTTTCTATAGAGCATAACAGTTGGAAATTTTAGATTAAAAAGAATGAATATTAACTGAACGTGAATGTCAATATTTGGCTTCCGAATCTGTTTTTTATTTTTGTTTTGTTTGAATCTCATAGAAATCTGGATTATGGCTCCCTTTTAAGCCTGCAGTAAATATTATTCTTCCCACGAGCTGTTGTTCATAATGTAGAAATCTGAGAATCTACTATATTACTTATGTCTAACACGCCTCCTGCGGTATAAGCCATCGACAAGAATCCTCCAGAGTGCTCAGTCTTGATCTACTGTATGGCTAATATTTACATGAGAAGCTGTTATTAGTGCTGACGGTAGTTTGACACATTTAATGACTGACTGAACTAGTTGAGCAAGTAGCAACTTAACAGCATCTTTCCTACGAGTACTAACAACCAACAGAGCCTAATGTACATTTAGTGAACTGCATGTTTAGTGGTAAGTGTAATTTTAAAATAAAAACTAAAAGAGTACAATGTCACATGATTTTATGTCTTTTTTTTATTAATGGCAGAATATGAGAAGAAACTGGAAGATGCTGTAACTGGGGATACATCTGGAATGTTTCAAAGGGTTTTGGTCTCTTTACTCACGGTGAGCAAACTTTGACCCACAACCTTTTTTATAGTGTTATTCAGTGTGCGAAACACTGGCCAGAGACGCAAAAGTAGACAAGCAATTATACCGTCCAGACCAACTGAAGTTTCTAATATTTCTAATGCTTATCTGAACTTCACTGTATCTCCAAACCGTGTTACAAAAAAACAAAACAAAAAAAAAGTCATTTGTTGAACATTTTCTGATGTAAGTGCCCTAAATCCTCATCCAGCAAACCGCTGTTCTATTCCAGTTTGTTTACAAAGCTTTAATCAGACGTCTGATCATTTACAAAGCTGACATAAGTGAATATTTATCTATTTTGCATTTTTATTAAACTGTGTTAATCCAAAGAACGGACACTGTTTGACAGCTTTAAGTTAAAATTCATAGAAAATAAACAACAGAAAAATAAATTCGGCTTGTTTTAAAATTTAGAACCTTTAGCATCTTAGCAATCAAAAAAGTAAGGAAACCCAAACATTTTGGACTTTAGTGTGATATTTGCATGCAGCATCGCAAATACTACCATTGTCAAATGGAACAAAGTCAAGCTGTGTAGATTATAAGTATGAAGTATTAACCTCCTGGTATTTACTAGCAGGTTCAGCCGTACTTGTAAAATGTCAGTTGGACCTTTATCGAATATCTATTCTTCAGGGAAGAGGAAGAATGAGCCACTTCTGCATAATAAAATAACCAGTTAATATTACTTTTTTCTGTTGCTTAATCTTGTACGCACGTTCTCTTGAGCTGACGCATCTCCTGTTTTGCAGGCTGGACGGGATGAAAGCACCAATGTGGACGAGGCCCAGGCTATTCAAGATGCCAAGGTAAAGGTTCAGGTCATAAGGGAAAAATGGTGTATTTAACTCGCCTGTTACACAGGCGTAGAGACTGGTTGATAAACAATTTTATGTCTGTGATTATAGGAAATCTATGAGGCTGGTGAGGCTCGATGGGGCACAGATGAGGTTAAATTCCTCACAGTGCTTTGTGTGAGGAACCGAAACCATCTGCTGCGAGGTACTATAAGTGCTTGGTGTCATGTGAAAATACTTTGCATTGCCTTACTTCCTTAAATTGGCCACCAAAGGAATTTCAGTTAATGATTATATCAAATTTATGACCAAAATCACTTGTTAAATCACATAATCTTTTAATTAGTGAGTCATCAGGTCACTATTGGCAACTTCCTTATGAATCACGTTATGTCCCACTCCAGTGTTTCAGGAGTATCAGAAGATTTCTGGGAGAGACATTGAGGAGAGCATCAAGAGGGAGATGTCTGGCTGCCTGGAAGACGTCTTTCTGGCTATAGGTGTGTCTTTTCAGTTACGTGATCCTTCAGATGAAGTCTAAGATACACGTGGGTTCAAATTAGCACAGAAAATAAATAAATAAGCAAGCTTACAATATTTGCTGCTGATTTACCAGGTGGTCTGTATAAAGTTTATTGCAGAAACACAAAAATACACTGATCAGTTGACACTAAATATTTAAAAATGCACAAAATGAGGAATTGCAGGTCGACTTAAGGCCTACTCTTCAGTCACAAGAGATCAAATAAATGCTGCTGTTCACAATATTTTTTTAATATATTAACCAAGTAGAATAAATTGTTTTTCTGCATCATACACTACGATTTGCATCTCATGTGCAGTGATTTGTTTTCTACTTTGCAGTGAAATGCATCAGGAACAAGCCGGCTTTTTTTGCTGAGCGATTATACAAATCAATGAAGGTAAATATTTCATGCAGTAATACATAGCTACTTTTCTTTCTTCCACTTCCAGTTCTATCATAAAACAACCACAAATATAAAGAATTACTTCCATTAAGTGCTACTGTATGCAAAAGCCTCCTGTCACCCCTCATTTCTGTATATTTTGCTAGGAAAATGGGAAATGGATTCAGAGATTTATTCAAATGTGTTCAAACATACATGGAAATACAGCATATAAGGCAAAAACAGAGCTTGTGCAATTATAATGAGCCTGCAAATTCAATATTTGGTATGACAACCTTTATGCTTCAACACAGCCTGAACTCTCTCAGACAGTTTTTCTTGTAATTTCTTTAAAAAGTCTGCAAGTATAGTTCAACTCTGGATGTTGGCTGTCTTTTTTCCTGTTCTCTGCTTCATTAATGTTGAAGTTGGACCTCACCATTAATGGCTTCTTGACAGCTATTGAGCTCATTTCTGATGAGGGTATGGCAGACAATAGATTGATCAGCTGAAGGGCGGGATGTATCTTTCAGGTCCTGTGGCACATGGCCCACTATGGTATATAAAACACTTTTGTTTACCTATGTACCTATGTTTTTCCTTCTTCAAACAGCACTTGTCTAACATTCACACACTCTAAAGAATGCATCAGGGGAAACTTGGAGTTCAATATCTTTCCCAAAAATATTTAGCCATACAGACATGCATCAAACCACCGACCACTCAGTTGGTAGACGACACCCTCTACTTCCTGAGATGCAGCCAGCCTTGCATCAGGTCTTTGTTGGATTTTTTTTTTTTTAATTTCTTAAGGACATGACTTTCAGATACTGTTGATCTGATGTAGATGGTTTCTTAAGCCTGCCGCTTTTTCTTTTGTTCTCACAGTTTCTTCCAAATTTTTAAGGACACGCTGCACGGCATGCTGAGATTTGCCCAGGTTTCAGCTAATAGCACCTTGTTGGTCCAAAAATACAATTTCACGCCTGTCAAACGTTGTTATTTTTGACATTACTATTATTATTTTTTTTTTTTTGTAGGTTCAAATAAAAGAAAAGGAGCAAATTGTGTTTTTGGAACAAAACATTTTTTGTGACAGGCTGTTACTGTAGCCTGTCACAAAATGCCTAAAGACAACAATTTAAACTTGGTTCTTTGCTAAGCTTCCCTTAGAAGATTTTTTTTATGCTTCTATAATTCATAATTTAGTGTTAAATGGTTTGAACAAACAAGCAAACAAAAAACATCCCTGTGAAAGTGGAAATGAGTGGAAAAATCAACCATTGTCCAAAGGAAAAAATCTGAAAGACCTTCAGAGAGCCTGAATAATGATTGCTCAAAACTACTTTGTACAAGGAAGTCAGGCTTCTTGTAGGTAGATATAAAAATAAAAGTGGCTCAAGATTTTTGCACAGCACTGTATGCCATAATATATTATGAATTAGGCCAAAAAGAAATCAGTCCGAGGCTGTTATAGTCTGCGGCAGAGTCCAGTGCAGTACAAATACAGTTTTTGTTTCTCTCTTTCCAGGGCCTGGGCACTACAGACAGTGTCCTTATCCGGATAATGGTAGCCAGGGCTGAGATTGACATGTTGGACATTAAAGCACAGTTCCTGAAGATGTATGGAAAAACTCTACACTCCTTCATCAAGGTGAGGCACCGAAGAAAGGAGACGGTAACGCCCTTTCATCAGCAAAAGCTTTGCAATACATCAGCTGGGGTGTAATATATGCACTTCTGACTTTATGTAATGTCCTTATGTTGTTTTGAAATGTTGCAAGACAATATTTAAGATAATTTTGGGGGGGTTCAGAAGCCTTGAAGTTGTAAAAATATGTTCTAATTTTTTCCTTTTTACCCCCCACCCCCCCGTAGGGAGACACATCTGGTGACTACCGCAAAATCCTGCTCGAGCTCTGTGGAGGCGAGTAAAGAAAATCTCACTCCAACATTCAGCCATGCGTTTACTCTGGAATCTACAAGATTGGCTTTTTTTTATTACAGTTTGTTCATCTGTGCTTTTTACATTTCACTGTGCCTTATTTGACGCTTTCTAAAAACAATTAAACCAAAGATCAGTGACCTGTGCAGAGATTTCTGTTTTTTCTTTTCCTTGTTGTTGATGCTGTGTTAAGGATTTATTAATTGCATTATAGAGGGTGAAATTTATATGCTTTCCACATAAAAGCAACACAAAGATGGATGTTGTTGGCATCTAGCTGTTTTTACAGTGCAGCATTTTCATTACCATCTAGTCAATGAAGTCCATTTGTTTAATTGGTAGCAGTTCCTCATTTGCTAAGTCAGCCCTTTATCATTTGATTCAATTACTTAACAAGATGCTATCTTGATTTGGGAGGCAGTACATGCTCTAATCAGGTTATCGGGAATGTCACATAAAGTATAAACTTACAGCTCAGTGTCTGAACAATAGGCCCAGGTAATGCTGTAGTGTGCAGTGGTCAAGGTGAACACTAGGTGGAACCAAAACAACTCCAAATAGGAGCTGTGGGCCCATAAAAGTCAAGCCAATGAAGAGGCCTCTTTAAACTTCCATTCTCAGCTGCAAAAAGAAAAATGCCTGAAAAATGCCCCATTGCTTACTTCATTTATGACCTCATGGTCTCAGTCACTAGTTTCAGTTCTTCTTCAGTGAAGCAAGACGTTCATTTTCTTACATTTTGGTCACTTCTAATGCAAAATGGATGAAAAAGCAGAGTATGCTTTATGGCGGTCCTAGTGAGTGATCAGTGTACAAAACGAGAATGCACTGGTCTCCAGATCCATGACATCCTGACATCCATATTTTCTGTAATGTTTGTTTGCTCCCTGGACAATCTGGTGGCATGTTCAACCGTATAAGTGGGCTCCTTGCTATTTTATCTGGCCTGTTTTTATAGCTTGAAACCATTTACCGGTAAGAAGGAAAAAACAAGGCGTTTTCAAGGCTGTCTTGAAGTTTTAGAGGCCCCAAAAGGCTGCTGTGTTGTTTAGCCCTGCATAGGTATCGTGCAGTTATCGAGTTTGTGCCCCTTTATTGATCTCGGTCTTATTACAGGTGTGTAAATTCTTTAAAACATTTTAAATTTGTAATGTCATTTTCTGTCTTATCGCATTGTTATATATATTGTGATGCAAAAGCTTTCAAAGAAATCATTTTGTTTTATTGCGTTCAGTTTAATCCTTTTTACAAGCACCTTTGGTAAATTCTATTCACAAGACAGAAAGAGGATTTGGTATTTCACTGTGTACTGTAATATATGAGCTAATCAAGGTAAACATTATAAAAGACCTCTTAGAAAGAATGACTCGACAGGACATATGTTACTACAGCAAAAAACAACTAGACAAGGTGACAATAAGTCGATACAGCAAACACAAGCGACGACATTTTATATCTCGAGGAATGCACCGATAGCAAGGTCACACACGGAGGTCATTTCTTTATATTTACTTCAACACATTAAGAATTATCCTTAAATAGTCCTGTGTAAGGTGAATGAACACAGCACTGCAGATGTACCAGACAGCACAAGAGAAATAGCAGCAAAGCAAGAAAACCTCCAGCAAACCGTATGTAATGCATACTGTGCACTCAGCCCTCTGCTGACATAAGTGGGCGGTAAGCTGAGACAGAAGATCATTATCAACAATATGGATTTGCCAACAAGTAAAAAGGTATGCTGCTTTGGCTTCAGGACCAATGTGGCTGTCATGTTACCGTAAAAGGTGGAAATATAGAAAAGTGTTTCAAGTTCACAGTAACTTATGCAAGACTGGGAAAATGAATGTATATGTGTGTTTCTTAAGGTGAATTGGCATCACAAACCACAACTTTTTTTTTTCTTTTTTTCTTTACATTCAGCTTTAGATTTGCTTTGTTTGTGATTCAAGCCTCATTCAGTACACATGCAGGAAGTAAAAGACAGCACTGGTTTAAAGAGGACTTGACTTACATGTACATGAGCTTAAACTACCAACATGCCACTGCAGTCAACAACATGCTGAATGAAAGAAGTGGATGAGTAAACAAATATGCATAATGTTCTCCTTGATTCCTGCTGTGGCATGACAGTTCAGTGGCACGGTGGTTAGCCCTGTTACCTCACAGCAAGAAGGTCCTGATTTCAAATCTACTAACTGCCTGGGGCCTTTTCTGTGTTGTTCTCTCTGGGTCCTCAGCCTTCCTCCCACAATCCAATTAACTGATGATTAACTGAGGCAACAAGTCAGGTTTTTGCAGTGTACTTGTTTCATTGTTTCCTGAAAAAACCTGACTAGTTGCTCGGAAAATGCACAGAAGTACAGGGTACTTACAGTGTAATTGTTTCATTGTTTTGAGGGTCTTGCATGTGACTCTATAATATGGCTCGCATTCCAGAAAACCTGATCTGTGGCCTGCAAAATGCACATAAGTACAGGGTACTTGCGCCTTATTTGCTAGTCGTGTTATAATGTTTTACCAAACAAAATATAATAAATGACTTTATATTAGCATTAAATACTTTGTTATACTAACGTAATTTGCGTGGGTTGGATTAACTCAATTAAATCAAGTTGATTAGTCATTAATTACGTTGGTCCAACTCAAATAAGTGAAGTTGAAATAACAGAATTGCCTAATGCTAAAATAAAGCAATTTAATAACATGGAAATCCTTTCCATTATTTTTTTCATGGCCTTTCAAAATAGCCAAGCAAAAATGTACTGACCCTCACCAAGTGCTTACAGCATCATTGTTGTACAAAGATAAAACAGAAGTGACTGCAGAAACTCACATCAGCCACAGGTCACTAATGGGCTGCAGAGTGAGGGTCAAACACCTGAGCCGCCTAATGGTGGGTGTATACAATAGAGAGAGTGTTGTTAATATATTTTTTACATATATAATCTATTTCTGTTTAACTTTTAATTTGGCTTAGTTTCCCGAAGGCCACATTACCCACCTTCTTCTGCTTCTAACAAAATTGTACTTCAAAAATGGCAGGGCAAAATTATGCAGGAAATATGTTATATGTTGCTTGGTGCTGATGTGCAGCTGCATTTTTTTTACAAGATTTTCACACATGGCCACCTGCTGGGACAAAGAAATGACACTAAATACCTCTTTCCAGCAGTGTGCCAGTGCAAAGCCAGTTCTGTGTTTCTGTTTGAGCACCAGCCCAGATATCAGTGGATCTGAGAACTACTTATTATTATGTATAGTATTATAATTTCCCTCGGGATGAATAAAGTATTCTGATTCTGATTCTGATGACCAGCAGAAGCTGGGGTCAGCTGAATTTTTTTGACTTTCAAAGTTAAGGTTCACAGCTGAAATCTGAAGCTATTTGTTTAGGTTTTTATTTATTATTTATAAAGCTAAACAGATATTCATCCCTCATTTTTGCTTTACTTCAAAGGGACACCTTAATTACCTTTAAAGAAATACAGATTTAAATATTTTCAGTGACATGAAAGCTGAGCAAATGGGCCCATTAATGAATTTCACAGAAATTCATTAAGCAAAAATAGAGGGTATTATGTGATCTGAAATTTGCTCCATAACATGATCATTATTCATTGCTTTCCTGCTCAGTATTGATCCATTACTTCATTCTCATCTAGTGGGATTAAAGTAATTTATTACCATCGAAAGGAGCCAGCTGAGGTGGTTCGGGCATCTGACAAGGATGCCCCCTGGGCGCCTCCTGGGTGAGGTGTTCCAGGCATGTCCCACCGGGAGGAGGCCCCGGGGCAGACCCAGGACACGCTGGAGAGATTATATCTCTCGGCTGGCCTGGGAACGCCTTGGTATTCCCCCGGATAAGCTGGAGGAGGTGGCTGGGGAGAGGGAGGTCTGGGCCTCTTTGCTTAGGCTGCTGCCCCCGCGACCCGGCCCCGGACAAAGCGGATGAAGATGGATGGATGGATGGATATTACCATTCCTCGGTGAAAATCCTGAGCACATATACTTAGTCTGACCAACTTTGTGCTCTTTTACTTGAAACATTTGCTTGCTTCATGAGGGAAAAACACATTACGCAAATGTGTTCGCATACACAAACATGTTGTGTAAATTAAAGCAAATGCCGGAGGAGCAGGCGAGATGCAAATGCTTGCAGCGTAATTTAGCTCCCAATTTACACAAGCAAACAAACAAAATGCTCACCGTGTTCAATCGCTGAGAGATTAGGAAGAAATTTGCATAACACAAATCAGTTTCTATGTAAATAAGTTCATGTCTGTGGATCAAATCTGATCCTCATTTGCAAAATAATGGACATTTCACATCATCTTCAGCCTGATTGTCAATACTGAGTGCATAAAAAATGCAAATTGCTAAAAATATTTATTCACATTTACTTCTTATAAGTCAGATGATAATTTAGTGCACAGTCATTTTCTAGGTGGTCCATTGTGAAGGCTGTGAGTGCAGTAGATGGGCAATGCAGAAAATCTTAATTAATTAAGGTCATTTCCTTCAGGGAATAAAACGAAAACTGATGTACAGCTGCTCTGCTCGTGACTGACTGAGGACCACCAAAGTTCTGATAATACACACACACACACACACACACACACACACACACACACACACACACACACACACACACACACACACACACACAGTCACAAACACAGTCACACAAGCATTAATATGGACTAAATTCTGGCAAAGTCACAGGGGAAGACTTAAGCTGTTGTTGTGGTTGAATGCATTGAAAACAAATGTGTTATTTGCACACGTAGCTGCAGGTGCAATGAACTGGAATTTAACACATCAAATATTAGGTTTTTCCAGACAACCAGAATATGAAGGAGATTTGTTCAAAATCCGACAAATCCACACAGATCTTTTTAGAGACTGCACCAAATCTAAGGCACATGAAAGCCATTATACATTTGCATACACGTTCTTTTGTCCTACACTGATTTTTGTGTTTTGTTGTTCGTTGTTTTTACTGAAAGCTTCAGATACCCGTCACAATGATCTCTCTGTGTTATCCAGAAAGTCAAACGCACAGACAGCCAAGTAGCTACAATTTTCTCCTTATTTTTCTTTTAAGCCTCGGATCCTTGGATTGTAGACTTGTGCTGTATAACACCACTTAAGAAAACCAACTATGTGTGTTCCCTGTTAATTAAATAGTAAATATATAAAGATAAAGATAAAAGATTCAATCTGCTTGTTAAAAAAATTCCCAGGGTATTATTTGGATTGACGTCTTGGATTCCTGCTTTGATTTCATTATTATTCCAGTCATGTTACGCTTCAGTTCTTTGGTTCAGTTCTCATTCGTATTTTGATTTACTTGCCACTGTAGTGCTAGTTTTATTTTTTGTGATTCTGAGTCTTTGTTCTTGTGAAATTGATTTCTGGTTTCTATTCATTTTGTTATTCCAGCCTCGTTGGGGCCTCGCTGTCTGCGCTCTTAACACACTCAGGCCCAAATTAAGTTTTTTGTTGCTAATGCACAACCAAGTCCTGCAGTGGTACTTCTGAGTAAAAAAAAACAACTCATAAAATATGTATGTGGGGTAATCATGTTGTTAGTTCTTAACTGTTGCAAATCTGCAACGTCTGCCTGGAGAGGGTTAATGTCACGTTCATGTACTTGTGCCCTTTGTGCTTCACTGTCTTTTGTTTGTTTACTGATGACTAATGACCCACACCCTTTTTCACACCTTGGCTCATGTGATAAGGCACATGATCAATGGTGGGTCAACAACCCTCTTAACTCCCACTTAAATACACCTGACTCTCCACCATTGGTCTTAGAACTGAAGAAGCGTCTCAGATGAGAGGTGAAACATCCTCAAGAAACTTAAATCCAGTCATCCAGTTTCTTTCCAAGCTCCTTAGATTACCATGACCTGGATGACTGAGAACCTACACAGACATATTCCTGCTCTGCTTTGTTGCGTATGTCATATCCTTTTGTTCTATACTTTCTGTCGTGCTGCTTATGGTCTTGGCCTTAAATTGGATTTCAGGCTCATGGGTTTGATTTTGCACTGCAATAGACTGGTGACCTGTCCATAATGTAACCCTCCTTTCATCCTATGACAGTGGGGATAGGCTTGAACTCTATATTGGATCTATTTTGTATCAGGCAATAATCTGATATTTGTACAACTACATGCTAACATTCTGACTAAATATGGAGGTCTCTCACATTCAGCATTTTTGATTTATGGCCCAAACTGTCTTAAAAATGTATCTTTACATCCATGATACAAACAGTGGCGTGGAAATCCCAGTACATCAGCAATCCATCTGACAAAAACAACTTATCACCTTTCCCATTCTGATGCTCAGTTTGAACTTTAGCAGGTGGTCTTGATGACGTCTACATGCCTAAATGCACTGAGCTGCTGAAATGTGATGGGATGACTTCAACACGTGTACCTAATAACCAACTGGCTACTTATCTTCTGCATATTTGGACACAAAATCTTTAATATGAGCCTTTTTAATCAGAAGCAGGAACATTTGTTGGGATTTTTTAATGAGTGCTAAAAATCATCGCCAAAAAACTTTTCTTTCTTTTTTTTTTTTAAATTATAGCATAATTAAAGGCTTTAATTTAGCTTCTCTCAATGTTATAAATCTGTGTTCACTTTAATTTTCATTAACTTTGTGTTCCCATGTCTATCCAGAATTCAAAATGGTTTAATGTTGCCTAATTGCAAATACTGCTCTAACAATGAGAACAATAATGTTCAACTCTGGTCCTGGAAGGAACTAAAATATCATCAACACAGCACCCATGTCTCTGCGGGACCAGCTGAAACTTAGAGCGACTTGTGGTCCTTTATTTGGACAAGTTAAAGCACAGATTAATGTTTTACTCTGCATCATTATTTATTATACAAGTCCTAGAACTGCAGCCATGAGTAGGTTTTGCATCATTAGCCTCCCTAAAAACTGTGTTTTGATAGTAAGTAAGGAAGTTGTATATTAATTATGATCTTTACATGTTTCACTTAGTATGATACTTTCTGGCATTAATTGAGTTGAAAACCAGATGTTTATTAGGCATTTCACATTTATTATACTTGCTAATTAGTTGAACACATCTGTTGCTGGGAGGCACAATAACTAAATCATACAGTACTGTATGGTATTTTACAGTCCTATTAATCAGTATGTTCATAAAAATTAATGGTTTCAGAGAAAATTCAAAGATAATGCTGCCTATTTTGAAAGGGCAGAGAGAAGACTGAAGTACTGTAGCAGTCTAAGGGTCCATACAAAAAGCTTTCCATGCCATACCACAGATGGTAAAAATTAATATAATTTAGATATAGTCTACAAAATTAAGCAGCAACAACTATGGTAAGAAGTGGCATCAACCCCTGGCGGTGCCAAACAGCTACATTAGGTTGAGGCGTCACCCCAAAACAGCAGCACTCGCCTCTGTAATGCTCTGGCTTCTGGAGGGAGCCAGTGGTGCCGCAGCTAGCTGCTGCTGCTGTGATTTAAGCCCCTGCTATGATTATTCTACATTCACCAGCTGTCGTTTATCTGTCATTTGGTGATGGGCAAGAAACAGCTTTTTAAACCCTTTTCTCTCCCCCCCTTTTTAAAACCTCAAACAGCTGCCTCCTATTGCCAAAAAGGCATAAGTTTGATGAGAGGGATGAAAAAATCACTTTGAGTGAACCCTTTCTCATCCAAGTAGGCATGTGCTCCATTGTCAGAATGAAATTATTGATCACCGTTGCTTTAAGTCACCAGCTGAAGCTGAGCTACCCTGAAGAGATCATTATGGTTATTTTGTCGAAGCTATGAGAGCTCCTTCAAGAGCCACAGTACGATCATGTCTTAAAAAAGTGCATCGCCCCTTTAACATTGAGCAGATTCCATGGAAGGCAAAGAAAGAAAATGTGGTGATAAAATCCTTCAAATAAAAGAAATAAACCTCTCATTTAATATTTTCTTCTTTACTACACCAGTATTCTTCCACATGTCCCTCACAAACTGTGCGGGTTGTTTACATCAGGGTGTGATGCAGCATTTGAAGTGATTTTTATCCTGATGAAGTGAACACAGAGTCTGTGCGTCTTATGAGTCAGATAAAGGTGTTTTGAGACCCCATCAACTGAGAACATAACAAGTCACGAGTGCTGTGATACTTCACCTTCTGTAAGATCAATGATGATGACCTCAGCAATCATATGAGTCACTTCACATCAGAACCGACATGAGCTGGGTGTCAGCAAAGCCCTTAGTTTTCCTCCTGTGAGTTTCACACTTGTTCTCAGTTCTTCTGAAGTACATATGTCCCCTTGTACTTATATTTTAAATTCCTTTTAAAATGTTTCTATAGGTCTCTTTTTCTCATTTTGCAGTCACACATTGTAGAGAGATACTTTAGAAAATATATAGATTATGATTCTTTAAGGGCTGTTTCTTTTTCATTTGTATAAAATAAAATAAAACACACATTTTAAATGTCTCTATATAAACCTCATCACACATGCAGGTATGTTCAAAATCCAACAATCTGGAAACTCACCAGCCACTCTATTAGGGACTCTTTAGCACTGGGTTTGACAGTGCTAAAGAGTCCCTAATAGAGTGGCTGGTGAGTTTCCAGATTCTTCCTGTTTTCCTTCCCACTTTCACCAAGGGATTGGTCATATGGGGTTGTCTGATTGTTGGGGTTAGTGTCCATATTATTGTAGAGTGTTACATTGCAATTAGAGCAGGGCGATATGGCCAAAAATATTTATCACGATATATATTTGAAAATTTGCGATAACGATATAACTGACGATATAATTGATGCGAGACAAAATACAACTCGACAACATTACTAGCGCAAAAAGACAACCTATTATTTATTTTCACTTAACCTTTGGTAGAACCTCAAAATCCCATCCTTTCGTGAACCTCGGGACCAAAAATGGTCCCGCCCCAAAAGTGCTCTAAAAATGTTATATATCAATATTTTTTTCTACTTTAAATTAGTCAATCTTTTAAAACTACTTCTGCTTAAAATATCCATGTCAAGTTTTAATTATATTTTCATTGTTTTAACCCTTTAAATCCCAGTTTTATTACATGAGCGCCCTGTTTTTTTAGCCCCAAAAAACAAAAAAACTAAATATTTTCCAAAAAAAACATTTGAAGTAATATTTGTTTGTTATTATAATTAGGCCTTTAGATGGACTAAAGATTGGCACCAACAGTCATTTCGATCGCCTTTTATTTTTTTTCCAGGAGCGCATTTCATAAAATGCACACTGTCGACCACGCCCAAAAAGTGCTATAAAAAATTTATATATTAATATTTTATTCCACTTTAAATTAGCCAATCTTTTAGACCTACTTCTCCTTGAAATATTCATGTCAAGTTTTAATTACATTTCGCGGATTTTAACCCTTTATATCCCGGTTTCGTCACATGAGCGCACTGCTTTTTTTGCCCCAAAAACATAAAACATAAAATATTTTCCAAAAAAAACATTTGAAGTAATATTTTATTGTTATTATAATTAGGCCTTTAGATGGACAAAAGATTGGCACCAACATTAATTTCGATCCGTTTTTAATTTTTTTTGCAGAAGCCGAAAATGTCCCCAGGCGGCGCTGCTGCTCCTGCTCCCCCGGGGAGGAGTGCCTCTGCCGCGGGTGTGTTTCGCGCAGCGCCGGAGCATATGGTTCGGTTCCCGTGTCTGCAGCACACACTTCCGCTACCACGTGAAAACAAATACGTCATTTCCTGTTGATTAAAAAAAATTAATGCACCCTCAAACGATCCTAAGGGCAGAAAATGGTCCGGAACGAGCAGCGGGCCAAGCTGCTGCTGCACGCAGGAAATTAGTCTGCCTTTTCCGGGTATCTGTCTCGAGCAGGCCGCTGGAGAAGGTGTGTATGTTCCAGCAGGCGTCACATGTGGAACAAGGGCGCCACCCGGTGGCCAAATAAAAAATTACAATTCTAAGGCCCTGAGTCCAGAATGAAAGTGAAAGTTAAGCCATCGCCACGACGTTAATGGTAATAATTGTACAGTGAAAAATAGCGTTTATAATGGGTTTCAATGGGGCACAAATCGGCCACGAGGTTCGATAGTGGATGTATGCCTTTTATTCAGCCATTTAAGCTCATTTAAAAAACTCAGACTGAAATTTTAAAATAAAATGGGAAAAAAATACATGTTTGAAAATTTGGCTATACTCCATTAAACACAGTGGAAATGGCGTGGAATTAAAAAACGGAAAGGCCACGAAATGGTCCCAGGTTCTACCAACAAGAAGCTGGTTTTTATGTACATTAAAGCTTTATAAAAATGTAACAGTGCAAATGCAAATTCCTTGCTGAAAGTTTAACCAAAAGGCATTTCCAGTAGAAATGGGCTGACATATCCTGAGCATAACCATGTATAATATCCACTGAAGTTAAAAAGAGGTGCTTTGCAACATTAAACTGCAGTGTGCAGTACGCATTTTTCGGACCATAAAATGCACGGGATTATAAGGCACATTAAGCGAAACAAAGCAGTCAGATAAATCAAACTTTATTAAACTCATTCTTCTTGCTTCCTCCACTTCTGTACCATTGATTCATTAATGTTGAATTCTCTGGCAGCTGCTCTATTCCCATGTTGTTGCAGTATATTAATGACTAACCTCGTATTGTGGATGGATTATCTCAGTTGTTCTCCTGACTGAAGTTTGGTCCGTTTACAGCACCCTGCCATGCGATTGCATTTGTCTCTAACCATGAGGAACCTTCACGTTAACTTTTATAAGTGGAAAAGTGTTAGTGTTCGTCCTCCAGCTTCACTGTTTATGTTATGCTAACATAGCTGTGCCGCTAGCGATCACGTAGCACATCATTATATACCAGCTAGCCCAACTTCAGTAACCCTACAAACGTCACTGCTGTTTAGTTTCCTGTCTTCATTTATGTTGGAAGTGATAGCAGAGCTGTACGTTAGATTTTTTTCAGAACTCTCATGTTCTGACTGAGAGAGTTCTGAAAAAAATCTAACGTACAGCTCTGCTATCACTTCCAACATACATTTTGTTTTCATGGATGCCTGGAAGTTAAACTTCATAGTTACACCTGGTAAAGCAGCAATGCTGATCGTTTTATTAAAGATGAAAGAATTTAGACAGTTTTTAAGTCTCAGTGATGCTGCAGTGTTCGTTTGACCTGAAGCTTACGGAGTTTAGGACCCAGATTACTCCCAGATTTAAGGGCATCTTAGTCCGACGGCCGCTTGCATGTTCTGCAAAAAAATGTGCTTTGTCGTGTATCTGACGGACAAACACCAAAGCAGTTCCACATCACTGAAGTTGCACCATTTTTACAAACCAATTCTGGTTCATCTGTTTCACTCAACAATCGGCCATGTGCGTACGAAAACAAAGGCACTGCGCATGCGCGTTTTACTCATCCCGATATTTCATTTTCCTATCGTTGCTTAACATTATACCGGTATTACCGTGAACGTTATAATATGGCCCAGCCCTAATTGCAATATAAAGAACCTTGAGATGACTGCTATTGTAATTTGGGGATCATTAAATAAATCTGACTTGAATTGATTTGGTCACTCTAATCTGACATCTGGCATCAACAAGGTATTTTCTCCCAGAGTTTCTGAAATGCTGTGAAATACTGAACGTAAACCTGTGTGGTACCAACAGCATTCAAAGTCACTTAAATTGTTTTTCCTTCCCCATTTTGATGCTCAGTTTGAACTTCATCAGGTGGGCTTGACAATGTCTACGTTGGCAGACAGCCACTGTGGCGCCATGACCAGGTTCTTATGGCAGTGGCTAGACTTATCTATTAATAGCAGCAAACAGCATCATGATTCAAAGAAGACAATATCAACTGTCAAAGCCTCAGAGAAACCAACAAACAAATATAGGCCATTTCACACAGCCTTGGACTGGCAGTTGGAAGTATATCGTGAAAAGCAGTTCCCAGAGCTCACTGTTAAAACTTCAGTCAGACCATACTTGATAATTACCTCTGAAGTTTCAAAACATTTGATCACAATGGAACTCACGGTGCCTTGGAAAGAGTATTTCAAACAATACCTTGAGAAGAAAACGCACAAGGTACCAAGACCTGCAGGAAAAGTGTAGGAACAGGGACAGGAGGACTTTCTGTGAGCCAAGAGAAGGAGGATGCAGAAGCTTTGCAGGATGCTCATTTTGCAAAGTTGAACATTACAGGAGCTGCTGGAGGGCCATTCAATCTTTGACTGAAGCTGCAAGGAAAGCCCATCCATGGGCTGCCGGTGGGTCACAACTTTCCTACATTTAAGCAACAAAACTTGCAGCTAAAACCTAAGTTAACATTAACAACACGCAAGCAATACTAATTTATTAATGTTTATAATTTCTTAATAAACCTGTAACAACTAATTTCGGCCGCGTAGGTGTAGGATTACAAACTGCAACCTCATTATAGTCACTTGAGGTCAAAATAAATGCATTGGCATTGTTTTGTCCCTTTTGTGTTTCCAAATTGTGTGAACACTGCTTGCAGTCTATAATTCCTGAGAGAAAATGTCTTGCCCTTTAGGTGCTTTATGTTCTGTGTGTTTAGAAAAGCAGAGGCTGTAAACGATGCACTGTATCGCTGGTGGGAGACCATTACAGTAAAGTTGTGGGCCAGACATCTGAACAATGAGCTGAATTGTGAAAGTTCGTTGCAGGAGGGAGCAGCAGACTCAGATAATGATGGTCTGTCGGTTTGTCACTGACAACACTGAGTGGGTCTCTTGCTATATAAAAATATTGATATAGCTGCTTTAATAAAATTTGGATTCAGCTCTGCAGCTGTTTCCAAGAAAGTCAGGGCTTAAATGCTCCATTGGAGCTTTTTTCAAATGAAGAAAAAAGTAATCATGTGGTTGGACTGACTCCAGCAAAAGAGACTTTTCAAAACTACACACTCAGAAATTAAAGTACAGAAATGTACCTATAGGGGTACAATGGCTTGTCACTGGGGTGGTACCCTCTAAGGTACCGTTCTGTACCCTAAACTGTGGGTACTGATTGTACCCTTGTAATTTGTACCTTTTACACGTCAAACCTGTACTTTAACTGTTACATACAAACTGTTATCAACAGAGTATGTGTCATAAGCTGCAACATCAATTTCCTGTCCAGGTTTTAGCAACGTCCATTCACTATCAACTCTAACACTGTATGAATGAAAATGGTTGTCATATAACAGAGGAATGAGAATTTTTCCACAAAAGACCCACATTGTGTCAATATTAACACAACACCTGTTCTCTGTGTTTCCTATACACATGTCGTCTGAAAGATTCATATTTTTTGAAGGAAGAACAGCAGTCACTGAGTCCACAGGTTATATCAAAATTGGCATCATGGGAATGAATAAGTCCTATGTGCTGCATAAGCTTTGTCAAACTAAAGGTTCTTCTGCCACATTTGGAGCACTGATATGGCTGAGGCATGGTGGTCAATACAGAAGATTTATTTGTCTGGTGACTGTGATTGGCAGAGGCCGGTCCTCACCCTCATCTATTTTCACAATGTACTTTTGGAGAAAAATCAGGGTGTTCTTCAGATGTTTTGGATAAGCAAGGTTGAAGACAAAATACAAGCAGAAAGAAGAGATGATTCCTTCAAAAATACACGAGCTTCTGCACACTTCACTGCCATCCAACTTCACAATGTTTGGAGCGCTTCTGGAGAACACTGGTTTCCAGTCTTCATGAAGTAGCTGAACAGTTGGATAGGGGGTTTTAGGATGAACCTTTGAAGTCAAAAAAGAAGGTAGAGGAAAGCAATATATTAGTCTCTTAACAAAAGATACATTTGTTTTCCTTTTATATAGACTAAATATTTTAATACACACACCTCTCCAAGTATGACAAAGAGATCCAGTTTCTCCTTGAAGACGTATGGCAGGAATAAAAGTGCAGCCCTTGTGTCAAGATCTGCCAAAAAACAACAAAACACAAGATCACCCATGCATTTTATCTGGCATTTCCAGTTACCTATAAAAATTATATAAAATGGAAGCCTTGAAGTTAAAAAAAAAAAAGCAAATACCCAGTAGGTCATCAGTGAGAGCCTCCTCTCTTGCATCAAGGTAGAGCTGGTAGAGTGGGGTTTTCCCTTGTGTAAGGTCAATCACCTTTGCCGCAACACATGAGAGCCCTTCACGAAATCGCTGGCTTACATTACCCGTTGTTGGTTGGATCCACCCGAGTTCGTTGCACAGCTACAAGTAAAAAATTCATTTTCAGTACAAAATAACAGTGTATGAAAATGAAATAATCTAAAGTTGATATTAATTATGTATGGTGCTGCATAATTATTTTTTTTATAGAATTTAACAACAATACTGTAAGAAGTTACATGAACATACAAAAAAAGGAAAGAGGGACAGATGAAGAAAACAAGGTCAAGGGCAAATAAAATTTACTACTATAAACATGTTAAATGTGACAGCTATTTCCAAGTTCAATTCAGCTTTCTGACTTACACCAGTAGGCATCCCTAAGAAGGGGTACTTCTTCAACACATCCTCCACAGGCATACCATTTGCAATTTCTTTCTGCCGCCAAGCAAACGTTTGCTGCACACGGTTATGAACCACCATGGTATCTGGTTGCATCTTCTGATATTGGCACTGTAAGACCTTTAAGTGGGCGTCTATGGATAATAAATCCTCTCCTTGGACGCATGGTCCCTTGAAAGAAAGCAAGAGTGAGAAGAGAAAGTCAAAACAGATTAGAAACCCAACATAAGACTAAATATACAATTAGAGCTGACACGATCTGTGCATCACAAAGAACTCGTATCGGTTAAAGTTAACCGATACCATGAACCAATATTTAAAATATGGAAACTCTGAAATAATTTCACATAAAATCTTAATTGTTAACTTGAAATTTTAGTTTTGGAGTCATATTTAAAAAATTTTGTTTTTTTTAAAATCTAGTTCACCCTCTTTTAGCACCTTCTAATTAATAATATTTTGTGAGGTAGAAGTATTAGCATTGGTACTTTGTATTAGCAAGTGCTCTAATCCAAGTATTGGTATTGTTTCGGTTTGAAAAAAAAGGGGTACAGTTGCATCCCTAATCCTTAGTTTTAGATGTAATAACAGAGGCAAGAACATTTTATAGCTCAAGATGTCCCTCACACCAACCTGACAAACATTTCTCTGACTTGTTCATTGACATTTATTAGGCTGCCCTCTCCTCGTAGAACCAAACTTCTCCTTACAACGCCTCACTGCCTCACTGTCGACTAGTGGTGCCCGCTCTGATTTGAATTTACGTCTCAAAGACATATGCCATGTGTGCTTGTTGAACAGAAACATAAGTTACTGTAAAAACAATCTACACAAAATACACCCAACAAAGAATCAGTAAACATACTTCATACAAACCTACTGAAAGGCTACAGATTGTCTTACTAACAAAACAAGATTGAAAAAAGCTTCACTTTTACTTTGTAATCTTGAAGGAACCTTATGCAAATTTTAAATTTAACTTACATAACCATTTCCCTCATGATCCTTGAGGAAAGGATACTTCATTACCAGCGTCTTCACAGCTTGCACATATTCAGAATTTGTGGGATACCTGTAATATCAGAAGAAACATAAGTGTTAGAGCAACTGCTGACAAACAAACTTTATCAAGTGTCAGTTATTGTTTCTTAGTAATGTAGCGTTTATTTTCAATATGACAGATTCAGCTTTTTCTAAAGCAACAAGCTAACATTACCCTGATTAACTTACATAGTATACTGTGCCACAGCTTCATATAGAACTCTGATTATTGTGTGTCTGTCCCTTGGATTTTTATGGCAGTTTTAGTTGGAGATTTTTGGGAAATCTTGGAATTTCAAAAGAGGCTGGTAGTCTCAAAGTATTTTCATTGCTGTGAAAACAGTTAAGCGTTTGTTTTTATTGCATGAATTGAAGTATAAAACACTACAGTAACAATACATATGGTAGAAACAATGATCATATTAACTAAATCCTAAAAGTGCATAACGGCCAACATGTATGTTTCAGACATACTAACTTCATTATAAATAAGAAAATACCTTATTGAAGTTGACGAAGTAGATGGTTGCCAGTCTTCTGGAGAGACAGTCTGTAGAGTCAGCGTCACTGAAGATTCCTTCATCCTTGACACAAATTGGTTGAATTTAACCTGCTTTTTGAAGGATCCTTGGAAAAGGTATGCAACCATAGTCTCAGTAAGACCGCAGTCAACTGTGTCACCATCAACCTCATTGTCTGCAAGATAAATGGTAGTACAAACTCTAAATTCCATGTAAGAATATTTATCACCACATTTTTACATGGGTAAAAACCGTATATCACACACATTAAAACCTTTTGTACAACTTCTTTCAGTTCAAAGAAATATTCATTTAAAAAAATCAGTAAATTAAATAAAATAAAGCAAATCTTTAGAGTGAATCCTCTTGATATGCAAAGTTTTCATTTTTAAATTTAGATGTTTGTTTGGGACTACTGGACACAGGAGAGCAGAGTCTGAGCATGCTTTTGTGCCCTTTCAAGTTTGGAAGAAAAAAAAAGACTAGAATGCTGTAATTTGTTAATATTCACTACTAAGGTGACTCCTTTCTCCAGATTTCCGACAGTTTCTGCCGTCTGTTCTTTCAGACCGATTACTTATAGCGATAACACCCGCAGGACCGTATTACAAGCTCAGATTACATGCTGAAAAAGTTCCCACATTGCTTAAAACGCGACTATCAAACCCCAGCTGCGACACCCTTGTTATATTTTAAACAAGTGCGGTGTTAAGATATTTCCTTTAGACGTTATATTCAGCCGCCCATGTGTGTTGATGGCCTTGGAATGGATGTAAAAACGTGATTTTATTAAACCATTAATTAGAGCTGGGCGATAGAACGATAACGATATGTATCGCGATATAACTTTTACTCGATAGAGAAATTAAGCTATCGCGATAGACCTCGCCGCTCTTGTCCTCTTAAAAAAAAAAAAAAAAAGATCAGCCAATCCAAATTAAGTAGCGCAGAGCCGAACCAATCACAGCCGCAGCGTCACGTCGCGTGACTTGTAACGTACAGCACAAGTGCCAAGCACGTGTGTTTGTTTGGGAAGCAGCCAGCGGGTAATGGAGGAAATGAGTGTGCCGACTAGAAAAATCAACCGAGCGTGACCGAAGAGAAAACAGATGATGGTTCCAATGCCGAAGAGATTGTCGAACGGAAGAGCCATAGAAGTTCCGTAGTGTGAAGGTATTTCGGCTATTTCAAGTCTGACAAAAACAGAGTAGCGTGCACTGTAAATTGTGCCGAAAGCAAGTCTGGAAATACAATGAACTGGTGCATGCGTCACACTGTGCGCCACGTTATTGTTTCGGTGAAATGAATTTCTACAATACTGTTAATTCTACTCTCTGCAGTGTTTAAATGCTTACATATACACACAGTTACTGTCCCTCCACACATACGACTCGGTTCTGCTTCTATGCCCCAGCTTTGTTTACTTTTTCCCACCGAGGCTTCTAGACTTCTGATTGGCCAATATTTCTGCACGGTTAGGAATCTAGCGCCACCTGCTGCTTTGGCATGTTCATAGCAGCGTTTTCCTTTATTTCTGCCTTTATGTGTGGACGGGATTATTTTTTAAAACGAAAACGGAAAATCTCCGTTTTCAAAAATACCCGTGTACGTGTGGACGTAGCCTCAGTCTCTGACTGGAAGCGCTAATTCGTCATTCGGCTTTTGTCAGACTAAAGTAACTGTTACAACTGTTTGAAAAGCTCAGCTATACAACAAGGAGAGATTGAGAATTTCCTTTTAGTTCTCAGTTTATTTGATATTGACAAAAGTTAGTCAGTTTTGTCTGTTCTTCTGTAAAACAAACTAAGATTTATTTTTAGAATTAATATTTTGTTTCTAAGTGGAACTGACAATTTAGTCTGTTTTGTTTGTTCTATTTTGAAACTTAAATGCTTTAGTGGCTGCCTTTTGTGTAGTTTGCAATATTTGCCTTTATTTATCTGAAAAAGTCTCATGTTCCTTAAGTACATCTACCCTGTTGAACTTATTATGGGAAATAAATATTTAAATAGGGCAGCACGGTGGCACAGTGGTTAGCACTGTTGCCTCACAACAAGAAGGTCCTGAGTTCAATTCCACCATCAGGCCGGGGTCTTTCTGTGTGGAGTTTGCATGTTCTCCCCGTGTTTGCGTGGGTTCTCTCCAGGTACTCCGGCTTCCTCCCACCGTCCAAAGACATGCAGCTTGTGGGGATAGGTTAATTGGATAATCCAAATTGCCACTAGGTGTGAATGGTTGTCTGTCCCTATGTGTTAGCCCTGCGACAGACTGGCGACCTGTCCAGGGTGTACCCCGCCTTTCGCCCTATGGCAGCTGGGATAGGCTCCCGCGTTGATAAAACAAAATGGCACCTGCTGCATTTACAGAAAATTCTAGAATCCACCAGCTATTCGTTGAGTTTCTTCTTCTACTTTTTGTTTGATGTTGTGAGGATGGGCTCAACTCGCACTCCGAGTTCAATAAGGGTGCTTTTTTGCAATTCATCCAAATAGTTATACTTTAAAAAAAACACTCTCTTAAAAATTTTTTTAAATGCATTTTTACTTTTTTTTCTTTCAAATAAATTCATTGTTCTTAAAGCAGCTTAAAAATAAGGGGGGGGGGGGGGGGGGGTTCAGGGAATACAAAAACAACAACAGCAATGAAAATAATAAAAAATAAAAACACTAAAATATATGCTTATATCAATACAGTTGCAAATAAATTACTGTCAAAAAGAATAAAAAACAAAAAACCTCTAATCAAAAAGAGCTTAATCAACCTGTACTTTATCTTTTGAAAGAATGGGTACAAATAAGTACTTTTCACAATTAAGGAACATGTATGTACCTTTCAGACGCTAAAAAAGGTACAGATAGTTACCCCGAGGTCCAATATTTGTCCTTAGACTGTATTAATGTCATTTTTGTACCTTGGGGCACAGTAATGTACCCCTTCCGTACCCCTATTTCTGACTGTGTAAGAAACCCAAAACGTGCAACTTTTAAAGGTGTATGAGTGATAAATCCAATACTCTAATGAAGCCTTAATTAACTGCCGCTTATGTATCAGCCATAACAGTGTTTGAACAAAGTTCCTGTGGAAACATCTGTCAGCAGACTTGAACTCAAATTTAATGAGCTGCACATTCGATTAGTTGCACTCTCTAAATATGTAATTTCCTTCCTGCTAAAGGGACAAGAGCTCTTCTACTAAGTTAAGTTCAAGACGATTACAGGAAAACACTAAAGGTCACACAATTAATCGTAATCTGTTTTGTGAAATCACTCTGAGAGATATATTGAGCATTTTTGAAAATATTTTAATATTATTTATAATAAAGGAACCTTGTTGGGGGACCTGACACCAGATGGTTCATCGATTCGCACGGGATTCATTTGCATCAACATCACAGCAACACATTTTTGCATCATTAAATGGGCACTTTCATCTTTTCTTTAAAAAAATGCTTCTGCTTATACAGAATAAACATGATTTGCATATGTTATGAACTTTGCAGCCACAGGCCCGCCCTTTCCTGTGAGTCCTTACAACACCAGGTAAAAATTCCTTCCTACAGTACTAGACCTCTAAATCTGCGAAAATGACATGAAAAGATAGACTTCTAGCATCTGGGGATCAAACTAATTCAGTTTATTTTTGTTTTTTCTGTCTATGCCAGTAATATCATTATTATGTGTATATGCAGTGTGATATACAGTTTATGTATTTATTTTCTTTTTCTTTTTTTTAATGAGAAATGGCACAAGACACTGTGTCTTGCTAGCCTTGTTTATGTCTTTTACAAAGATTCATGCTTTCATATGTGGCTTCCTCTGAAATTTGGAGCAAATTTCTGCCTCATACACAAAGGTAAGGCAAGGCAAGGCAAGTTTATTTATATAGCACAATTCAACAACAAGGTGATTCAAAGTGCTTTACAGAGACATTAGAAACAAAAACAAATAAAAAGCATGATTTAAAATTGATTCAAACAAACAAACAAACAAACTAATTAACAAACAAACAAAACAGTATATAAAATCAAAACAGATAAAATCAGAACAATAGATAAAATCAGTAGTTAAAATGTACGTTTTGAAATTTAAGCTTAAAAGTGTGGATTTGGTGCTTTATTCAAATGCAGCTGAGAACAGGTGAGTCTTCAGCCTGGATTTAAATAAACTGAGTGTTTCAGCTGATCTGAGGCTTTCTGGGAGTTTGTTCCAGATATAAGGAGCATAAAAGCTGAATGCAGCTTCTCCATGTCTGGTTCTGACTCTGGGAACTGATAAAAAAAACGGATCCAGATGACCTGAGGGATCTGGAAGGTTCAGGAGGTCACTGATGTGTTTTGGTCCTAAACCATTCAGAGCTTTATAGACCAGCATCAGAACTTTAAAGTCTATCCTCTGACAGACAGGCAGCCAGTGTAAAGACCTCAGAGCTGGACTGATGTGGTCAACTTTTTTGGTCTTAGTGAGGACTCGAGCAGCAGAGTTCTGAATGAGCTGTAGTTGTCTGACTGATGTTTTAGGTAGACTTGTAAAGATGCTACAGTAATCAAGCCTACTAAAGATGAATGCATGGACTAGTTTTTCCAGGTCCTGTTGAGACATCAGATCTTTTATCCATGAAATATTCTTGAGGTGATAGGAAGCTGATTTTGTTATTGTCTTAATGTGTTTTTCCAAGTTTAGGTCTGCATCCATCACTACACCCAAATTTCTCGCCTGGTTTTTAGGTGTATAGATTGAAGTTCTCTGGTCACCTGTAATCGTTTTTCTTTGGCACCAAAGACTATTACCTCAGTTTTGTTTTTGTTTAGCTGGAGAAAATTGTGGCACAGCCAGTCATTAATTTCCTCAATGCATTTACCAAGAGCCTGTACAGGGCCTCGGTCTCCTGGTGACATTGTGATATATATTTGTGTGTCATCTGCATAGCTATGATAGTTAATTTTGTTGTTCTTTATAATCTGTGCCAGTGGGCGCATGTAAATGTTAAACAGAAGGGGTCCCAAGATGGAACCTTGGGGAACTCCACATGTGATACTTGTCTGCTCAGATGTGAAGTTGCCTATTGATACAAAGTATTTCCTGTTTTCTACGTATGTTTTGAACCAGTTTAGTACAGTTCCTGAAAGACCTGCCCAGTTCTCCAGTCGTTTGAGTAATATGTTGTGGTCAACTGTATCAAATGCTGCACTGAGATCCAGCAAAACCAAGACTGACATTTTTCCACTGTCTGTATTCAGACATATGTCATTAAACACTTTGGTCAGAGCGGTTTCAGTGCTGTGGTTCTGTCTAAAACCTGACTGGAAGGCATCATAGCAGTTATTCTGTTTTAAGAAGTAACTGAGCTGTTGAGAAACTGCTTTTTCAATGATCTTACTTAAAAATGGGAGATTTGAGATCGGCCTGTAGTTGTTCATTTGTGTCATGTCAAGATTGTCCTTTTTCAGTATAGGTTTTATTACAGCTTTATTATTACAGTTTTTAGTGGTTCTGTAAACACACCTGATATTAAAGAACAGTTGACGATCTGTAACAGGTCTGACTCCAAAGTCTTTGAGACCTTTTTGAAAAAACTTGTTGGCAGGACATCTAAACAGCAGAGGAGGAGTTCAGTGACCTAAGATGTCCTCCAGGTCTTTGCTGTTAATAGGGGGAAACTGTTTCATGGTGTTTAAACAGTTTTTCAGTGGACACAGTATATATCCTGAATATGCTGTTTATGTACCAATTGCTTGTCTAATCTTTTGGATTTTGTCTGTGAAGAATTTGGCGAAGTCATTGCAGGCCATGGTAGAATGAAGTTAAGCTGCCACTGACACAGGAGGGTTTGTTAGCCTGTCAACTGTAGAAATTAAGACCCGAGCATTATGACTGTTTTTGGTGATGATGTCAGAGAAGTAGGACCTCCTTGCACTCTTCAGTTGTAAATTATAATCGTGAAGTTTCTCTTTATGATGTCATAATGAACCTGGAGGTTTGTTTTTCTCCATCTGCGCTCAGCTTTCCTACACTCTCTTTTTTCATTTTTCACCAGTGTGGAGTTTCTCCATGGAGACTTTTTCCTTCCAGAGATAACCTTCACCTTAATGGGAGCAATAGTGTCCATTACATTTAACATGCTAGCATTGAAGCTATTGACGAGCTCATTGACTGAACCTCTGGACAGGTCAGGTGTTAATGGGAAGACCTGGTTAAATATCTCACTAATGTATTCAGTTATACACCGTTTTGTGATCACTGCTGTTGATATATTTGTGTGAGCTGAAATTTTACTTTCAAAGAAAACACAGTAATGGTCAGACAGGCCCACATCAGACATAGTAACCTTCAAAATGCTCAGGCCCTTGGAGATCAGTAGGTCAAGAGTGTGTCCTCTATCATGTGTGGCCTCTGTTACATGCTGAGTCAGCCCAACGTTGCCCAGAGTGTTACTCAGGTCTTTAGTCCCTTTGTCCTGAGGGTTGTCCACATGGATGTTAAAATCCCCAACAATAATTACACAGTCGAAATCAACACAGATCACAGACAACAGTTCACTGAGATCATTAAAAAAAGTCTGTGCAGTATTTGGGAGGCCTGTAAACATTAAGAACACAACACAACACAAAGGGGCGCTGCTCTTGTGGCGACCTGCAGCAGGTGTTTACTGGTGTTCTTTTTGTTTTTAACTTTGTTTTAACTCTGTTCTTAACCGTGGTTTTAACTTTTTATGAAGTTTTTTTTTTTGCCGAGATGGAGATCTTCTACACCTTAGTTTTATTGTTGGCGATATTCACCTGGAGTAATTCACTCTCACTGACAATCACTTATACATGCAAGGAACTACTTGGATTACAGTGGTCCTGTTTGTCTATGTACGACTCTTCTAATGCTCGGACAGATGTGATTCTTGGTGAGGATTTATTTGCCCGGTCAAAGACTAATTTTGGAAAGCCCCGCCGCTTGAGAAAACGCAGAAAGAAAGGCGGCGTGGGTCAGCATGTAAGAAAACTTCGGAGGAAGAATCGTGTTCCTCTGCCTTCTATGATTCTGGCCAATGTCCAATCTCTTAGGAACAAAACGGATGAATTACAAGGAAATGTGCTTCATCTACGGGAATACAGGGAGGATTGTCTGATGGCACTTACCGAGACGTGGCTAACTTGTCCTACAAGGCATAACAAAACGCTGGATTTGTGTTATGGACCAATTAAGGGGGCATATAAGTCTGTGGCCGGACCTGCGCTAGGTTCTTCGGATCACAATGTTATTCTTCTCCTCCCTGCTTACAGATCTGTGATTAGGAGGGAGAAGGCCTGTGTGAAGCGGACTAATGTCTGGACAAAAGACAGTTGTGTTGCCCTTCTGGGGTGTTTTGATTGCACTGATTGGTCCTTGTTTCAAAAGAGCACTTCTGATTTGGATGAACTCACTGATGTGGTGTGTAGCAAAGACTCTGTGATTCCAGTCAGAGAATTTAAGACTTTCCCTAATAACAAACCGTGGCTGTCTAAAGATATTAAGGATCTGATTCTTAAAAGGAAAATTGCTTTTAACGAGGGAGACGTTCCCACTATGAGAATATTGAGGAAGGAGGTGAGGGCTGCAATAAAGATTGCCAAGATGAGGTATAGAAGTAAGATTGAGACAGAACTCAGCAGTAAAAACCTCAAAAGAGCTTGGCTTGGTATGAAAACAATGGCAGGGCTACAGACGAAAGGTAAAAGTAATATTACCTTAGAGGGGTTTACCTCTGACAAACATCTGGCAGACAGTCTTAACAGTTTTTACCTTCGTTTTGAGAACTTTGACTGTTCTAGGCAGACCAGCACACTGAGGGAAAAGACTATCACTCCCCCATCAATTTGTATTGATGAGAGGGGGCTAGCTAATCTTTTTAGACACACTAAAAGCAAGAGTCTGGACCTGACAACATCTGTGGACAGGTACTGATCAGCTGAGTGGGATTTTTCACCATATCTTCTCACTTTCTTTAGAGCTACAGACAGTACCTAAGATTTGGAAACATGCTGTCATTGTTCCTGTTGCTAAGGGCAGTTCTCCTAAGGTGCTGAATGATTATAGGCCTGTGGCTCTAACTTCTTTAGTGATGAAGTCATTTGAGAAGATAATTAAGAAGGAGATTTTAATGCATGTTGAACACCATCTTGACCCCTTGCAGTTCGCCTATAGAGCAGGGAGAGGTGTGGAGGACGCTGTTGTCACACTCCTGCATCTCTTGTATAAGCATCTTGAGGCCCCCCACACCCATGCAAGATTATTATTTGCTGACTTTCATTCAATACAATTCAACCCTTCTTACTTGCTGACAGGCTTTACAATCATTTCAAGCTTGACACTAGTCTGGTCGGCTGGGTGACAGACTTTCTGACTAATAGGTCACAATGCGTGAGGGTGAATCATGTATTTTCTGATGTGCTCACCTCCTCTATGGATCACCCCAGGGTTGCTGCCTCTCTCCCCTTCTGTCCATTCTGTACACGAATGAGTGTCGCAGCAATTTCACGAACAGACACATCCTGAAGTTTGCTGACGACACAGTGATCGTCAGTCTTCTAGTGGGGGACGAGTCAGGCCATGGACAGGTTGTAGATGATTTTGTGAATTAGTGTGATGAGTCCTTCCTTTCACTTAATGCAGGGGTGTCAAACTCAAATACACAGTGGGCCAAAATTCAAAACTGGAACAAAATCGCGGGCTAACGTTAATATTTATTGAAAAAAAATCTTGCTCCAGATTTAAGAATGAATCTTTTCTTATGGACTCAAATAACTTTTGCTGGAAAACTGAATATGAAACAAGCAATGCTTAATACTAAACAATATATATATTAGCTGTATAATACCAGTAGGCCAGCTCTAATAGTAATTTGGTATGGCTTCGCGGGCCAAATGTAATTAGGCTGCGGGCCAAATTTGGCCCGCGGGCCAGAGTTTGACACCTATGACTTAATGTGTCAAAAACTAAAGACATGATTACTGATTTTAGGAAGTCCTCTTATAGCTCATCACCCACTATCATTAAAACTGCTGATATTGGGATCGTTGAGAGTTATAAATATCTAGGTGTGGTACTTGACCATAAACTGTGTTTTGAATCTCATGCTGATGCCACTACTAAAGAAGTTCAACAAAGACTGTTCTTTTTAAGGAAAATGAGATCTTTTAATGTCTCATCTGAGATGTTGTCTTTGTTTTATAGAAGTTTTATCGAATCTGTGATGTCCTTTTGTATCGCTGCCTGGTTTGGTAACCTGACGGTGAAGAATAAGAATTGGTTGGGCTTCTGGTAAAAACTGCTAGCAAAATTTCAGGGCGCTGGCAAGATGGACTTTTGGCCATTTACAATAGAAATGTGCTTAGAAAGGCTCATTCTATTATTAATTGTTTGAACCATTCACTTCACAGTGAGTTTGAGTTGTTGCCTTCCGGCCGCCGTTTTAGCGTACCTGTGAGGAAGACTAAAAGACTCCAGGTCTGTCCTTGGACTTTCTATCACTATTATTGTCATTATTATTTTATAGTATTGTTCTGTTTATTTATATCCTGCTGCTAAACTAATTTCCCCTTGTGGGACAATAAAGAAATTGAATTGAATTGAATTGAACTTTGGATGGGGCCTTCAGCTGTAAAGCCACATATTCAAAAGACTGAAAACTTCCAGGAGATAGCTGCTTACATTGAAATGATTCATTAAATAAGACAGCAACCCCTCCTCCTCTCCTGCTCACCCTGGCCTCACTGATAAAACTGTAGTTAGGAAGGGTCGTCTCAATGAGAACAGCTCCACTATTACTTTGGTCCAACCAAGTTTCTGTTAAAAACATAAAATCAGTGATTAAATCATTAATTAAAAATGTTTTCCCAGCTAAAGATCTAACGTTTAATAAAGCCAACTTAAGTGTTTTAGAGGTATTATTTGCCCCCTCGTGTTTGGGAGCAGTCTGTGGCACACAAGGTATGTTTACTATATTTAAAGATCATTTAGAGTGCAGCTCTCTGTGTTTTGACCAGGCCACATGTCTCCTTCTGTCACCCAAAAGTACAGAAATTTTAAAACCTTCTAGTAAACAGGGTCCCAGCTGTAAACAGGGTCCCAGCTGTCACAAAACTGAAATGACAGCCTTGTTTTCCTCTAAAAAGTCAAAAAATTTATAGCAGAAGAATTGCTGAGGCATAACTGCTGCTGGATTTACATCATTCATCTGTGCAGGCTCTGGGAGCTGTGTTCTGTAAGCAAGCACTTGTACAGGCTTTAGCGGGACAATGCTCTAAATGGAAACATTTGAAAAGCAATTCTTCTTTAAAAACAGGAAGCTTTGTTGACCATCTCATCGCCCTAAGTCAGTTTCCGTCATGATGAATCCCTCAGTGAGAGAAGTGCAGTTAATTCAATTTCCTTTTTGCCTGGCATCGGCGTTCATTCATTTTCAGTGGATCCATTCATTACATCTGAGCAATCCACAGTTTTTCTTTTGGCTATATTAATGTAGTGTATGGGATTCCTTAGTGGGTGTGCTAGTGGGAGGTGCTTGGGCAACAAGCGACCATGCATCAGGTGTAACAGTCACTTTTTTTGTTGCCCAAACAAAAACTCAACACGGCCCTCCAAGATTGATGTGTTTCCCCAAGAAAGACTCATTTTAAAGACGTTCCAAAACATGTAGGTGCCTGGACTATGCGGACTTGTCATTAATTGTTATCCAGTTGCGTTTTAATTATCCTGTAATTTTAATACATAGATTGTTTTATGTCTTTTGGCATTGAAAGATACTGTGCTGGTGATTGTACCACACTCTTCTTCGGTGTGCACACTTGGGGCGGTGTAGTTTAAGTTTGCATCTGGATTTGTAGTGGAACTGTGGTGTGATTGCTTAGTTAGCGTGAGTGGTAAATTAAATTGAGCCCCACACCGTGCTGCAGCCTCTGGCTGTTCTCGCTTTTCCTAACTTGACCTTTTGCGGGTCCATTGGGTATGTTTTGTTTTTTTTTATTAACATATTTGCATTTTCCAGCCATCCACCCATCTATTTCCTTCTGCTTATTCAATGCAGGGTAGCAGTTGAATGGGATCCTCTCTCAGCTGTCACAGGAGGAGGGGGGGTTACTCCCTGGACAGGTTGCCAGTCTACTGCAGTGCTAACCATTCACACTAGCATTCACAACCAATTTAGAATCACCAGTTAACCCACATGCATTTTTTTGATAGGACGCACCCACACACACACACACACACTGAAAGAACATGTAAACTCCACACAGAAAGCCCATGGCCAGCTTTTGGATTTTAATCCCAGACCTTTTTGCCAAGAGGTAATGGTAGTAGCCACTATTAACCATCTGCATTTTTACATATATAATTATGATATATCTCTAATTATATATATATATATATATACATATACTGTGTATATATACTGTGTATATATACTGTGTGTATATATATATATATATATATATATATATATATATATATATAAAAACTGCAACAGCACTTGTGCAGTGTTTACTTAATTTCAGTACAGTGGTAACCCTTCTCGTGAGCCACATTAATATGAGTGTAAGTCACGATCTTCATTCCTCTATTTCACCCTTAACTGTTCATTCATATATTTCATGGTAATTAATAACTCATTTTTACATGAGATACTTCATATACTGCTGACATGCAGACCTGCATGTGTAGCAGCCAACATGCGTTGCTGTTGTCTTACGTGGGCTTTTGTAGACCCCTTTCCAGCAGGATTGGAAGGAATCCAGCTTCAGCTTCCATTTTTCTGATCTTTTTGACAATCAGCACTTTGATTGTGTGTTAAGTCAGAAGGTTACTGGCAACGGAACCGTGTAAACAAACAGTTCAGCAAGCAATTAATTAAACTACTGTCATAGCGAGTCCTGCACATGCCTGTGAACACAGCTCTAATTATCTTAACTGTCACCATTCCCAGATCTCTCAGTCAGACCGCTAACTAACGTGTTGAAGATCAAAAGTCTGTGGCAAGTCCAACCTAGACTTGGAACTAAACTATCTTATTGGCATTTCTCTCACCCACTCTCTCTCCCCCCGTTTTCTCCTCCTCTCTCGCGCACTCTCTCTTCCTGTCTTTATAAAACTGCATTCAGCCCGAGCTCACTCACCGTGGAGAAGCACACAAGGAAGGTCTGCTCTTCACACTCCTCACACACTCAACTCGTCATTGCACTGAGAAACAGCAGCACAGGTAGGTTATGAGCTGATTGTTTTTTAAGGAATTTTCATGTTATTGTATTCTTTTTTATTTTATTTTATTTTCAGCTGCACCTTAAGCAGTAGTAGTAACATTTTTCTTTTTCCAAGTGCATAAAAATATGTAATTAGAACAGAAACGAGTGTTTCCTGTTTTTCAAGCTTTTCCAGTCACATGTAACACAAGCCTCACAGGTAGGGGCTTATGTTAGGTAATTTCAGAATATTATATATATATATGGCAATTGCATGCTTATCCACATTTTTTTTTCAATTAATGCATATAAAGGTATACATTGTTGTGAGCTAATAGCTTTGCATGCCAGACCTCTTTTATGATGCTTCTTGGCATTTTCATCCAAGGGCCTACAGCTGGATTTCTAACATAAAATCAGATTGCAAATAAGTGCTGGCATGGACATGTGAAGCTTTGTATTGTTGAAGGGTGAGTGTGTGAACACAAAGGAACCAAAAAGACCTGTGTATGTCATCTAACGCTAAAAAAAAGTATATTGGAACAGTGATATGAAATATCTATTAGTCTGTCAAAAAGTTTAGATTTGTAATCATGTAAATTGCAAATATCTGAATGAGAAGAAATTGGCATCTTTTTAGATAGAGAGTGAGATAGTTAGATAAATAGAAATCATATATATATATATATATATATATATATATATATATATATATATATATATATATATTTTTTTTTTTTTTTTTTTTTTTTTTTTTTTAAATTATCATTTTTTTAAATTAATTTTTTTAAAATAAATAACAAAACACTAGTAAATGAGAAGTGCTGGAAGGGTGTACAAACCTGTATCTGGGATGGACATATGAGAAAGATGAGGCTGCTGGAGAGCTGGCGGGTTATCTGAAATCTTACACAATGAAAAACATCAGCATAGCAACAGGACACAAGGTGGTGGTCAACCTGCATTAGCGAAGACTCTCACGGGCAGAAATTCTGCAGCAGGCAGATGTTTCTAGATATCAGAATCAGAATCAGAAAGGGTTTTATTGCCAAATGCAACATTAGGAAATTGCTGCGGTGCTTCAGTGCAAACATACTGTTATAAATTAATCTTAAATAGACATGAAAATAAAAATGAGAATAAGAATTAAAAGTGCTAAGTAGACAGATAGATATATACATGATATATACATGAGTGCAGGTGGTGATCAGTGCCAAACATGGAATGATGCAGTGAACACAGCGTAGGGTCATGTGTTAGTGGTGGGAACAGTCATACGGTTATTGTTATATTGTTATATCCGGGCTCTTCTGCAGATGTACAACATAATGAGCTTTGGACACGAAACAAAAATAGGTAGCAGATGAAAGAGACATAAAGCCTTATTTTGAGAAGTATTTGGAAGAACTCCAACAGCATCATCAGCTGAGAATCACCAAAAACCTGTGAAACCCTGATACCCCTATGTACAGTACAATACACAGAATTCTGTCAGAAGTGATCTTTCTGAAAGATGAGAGCTTATTTGCCCGTCTGTAAAGCAAGACAAGCTCCTCACCTGAGATCAGAGCTTTGTAGGAACCCTGCAGCAGGTTCTGGGTTCCTACAAAGCTCTGATGTAAAATAAACCCAAACAAATCAATGCATTAATATTGGGTTAGATATAGAGACAATAACATTAAACCTTCATCCACATAAGAGCTGTTGAAAGTTCTCTAAAATGCTTTTATTAAACATAAAAAAATGCATATAATAGCAGTTTAATTTGTTGTTGTTTACCTTTTTTCACTTATACAACGTTTATTGATAGCACTTTATATTTTGTCCCTTTGGAGCTCTTTTGGTGCACAAGACTCCATCATTTTTTCTCCTTATTCACATTCAGGTTACTATGTCATTTGGTTTGAGCCTCATTTGTGTGGAAAGTAATTTGGGGGAGCAAAGTACTTTTTATTTGTGCAGATCTGGGCCCGTATCCCTAAAGAATCTTTGTGCAAAAAGTGGCTCCTAGCGGCCAAATTCTAAGAAAATTCTCAGAGTCATGACGTTTTCTTAGAATTTCCCCTAAAAGTGACACGACAATCCCAGTTAATATAAAAGCTATTCCTCAAGATTCCTAGCGCTTAAAAGGGCTCCTAAGGCGAGATCTGCTAAGAGCAGGGAAGAGGACTTTTAGTGGCTTAGGAGTTCCCCTAAGCAGCTGCACAAAATGGCCAACAGAAGAGGCAGGAGAGATGTCCTGCAAACACTGGATGACAGGGAATTATTGAGATGCTACAGATTGGATCGTGCAGGAATCATGTTTGTGGTGGATCTCCTTAGAGATGCAATTACTTCACCAACTCGACGCCACAACGCTATTACACCGGAGACGAAAGTAATCACAACCCCGAGGTATTTGGCAACCGGGAAAATGCAACAATGCAGCAGTGATGACTTGGGTCTGCAATCACAGACATTGCTAAAAGCTGAGCCATGTTACCCTCGTTAAGACCACACTGGACTTGTAACGTTGTGATTTCTACTTCATTAAGGACAGCCTCTTGAGATAGGCCATCTCGTTTTCAACGGGGTCCATATGGGAGTGAAAGTACAAAATATGCCAGCTAGGATATTTATATGAGCAAATAAGACACGAATCATTATTTGAACAGGGTGTAATGAGTTTAAGTTTTCACATATTTTAGATTCTAATGGCTATAACCCCTACAGCTTACTATTCATTTTCCAGATATTTTCTTGAATGTGAAATATTATTTACAATTACAGTCAGCATAAGATTAGAGTGTATAATATGTTTATTGATTTGAGGGTACATCCTTTGCTCATTATCACCAAAAGCTCATTTCCATCAAACTTGTAGGATCAACCAATCACGGCTTTTGAAATGATGACTCATACCTAGCAACGGGGTCAACCACACCTCCTCACTAAGATAGGATTTTCCATCCATTCCTTGCTCAGAGTTCACTGAAAATGTTCTGGAATCACTTCTAAGCTAAAACTCCTGGCAAGGAATTTTTAGGTTAAGTTAGGAGCTCTCTGAGAGGATTCTCAGAATCTTTAGGGATACGGGCCCTGATCTTTTTAACCACATTTAAAGCACCAGGGTCAGTCTTTTAGACCTGTCAACATCCATTTGGCAAATCGTCACTGAAAGAAAATGCACTCTACAAGCATGAAAAAGCCCTGTGATACATACAAATTATGGAGTGCATAATTTCTTCACTGCCGAAATCTGTAAGAGGTTCAAAGGAGAGACTTGTATTCAATTGTACCTGAAAAGAACAAAATCCTGAACAAGTACCAGCAAACTATGGAGGAAATCTGATCAAATTTTACAATCTTTTCATTTGTTCACACTCTTGGTGAACATTAGGATAAGCTGTCAGAATCAGTCCTTTGCATCAATGGCAGAATTGAATGAAAAAAAAAGGCCTTGACAAGGTACAGTTCAGTCCTTAGTTATTCGGTGTACTGCTACACTAAAGAGCAGTATAAGTGTCAAGTGTAAAAAGAACAGAATGAGTACAGAAAGTCACAGTCTGTGCTGCAGCTGCAAATGATGCAATCTGGTGAGGTAAAAAGGACAGAAATATTTTCATGAAATTATGTGCAAAAACAAAACAACCACAATAATAAACCTCATCGATTCTGACTGCGCTCCTTTTAGACTTCATTTCAAAACACTACTGCTTTGCAGAGGGGCTTCTGTTTCATCATCTATTTGCAAATTACTACATTTAGATAATTACACGACACATTGCATCAGCAAGCTGGCTTCAAAATCAGGCTGTGAAGTTATTTTGCACAGGAGATTTAATATGTAGAAATTCAGAAATTTTCATCCATATAATGGCAGCCCATTGCAATTTTGAGGAGGTTACCAGCCTTGTAAACTCAACATGATGCCTAGAAGAGCTAGTTTGATTGATAAATTAGTGTACATTTGTTTTCCTTCGTTTCTTTTTCATTCCATCTGGTGGTGTTCCAGTTGTCAGCTTCAAGGACAGGTTTAACATCGATGATGATAAATCAGCGAGTTTTGGCTCGCTGATTTAAAACAGTTTTTTACTAGTTAAATATCTGTAGTTCTTTTAAGTCTTCCACAAGTCTTCGAACCACGGAGCAAAGAGGTGTTCGGTCCCACCTTACACATGTGAAGCTGTTCCTGGTTCCACTTTTCAGGCACACAAAAACAAGGAAGTCGTTAATTTAATTTTACGCTTAAATGTTTCCTCCCGTTAATTAATTAACTTGCAATTCCTTCTCTGCTAGATGGCATGTGACAATAACCGGAAAGGGAAGCAACATTTTAATCAATTAATATAATGCATAAAAATGGAGCTTGGATTGACTGGATAAAATTGAGATTTTACCTTTGGAAAAGTTAGAATGTCGTGTCGTTTCACTGCTTTTTGTTTTTTGTTTTTATAGTGCAGTTACTGGCAGACTGATTCTTCTCCCATGGAGGGTAATCACAGTGGTTTGACTGGAAGCACACAACCATCTTTGCTAGAAAGACAGACTGATGGGCACATTTATGAAGTTGCAGTACAAACCAACTCCACCAACCGCAGCTCCCAGTTTGCAGACGTGGCCTTGCTGCAAACTTTCAAACCTCTCATCATCCCCTTTTACGTTCTAGTCGTGGTGGTGGGTGTCTTTGGGAATTACCTGCTTCTTTATGTCATCTGCCGAACCCGAAAGATGCACAACGTCACCAACTTTTTCATTGGAAATCTGGCCTTCTCTGACATGCTCATGTGTGTCACCTGCGTCCCCTTTACTCTCGCCTACGCCTTCAACCCTCATGGTTGGGTTTTCGGGCGCACCATGTGCTATCTGGTGTTTCTCGTCCAACCTGTCACAGTGTATGTTTCAGTCTTCACACTCACTGCTATTGCTGTGGACAGGTGAGTGCTCCTTGTGGCATATGAGATCTTCTTTAGATCAAAATTGAAGATTTGAATTATTTGAATTGTTTTAAATGTTTTTCCCTTTGTCTTTCCCTCTTTCTCTCTCTTGCTCTGTACATATATATGTATATATCTCACAGACAATTAGAAAGGCTTGAAAACGCATCACATCTCAATGGCAAAAAAAACCCTCTTAGATATCTACACTGATATGGACTGGGTAATGTGTTTGGTACAAAAGGCTGCCGCATCATTTGATGGAAATAAAAATGATCAGACCCTGAAAACACCCCAAATATCAAAATGAGAAATTGATGCAGCAGGTCAGATCATTTTGTCGAAATTTCATTGCAGCAACTTAAAATAGTGTTCAGCAGTTTGTACAGATCCCACGCTTGTATGCATGTCTGAAAATGTCGAGGGATCCTCCGAATGAGAAGATGGCTGAAGTCCTGATTTCCTCCTAGATCCTGGACAGTTTGAGGTGTAGCCTGGCAGAATCAGATGGACTGAAACATAATGTCCCAGAGGTGTTCTATTGAATTTAAGTTAGTCAAGCCTGGGGGACAGTCAGTGGTATCAATTGCTTCATCCTTCAGGAGCTGCCTACATACTGTCATCACATGACGTGGATTGTCATTGTCATGCACCACGAGGAACCCAGGACCCACTGCACCAATGTAGGGTCTGACAATGGGTCCAAGGATTTCATCCTGATACCTAATAGCACACAAGTTGCTCTTGGCCAGCCTACAGAGGTCTGTGCATCCCTCCCCAGACCATCACTGACTCACCATCAAACAGGCCATGTTAAACGAGGTTATAGGCCACATAACCTTCTCCACAGCTTCTCCAGACACCTTTCACGTCTGTCACATGTACTCAGGGTGAACCCGCTCTCATCTGTTGTAAGCACGGGATGCGAGTGGTGGATCTGCCAGTTCAGATATTCTATGGCAAATGTAAATTGGGCTCCACGGTGCCAGGCAGTGAATACTGTGGAGGATGTCGGATCCTAAGGGCATCTCTGTGAAGTCTGTTTCTGATTGTTGGAACATTCACACTGGTGTTCTGCTGGAGTTCATTTTGTAGGGCTTTGGCTCTGGCAGTGCTCATCCTGTTCCTCCTTGCACAAAGGACCAGATATTGGTCCTGCTGATGGTTTAAGCGCTTTCTACAGCCCCATCCAGCTCTACTAGAGTATGTGCCTGACTCCTGAAGTCTCCTCCATGATTTTCAGACTGCTGGAAGACACAGTAAAGCTTCTGGCATGGCACAAATTGATGAGTCATCCTGGAGGAGCTGGACTACCTGTGCTACCTCTGTTGGGTCCAGGTATCGCCTTGGGCTACCAGCAGTGAAACTGATCCTAAATGTGAGAAAAGATGTAAAACCAGTCCTGTTTTGGGGATTGTCTCACTTTTGCTCTTCTAGTGTGACAATTGTTAATTTCATTAACAGCAAAAGCGCTGAAACTCATGAAGAACTGCATTTTTTTGTTGTTGTTTCATGATCTGAAACATGGACAAAGTGTGACAAATATGTAAAAAAAAAGTAAAAAAAGAATAGAAAGACATCAGGAAAGGAACAAATACTTCACAGTATATATGAGAGAACTGTAAATTTGATTATAAATTGCAATTATAACTCATTATGATTACTTGGAAATGAGACATTAGTTTAGAAATTAGGCAGATATGAAGGGAGACTGATTACTGAGTGTTTCCTTTTCATTGAGGTGACACTTAAACAATAAAGATTTTCCACTGAATGCATTAATTCATTTACATGAGCTCCAGACCCAGACATAACATAATTATTCAGCTGTATAGAGTGTTCATCATTAAACCCCTGAGACATGCAACAGACCTCAGGTTTGAACAGGTCTGCTCACTGGACCCATGAAAAATTCATTGATCTTTAGTTAAGTTTTCAATTGTACTTTGCATTCTGCAATGTCTCCTCCTTCTAAGGGGAAGACATTAACATGAAATGAAAAGTCCCTTTACTTTTACAGAGAATATAATGCTGCTGTCATTTTGTGATGCACAACTGGGTTCAGTTTTAAAGTGTAAAATATAAATAATTCACTCTTTTTCCTCGTGGACTGTGCAGGTCACGGAGTCCACTCTGTCTTTTCTAACAAATTTGATTGTCCTTCAGTGAAGCACGTCGAATGCAAAGTAACTGGTTATGAGAAAATGATTCAACTTAACATTTATAGCCAATATTAAGTAACGCCACTGCCAATGAGCTTGAGTATTATAATTGTAGGAGTTCACGACTGCATTAATAGCCATTCATTAATTAAGCATGAGCACCTTCCCTTTCTTTTTTATAAAGTACTATTCCTTATTCATTGCAGATATTATGCAACAGTTCACCCCCTGAAGAAGCGGACCTCTGTGGCGACCTGTGCCTCTGTCCTTACTGGGATCTGGCTTCTGTCTTGTGGCCTGGTAGCTCCAGCAGTGACCCACACCTATCATGTTGAATTCAAAGAGGAAGGCTTCACTATCTGTGAGGAGTTCTGGTTGGGTCAGGAAAAAGAAAGACGTGCTTATGCGTACAGCACCCTGCTGGTTACTTACGTCCTCCCGCTTTCGGCTGTTTTTGTCTCTTATCTCTGCATCACTGTCAAACTGAGGAACTGCGTTGCTCCAGGCCACAGGACGCAGGACCAGGCAGGCGCTCAGCAGGCTCGCAAAAGAAAGATCTTTCGCCTGGTCGCTCTCCTGGTGTCTGCCTTTGCGGTGTGCTGGCTTCCTATTCACGTGTTCAACGTGCTGAGAGACATTGACATTCACCTCATTAACAAGCGTTACTTTTTGCTCATCCAATTGCTGTGCCACCTGTGCGCCATGAGCTCCTCCTGCTGTAACCCCTTCCTGTACGCCTGGCTTCACGACCGCTTCCGCACCGAGCTGCGGAAGATGTTCAAGTGCCATCATCGCATTGGAGTGCCTGCCAATCACTGTGCCGCCAGCGTGGTATTGTAATTGACTAGTGAAGAGCATCCTCTGTCGTTAATTTAGTGTCACTTACTGACTCATCCTGAGCGCAAGTGGAAACACAGGTCTCACCAGCAAACCATTCCACCTAAACATTCGTGGTAATGCAGTCATTGGTTATAAAACGGGATGGGGGTGAATCTCAGGTGATTTATTTCCTGGGTAGCATGAAAATGTGCATTCATTTTCTTAGGAATCACATCTGTTAAATGGCACGATCAGTCGTGTTTAGGTGGGAGTAGCACCTGTTTATTTGTGTAAAAGGCTGATCATTTAAGCTAAGAGCGGCGAAAACTCAGAGGACCCAAACCAGGCTAAGGCAAGCATGAGTGCATGCAGCTACTTTTGTGGCTACTTAGATCCGCACATTTCCTTTCTATGGGTTGCCATGTGCCACGAGCTGAAAGATAAGAATCTCTGCTAACACGGGGGGAGGGGGCATATCAGCAGCAGATTTCATAAATATCAGACGGTTAGACTACTCTGTCATGGACCACAGTGCTGTTTGAAAAGAAATGTTAATATTTAAAAAAAATGTTTGTAATTATTTGTTTAATAGTAATATTTCCAGTGAATTACAGGAGATAAGATCAGAAGGGTTTCAGCTTTTAATCAAAAATGACAGAGAACATGTCAGACGGGTGCAGCTTTACTGGATATGAATAGCACATTAACCTTCCTGCCTTCTTGGGACCTTTTTGTGCCACTGCTATGTGTTAAATGGCTGCCATTTCCACTGTGTTCAGTGGAATATAACCAAACTTGCCACAGGATAGTTTTTACCTGTCAATGTTAATATTCCAGTGTGAATTCCTTAAATCAGCCTAAAATGGCTGAGCAGCAGAAATCCCCACACCCATCACCCTGGGGACCATTTTCTGCCCATTGACTTCCATTATAAACGCTATTTTTCAACCCCAAATTATCATCATATGATTTTATTTTTTCTTCTTGTCTTGGATGTCAATGAAGACTCAGGGCCTTGAAGTTTTAATTTTTAAATTGCAAAAAAAATGCAAAAAAAATAATGGCAGGTCAAAATGTATGTTGGTGCCAATCTTTGGTCCATCTAAAGGCCTACTTATAATGACAATCACATATTACTTCAACTGGTTTTTTGTGGAAATATTTAGTTTCGTTTTTTGGTTTTTGGGGCTTATAACACAGGGCGCTCATGTAATAACACTGGGATTTGAAGGGTTAAAACAACGAAAATATAATTAAAACTTTACATGAATATTTCAGGGAGAAGTAGTTTTACAAGGTTGGCTAATTTAAAGTGGAATAAAATATGGATATATGGTCTTTTTATGGCGTGGCTGAGAATGGTCCCTAGGGTGATGGGTGTGAGTTTTTTAAAGGATGGCAGGAGGGTTAAACCATGAGTTCAAAGTGCATTTGGAAACCACAAAGGTGGTTGTTTGCACCAGGGGGGCTGGTGTCAGAGCTAATCTTTGTGTAGTGCAAAATTAAATTCATCAGCTTGGTCCCTAAGGCCCACATTTCCTGTATTTGATGAATATGCGGCTTAAGTCATCAAATTATTTTTGATAGCATAATATAATTACTGCAGAAAAATAATCATACTGTGGCAGTTGGCTCGATGTTGCTTTTTCTGTGCTGTGGTTTCTCTTGCTTCCACTGGCTTTTGGAAATTTGCACATAATGGGAAAGACTGGTTATCCAGGCAGAAAATGTGGAAAGAAAGAAAGAAAGAAAGAAAGAAAGAAAGAAAGAAAGAAAGAAAGAAAGAAAGAAAGAAGTCATGTTAATGCAGCTTTCTAATAAAATTGTCTACTGCATTTACCAACATGTTACACTGAACTGATAACAGATGAGCTGCCTGTTGTTTACACCGTCTTTAATCCAGTTTTATTTAGTTTGCACAGCAGATGTTATGCTTCTTGCTTTGTGTTCTCTGTGTGCACATCTGTGCCTCTGCAGCAGAGTCAACACATTTCAAATGTTACAGCGTGCTCTCTCTTTTTGTTGTTGCTTTTTTCCCTATCATATTCTTATATTAAAGGACACAGTATAAATACTTTGCAAAAAAAAGTGTTATAATGATCACACAATGTTTAAAATGATATAAATAATGTGGTGTGGCATGTAACAACAGTATACTGTAATGTGTAGCATGGAAAATCTGAGATTAAATCCAGAGATGAAATGACCTTGCTGTTTCTGACCGGCCTGTGTGATGGCAGTAACGGGAAGCAAATTATATCCAACTTGGTCAGAGTGCAGCTGCACAGCTGAATTTACTAATTAAATGGAAGAGGAGGATGAAAAGTGTTGTCTGCATATCAATTAGGCCTGTTAGGACACTGAAAAATGTGATAATTTATTGATCTCCCCAATCACGTCAGAGAACTTGCTACTTGCCAACAAAGATGTTCGCTTCCTGCAGTGGTTGTTTTTCAGTACGACAACACCCAGTTAAGTAGGTGAAAATTTTATCATCAACTCATTCAGTCATGTATGATTTTGTTTATTTAATTTTTGTGTTTTACTTTTAACCTGCAAGCTGATGAATTTTTTTTTCAATATTATCTGTGTTTTTTCTTGTTTGTTTTGTTTTTAACAGAGAAGGGAAATCATCATTTTGGGCTGTCTTTTTAAGTGGATTATTAGAAAATGTTGGCAAGTGTGATTATCAAAATGGATTTATAAACCACACAGGATCAACACACAGCACATGTCTGATGTTAAAAACATTAAGCTGCAAAAGTCTTCATTTTTTTAATTTTCCAGCCAGACTTTCTTTTCATTTTGTGAGGTGGTCTTGAGCACTAAGACTTTTTTGTTTGGACATTTGTTGCTATTTTGCTCATTTTCAGTCCAGTCCTTACCTTTATAGGAATGTCGCATTTGCTAATACACTTAAAAGGCACCTAACTCGAGGGATGAATCAGTAATGTGTCTGTACATAGCAGATAACTTAACGAAGAATTCACTTAATAAGTGTATGTTGTAGTTCTTTGTCACTAGCAGCATGTTGCAAAGCTCATAGTCATTTCTTTAAATTTCTTCCCTTCAGTCTTTGAAAAATGCCAAAGATAGCACAGTTTTACGGGCATAAAATAATATTTTTACACCAACATTGTGATTCCCAAAGAGCTAACACCTGAAAACCTGCTAAATCTCCACATGGTGTGCAATGTGTCCTTAAAATATGAAGTAATTAGACTAGTGGAAGATAAAAGAAAATAGTTAGGCCAAGAAACCCCCCTCAGGTGAACAGTATCTGAAAGTCATGTCCTTAAGAAAAAAGACAAGGGAAAATCCAGCAAAGACCGGATACAAGACCCAAGAGATGCATCTGGCCCTTTATTTGGCTGCCACAAAGCCATTCTTAAGGACAGCAAACAGGGTGAAAAGGCTGAGATATGCCAAATTACACAAGAGCTGGATTGAAAATCAGTGACAACAGGTTTTATGAACTGATGAATACGAATTTGACATTTTTAGTTCAAAATAAGCATTAGTAAGTACAAAGGTCAGGAGAGAAGAACAACAGTGAGTGTCTACAGCCATCTGTAAAACACACTAGAAGCTGTGTCATGGTTTCGACTGCATTTCATCCAGTGGTGGAAAGCATCTATCTGAAAAGTATCTGATTGGCAACAGCTTCATTTTTCAGCATGACAGTGATCCTAAATACACTGCCAATGCGGTAAAACCATACCTGGATAGAAACATACGCAATGGTACTAATTATCAGTCATGGATTGGCCTCCCCAAAGTTCAAACCTAAACATAACTGAAGCAGTGTGGGATCATATTTGACAGTAAACAGAACAAAAGACAGCCAACATCCGAAGAAGAGCTTTAAATATCCATGAAGAACTACTCCTAAAGACTACTTAAAGAAATTACAAGAAATCTTCAGGCGGTGTTGAAGAACAAAGGTGGTACCTAATATGCTGTATTTCCATGTATGTTTATGTTTCAATAAATCACTGCACATATATCCATTTTCCTAACAAAACATAAGGAAATGAGAGGTAGCTCCAGAATTTTGCAAAGTGCTCTAACAAATAAACACTAAAGTATACACTTTAACTTCATTTACCAAAACTTTAAAACAAAGGCTTTGAAGTGCAACAGCAGGACATGTAATTTGTCAGATAATTAAAATGCTGCAAAAGGCAACAAAGGTGCAAACACACCAGAGAGGTTGAGTTCAATGACTCCAGTTAAGAGGAAAATTATCCACAGAGACCAAAAACTTGCACCAGTAAACATGCTTTTTGATCAAGGGTTTAAACGGGATGTGATAGGTGGGGTTAGGCTAAGATCCAGTGTAGCATGATGATTTGGATTGTGAGCCCCAGTAGAGTTTTCTTTGTGTGCACGCTGTGATCAGCTGACCTGTTTTTTTGGGGGGGGGGGGTTTTGGATTTAGACAATTTATTCAACAACATTTAAGAATATTACACGAGCTATCATGGCAGCATTCTCACCAAGTACAAAATTAATACAAAAGATAGCATTTTACGAGTTAAAATAAAAAGCATGACCAGCATAAATTTAAATTGATAACCGCTACGGTTGCTGAAATTGATCAATCATTAATAATAAAAAATAATCTATAATGAATTTCACTTAAAGGTGCCTGTCATCAACAGACAACAGCAAACTCTTCTTTGATTGTTTTCCTTTAAAGAAAAGCCACATTTATGCTTGTTGTTGTGGGAGTTTTCCATTTAAATAAAGCCTGCAGACGAGCAGTGAGCGGTAGCTAACATTCTTTAATCCAAACACACAAAGAACAGAAAACCAAGCTTGTGGAGAGCATGACCGCGGGGCAGACGGTCAGCAGAGTCTCTCTGAGCCTAGCATGGCTCTCAGTTAAATACCTTCTCCAGGAACAAAAGGCAGTACGCAGCTATTTCACACCTTAAGGTTCACACTCCCTTGCTACCTCCCAGAGTCCTCAAAGAGACAAAAGACTCTTCCTGTGGAGTGGTCTTCTTCCCCCCAACTTCCTTACTACACCCCCACCATTTGTCTTACAGTATGGGTGTCAGACATGTTAAAATCCAGTGGCACCAAGGCATCATACAATAAAATAATGTGATTAATACATAAGTAAAAGAAAATCTATACATGCTCTTTTACCTTTTTTACTTGGTTGTCTGCACCCTACCACTAGCTCTACCAATCCATCTCAGTGCTCACTGCCAAGTAAGCTGTTTAGCATTCACTAAACAGCTTAAAATTTTCATACTTGGAATAACACAAGTTGATTATAATTCAATTTGTTTTTCCAAGTGTTTTCACAACATAAATTAACTCTCATCTTCCTCTCCTGTCCTCTAACATCAGTTCTTTATATTATCACACATTAGGCTTTCTCTCAATGGAAAATACACATTTCTTTTATCGCGCTCCCATTTTTCAGGACTTGTTAGATGGCTATAATACAGAATTTCCACAACATCAGCTGTGACATCTGTGTGCATGAAAGCATGAAGGGGATAAGAAGGAAAACAGGATGCGCAGAGGGTGCAAGCAGGACCGTGGGATGCCACTTTTTAATTTGAGCAAGTACCTCAGTGCGATCAGCTGAAAAGACTGCCAGGCTGCAGCACAGGAAAAATAATGGTGCTTTGTATTATTATGTATTTAACCACACAATCAGATTTAAGTCATAATTAGCAGAAAATGCCAGAACGTCATTCCAGATCACTCTGTCCCACTTCAACACCAGTTTTTTAAGCTGTAAAGCTGGATTATTTCTTTATACATCTATGAGGACTGACTGAGTTTTGAAGTCACACTACAAGAGGAACCCCAGTTTTGGGCACTTATTTTGTGGGTTTGATTTTTAAGTTCTCAGGTTTGCCACTTATGTGAATCTTTTATTATGTATTGTGGGAATTTTGAGTTTTAAGACGCATTGTGTTCAATAACAATAATTTTCAAACAGATATTTCCTGTTTCAACAAACTTTTTCACTGAAGTGAAACGAAAATTGGACGTTTACTCAACACAATGTAGCCTCAGGACAACAGGCTTTTTCCACAGCAGATTCCTCATAGTTGGAAATGCTCATATTAGTGGTAACCTTAAAGCGTCCCTTTATTGTATTAAGGAAATCCTTGTAGTTCATACAACAAAGAGACAGGACACACACAACCTGAATGTACTTCAATATGTCAACATGACTTCAGCAAAAAGGGCTTATTATACTTCACAGGTCTCATATCTCAGGTAGAATTTGTGATGTTGTCACAAAAATGGTCTGTCAGGGGAAAAAAATTAATTGAAATTTATGGTTTTGATGTTCGGGCGAGTTTCTTTCCATGTCCATCTGATATATGAGGCATTTCATACATAATATGCAGAAGAAAGCTCTTTCAAATGGTGTCCATTAGTGTGAGAAATTTGATCTTATTAAACTGGATCACATGTTAGGAACTACCAGAGTCATACTCAAACCTTAAACCCAATGCCTGTTCAGCTGCTCTTTAAACTTTAAACTGGGCATTGGAATGAAGAAGTGAGGTGACTTAAGTGACTTTAAATGTAGCATTAATACTAGTGCTGCTATTTCAGAGTATATCAGAAACTACTGACCTACTGGGATTTTCACACACTGCCATCTCTGGGGTTTAGAGACTATTGGTCGGAAAAAGAGAAAATACCCAGTGAGTGGCAGTTCTCTCGGTTGACACCAGAAGTCAGAGGTAGACAGTTAAACCAATTCAACTTAATAAACATGAATGGAAAGTTTATAGGAAGAACTTGTTACAACCAACATATGCAGAAGAGCATCTTGAAACAGATGTACTACAACAGCAGAAGACCACACGGTGCCACTCCTGACAGCTAAGGTCAGAAAACCGAGGCTACAATTCAAACAGGACATGACAAGACTGGAAAAATGTGCTACCTCATCTGATCTCTCATCATAATAAACATGCCTCTACCATGCCTTGTACCAGTGCTTCAACCTTTTGGTGGTGCTGTAATGGTGTGGGGATCCCTTAATATCAATTGAGCATCATTTAAACTCCACAACCCACCTCAGTGTTGTTGCTGACCATGTCTAGCCCTTTAGGACCACAGTCTTCTTGAACATGACGATAAGCTTTTAAATAGCCTCCAAAATTTGAGAAATGTTTCCAGCATCTTGTTGAATCTATGCCACAAAGCATTAGGGAGGTTCTGAAGGCAAAAGGTTCACCTGGGTGCCAGCAACGTGTAACTAATGAAGTGGCCAGTTGCTGTTCTAAAGCTTCTAATTAGGGCAATGAGGAATAGACAGTTTTCATACAGAACAAAAATTACCAGTATTAGTTTTAAAACCTGACTATTTTTCTTTGTTATTTACAGCGTCCTTAAACAATGCACCAAATAAAGCAGCAAGTAAAGAGGATGCAGTGTCCTGTGCAAAAGCACCATTAGAGGTCTATCTTCATCATTACAAATGTTGAAGAGGAAGTAAATACTTAATGAAATCCAACAGAGGTTGAGAATGCAAATGCATGTCTGCTACTTCTATACTTTTGAACTTTCTCTCAATATAGCAACAAAGCCGATTGTTTTGGGAAGTTCAACTGCAGGTAATCCCCTCGTGGATTAACCCAAATAGGACCTTTGAAATGGAAACTGCTATCAAAGATAGAAGAATGTATAAACAAGTTCCAATAAAAAGTATTTCAAACATTTTCCTCTTACACAAAACCGTTGAGCTCTGCTTTAATAAATCTGACATTTGAGTGGATCAATCCAGTACTAGCAAGGTGTAAGTAAAGAAATAGCTGGTGAGTGTATATTTGACTAATTACCAGAGCTCTACTCAAACACATCCTTAGATTTCACTTACATTTGTTTATTACTTTCTTTATGTTTGTTTGCTGTGGACTCAGCAGTAATTGCTCTATTTATAGCCATGTGTTATTTCACTGATAAGAGCTCTAATATAAAAGAACAAACAGAAAAGCCATCCAAAAATCATAAAATGTACACGGTGAAGTTGGTGCATCCTTTTAATCAGGCCTTTGCTTTAATCACATTTCCATTAAAACAAAATATTTACACACATTAACTTCCTCATGCTACACTTTCAAGTGCTGAGTGAAGCTTTTTAAAGTACAAACACAAAAGACATAGCCCCTTATGTAGACTGTACAAAATTAGATGAATAGGTTATATAATCAAGCCAACGAAAATGTCTGCATCCTGAGTTCAACAGTCATAAAAAAAAAAAAGAAAGTGCACATAAACTTAAATATGCCAGCCATCTCTGAAGAACCAGTCACTGGGCTCGGTTATAATTTAGCACTGTCAGACAAAGACAGCATGTGCTGCATTAAAGCGAAGTCTCGAGCCTCCTGAGGTGTGCGAATGTATGAGTCAATTTCACTGTCAGAGATTTCCTCATCACCAGTCACATCCGTGTGTTCAGGCTGCACCGCTCTCCTTTTCTTAGCATTAATGACACATGGGGGAGCAAACAGAACTCTTTTACCCCAGTTTGGAGGTGGATTTTGACTCTCCTGAGTGTCGCTGTGCTCTGGCAGTACACGTGGATTATAGTCTACATCTCCTGGCTTCTCTTTCCCGTCAGAATTCGACCCATTTTGTTTCACAAAAGACGTAATTGGAGTCTGATCTGCACACTCAGAGATTTGGGAGGAAGCAGTCCCCTCAGGCGGAGCCTCAGCACAGCTGGCTTGACTCTCCTCCAGCAGAGCGTCCTCGTGGGTTCTCATAGCCCTTCTTAGCAGGGCGTACCTGTTCTGCAGAATGCATTCAACCAGCTGAATAACATTATCTGGTGTCACTGTTTCCCTGACCCAGGGTATTTCCTTGCCTAGCTTACACAACACCTCTTTGATTTCAGCTACTCTCTTCATAGCAGACTTGAGCTTTTTCACTTTGGCAACCTGACAGAACTTGTCCAGGGAGAATTTCAGGCGATGCTTGTTGGGTTTTAAGGATTGCCAGGCCAAATACGTCGCTGCCATCATTATGGGGATGGGCTTACGGCCAGTCACAATCCAGGAATCTGCTGCCAGCTCTACCAGGGCCACAGCTCGTTTGGTCAGGTCCCTCGAATTCTCAGCCAATTCTTCAGGAACATCAAGTGAGCTAATTTTGTATCTGTCAAAGAGAAATGCTCCCAGTAAATCTGAGATAAAGACTGAGCTGGTAAATCATCTAGAGCACTGACAGTTTTATATTTTAACAATCAGCTTTTCAGATAAACACAGTTAACCTCAAGTAACTCCAATGAAATGGGTTTTAAAATTTAATCGAGGTTTAACGCTGAAACAAGAAACTCCTTTAAAACCAGGGCAGGCCAAGAGAGAAATGAATGTTAAACAAGTGGAAAAACAAAATCAGCTTTTTAAGTTAACTAAAGTAGTAAAAAACTATGTAAGCCAAAAATGTTTTTAAAATAAAAGCAAATAACTACATATTCTATAACTAAGGATAACTTACCACTAAATTATCGGTATGACTGAACAAAAAAACGACTCAACATGCCGTATTTGGAACAGAAATGCTGAGTATGACCCAAAGAACACCATCCCCACAGTCAGGCACGGAGGTGGAAACATTAAGCTTTGGGTCAGTTTTTCCTGCTAAGGGTTACAGGACGACACAACGAGGGGCCAATGGACAGGGCCATGCACCACGAAATTTCAGAATCTCCTTCCCTTGGCCAAAACTTTAAATATGGCAACTTATTGCCAAGGCAACGAAGAAGTGGCTAAAGGTAAAGCACACTAAAGTCATGGAGTGGCCTTGCCAGTCTCCAGACCTCAGTCCTACAGATAAATCTGTGGAGGGAGCTGAGGCTTCGAGCTAACAGGCAGCAGCCAAGAAACTTAAAAGTTTCTGTAAAGAGGAGTGAACTAAAATACTAACTACAAGAAATGTCTTCCTGCTGTTCTTGTCAACAAAGCTATGAAGTCCTGTTTTGCTCTGGGATCAAATGCTTATTTCACTCAATGACCTGCAAATCATTTTCTACCTTTTATGTAATGTGTTTTTCAGGATTTTTGGTTCATATTCTGTCTCCTTTAAAAAAGTAAAGATGGTTAATTTCTTTGGAAGTGAGCAAACTAACAAATTCATCAGGGAATCAAATAATTACATCACCACTGTAGGTCTCAGTTAGAAGACCTACAACTGCAATAAATTAGTTGTTTTGAAATACCTACTTAGCATTTTAGGACTGAAAGCTGCAGTAAGTTCTTCACTTACTCATGACAGTGAGCTTCTATTACATCAGTGACGTTGATGATCGGGGCCTCGATGCTGAGGTTCTTGACCATTTCTTGATAAATCGCTCCCACCGCCATCGAGTCGGCATCCAGCAGGCAGCTGATGGTTCCCACAGTAATGGGCCAATTGAGCTGCCTGCAGCTTAGAAGCACACAGCAACCAGTAAGAATCTCTTTCTTCTGAAGGCTCACTTTGAGGAAAGCTTTATGCTCATAGGCCATCTTGTAATACGTCTGTGAGAGATCCTCAATCTCCCTGTTGACCATGAGAATCCGACATATGGCTTTCACACGCTGCTGACCTGTAGGTGTAAAACAAATCCATTTGAGGAAATGCACAAGCAACAGGACTGAATTACACTGAACTAGGAAAAGCTTCTTTTGGAGGGCAAGAGCTCACCTTTTATCAGGTTTGTGCACGGCCTTTTGGCAACAGCAGTGGTTCGACTGAAGCTGACATCTGCAAGAGGGGAAAATAATCAAGGCAAAGTCCAAAAGTGATTAAATGTAAAGAGAGAGATCTACCATTCCTTCAGCAGTAGAGGGTCATAAATTTCATTCATATGGACTTACTTTACATGCTTTACAATCTTCAAGTGCCCTTCTAGTCATTGCCCTGTACTGAAGTTAGTAGTCAATGTCAGCAGCAAAAAAAAAAAAAAAAAAAAAAAATCTACATTTATTGACATTACATAACCTTTTACATAACCTCCCCAGTAGAACAAATTTATTAAACCGGCCTGACTAATGCTAAGAAATTTCAAATTATGTATCTACACTTACCTGACACTTTTTTTAGCCATACATGTCCAACTGCTCATAAACATCATTATCAATTCAACCAATCACATGGTAGCCCCTCAATGCATTTAGGCATGCAGACATGGTCAAATGACCTGCTGAAGTCATGAGAATGAGTAAGAAATGTGATTTAAAGGATTTCAGAAATGTCTGATCTCCTGGGATTTTCCCACACAACCATGTCTAGGGTTTTACAGAAAATTTTCTGAAAGACAGAAAATACCAGTGAACAACAGAGCAGCAGCGGTCGAAAATGCCCTGTTTGACCCCAGTGGTCACAGGAGAAAGACCAGGCTGCTTCAAACTGATAGGAAGGTAACAGAACCTCAACTTCAAGATATGCAGATGAGCATCTTTGGAAACTCTGGAACAGGTAAGTGAGGCTAAAATTCACTGTGATGGTGGTGTGGGGGCATGTTTTCTTTGCACACTAGTACAAGCTTAGCATCATTTAAACACCACAGTCTACCTGAGTATTGTTGCTGACCATGTCCCGTCCCTTTATAACCACAGTGTAACACTGGTTTGAAAATGAGTTCACTGTACTCACAGATCTCAGTCCGGTAGAGCACCTTTGAACATTTGAGATGATCATTATGAAGTACAGATGATAAATCTGCAGCAACTGTATGATGCTTTCACATCAATATAGACCAAAAATCTATGATGAATGTTTCCAGAACCTTATTGAATCTATATCTAAGAAATCTCTAACTGTGAGGAAATTAAGCCTCGTCATTACATAATTTCTCCACTAGGGAGCACATACAGGTCCCGCTTACTATCAGTACTTTGTCTCGGTGAGCTCAGCAAACAAAATTATGAAAAGAAACAAACAAACAAAAAAAACTACTCATATTTAACACGGTCTTTTAACGGGACAGACTTGACTTCAGTCTCATTTTCGTACCTGAACCTCCCACTGGATCATTAGCCAGGACTCCCTCGGACACCACAGAGCCGCAGTCCACACACACCAGCTGAGCCTGAGAGTACAGGTCATCGTCTACAATGTTTGTGGAACCGCAGGCCGGACAGCGCATACCAGCAGCAGACATTATCCTTAGTGAAGCTGCTGCCGCCGCCTGAGGGACAGCTAAAGGTATGAAACGGGTACTAAACTGATAGGAACACCTGCAACACACACACACAACATCCTGTTACTAACCTGGAACTGTCAACAACCAATGAACGTCGCTTAAGCGACCGGTCGCGAGAAAGGAGCCCAATAATATGTGTCCGGATAGAAACAAGGTTCGGATTCTACAAGGTTCCGCTCGGCCAATTCGTCATTTTTGTAAGCGATTAAAAAAATCACAAGGCCGACCCTCCGGGGTGAGTTATTCATAACAGAAACACTGTTGAAACCAATGATGGTTGAAACACAAACAACGGGTTTTACGACCCCGGAAATTTTGGATAAGTGCTCATTAAAACGCATCGCCACACAGCCTAGTACGAAAATATAACATCACGTTTACAACTTACCTATATACAGTCTTTAAAAAGAAAAAAATTAAATTAAATTAAATGCTGTTACTAACAGACCATCCTACGGGTGCATCGTGGCCTCTGTCTATAAACCACTCAAGCAGTGGGTGTAAGTCACTGTAGCCAAACAGACATAAACTTTCAGTTAAGCTTAACTGCAGGGATTTCTTCAGCTATTTCAGTATCCCCGAATCAGCTTGATAACATTCTTATATGTAGGTAACGTTTTCTTTGTATGATTTAATCTTTTTTGTCGATATTTGAAATTAAATTTGACTGAATGTCAGCTCCTAAGACATTTAAAATAATTAAATGGCGTCATGAGGGGCACGAATTTCTGTGGAACGGGAATTGTGACTACCTGTTTTTCGGTATGCATTCATATATGTTTCAGGATTGTTTGTGTTGAATTTCAAACTGTAGCTTCATACATTTGCTCATCTTTTGTATTGCAAAATTTGTTTACCAGAATTTTTTTTTTTATCTTGATAAGAGCCTAGCTTCCCCTGCCATCTTCTTTAAGGTCTGATGTAAGATGTAGACATTTGGTAGAGACAAAGAACAAGGCACATGTCCAAAGGGTGGCCAGCTGAATGAAAGCTTTGATCAGAATAACAAAGAGTGTTAAGAGTACAAACAGAGATTATCATCAGGAATCTGAATTTTGAAAATAACCCTTTTTAATCAAGGTCATGATAATAATAATAATAATAATAATAATAATAATAATAATAATAATGACAGTAATAGATTTAATTTAAGTACACATGTACTTTTACATGTACATCTGATAGTATCATCAGATGCAATTCTATCAGTGCAAAGGCAAAAAAGGCTTAGAATGTGTCCATAAATATATGTATAAAAAGTTTATAAATGAGCAACCTCTATACTTGCTAACTCTCTACTCAACTTAAAAGGAAGATAAAACACGCATCATACTTCACACATCACACAAGACATTTTGCATTCTCTAGGCATTCAGCTTGCATAGCTCTCTGTCTTCACAAAATTGCAAAGTTCCAGCAGCATTTTTTGCTGTTAAAGCTTTTGCATAAAAGCTATTTTTAAATCTTTTTGTCCTTGTTTTTAATGTCCTGAAACATCTGCTCGAGGGCAGCAGTTCAAACAGAAAGTGTCCGAGGTGGGATGGATGTTTCAGGATGCTCTTTCCTTCTATGAGGTACCGGGAACTGTAAAGCTCTTCCAGGGAGGAGAGAGGTGATCTTCTGTGATCACCCTCTGAAAGCGCTTTTCTCTCTTCTACTGTGCAGCTGGGAAACCACTCTCTACTTCTCTGAGCAGTGATAGAAGGACATAAGCAGATTTTTGAGTGAGGCAAAGTCTCTGCTTTGCCTTCTTCCAGGTCAGCTCCTCTTCTGCTTGGATGCCCAGGAATCAGTCCAATAATTTATCCACACATGAAATGAAAATGGTCTGAATATCCATTTTCTACCTCTTGTAGTCAATAATCAACACCTTGGTCTTGGTGGTGTTAATGATCAGGTTGTTATCACTACGACAACCAGATAAATACTCCACCTCCACCTAATAAGCAGACTCATCACTCCCTTAGATGAGCCCCATTAAAGTGGTGTCATCTGGAAATTTAATGAGGTTGTTGCTGGAATGGGTGGGGGTGCAGTTGTGAGTATAGAGGATGAAGAGTAGGGACTCAGCACACATCCCTGTGAAGAGCCGGTGCTGAGACTGAGGGCTGAGAACTTGTAGCAGCCTACTCTCACCTTTTGGGAGTCAAAGAGACAGAAAGTCAGACCAGAAGTGACTGGACACTCTGTCAGTTTTGTCACCAGTTTGTGAGGGAGGTTGAAATCTACAAAGAGCAGCCTCGTGTAGCTCAGGACAACAGTAAGGAGTGTTGTGGTTATGGTGTCCTCTGTAGGCCTGGTAGCTCTGTAAACCTCATTCCTCAGCATGGACCAGAAATTCAAAATGGTGTGAGAGAGTTGAGTAATAAATGAAAAGGAAAGTCATGAAATGAGTAAGGGATTCTGATGATGTTGCAAGACTAAAAAGACTGAGGAAGAAAGAAATGTTAGAGAGGGCATTTAGGCTACTCATCACTACTTACCCAAGAACGACTCACAGCATGAAATCGGAATGACTTGAGGGCAACATGGAGAATGGAGCAGTAATAAATAACAGAAAATGTCAGTGCAGAGAGAAGTTCCAGTGAAAGAACAGGCATCAAAGAACAAAAAGAATGATGGAGAAGAAAAGCAACCCCAAAAAGCCATGAAAAAGTGGACTTCAAGTAGTGTGAGTATTCACGAAGAAGACTCACAAAAGAATCAGGAGGCCAAATGCATCATCACAGACGTCATCACAATCAAAATGAAGACTCACACAAGATGAACAACAGAGGATGCCATTACAGGCTGGAATGAACACAAAAAGACAGGAACAAAAAAACAATACCAAAAATTACCAGTGGTTATAAAAGTAGTTCAAAAGAAAAATCCCTGTTTCACTCTTTTCTTCAAGAGCCAACATATCATAATATCTCAGTTAGATCCATCCATGCAGTGCAAAATATGTGCATTTGAAAGGCAAATAGGGCCAGCGAAAGACACTGAGGTCAATACATTTGTGCTACAATAAAGAAAAAATTAAGACCAGACTAGAACTCTACATAAAGTAGGGAGGTAACCTTTCTATAGTAAACCTAAAGAGACCAGCCCTCCTTGAAATTATTTCAGGAATCAGTCCAACTCTAATCTGAATAAAAAAGTGATGCAACTAAGCTTGTTGACCCATACTGGGAAAACAATAAGCATAGTTGTGCAACACATGAGAAAGAAGACCAAAAAACCCCCAAAAACATATCTACAGCAGATAATGCACATAATGTTTCCTCTGAGAGTGTAAAAGCTCATTTGACAAATGCATCTGTTTAAAATGTGCGGTCTTCCCAGTCTGTAAAATGCTAACAAATGCAAAGTGCCACACTACACAAATCTACACTAGGATAACAGCTGGTCACCACTATATAATGCAAATAAGAGAAATCACTGTCAGCTACTTAGAAAGGGAAGGTAGAAAAGGATATCACAATGCGTTACACGCACACAAAAACTCAAAGACACTGCCGATTGCTGAATTTCCTGAATGAGAGAACAAGTGAAGCAGTATCAGAAGCATGCAGGAGTCCTAAACAATCAAGCACACTGTAGGGGCTGTAAAGACTGGGGGCAGGTATAATGGAGTCATGCAGGTGTCCAGAGCAGGGAAATGGACTAAAACAGGCTTGGTACTCTAAGACTGGAACCAGAGCCAGCAAGGCTGCAGGGCAATGAGGTAAGCAAATAATTCCCAGAAATAATCTTACAGGTTGCAAAACTCAGTGACTCCTTCACCTAAAATTGTCTACTCACTCGGACACTGTGTTAATATGGAAACCCAACACCAACAATGTCCTGGTTTAACTCAAGGCAGTATAGAAGAAAAACAATCTAAGATTCCCAACATGAAAGAGACAGAAAAAGGTAGATACTGAAGAAAGAAGAAATACTGACACAAATGTTGGCTGGACTCCTTTCACATTTATGTAATTATGGAAGGTTTTGAGAGAGTTACAGGGATAGTTGGGAGAGAATAATATAGACACTTGCGCACAGACTACTGATCAGGAGTTTTGATAACCTTTTGCTATTAGGAGTCATTTTTCCCATTCTGAGGGAATTTGGTAAGATATATGACTGATGGTCCATGTAAGCCGTGGGAGGGACGCCATTTTCTGTGTAGATTGAAACTGTGGACCCACTCACTCATTTACTAACCCACCCACCCATTCATTCACCCATCTATCCATCCATCGTAGGAGCAGCAGCCTAAACAGAGAGACCCAGACCTCTCCCTCCCCAGCTATATTCTCCAAATTATCTGGTGGAACACTGAGGCGTTCCCAGGCCAGCCAAGAGATATAATCTCTCCAGCACGTCCCGAGTCTACCCTGGGGTCTCTTCTCAGTCACGCATGCCTGGAACACCCAGGAGGCACCTTTGTAAGATGCTCGAACCACCCCCCTTTGACGTGGATTAGTAGCTCTAACATTTTAACCCATCTTTGAGAAGTTACTGTTGAATTATTAAACTATAAATTCTGAGAAGGTAGACGCAACGGAGGTCAGGGACCTTTTTTAGGACAACGTTTGTCTCTCTGCATCATGAAGGCTGGGCAAACACTGTCAGTAACAAATTTTGCACTTACAAAACCCGAACATTCATTCATGATTAATGCTAATTAAAATGAAGTCTTCTTACAGTCTGAAACTACTAAGCACTTCCCAGTGCAACAAAAATATTTGAAAGGAAGAATTAAGAAACACTGAGGGGGGTGGGGGTGCAGTCAGAGTATTTAACAGCTTAAAATAGAGTGATTTTCTCAAATGCCTCAGTGATTACAGTTTTATTGTTCATAATCTTAATCTTGTTGAGCAATGCCCTTTGCACATGCAGATCAACTGAATATGTTGTGGCTGCTGGAAGACTTGCTGAATAGAGGCTGATTTCCACCCTGTGGTACACAGAACTTCACAGTTTGAGACCTTGAGAACTCATCACAGCCAAGGCAAGTTTCCCATTAGTACTCATATTACCGGATTGTTTATCTCAAATTACTCCATCTGTTCATGACCAGTTCTTGAAGAAATATCCAAGAACATCATGTTTTGTACAGCATAAAAGGATATCCAAGCAGACTGTCTTCAGACAAACTTTAGACTAAGCAATCTTAGGGTCATGTTGACGATATGATTAAACACGATTTTCAACCTTAGCCTCTGCATTACTAGAAATTTTCATATGATTATTGTTTTTATTTTTCCAAAAGGAGATCAAATGTTAAATCAGAGTAATCCTCAGTTTTATAAATACTGCTAGGTGACCTAACCATGTGATTCGCGTACAGGTACACCGTGTTGGTACCGGGCTGGGCCCCTTTTGTCTTGAGAAATGCTTTAATTCATAATGACACACATTCAGCAACATGCTGGAAACGTTCCTCACAGATTCTGGTCCATATTGACCTGACAGCATCACACAGTTGATGTAGATTTGTTGGCTACACATTAACGATGCAGGTCTCACATTCCACCACATCACAAAGGTGCTCTGTTGGACTGAGGTCAGATTCCTGTTTACATCTGACAGGAATGGCCCCCGGTGTGGTCTTCTGCTGCAGTAGCCCATCTGCTTTAAGCTTTAATATGCTGTTCATTCAGAGATGCTCTTCTGCACACCTTGGTTATAATGAGTGGTTATCTGACTTCCTGTTGGCTTCCTATCAGCTTAAAGCAGTCTGGCCATTCTCCTTTGACATCACCAAAAGCAAATGTTTTAAACAAGCTTTAGTAAATTAATGTCAAGATTAATTTTAAGATGATGAAGAAGACCATGTACACTTAAATTTCAGTACTGCGTACAGACATTAGATGAAATTAAGCCTACAGAAAAATATTCCAGGATATAAATTAAGATTTAAAAAACAAGAACAACTGTTTCTTCAGGAAAGGAAAACTAATCTTTAAAACGCGCTATAATCTGATCAGAAACTAAATAAGGTAGCAGACAGTGTTTGTATTAATTCATGGTTTTATTTTATTTTTCAAATTTATTTAAGCAGTAAAAATACTCAGTACAGTGTTCAGTGTCTTAACAGTTAATAGTGTGAGCTACTTAAAGTGCACATGGGAATTAGCAGTAAACTTTGACAGTAAGCTCTATAGAGAGAAATCAACTCGAGTTTCACCATGAAATGCAACAAGTCTGGTATGCTGGCAGGATTACACATTTATCAAAGTTATTTCCAGAAGAAAGATGACAGGCATGACCAGATATATACAAGATATCCTTTAAACTCACATGAAACAAATGTCTAAATTTATCGATCATCTAAAAACTACAAAGTCTTTCCAAACTGAATCCTTTAGCTGAGAGAGCTAAATATTTCAAATATTTCAAAGATTTTCTTTCCCTCAAATCATTAATTTTATTGGGTGATGAAATATTTGAAATCTAAAGTGTTCCTCCACACTTTACAGCAAAAGTATTCCAGTTGCATTAACGTAACCAATACATCTATAAAGTGATATTTCTAATGTGGACGAGCTGTGAATAAACAGGTCTGATTAAGTGCAGCAAGAATACAGTGATGCCTGCAAAGCTACCTAAGCAGCTTTCTTCATAGCGGTCAAGGACATGAGGATACTTGGCTTCTCTTCTATGACTCGCACAAGTAAATTATCAATGTACTGCTCCAGCTCCGATATCTTATAATCTCTCTCCGAGAGCTGGTTCTCCTGTTTCAAGATCAGAGAGATCAGTTCCTCCCGGGTCAGCTGGGAGTAAGGCCCTTTCATCCCACTGTCATCCACCTGTGGAGCGACAAAGCATGCTTTAAAAGTGCCAGGATATAAGAAACTTAAATTCCATCGGCCTATTTCTTGTTGAAAATCTTAAAAAGGGAGAGAGAGAGAGAGAGAGGGAGTTAGAAACAAATACCGTTGTTTTGTCCTGAAGTCCACTGGGGATTCCTGTGGATTTGTTTTCATTTTCCTCTTGAACAACTGAGGCACCCTGCTGCTCAAGAGGATTAAGAGGTCTTACCGGCTGAAGCCTGAAATGATGAAAACAAAGCATAAAAGACAGACGTAAGCACCTGTTGAATGGGAGTAAAGGAAACCGTATAACCAAGTACACTGCGCAGTAATCCATTCAACAATTAAACTGAACATAATACCCAATAATAAAACTCAGTTCACCCATATCAAGCTTACTATACTGTACAGAATACATTGAACATTTGTGTAAGTGAAAGCTAATAAGATTGAATGTTGCAAATTACACAAATGAAACGTGCGTACAGATAAAAATATAAATATAGTAACATTTGACCTATAAAAGTTATTCTTTAGCAACCAAACCATCTCACCTGCGTGAAGGTGTAGGGGCCCAGTCTTTCTTCACATCTGTCTCCATTATATTCTGGACTTTAAGGGACTGGGACTCTTGGAGTGGACTCACTGGGACATGCCCAGGACTTGTGGACTCATAATACGGGTCGCATGCTTGGAGTGCATCGTTATCGGGCGCAGCTGCACTTCGATCACCTGTAGCATGGCTTCTTTCCGTGCCCGGGTTCGTTAAAGTGTTCGAGCTGATGTCATTCTTTGCAGGAGGTGGGGGAGCGTGGGCCGTCTTTGAGGATTTGATTTTTGGTTGAGAGGCAGCATCTTTATCTGCACTTTGTGACACAGCTGCAGGCCAGTGTATTGAACCAGTATTACTAGAGACTGCTGTGTCATCTTGAGCTGTGAGCTCACTTTCATCTTCATCATCCTCAAAAGGATTTAAGCCACAAACAACTTTAACTTGTTTGGTCTCTGCGCCGCCTAGATTAGAGCTCGTTTTTGGTTCTGATGACTGCTTTTCTCCCACAGGAGGAGGTACGGACGGCGCAGGACGTTTGCTGTGTTTGGCTTCGTTTGTTGTTCCATTAGCGTTATTGCTTTGCATCAGGCTCTGGGAGTTCTTTGAATCTGTGGGAGACCTACACAGCGGAGCGATCATTTGCACCGAGCGCTGTGGGGGAACACTGACAGTTTTGACATCTTTGTCTTTGCTTTGCTTGTTAATTTGTGCCAGATGTCGTGCCGGCACATCCTGCTCCCTGTGAGGCTGCTTGCCAGCTTGACTCCTTACTGGCGGCTGAGGAGCTGCTCGCTTCTCCCGTTGAGTACTAATCAGGTCCTTTTCATCCACAGAACCAGTCTTACTTCTCACCGATGACATGGCAGAGTGACACCTGGAAATGAGACAGACTATATAACATTTGGGCATACGTCAGCATTTAATTACAGGAATTCAACTGAGGGTTGGTAGGCGTGGGGGGCTAAACACACTAATGATGCAAGTAATATAGATTGATATAATAGGACTTTATTTTTCACAATATTAAAGATACCTTGTCCCAAATTCTCTTGCAATGTTATAGGACAACCAAAAGAAAGTGAAAAGGTAACATAAGATATTGAGATACTATTATAAAAGGAAATGTATTTTAATGTGCTGAGCACATCTGAAGTTTCTTTCCATCTACTTCTTCTGTCAAACTGACTTCTTCACAAAGTTTCTAGTATTTTTCACTTCACATAATGAGGTAAAACTATGCAGTGAGCTCAATCTTTCAGCCCAGTCTGCAAAATTATATAAACTGTAACGCACACATAGCTGTGCAACAGTCACATGTGTCACTTATGTTCCCATTACTCTGCCTCCTGACATCTGACCCATGTTAACACACACACACACACACACACACACACACAGAACCACCACTCACAACCACTAGCACTTTATATAGCCTCTTAACTGCACTACTGTATAGTTCTGTGTAAATAATCATACGATAACTTTTAATTCTACAACTGTTTACAACTTGCATAGTTCCCATTTCTGTATAGCTGTATATCTCATATTTCTGTATAGTTCTTTATTTCATATTCTGTGTAGTTTTTTTTTTTCATATTTATATCCTGTTCATAGCCTGTACATACTTATAGTTATAGCATATTCATAACATATTACATACCGTAATAGACCCATTCTGTAATATACTTACATATCTATATTATTGCTAATATATATTGTAATATAGCTATATCATGGCTAAAGCACTTCTGGATGGATGCAAACTGCATTTCGTTGCCCTGTACCTGTGACATGTGCAATGACAATAAAGTTGAATTCTATTCTATTCTATTAAATAGAGAAGTACTGAGAAGAACTGCTGCTGACCTGTGACGGAGCAAAAGCACAAAAGGTAACTTCAGATAACACATTCCCTGCATGTACATCATCGTTGTGTTGTTTTTAAATCAACCATTATAATTCAGCTCCACTACCTCCTTTTCTCTTCTGCTCCTGATGCTGTCCTGTTCTGCTTTTAAGCCTGGTCAACCGTGCACATTATGTAATGCTTAACAATGTCAGGCGGTCTAACACTTTAGTTGAGGAAAGGTCTACAGAGGTTCAATGTAACTACCTTGGGGTGATCACCAAGCCTTTTAAGCGTTACCAGCACAGGGCAGTTTCTCTTAAAAGGAAAAGCATTTTAACGTCTGAATTAATTTGCACAAACTTTTTTTGTCGAAGTGTTAATATTCCCGGAGGACACTACAAAGATTTCAATTTTCCTTTGACATTTCCTCCAGCCTTGCCTGAAACCTGTGGTTCTAATTTGTTTTACAACAGCTTTGGAAGGACTTTAATGCACCACTTTGAAAAGGAAAAAAATAAATAAATAAATGAATTGGAAAGAGTGACCTGAATCGCTAAAATCAGGTTTGATTTGCCAACTTTTTACATTCGTGACCAGAAAAACAAACAAACAAAAAAAAAATTCCATTGTTTTTATCCACAATTGTACTTGGTACTGAGTGCTATGGAGAAAATGCTAAACAAAGACTGAGAACCTTAAAATTCCATCCACCTTGAGCTGTTGTCTGGTCGTTTTAAAATTACATTAACAAAATTGTTTAAATGCACTGTAAATAAACTCCCTCTGTAAAGTCAGAGGTTCTCGAGAGCTAAGGAGGTTGTATGTATACATGTATGAATGAATTCAAGTATTTCAAGGTAAGACTATTAAATCACACTTTTACTGCAGTGCTTGTGATTGACGTAGCGTATAGCTTTAACTAACCGTTGCTGAACCGTTGGCTCGTCAGCTGTGCTGCTGTCGAGGGACTTGGGAATCTCCTCAAAGGGGTTGGAAGAGAAGGTTTCATCAAAAGGATTAGTGGAAGTGACTGCAGGACTGCTCACTTTGGGTTTCTTCCCTGCAGCCCTAACTTCATCTGTTGTTTTGTTTCCCCTCTTCTCTTGCTCTTCTGCATTCCTCAACTTCTCCAGCTTCCTTGCCTCCTCTTCCTTCTTCTCACTCCTAATCCTCTCCTCTTCCTCAATCCTCCACTTTTCTTGTTCCTGCAGTCTTCTCTCTTCCTCCAGCCTCTCCATTTCTTCCTTTTCCTTTCTAGTCCTCTCTTCTTCCTCTTTTCTCCTCTTCATCTCTTCCTCCATCCTAACCCTTTCCTCTTCTTCCCTTCTAATTCTTTCCTCTTCCTCAAGTCTTCTTTGTTCTTCTTGTTGCATTTTTTCCTCTAACAGTCTTTCATATTCTTCTCTTTGCTTCCTAGCCCTCTCCTCATCCTCCCGTCTCTTCTCCTCCTCTTTCCCAAGTCTTTCCTCTTCAGCTCTTTGATTTTCTTGTTCTTCTAGTCTCCTTTTTTCCTCTTTTTCCATCCTGATCCTTTCTTGTCGTCTAATTTTCTCCTCTGCCTCAATCCGTTTCCTCTCCTCCTCTAATCTCTCATGTTCTTCCCTTTCTTTCTTAGCCCGTTCCTCCTCTTCTTGCCTTTTCTTCTCTTCCTCTTTCTTAACCCTCTCTTCTTCCTCCCTTTGCTTCCTTTCCTGCTCCAACTGTATCCTTTTTTTCTTTTGCTCTTCTTCTAGTTTTTTCAGCAGCTCCTCCTCCTCTTTTTGTCTCCTCTCTTCCTCCTCATTTTCCTTTCTAATCCTCTCTTCTTCCTCAGCTATTTTTGCCTCTTCTAGCCTTCTCCTCTCTTCTTGTGCCCTCTTCTCTTCCTCAAGTCTCTTTTCCTCTGCCACTTTTTGCTCTTCTTGCCTTCTCTTTTCCTCCATCTTAACCCTCTCCTCCTCTTCTAGTCTCTTCTTCTCTTCCTCAATTCTAATCCTTTCCTCTTCATCTCTTTGCTTTCTTCTTTCCTCCTCAAGTTTCCTTCTCTCTACTTCTTTCAGTCTCTTTTCCTCAGCTATTTTTGCCTCTTCTTGCCGTCTCCTCTCTTCCTGTGCCCTCATCTCTTCCTCAAGTCTCTTTTCCTCTGCCAGTTTTTGCTCTTCTTGCCTTCTCTCTTCCATCTTAACCCTCTCCTCTTCTTCTAACCTCTTCTTCTCTGCCTCAATTCTAATCCTTTCCTCTTCGTCTCTTTTCTTCTTTTCTTCCTCCTCTATTTTCCTTCTCTCTAGGACTTGTAGTCTCTTTTCCTCTGCCAATCTTTCACGCTCTTCTTCCATCCTAACCCTTTCCTCTTGCTCTTGTCTTCTCTTTTCTTCCTCACTTCTAATATTTTCCTCTTCTTTACTCCTTGTCTCCTCTTCCTCTTGTTTTTCTCTGTCCTCAGCTAAACTTTCAAGCCTCTCTTGTTGCCTTTTAACCTTCTCTTCTTTCGTCTCCTCCTCTATTATAGTCCTTTCTAAATCACTCACATTCGCTTTAACGTTTTCAACTTCAGGAGTGTCTTCCTCCTCCTTCTCATCCTCTTCCCAAGGTGAACACTGCCTCGCTGCCTTTTGTTGCTCAGGTGGTGGAGAGTTTTCAGGGACATCCTCCATTGATCCATGACCTGAACTGGCCAGACTGAAGTTTGAGCTGATGCGAGAAGTCCGAGATGGCGGCTCCTCACAGTATACGTGACTGCCATTGATGCATAAATTACTCTGTTCTACAGAAACCTGTTTTTCACGACCAGATGATGAATCCTTGCTGCCTGAGCTGCCCGAGCGTTTATGTATCATGAACTTGAACTTCTTTTTACCTGAAAAGAAGATGAGAGCGTTAACACAACATAATGAAAGAGGAAAGCATTAATGGTGAAAAAGTACATTCCTGACCCTCTGAGGAATCGACATTCAGACCAGATGATTGGCTGCCGGTGAGCGTGGAGTTCTTCCCAGGCAGAACAGACATAGACTGAGACATGCTCTTCTGCAAGTTGGACTTTGGAGAAAACAAAGACTTAATCTTGTGTTTCTTCTGTTTTCCATCCTTGCCCGTCGCCGCTTCACCATCCCCGGTGCCCTCCTCCTCGCTGTCCGTCAGGACCTGACTGAAAGACGGCGCCACGCTGGTCACAGAATCTGACTCCTTTTTCTTGCCACGAACTTTGTCCTTGAACTTGCCCAGACGAGACCGAGATTTGCCAGCAGCAGAAAGGTCGAACATGCTGGCAGTCATGTTGTTTCTCATGAACTGGATATCCAGAAGCACCTCTCCTCTGTCTTTGTCTGGCTTACCAGTCTTATCAAGAAGTTTAAACCATCTGTTGAAGAGACACAAATTATTAGCGTTTTGTACTTATTTA